>NC_140588.1:1126579557-1127194941 GCF_964204655.1 Triturus cristatus | reverse complement strand
TAAATATATATAATTAAATGAAACTTTAATTAAACATATATATAATATATAATATATACACTTACTTAATAATTACTTTTAATAATAATTTCTATAACATATAAATTATTAAATATTTATTTAAATTACCAATACATCTATACACATAAAACAATAACATTAATAAATATTAAATATTTACATATAGCAAATAATAATCAATAATTTTAATTTGAATAATTTTTATTATTAATTATATATTACAATAGCTAAAATATTACAAAACATATTTAATATCAGACACAATTAAACTACTAGTCCAACTTCAACAAAAACAACAGTAAGGAAAATGTTGGATAGCGTAGGGGTAAAAATATCTATTCCAACTCCCGAGAGTGCAACAGTAGGGAAAACATTGGATAGCGTAGGAGTAAAAATTACTATTCCAACTCCAAAGAGTGCAACAGTAGGGAAAGTGTTGGATAGCGTAGGGGTAAAAATTACTATTCCAACTCCAGAGAGTGCAATAGTAGGGAAAATGTTGGATAGCGTAATGGTAAAAATTACTATTCCCACTCCAGAGAGTGCAATAGTAGGGAAAGTGTTGGATAGCGTAAGGGTAAAAATTACTATTCCCACTCCAGACAGTGCAACAGTAGGGAAAACATTGGATAGCGTAGGGGTACAAATAACTATTCCAACTCCAAAGAGTGCAACAGTAGGGAAAACGTTGGATAGCATAGGGGTAAAAATTACTATTCCAACTCCAGAGAGTGCAATAGTAGGGAAAGTGTTGGATAGCGTAAGCGTAAAATTTACTATTCCCACTCCAGAGAGTGCAATAGTAGGGAAAGTGTTGGATAGCGTAAGGGTAACATTTACTATTCCCACTCCAGAGAGTGCAACAGTATAGAAAACGTTGGATAGCGTAGGGGTAAAAATAACTATTCCAACTCCAAAGAGTGCAACAGTAGGGAAAACATTGGATAGCGTAGGGGTAAAAATTACTATTCCAACTCCAGAGAGTGCAATAGTAGGGAAAGTGTTGGATAGCGTAAGGGTCAAATTTACTATTCCCACTCCAGAGAATGCAATAGTAGGGAAAGTGTTGGATAGCGTAAGGGTAAAAATTACTATTCCAACTCCAGAGAGTGCAACAGTAGGGAAAACGTTGGATAGCGTAGGGGTAAAAATTACTATTCCCACTCCAGAGAGTGCAATAGTAGGGAAAGTGTTGGATAGCGTAAGGGTAAAAATTACTATTCCCACTCCAGACAGTGCAACAGTAGAGAAAAGGTTGGATAGCGTAGGGGTAAGAATTACTATTCCAACTCCAAAGAGTGCAACAGTAGGGAAAGCGCTGGATAGCGTAGGGGTAAAAATTACTATTCCAACTCCAGAGAGTGCAACAGTAGGGAAAGCGCTGGATAGCGTAGGGGTAAAAATTACTATTCCCACTCCAGATAGTAAAACAGTTGGGAAAGCACTAGATAGCATAGTGATTCTATTAACATTATAACCAATTTAATAATTTCTTATAAAAAAATTGCATGTTAACAATGTTTTAAAAAAAAAAATATTATTAAATACCAATTATGTAAAATAAATATTTAAATAAATAAATTTTAATTACATCCCACACTATTCCCCCTTTAACACACAACACACTACACATAAAAATTCACATAATTAATTTAATTATGAATTAATCACTTAATAAAATTAAATCACCAATTAATTACTAATTAACAATTAATTAATTAACTATAACAATAAAGAAATATTATTAATAAACTAATTATAATTTATATAATTAACAAAATAATAAAGTAATTTTACAATTAATAATTAATTAAAAATTAATTAATCTATTAATCACATTAATTACCAATTATTAATTGATTACAAATTAATTAATCATAAATACCAATGAAACAATACATATTAATTCATTAATTATAATTACATTACTTCCCACCCTATTCCCCTATAAACCCACAACCCACTACACATTAAAATTCACATAATTAATTTAATTATCAATTAATCACTTAATAAAATTAAATCACCAATTAATTACTAATTAACAATTAATTAATTAACAATAAATAAATATTAATAATAAACTAATTATAATGTATATAATTAACCAATTAATAAAATAATTGTACAATTAATAATTAATTAACAATTAATTAATCAATTAATTACCAATTATTAATTAATTACCAATTAATTAATCATAAATACCAATTAAACAATACATATTAATTCATTAATTATAATTAAATTACTTCCCACCCTATTCCCCTATAAACCCACAACCCGCTCTGATACTAAAACGCTAAATTAAATGTAAAATAATTATAAATCTCTAAACATTTATTTTTAAATGTATTAAAATACATTACAATAATCTTTAACATACAAATAAAATACATATTAAATGACATTACACTAAATAAATATCGATATTATTGACATCGAAATTTTTACTTACGATATTACTTACATCGATATTAATTACTTCGATATTATTTACTTCGATATTACTTACCTTGGGATCGATATTCTGTCCATCGATATTCTTGACTTCGATATTCTGTACCTACGATATTAAAAACACGATATTATTGTAGGTCGAAATTTAAAACTCGATATTTTGGCTAACCACCCAACAGACATATGCCATTCAAAAGGTAGTATGGGGAAGGACAGTCCAAAAAGTCAATGCAGTGGTGGAGAGGGTTGCCATCATGGCTGGCTCCGTGACTGGCGTCTGACAGGTGCTTTACCTCCAGATACTCCCAGGGGCTTCTTAGGATGGCCCCTTCAACGTTTGGCAGGGGGGGCCCTGCTGCAGGGCCAGTGGGGTCTGAGGACTCACCCCTCTCTCTGGGCTCAGGGGAGGATGGTGAACTCTCATCCTGCGGCTCACTAAAGGGAGGTGGAGGTGTTGGTTGTGGCGCAGGTCTGTCCCTCAGTACCGCCACTTGCTGGCCCAAAAGGGCCACGATTTGTCCCATGCAGGTTTCGATGGACCTAATCAGCAGGATGAGCTTGTGCAACAGTTGATCCGACCAGCCCATTCGACCCAGGACCTGTTCGTGTGCACCAAGGACTCTGGTGATGTGTTCCAGGGAATGGGTCCCAGCCTCCTGGTGTCTGTGGGTGACCCTGCCCCTCCCACCTGTCCTGCTGCTACGGACCTGTTGCCTCACCACTGTGGGCACCCGCATCCTCTCCCTGCCTACCTCTGTCGGTGGTGTGTGCTGGTCATCCTCTGGGAAAGGGAGGGTGTTGCAGGCAGAACTGGTGTTGTTGGTGGTGGCGGTGGTGGTGGTGGTGGCGGTGGCTACACAGGCCGTGACAGCAGGGGTTTGCTGTGAAGTTGTTATTGCTGCAGATGTGGTGGGGGGACAATGGGCTCCTGGGACCTGTTTCTCCCTGGCATACCAGATGGGCCGGCTTTGAGCTCATCGTCCATGGAATCCTGAGAGTCAACATCCAAGAGTCCATGTAGCATGATCAGCAGGCATAGTGGGCTCCTGGGTAGCTGCCGATCTCCTCTCGTTACCATTCATGAAGTTTAGACAGAAAGATGAATAACGTTTGAAGATCTCACTCTACGAAATGAAGGAGTTACCAGCAGTGGAATGGAACTGGTGCCTGTTGAAATTGATAGAAACAAAATACACATGAAACACATATTTCAATTCAACCTTCTACAGACATCTATGTGAATATGTCTTGAAATGAGTCAACAGCCAGTTCTGAAAAACCTGCTGAGATCGAACAATGTCTGGCTACTTCATCGATTTTGATACCTTTTCTTTGGATCTGAGTAAACCTGAGTCACCACCAGCATCTATTTACCACAAAGAAAAAATATATTATCTCTAGCTTTGGCTGGATAAGACTTACTTTGTTACTCCCTGGCAACAGCTCTGGATTGCAACTGGTCTATTGTTCCTAGCCCTCTGGATAGGTGTAGTGACAGTTTTTTTCCTGCTCCCGAATGGACATTATCCTGCTGAAACCACATACACCATCTCATCGTGAACAAAGAGACCTGTCCTTTGTGAGCATTACAGCAGTTCCAGTTCCTGAAGGAACAGCTTGGGATAGGGTTTTATATGATGTATTTGGTCCCACTGAACTTTTGAAAAAAACACACCTATTAAACATTTTATTGAATGATATCATCACCTCCAGTACTTTCTCTGATGATTGCACTTTGAAAATGTAAATACTATGCCATCTGATTTAAAATAATCTGCTGCATTCTCAAGTAAGGAATTTTATGATGATACGTACTATTTTGACACCATCTATTGTTACCAACACTATGATCATCATTTCTTGCACAAAGTAAATATCCCACATAATGTTCTCACTTATCATCAATGGGAACATTTCCAAACACCAGCAAAAAGTAGTTCACAAATATACTGTTAAGTGTTGGCTGGGGAAACTAGCCACACACTACACAATATTGGTACAAATCATTATTAGCTAAAAATAAATACACTACAATGCATATCTTATATGTTGGTTCTCTGGAGGAGGGAGAGACACTCAATCTTCCTTGCCTGGAAAATAAACTTCTCCGCAATAGGCAAAAGGATCTCCCAGTACTCAATAATTCAAAGGTCTCTTTAATGGTTTCAGTGTCCACTGTTCTTTATTCAAAATGCAACCACTTGACACTGCCGTTTAAAGTTCCTTGCCAACATGTGTTTTGTCTGTTTTTTAAATTTTAACATCAGACTTCATCCGGGCTGAAACACACAATTAATGGCATCATAAGGATTGTTCAAGTATATAGACAAATGGAAGGATATTGTAGTATATCCAGTCCCATCACCAGGGTAAATGACCAAAGCGGTGCCTCATATATTAAAGCCAATCACTACAAGACTGGAGTGAAATAGAATACAAAGTACAGGGGATGCATAAGGGGTGAAGTAAGATCACAGTAAGTTCCAGGGTTACTTGTTGTATGCAAGTATTGTTTCCACTGACCCACAAAATCAGGGAGGCGCTGGTATTACCTTTATTGAATGATTCCCTTATACAGTTTGATTCTCTGATCAGACTGAAAGCCATACTTTTACAAAAGGATGTGGGTTTAACCTCAGCCCGAGAGACTTTTGATCTTCAGGTGGCGAGGTCTTCAGTTGAGATGTAGGCACTAGTCTGAATGAACTTGCTTTCAGAGAAATGGTACATCGTATCTTTAACAAATAAATGATGTTACAACACAGTTTTTAGGGGAACCACCTTTACAACGCAACTTTTACAACGCTATGCTATTACAACGCATTTTTTACAACGCAAAAACGTTTACAACGCATGCTTTTACAACGCATGCTATTATATGGTAAGTACTTTTACAACGCATATACCTTTACAACGCATTAGTGGAAAATGCCTTTACAACGCATGCATTTACAACGCATGCATTTACAACGCAAGATGTTATATGGTAAGTACTTTTACAACGCATATACTATTACAACGCATTTTTTTATGTTGGTATTTTAATTAAAATAAATATATGTTGTATAATTATTTTTGTTATCAAAAATGGAATTATTAAAAAAGTGAGTACTTTATCAAAATATTAATACTTGAGTATTTTGTCTAGTAGAAATGTTTTTTTGTTTAGTTAAATTAATACTTGAGTATTTAAATAATAATACTTGATACTTAATACTTGAGTATTTTGTCTACTAGAAATGTTTTCACTTGAGTAGTTTAATATTAGTGCTAGAGTACTTGAGTATTTTGTCTAGAAGGAATGTTTTGTTGGATAGGTAAATTAATACTTGAGTATTTTAATATTAATATTAATACTTGATACTAGAAATGTTTTGTTGGATAGTTAAATTAATACTTGAGTATTTAAATATTAATACTTGTTACTTACTACTTGAGTATTTTGTCTACTAGAAATTTTTGGGTGGATAGTTATTTTAATACATTAGTATTTAAATATTAATACTTGATGCATAATACTTGAGTATTTAGTCTACTAGAAATGTTTTGTTGGATACTTAAATTAATACTTGAGTATTTATCAAAATATAATGAGTTTTTTAATATTTATTTTTATTTATTTGAAAAAAAAATATAATAATAATTGAAAGTTTAAAAGAGTAATAAAAATTGCATTTTAAAAGAAAATATAGTTTAAATTTAAAAAAAAAAAAATAATTACTTACTTTGTAAACAAATTTCCCACGCTTTTCCATTGAAGTGTATGAGCGTCTTTGTCCTTTATTTATTTTGGCAGCCTCAGAATAAGCAACCCGCGGAACAAGAAAAGAAGGATCGGAAAGTGAAGAAAGAGAAAGTTTTGAAGGGAAAAGACAATAGAGTAGAGGTAAGGAACATTTTTAGTACATTAACATTTTATTAGTTACAATTTTGAAGTTAAAAAAACTATTTTAAAAATAATAACAGTAAACAATTATTGGTTTCACATTTTTTATTTACAGAAAAATCATGTAAAAATAAACCATATTTTAAAAAAATTTTGCAATGTAATTAACATTTTTAAAACAAATAATAAAGATTTTATTTACATTTATAAACATTTATTTACAGATTTGTAAAATAAAGTAGTCCGCTATGAATTTACATGCACGCGATGACGTAATGACGTGAGCGTCGACGTAATACGCCATTTTGAAGAGCATCGGAGGAGGAAGCAGCAGGAAGCTGATCTGCGGCCAGGTAGGAAATATTTTCATTTGTAATTGTAGAATAAACCTTTAAAAGGGATACATATATAGTGAGGAAAGAATAAGGGGAGGTTGCGGGAAAACTAATTGATTACTTAATTGTGTTTAAACATGTCCACATTAATGTCATTAATGTATGCCTATGTCGGGTCGCTTAAAGTTGTTTATTTAGTTAAAAAAAGTATGTAACTCTTAAAAAATTAGTTGATTTGTTTATTTAGGAAGTTTAAAAAGTAATGTCGATCTTCATTTCTAAGTACCGAAAAGTTGCGTACTTTTAAATTTGGAAAATTAACGATTGTTATAAAAATGATGAATACTCTGCAAAGTGCAATTCGGAATATTGTTTCAATTGTAGAAATTACATATGTTTGAGTTTTGGTGATTTGTTTTGACGGTAATTAAATTGGAATTTTTCGGTAATTTAATAAATGCAGTTCCGATATCGAACAATAGTTCAAATACTATGGGACAGTAAATTTGTATACATTGGTAGTTTTTGGTGAAAATGAAGATTTGATTTTTAAAAAAAAAGAACCCGACTTGTTTGTTTGAAAAAATTTTTAGAAAATACCTTGGTATGCCAATTGTAATTTGAAAATTACTAAAATTTAAAGCAAAGCAGGAAAGTAAAAAATTACATTATTTTAAAAAGAAAGAATGTTAGAAAGATTTTCAAGGTAGTCTATAGCCACACACAACGAAAATTGTTGTAGAATTGCCAATAGTCTCTCAGACATTTCCCTTGTTTTGACTGTAACCCGTGGGTTTAGACTACCTGCGAGTGTTTGTGCTATTCTCATTTCTTGGAAACTTTGCTCCTTCTTCAAAGTTTCCAAAAATGAGTAGAAGTTAGGATGTGGTTTACCAATTGTATGATTGAAGGAGTTATGCCATCCCTCAATGGCATTGTTTGTTTTAGCTTCTCCCTCTAAACAACTCGTGTAGCAGTTCCACCACTCCACATGGAATCGTGGCTTCCTCCTGCGACCCGATCTGCTTAGGTGTCCAATCCATGTGTCCTCAAAATAATTTAGAATGGGTGCCAATTTTTCTTCGTTACTCGTATAATAAACAGATTCTATAATTGCAGTGTAGTACTCGTCCACACTATCGGGAAGAACAAAACAAAGTGCAGTTAATTTTTTTAGTTCAAATTGTAGTTTGCTATCCCGAGAATATTCTGCAACTAGGGATGTTTTCTGTAATTTACGCCAAAATGCCTGCGAAAAATGGAAAAAACATCCCTGAATTTGGGTATCCGTGTACGTTTTAGTGATCACATTGATCATGCTCAATTCAAAATCAATAATTATTTTTCGAGGACTTGAAGATGTTTTACTTTTAATCACTGATAAAAGTTCAGTGTATGTTGCAGAAGTCTTATCAGGTAGCAAACTATAAACTAAGGGAATTACACTATTGTTAATTTTTGCATGAATAGTGTAAATTTGAGTGAAAGGATGGGGTGTACTTTTAAACGTCCCATCCATCATCCAAATTTCACTACTTTCTAACTTAGCAAGGTTACGTGGGGTACTAAAAATTAGAATACGTTTCTGAGGGTTTTCGTTGTCATGCAGAAGGAAAGGTTCATCAGAAAAAGAAATAGAAAGATCATGAGGAATTCTAATGTCAGAGAAAGAATGTGGTGTAGATAATTGAATGTTACTTGCCTGCTTTTGTCTCTGAATAATTCTTCTCAAATTAGGTATTATAGGCATGTTACTAGCAACATGACTGGGGACATGCTGTGCAACCTCTCTTAAAATTGATCCTGTAGAATCATTGGAGGTGCTTGCAATAGCTTTCATCTCGTTTATTGTTTCTCTGATTTCTACATCCATTGCAGAGGCAGAGTGGTTATGTTCTGTGGTTTTCACAACCAAATTATCAACAGTAACCGCTCTGCCACTGCAATGGGTAGTGTAGTATTGCACACACCTCCAATGATTTCTAGTTAAACTTATTCTTTCCTTACTATATATGTATCCACCATGGTTTAGTAAATTTTTGCCCTTCCTGGATTTAATAAAGTTGGCAGCTCCCAGGCTAGACATTATCTGAAAAGAGGAGAAAAGACAAAAAAATTAGCCTGAATACATTTAGGAATTACCTAAAACATAACACTTAAACCATCCATTACTTTCCCTACTGCTGCACCTTCCTGGAGTAAGAATAGTAAATTGTTACCCCAACACCATCCAACACTTTCCCTACTGCTGCACCTTCCAGGAGTTAGAATAGTAAATTGTTACCCCAACACCATCCAACACTTTCCCTACTGCTGCACCTTCCTGGAGTTAGAATAGTAAATTGCACCCCTACACCATCCAACACTTTCCCTACTGCTGCATCTTCCTGGAGTTAGAATAGTAAATTGTTACCCCTACACCATCCAACACTTTCCCTACTGCTGCACCTTCCTGGAGTTAGAATAGTAAATTGCACCCCTACACCATCCAACACTTTCCCTACTGCTGCATCTTCCTGGAGTTAGAATAGTAAATTGTTACCCCTACACCATCCAACACTTTCCCTACTGCTACACCTTCCTGGAGTTAGAATAGTAAATTGCACCCCTACACCATCCAACACTTTCCCTACTGCTGCACCTTCCTGGAGTTAGAATAGTAAATTGCACCCCTACACCATCCAACACTTTCCCTACTGCTGCACCTTCCTGGAGTTAGAATAGTAAATTGTTACCCCTACACCATCCAACACTTTCCCTACTGCTGCACCTTCCTGGAGTTAGAATAGTAAATTGCACCCCTACACCATCCAACACTTTCCCTACTGCTGCACCTTCCTGGAGTTAGAATAGTAAATTGCACCCCTACACCATCCAACACTTTCCCTACTGCTGCACCTTCCTGGAGTTAGAATAGTAAATTGTTACCCCTACACCATCCAACACTTTCCCTACTGCTGCACCTTCCTGGAGTTACAATAGTAAATTGTTACCCCTACACCATCCAACACTTTCCCTACTGCTACACCTTCCTGGAGTTAGAATAGTAAATTGTTACCCCTACACCATCCAACACTTTCCCTACTGCTGCACCTTCCTGGAGTTAGATTAGTAAATTGCACCCCTACACCATCCAACACTTTCCCTACTGCTGCACCTTCCTGGAGTTAGAATAGTAAATTGTTACCCCTACACCATCCAACACTTTCCCTACTGCTACACCTTCCTGGAGTTAGAATAGTAAATTGTTACCCCTACACCATCCAACACTTTCCCTACTGCTGCACCTTCCTGGAGTTAGAATAGTAAATTGCACCCCTACACCATCCAACACTTTCCCTACTGCTGCACCTTCCTGGAGTTAGAATAGTAAATTGTTACCCCTACACCATCCAACACTTTCCCTACTGCTGCACCTTCCTGGAGTTAGAATAGTAAATTGTTACCCCTACACCATCCAACACTTTCCCTACTGCTACACCTTCCTGGAGTTAGAATAGTAAATTGTTACCCCTACACCATCCAACACTTTCCCTACTGCTGCACCTTCCTGGAGTTAGATTAGTAAATTGTTACCCCTACACCATCCAACACTTTCCCTACTGCTGCACCTTCCTGGAGTTAGAATAGTAAATTGTTACCCCTACACCATCCAACACTTTCCCTACTGCTACACCTTCCTGGAGTTAGAATAGTAAATTGTTACCCCAACACCATCCAACACTTTCCCTACTGCTGCACCTTCCTGGAGTTAGAATAGTAAATTGCACCCCTACACCATCCAACACTTACCCTACTGCTGCACCTTCCTGGAGTTAGAATAGTAAATTGTTACCCCTACACCATCCAACACTTTCCCTACTGCTGCACCTTCCTGGAGTTAGAATAGTAAATTGTTACCCCTACACCATCCAACACTTTCCCTACTGCTGCACCTTCCTGGAGTTAGAATAGTAAATTGCACCCCTACACCATCCAACACTTTCCCTACTGCTGCACCTTGCTGGAGTTTGAATAGTAATTGTTACTCCTACAGCATGGTACATTTTTACAACTGCTGCACCGTAGAATGTTGGATAGAAATACCTTTTCCTTTCGAAGTAGCTTTTCTTCCTGACTCTTCTAAAGTGGGAATGGCGTGTAGGCTGGACTAGACACTTATGAGGTGATTTGATTTCGATTGGAAAAATAAATGTCTGGAAAAGGGAAAAAATAAAAAAATGAGAAAAGTAAACGAAGTTGAGAAATGCGATTTTACAAAGATTTATTAATAATTTGTATATTTGATATAAGTTGTAGTACATAACACTTTCCCTAATGCTACACCATCATTTAGTCATGAAATTAAATTCTGAATTCTGCAAATGTAACCATAATTAGATTGGGTTTTTTTTTAAAACAAAAGCAATGAGATAGCTAGTCTAATATATTGAAGGTTAAGAAAACATGCTTGAAATCAATACCTTGTATTGTAGAACTTGCTTTTCTGGTTGAGGCTTTTGAAGATGATTTGGTCTGTTGGCTCAAGATTTAACGTGTGTGGTGGAAAGAATTTTTCTTTAACGAATCAAAATTGTTGTCTTTGGAAAAAAAAGAGGAAAATAAAAAAATTAACGTTGGTTTGAAATGTAAAATCTGAGTATATTTGAAATAATAATGACAAACAATATAACTAATACTACATGACACTGTACTAACCAATGCACCTTCCTGTAGTTGAAATAGAGATATGTACCCCTACACTATTTAAAAATTCACCCTAATGTTGCACCTTCCTGGAGTAGAAATAGTATATTGTTTCTCTAAACTATCCTTTATTTTTCAAAATAGGTACGTTAGAGGAGTAATAATTGCAAAGGGAAGGATTAAAAATGTATAGTAAAAAAAATACTGAAAATGTAACATACCTTTTTCAGCTGTTGTTTGTTTTCGTGCCTTTAAGGTAATGGATGCAGCTGGAAATAGTGTTTTAGGGTACAGATGTACTCTGGTAGAAAAAAAAAAAAAAATAATAATGTTCCTTAGCCAACGTTGGTTGGAAAAAAAATACAATATTTACACAATTGGATATATGACAAAGGAGTATGAGAAAGAATTGGTGAAAGAAAATATATTACACATTAAAATCATTTTTCATACAAAAAAAAATGATAATCCGAAACTATTACTAAATTACTAAAAAGCTGAACATTCTAGGACTTTGAATAGAAATAGATGCTCTAGAAATATAAATCGCTTTTTCCGATGTAGTACCCAACTGATGTCTTATTAGTTATTGTTACTCCTGTATCATGGTATTTTTTCGTTTATTTTGTGGTGAGATTTAGATTTTTAAAAAACAACACATTTGCCATATATGATTGTAGGTAATTTTTAAAAATAAATTTTACAAGTAAAACCATTACAAATAAATAACATTTACCGTCACAATTATGTATGTCAGTCGTTGACGTGGTGGTGATGCTCAATTGGTTACACCAATTGTTTAATCTCAATATTTTCCGAGGTTCTGTTTATGGAAAATAAAATAATTGTTTTAAGTTGGTGTGTATTTTTATTGATAAGAAATTAGAAACAGTAAATTTAATCAGTTATTATTATGATTTTTTTTTAAATTTATTGTGGGTAAAGAAAATATATTTTCTACAAAACCAACGTTTATAAATATAATAATGACTTACTAGTACTTGCTCTTTTGTAATGCTTTTACGAATGATTTCCGTGCTCTCTCTGAGGAGGTCGCAGTGGAGGTGAAAGAGGGTCAGCTTTTCACGTCTGGTCTCTCTGCTAGTTGATAATCAACTGAGTGCAAAATGGTGTCTTCCTTGTATTTATATGTTTTACTCGGTGTCACTAATAATTTTTTTAAAAACTGCGTTCGTTGTGTTTTTTTAAATGCTTTGTTTTTCTGTGGAAAATGTTAATTTAAAAATGCTTTTTTAAAGATATTGTTTTCATTCATTTGCTCCGTTTGGCATCCATTTTGGAACATGTCTTTTGGTATTGTTTACATAGAAACTGTGGTAGGACAAGTTTTACAAGTGAGATGGTTAAAATGGCGCTTATGTGTATGTGTCTTATGTTTTACTTTGTTTACTTGCTTTCCGATATAATCATGATAAAAATGTGTATGTACTGTCATTTAAATGTTCGTTATTTTTAAAAAACTTAGAAATGTGTGAAAACTGAATTTTTTGGGTGATTTTGAGTATTAATTTTAATACTCGAGTATTAATTTTAATACTCGAGTATTAATTTGGTAATGCGTTTCGGTAGATTTACGCTCAGTTTTTCTCCACGTTTTAATACACTTCCCCACCCTAAAACCCCTAATTTCCCTGCATCCCGTGCCAGATTTTATTGTACTTTTAATTAAAAAAAAAAAAAAATCGCGTTGTAATGGTATGCGTTGTAATAGATTTCGTTGTAACAGCACTTTTCAGTATTTTAATAGGTTTTGCGTTGTAAGAGTATTCGTTGTAAAGTAATGCGTTGTAGTAGTACTTGCGTTGTAAAAAATGCGTTGTAAAGGTATGCGTTGTAATAGCATGCGTTGTAACGTCATACATCCCAGTTTTTACATTGCAACATCCATTACAATGCATTATTTTACATTGCAAGCAATTACAATGCATTTTTAGAAACTACATTTACAACACATTCCATTGCATCGCATCATACCATTACAACGCATACCATCACAATGCATACCATTACATTGCATTTAAGGTAAGATAGTGTAGGGGTAAAAAATACTATTCTAACTCCAGTGAGTGCAACAGTAGGGTAAGTCATGGATAGTGTAGGGGTACTATGCGTTGTAATGGTATGCATTGTAATAACATGCGATGTAGTGCCTGCATTGTAGTGACATGCATTGTAATGACATGCATTGTAGTGACATGCGATGTAATGGCTGCGTTGTAATGACATGTGATGTAAAGGATGTTGCGTTGTAATGACTGCATTGTAAAGGTAGTGCGATGTAATGACTGTGCTGTAAAGGTTGTTTCCCATCTTTAACATGTCTTATACACATTGAATAGTGCACCTATTTAAGAGCATAGGTTCTGGACTATTGAGCACCTTTTAGACGAACTTCTGAGTTATTCCATCATTTTTAGACTCTGTATTAAGAAGCATTTTTGGAGGGCTTCTGCTGATCCCACTACTTGTAGTGGGCAACCTGGTTTCAATGTTCCTACTACGCAATGGAAGCCTCCGAGGAAATGGAAAAAGCACTCCTAATGCAAAGTTGCCGTGAACGTATGGTATTCCATTTGGGCACACCTCAGCCTTGGGAGCTAAGCAAGCGTTGGTTCCTCATGTTCAGATCATTCTGGGTTGACTTTGTCTTGCCTGTGCTCTGCTGCCTTTTATGCAGTGTTGGCCAAACGTCTAAAACTCCCATCGGTTGTGCCCCTTTGGACATGGACGTACTGCAGGACCCATTAAAGGCCCACTTAGTGCAGTGTCCTCAGCGTATTCCAATGATGATGTTGGCATTCTTAGAGCCAGCACAGGTGCTTCAGCTCCTGCCAGAATGGACACCGGCTCTGCAACAGGCTCACATGCACCAAGTGCTTCCTCAGCAGGGGCTGTGTGAACCGGAGAAGATCACCTTTGCTCCATTGACCTGGTCCAAGAGGCGTTACAGGAACCGTCATCTGTGTGGGCAAGCTGCAGTGATGTTGCATCTCCCACAGAGGATACATAAACAATTGGCTTTCCATGTGATGGGAGCAATGCAGCCTTTTTCCAAAACAACCCAAATTAGAATTCAAAGACATCATTTTTGTTTTCTTTTTCTCTCGTGCTCTCACTGGGCACTATTGCTTTCAATGTGCTGAGTTGGTCTACCAGTATATTGACAATTTAAAGGTCTTATAGAGCTTTTTTAACTTTTACTTCATTTTTTAACACATGCCATGTTTTTTGTTATTTTTATACTCATGTTTTAGTACTGTCTTTTAAGGGTTTTAAATAGGCATATTTTAGCATTTGTTAACTTTGTCGTCCATTCGGATAAAGAGTGGGTGTTATGAGCCCCAAAGTACCCCAATATAGGCCTAGGTAGTTGCACGACCTTGCTCTACATAACAGCCCTAGCGCTGTTCATTTACCTAGTTAGGTGCTGAATAAATGTCATGTGGTTTTCTTGGAAAACTAGCCTAATTTATTAAGCATATTATTCTTAGTATCACAGCAGAATTACCATCTTCTGCATAATAAATCTGTACAAAAGTCACCGCTATCGTCATCCTTGGCTGACAAGCCCACAGTAACATGGTACATCTAGGTATAACCCCTGAGGATACCTTCAGGTATATAATTACCACATCTTCACTGGGCAAGCCAGAGGAGAAGCTTCCATGTTGACACGAGATCCTGAAGTCTCTGCACCCAGACACTCCATCATGCAGTGGTCTGACATCTCTTCCAGGATCCTTCGTTCTCTCCCATCAGGTAATGTTTTTTTTTTCTTTCCTAGGGGGTTTCTTGGCTTTACACATACATACATGCTAGGTACATTTGTGGTACATTCAGTTAGGGTTTGCATCTCATGAGTACACATGATTACTGCCGTGTATCTTTATGCCTGCATATAGTCACTGTTTTAGCACCATGGTAGAATTCTACCTTTTATTTACTCTGTTGGTGCTCATAATCGCATACATCTGTTTCTGTCTAATGGTTGTTGCACCACAACTATTTTGTATTAGAATGACGCTGGTTCAAAACATGCTTATTGAAAATGTCCCCACCGTTTATTCTGTGTATCTCTCTGAGACACAATGAGCACGAGTGACTGAGCAAAAAGTACTGTACTGTCTCCACGATCCCTGAGGAATCAGGGTTGTCATGTCCAATAGTTGCCAGAAACTATTCGCTCCTTGGTAAGGTCAGGGCCGGCTTTAGCGCTGGTGGCGCCCAGTGTGACAATGGTTGTTGGCGCGACCCCAGTGACCACCTCTGCCATGTATTTCCTCACTACCACCCTTTAACAGTGCCCCTCAAGTCTCCATAACCACTCCATCGCTCAGATGCATTAAATTAGTTGTATAGCGCCACTTATACGAGTGTAGGGTGTCAGACCACTATACATCACACGCACAAAACACAGAGACAATCAATCATAGGTGTGCAAATCAGTGTATAGGAAATGTTACATAAGACAGACGACTTTAAGGTGTAGGAGCCACATGTCATCCACCCTGATAGACAGTATGGTTTGGTGCTTGGTCTGGAGAAGCACAAACTCAGAATTTAAAACATAACACCATAGTTGGGGGTTCTTTTTAATAATCAGAATTGATTTATTTCCAAATAAATCCTTTTTCCAACATTAGAATAATGAAAGACGGGGGAAAATCATAACGCTCTCATCTATACCTTGCAGGTTGCATGCAGCTCTTTGATGAAAGTTAATAGCTCACTGTTCTATGCTAGGATGTTAACTTATTAACTGCAAGTAATAAAATGAACTCTCGGACAAAAGCAATGACCTACTGATCTATTTAAATTACATGCACTTTGTGATCCGCTGGTACAGGTACTTTTGTGATCTGCTGATACAGGTTCTTTGCAGTAGGCATATTAACCATCTGCGCCACCCTCAAACTAGACAAACCTCCGATCTTTCTGTAGAAAGAAAATTAATCACGGAGTTATCTTGACATTTTTATTGACGGGTGAAAACTGCTGGAGGCCAGAACGCTGGCAGAAGGTGCTTTTAAAACTATTATTAACTTGCAAACACGACGCCCCCACCTAAAGTCAGCGCTCGGTGCGGTCGCACAGGTCGCACCGCCCTAAAGCCGGCCCTGGGTAAGGTTGGGGCCTTATAGTGATGCCGTGAACTAGCTGGTTTATAGACTAACATATACTTTGGGGGTGTCTGAAATCAGTATGAACACCAATCCCTCGGTTTATGTTAATACACCAGGGCATATGTATCAATGTTTAGCATGGCCCCTGCGCCACGCAAGATAACGCAAGGGAGATTTACCAAGTGATGCAAGGCCAAATAGTGATAAATATGAAGTGATGCCTTGTGTTACTCTGCCCAGGGACGAGTTCCATGGGTGGAGGGTCCATTTTCCAATGCGTCCACACATGGATTCTGCAGTATTCTGAGATATCCCAACACCGGCAGACTCGGGGATGCATCATAATGATACACCTCCCCAAGAGAGGCATAACAAGGAGAAACATATTTTTCCTCCTTGTTTTTCCTCTTTCTAAACGTGCTGCATTCTGCAGCACAAATGAACGGAGGAAAAAGTCTCAGAGGAATGTTCTTCTGCAGGAAGGAGTCCGACTCTGCACAAAAACAATCCTGCCTGTAATGGAGTAACCTCCGTTGGCACTAGGTAAGCACTTTGTGCACTAGCACAGGCAGAGAGCAGGTATGTGCCATATATTCATATGCAGAAAGATGTCTTGCTACAGTGTGTTGCATGAAATGGTGACATATATGGCCCCCATTTTTAAAGTGTCTCTTAAATGTAATAATCTCACTCCCAGTTACAATTTTACATTTCCATGAATGTCAAAAGTAAAGGTCCTTGGGAGGGTATGAAAACATTCATGATCACTTCCTACACCAGATGACAAAAATCCCCTCAGAATATGGGTTCCTGAATAAAGACAAAGATGTCTTCATAATTGTTTATAGCTGCAAAAAACAATCTTGGCACTTGCTGCAGTGTGACTCAGTATCTCTTCATGGCCTCTCAAATAGCTCTATGGCAGATTTAGTATTTTTATTAGGAAATCCTACATTAAGTATTAAAATACAACAAGCACTATGAACAAATACAAGTTACTTGCTTTTAGCAAATTCCTCATGAGCAACAAAATACCGGATTTCTTAAATCCATCAAAGGTATTTAAGTGTTCCAACATAGCTTTCCATCCCAACATATTGATATCCCTGAAGGTGTCCTTAGGCCTCGAATACAACCTCAAAACATACATTTTGTCAAGATCAGCAAATTAGTTGCAGTATTCCCACAAAAGGATCTATTTCTTACATCTGCCATTGAGATTTTTGATTTACAGATTGCTCACACAGACATTGGGGAGGACATAATATCTGGCACACTGAATTATTAATGCCAACTTGAATAGGGCATTTCTTCAAAACCATCAGCTCTGGAGTTATGACTGTGCTGGGAGAAGTGCCATCAATCTTGAAGGGCTTCCAATAATACCAATGGTCATTGACTGTGGATTTCCCTCATCATCATCCTGATAATTTGAAATGGATGCCATGCCAGAAGGTAACACAGATACAACGCACCCCATAAGCAGCGCTCCTATATCATATGTAGATGACACTCAGCGTACTTTCTCTTTTAATAAATATTCCCATGCAGCTCAAGCCACCTTCCATTCCGACATGTGGGCAATCTCTCAATGGATGCGTAACAACTTTCTACAACTGAATGCCGGTAAGACCGAGATCATGCTTTTTGTAGAGCCTCCATTACTGTGGACACCAGAG
Organism: Triturus cristatus; assembly: GCF_964204655.1. NCBI lineage: Eukaryota > Metazoa > Chordata > Amphibia > Caudata > Salamandridae > Triturus > Triturus cristatus. The sequence goes on along the minus strand of NC_140588.1, from coordinate 1,127,176,730 downwards.
TGGTGGTCAAGAGAGCTAGGGATCGCTCCAGCACCGAAGACAGTAGTAAAAAATCTGGGGGTTCGCATTGAGTAGGCCTTGACCATGAAGGAGCATGTGACCCACATTGTGGGCTCATGCTTTTATGTGCTTAGCCTGCTGAGAAGAGTCTTCCCTTTCCTTCCCGATTCTACACCGAAGACTCTCATCCATACTTTGGTGTTGAGCAGATTGGACTACTGCAACGCATTGTTGATTGCAGCTAATGAGTCCTCCCTAGACCGCCTACAGGTAGTGCAGAATACGGCGGCTCGATAAACATTAAATGCCCCTTACTTGAAAGCATAACTACCTCTTCTGCAACAGCTCCATTGGCTACCCATGTGCAAACGAATAAAGTTTAAGTCCATAAAGCGGTAATGGGTTAAGGACCTATTTACCTGGCAGAGAAACTCAACCTATACACACCCCGTAGGAATCCCCGCTCTGGCTCCAAATCTCTCCTCATGGTACCTAAAGTCTAGAAGTTAAGGACAGCGGGTAGAGCTTTTTCTTATCTGGCTCCCCTGTACTGGAACTAGCTCGTTTAGGCAGCGCCCAAACCATCTTCAGTTTAGAAAGGCTTTGAAAACTGTACTGTTCTAGACTTGCTCCCTTATGACAGCTTTCTTTTGTGGGTCCGCGAGTGCTGAGATACCCTTTCAGGTGTGATTCAAGCGCTATACAAATCCATAAAATAAATAAATAAAATAAAATAAATATAATTGCTGGTAAAACCTCTTAAATGACAAGTGTACCGCTGTAGAGTTCAGAGATTAGGCCAACAATAAGATCCCTTATTTCAGAGATGTCCCCCTGTACAACCCTCTCTCTTGTGCACCGGGCTAGTAGCTGTCCCACCCTTTCATTATTTTCATATAATTTGCTTCTTCAGACCATATATTTCCCAGCTGACTTTCTGGTAGATAGACCAGTTATTGCTGATTTGCCCACTGCGACTCTAGCTTGTGCTTTATCAACGCCCCCCTTGCTGAAATTGTCGCAATTAATTGTCTTTCAGCCTCTGCCAATTCCTCGTATAGGTCCTGTTCTAATTTCTTCTTCTTGCACTGCCCAGCCATCATCATCATCAAATGCTTTATTCGACAACTTAATGTCATAAAAGTAAACAGTTCAACCAATCATACATCACAGTTAAAAAATAAAATGTACTGAAAGTGCAAGAGTCGAGAGATAGAAACATACAAACAGTATTGGGGTGCAAAACTACAAATGTATTTTCCTGTATTTCATCTTGTGGGGCTAGAGCTTTTCTAGACATACAATACAAGTTTTATATAAAGTGCAGAATGCAATTGTTTGTTTGTTTGAACTTTATTTCGGCTTGTATAGCCTTAAAAGCAGAAGTACAGAAGAATAAACAAAACACAAATATTTACATAACCATAAACCAGCAGAAAATTTAAAATTAGTCATAGCGGAGGAATGAATTAATAAGTTATGACCATAGTCGAGCTATTCCGCGATTAAGAACATAAATATAATTATTAAATTAACTAAAAGCCAGATACTAAAAACAATTAGGACTGCGAGGATCAGTGCATCAATAATTCTATACAAATTAAGAATAGGCGTCAGGACACATCTGTACATTACAATTTATGGTCAGACCATTTCCTAATAAGGTACACACTAAATAGGAATCTACTTATACCGAACACCATAAGTTGCGAGGTATTAGACTTGATTATGCGCTCTGCCTCTTTATAGGATCTAACCCCCAGGTTTTTACATAAGGGTTTGATCCGGCGATCTCTCGGTTTTTTATAGGCCGGGCAAAAGAAGAGTAGATGGACATCGTCTTCTTTTGCCCCCAGAGCGCAGAGAGTGCATAAGTCAGAACCGTTTTTCGCCCCCCACCTACATGTAATTGCAGAAGTCTGTAGGACCCCGTATCTGAATTGCAATAATAAAGTTTTTGCTAATGGTGGCTCTATCTCGTCCATAAATTGTTCAAAGGAAGGGCTATCTTTTGTGTTCAGAAATCTCTGGGTCAATGTGCCAATCGATGTACTACGTATTAGTTCATGATTGACATAAAACCAGAAAGTATCCTTTACGAGTTTTTTTGAGGATGAGGTCATATTCTGGGGAGCATCCCATAGATGGGAAAGCCCTAACCTCTCGTACCACAAAAAGATATGCTTTAACCAAGGTATTTTCATGTGCCCATTAATCTGGATTATTTCGATCAACCCATTCTTGTAATCACCCAACTCCAAGGTTGTCCACAACCTAACCCAGTACAATAATGGTCTTAATATGGCTTGGTGATCAGTGCTTTTGAGGTTAATATCAAGGAACACTGGTACTAAGAGGGTTCTGGTCGGAATTTTGAGCAGTCTACGAACAAAGTGATTTTCTGCTTTTTCGAAGTGGTCTTTACAGCAACATCCCCAAAGCTCAGCACCATAAAGAGCTGCTGATTGGGCTTTCGCTTCGAATACCTCAAGTGCCGGCATAATGGCTTTAGAATAACTTGCGCCGTGCACTTGTAAAATAGGCAGTGAATTTTGTTTAAAGGATAGGATGCTTTTTTCCAACTGCCCTTTCCATGTAAGGTTATTATCCAGCATTAATCCTAAGTAATTAAAACTCCCCACATGTTCCAATTTTAGATGGTCTAAAAACAAGTTTTTCCTAAAGGACTTTTGGGGTTTTATGGACATATATTTGGTTTTGAATGGGTTTATTTCTAACCCCTTCCTCACACAATAACTTTGGAAGGAATCCACCAATTTTTGCAACCCCCTCGGAGTCTGTGAGATGAGGATGGTATCGTCGGCAAAAAGTAAAGACGTCATCACCTCGTCACCTAACTTTGGGGAATCGTGGTCATAGTTCCTTAAATGGCTAGGGATATCATTAACATATAGCGAGAAGAGTGTGGGTGCTAACACACATCCTTGACGTACACCACGGTCCACAGATATGGGCCTTGAAATTTCTCCACTCTTCCCCCATCTAATTTTAGCATAGTTCCCTGTATGTAGTTTGATAAGTTCTCTAAGGAGCTCGCCTGGGACCGCCATGTTCCTAAGAGTAATCCACAGCAAGTTGAGTGGAACAAGGTCGAAGGCGGCTCTCAAATCAACAAACGCTACATACAGGCTGCCCTTCCTTAAATTAATATACTTCCAACAGATGCACATGAACCTAAACACCTGATCTACCGTACTGGTTTTTGACCTAAATCCTGCTTGGTAGTTGGTTAAGATCTTCATCTCTTCAATCCAATCTAAAAGCCTATTTAAAATATGTCTGGCAAAAACGTTTTGTAAAATATCAATTAAACTTATTGGGCAGTAATTACTTGGGTCATAACGATCACCTTTTTTAAAAATGGTTATGATTTCCGCCCCTTTCCATGATTCGGGCATCGGTGTTCCTGCCACAGTTGAATTACACAGGAAATTTATATAGGGCCCCCATACTCCCCCATCGTGCTTTTGTAGATCACTGGGGATTTTGTCGGGACCTGGAGCTTTACCTATTTTAACAGCCTGAAGTGCCTGAGTTGTTTCTTCTAAGCTAAATCTTAAAGGAGCGATGCTCAAATCTACATTAATCTCTTGGACCCCTAGGGTCAGTCCCTCGGAATCGTTAGAATAGAGCTTGGAAAAGTGGTCACACCAAGTTTTTTCATCTAGATACACATCCTTTGGTGATCTACCTCTTTTGTTTCCTTTAGAAATTAGATTCCAGAATGTACTCTGGTCTCTTAACTTTGCCGCACTTAGGAGATCGTCCCATAGAATTCCATGCCAGGTTTTTTTCGCTTGGGCCAGAGCTTTCTTATAAGCCAGTCTACCATTTTTTATATCCAGTTGGTTCTTAGATTTTACTGCCTGAATCAAACTGGACTTAGCTGGTATAAAGATAGAATATCGACGGGAAAATATCGACTAGCATTAATATCGTGGTAAGAATATCGACTGTTAAAAATATCGTAATAGAAAATATCTTTGTAAAAAATATCGTTTCGTGCGAATGACAAAAATATCGTCATAAAAAAATATCGATGAACAGAATATCGTTGATCAAAATGTCGTTTTATATAATATCGACACAAAAATATAAGGTGTTATAAAATTTATAACAAAATATGTATTATGTTTTTAAAAAACTTACAAAACTCCTACTAGTAATAATATGTGTTAAAAAATATTTTCTACAAAAGAATTGTTAAAATTTTAGTAGCGTGTTATTGGTATTATAGGGGATAAGGGTGGGTAGTAATTTAAAATTTGGTTTATAAAAAATTTATAAAATATAAACAAATTAGAAAATAATTAAGAAATCAAAATTTTAATTTGAAATTTCGAATTGTTCACGAAATTAAATTTGTAATTAAATTTTAAATTTTCAAATAAAAATTTTAGGAGCGGGTTTTTGGTATTATAGGGGATTAGGGTGGGTAGTAATTTAAAAATGTAGTGTTAAAAAATTGTATAAAATATTAATAAATTAGAAATTTATCATGAATTCAAAATTTAACATCGAAATTTAAAATTTTTCACGAAATTTATTTTTTAATATTAATAAAAAATATTAAATTAATATTGAAGAAGCGTTATTTTGGTATTATAGGGGAATAGGGTCTAAAAAAAATTTTAGATAGAAAAATGTATATTGTTTACTAACCTGCACATTTCCTGACTTATGTTGGATTGGAGTTAGAATAGTAATTTATTATAGTTTACTATCCAGCACTTTCCCTGAATTATGTTATGTTTGGAGTTAGAATAGTAATTTATTATGGTTTACTATCCAGCACTTTCCCTGACTTGGTGCCGATCACGATCCGGTAAAAACCGGGTACGAACCGTCGGACGGAGCATAATCTCCGTCCGACGCGTACCCGGTCGTCAATTCATACAAACAAGGAATTACGATTCGCACGGGTACACCATCACCGTACGATTCGTAAAAAAGCCCGACCGAACAAAAAAACCCTACCAATGCCATCCGGGAAAGCGCCGACCTGACGTCGGGACGCTCGCAGCCAGCCATTCACGACCCAGGAATTACGATTCGCACCGACGTCATCCCGCACGGTGAATATTTTCCGGCTCCCAAAAACTGCCGGGAAATCAGGACGACGCGAACAAGGACCACCAGTACGCGACGGACAGACAGGACGACGCGAACAAGGAGGACCAGTACGCGACGGACACACAGGACGACGCGACCAAGGAGGACCCGTACGCGACAGGACGACGCGATCAAGGAGGACCCGTACGCGACAGGACGACGCGATCAAGGAGTACCAGTACGCGACGGACAGACATGGACCCGAACCTACGAGTCATCCCTGCCCTCATAGCAGTCCACCTCCTCTACAGGTTACGACGCAGACGCCGCAGAAGGTCAGAATAACTAAGGGAGGGGGGAAAGTGGGGTGGGGTGGGGGTGGCAGGACCAGGGCAGGCCACAAAAAAACCACATAAGTCACACACCACACATGGCCTGGACATACCTGACTCCCATGCCCTGGTCACCACGAGGGGGTGGGGGCGTGTCCTGATAAGCCAGCGACCGCCACAACGGAAGTCCGTCACCACGCGAACCGGCAACACAACCAGACAGGTACGTCCCGTACCCACGCCTGAAGAGCGTGGGTACGAGTCGTACCACGCCCACACACGTCACCCCAACAATGGCGGGACGGATCGCACCCACGTGGCAAAGGCCTGGGTACGGGCCGCACAAGCATCACATAGCATGGGGACGTATATGTACGGACCCTACCCCCACCCCGTATGCAAGGAGCGTACCCCCCACCCCAACAGTGAAAGTACGACCCGTACCCCCACCCGCGTATGCATGGAGCGTACCCCCACCCCAACAGTGTAAGTACGACCCGTACCCTCACCCGCGTATGCAAGGAGCGTACCCCCACCCCAACAGTGTAAGTACGACCCGTACCCCCACCCGCGTATGCATGGAGCGTACCCCCCACCCCAACAGTGTAAGTACGACCCGTACCCCCACCCGCGTATGCATGGAGCGTACCCCCCATGCCAACAGTGTAAGTACGACCCGTACCCCCACCCGCGTATGCATGGAGCGTACCCCCCATGCCAACAGTGTAAGTACGACTCGAACCCTCACCCGCGGACGTACGGACTGTACCCCCACCCCCACCAGTGTAAGTACGACTCCTACCCCCACCCGCAGACTCACGGACCGTACCCCCACCCCAACAGTGTAAGTACGACCCGTACCCTCACCCGCGTATGCAAGGAGCGTACCCCACACCCCAACAGTGTAAGTACGACCCGTACCCTCACCCGCGTATGCAAGGAGCGTACCCCCCACCCCAACAGTGTAAGTACGACCCGTACCCCCACCCGCGTATGCATGGAGCGTACCCCCCACCCCAACAGTGTAAGTACGACCCGTACCCCCACCCGCGTATGCATGGAGCGTACCCCCCATGCCAACAGTGTAAGTACGACCCGTACCCCCACCCGCGTATGCATGGAGCGTACCCCCCATGCCAACAGTGTAAGTACGACTCGAACCCTCACCCGCGGACGTACGGACCGTACCCCCACCCCCACCAGTGTAGGTACGACTCCTACCCCCACCCGCGGACTCACGGACCGTACCCCCACCCCAACAGTGTAAGTACGACCCGTACCCCCACCCGCGTATGCATGGAGCGTACCCCCCATGCCAACAGTGTAAGTACGACCCGTACCCCCACCCGCGTATGCATGGAGCGTACCCCCATGCCAACAGTGTAAGTACGACTCGAACCCTCACCCGCGGACGTACGGACCGTACCCCCACCCCCACCAGTGTAGGTACGACTCCTACCCCCACCCGCGGACTCACGGACCGCACCCCCACCCCAACAGTGTAAGTACGACCCGTACCCTCACCCGCGTATGCAAGGAGCATACCCCCCACCCCAACAGTGTAAGTACGACCCGTACCCTCACCCGCGTATGCAAGGAGCGTACCCCACACCCCAACAGTGTAAGTACGACCCATACCCTCACCCGCGTATGCATGGAGCATACCCCCACCACACCAGTGTAAGTAGACTCGTACCCTCACCTCGAATGCATTGAGCGTACCCCCACCGTGTATGTTCCAAGCGTACATATCCTGAAATCGGAGGTGTGTGTGCAGAGTCCACCCAGCAGTGCCCTGAGACAGGAGGGGTGGGTGTGGAGTCCTCCCAGCAGTGCCCTGAGACAGGAGGGGTGGGTGCCTATCACTAACAGCAGTGCCCTGAGACAGGAGGGGTGGGTGCCTATCACTCCCAGCAGTGCCCTGAGACAGGAGGGGTGTGTGCAGAGTCCTCCCAGCAGTGCCCAGAGACAGGAGGGGTGGGTGCCTATCACTCCCAGCAGTGCCCTGAGCCAGGAGGGGTGGGTGTGGAGTCCTCCCAGCAGTGCCCTTAGACAGGAGGGGTGGGTGTGGAGTCCTCCCAGCAGTGCCCTGAGCCAGGAGGGGTGTGTGCAGAGTCCACCCAGCAGTGCCCTGAGACAGGAGGGGTGGGTGTGGAGTCCTCCCAGCAGTGCCCAGAGACAGGAGGGGTGGGTGTGGAGTCCTCCCAGCAGTGCCCTGAGACAGGAGGGGTGTGTGCCTATCACTCCCAGCAGTGCCCTGAGACAGGAGGGGTGGGTGCCTATCACTCCCAACAGTGCCCTGAGACAGGAGGGGTGGGTGCAGAGTCCTCCCAGCAGTGCCCAGAGACAGGAGGGGTGGGTGCCTATCACTCCCAGCAGTGCCCAGAGACAGGAGGGGTGTGTGCAGAGTCCTCCCAGCAGTGCCCAGAGACAGGAGGGGTGGGTGTGGAGTCCTCCCAGCAGTGCCCTGAGACAGGAGGGGTGGGTGCCTATCACTCCCAGCAGTGCCCTGAGACAGGAGGGGTGGGTGCCTATCACTCCCAGCAGTGCCCTGAGACAGGAGGGGTGTAACACATGTGTGTGAGGCCAGAATTATCCACATGCATACTGCCTACAAGGGAACATGTCCCCATGAACTCATGTCAACAGACTCCACACACAAGTACAGTGATCACCAAGGATGCCACGATTGTTGCAGGTGGAGACATGGCCCTGCATGCATGGCCAAAGTAGAAGGGCTCCGTCACACACACAGCTCATGTAGACACAGCTCTGCGCTAAACATTGGGAACACCCTGCAGGGCAGAAAGCTGGGTACACAGAGGAAGGAATACACCCTGGGACAAGTGCACCATGCAGTAACTGCTTACATGAACAAAGAAAGTTAGCCAACACCTTGTGATGGCACACAGATCCCAGGGTCCCACCAATGAGCAGCACACTACTACATATCCCACACACCCAAACCCTTAAACACCACCCAAAACCATGTAGCAGCCCCACCAACACCAATACCAGCATAGCAGTAGTGTGATAATGAAAACAAAATTAAGCTTTATTCAGCATGAGCACAATGTCCGTGGATCGCAGGCAGTTCAATATTCACAAAGCCCATAGGGCAGTCAATGATTCTCAGCTGGATGGGGGACACAGTGGGATGCGTGTCCCCTACCTTGCCTGCACAGTCAAATGGCATCGTCTTCCACACTGGTGAGGGCATCAGGGGGGGGGAAGCAACAGGCACCGCAGGGACATCAGGGCAAAGGGGCGGCGTTGTGGGTGCAGGGATGGAGGACTCCACCACAGGGGGTGGGTCAGTGCCGAAGGCGGAGGCCAGGATGGCACTACACACCTTTGCAAGGTCCTCCAGGGAGTCCCCTGCACCCGAAGGGACCTCAGGCCCCAAGGAGGGGGGGGGTCAGAGGGATGGGTCGCAGCGCCACCGGGGGAGGGTGGAGACAGGGGGGGAGACTCAACCACCCTGACCTGGGACCTCCTTGACCGCTTGCGTGGTGGTGTAACTGTGGGGCTCAGGGACAGAGCAGCCATGAAGGAGTCCTTGGGGGAGATGTGGCCAGGAGAGCTGAGGGGAGGGGATTTGGAGGGAGTGGACTGGGTGGAATGTGGACTCCCACTATGGCTGCGTGTCACACGTTTGCCCCCCGACCCAGTGGGTGTGCCTACCTCACCCTGTGTGTGCGTGTCAGGAGGAGTGTGGTGGACCTTCCCTGCTGGTGTGGTGCCCGTGTCTGTTGATGTGGGTGCATGCCGACGTCTGGGTGTACGTGGGACAGGCATGGGAGTGGGAAGTGTGGATGGGGCAGGGGTAGGTGGGGGGAGGTCGCGCTGCAGGAGACCCACTGCTGCAGTCAGTGTGGAGTCTATGGACCTCAGCAAGTTGCGTTGGTCAGCCTGCGATGAATGAATGCCCTCCAAGAATGCCTCGATGTTGGTGAGGGTTTTGCCGTGGGCATGGAGGACATTAAGGATCGCAGCCTGACCAACCTGCAGTTGCCGCTGGATGTCCACAGACTCTGCATTGGCGGCAGCAGTGGAGACAGGGGCAGGGGGTGCGGTGCCTGGCAGGAAGGAGACATGCTGTGACCGGGCACGCTGGGAAGGGACACGAGCAAGTGGGAGGCGGCTGATGGGAACTGAGGGGGCGGTGCGAGGTGTTGTTCCGCTGTCAGCTGCTGGTGCAGCCACCGCCCACTCGGAGACATCCTCCTCGGACCTGTCAGCTTCGTATTCTGACGTGCCAGTCGACAGGTCCTCGGCCGCACTATCCTCCACCTCTGTCCCACTCGATGTGCCAGCCCCGATGTCACGGCTGGCACTGGTGCTCGGTCCCTCCGCCTTGCCTGTGTCCATGTCTCCCTCTGTGTCCCCCGACGATGCTGTGGGCAGGGTGGAGAGACAGAAATTAATCAGACAGCTGTACACATCAGTCACATGAGTCCAATCTACATAGGTAACATTGCATAGCCTGAAAAGGAAGATCCCTGACATCTACTTAACAAGGTACCGATGTAGGGCATGAAACACACAGTTGGTTGAGCCACCATGCCACTGCAACACCATGGAGAGCATGAGACAATAGCTCAAGACAGGAAACGTAGTCTGACATAGCACCCAGGCCCTGGGGACAATCCAGCACTGCATCTGCACCACACAGCGTCGGTGAAAATACCGATGACCAGGGACCATATGCACGAACTTGAGACACATGCTGCATAGGTAATGCTGGAAACATGCCCAACATGACTCGGTCACTGCACCTTGCGTGTGTGTCCAGACAAACATCACACACTGCCCAGACCCAGCAAGTAGAAATCAGGATTTTACATATAGGCATTGCCCGCCCCAACCAACCCCTACACGAGGCAAATTGTTGAGACACAGGTGGCACCAACATCTCATAGTCTGGGTGATAAACACAGGGGCAGGCAAAATGCAAGATTGGACGCCAAACAGCCAAGGTGCACCTGTACAAATAATGAGGTACCAGTGCCCATCCTCAGATGAGTATAACAAGACACACAGGCACTGCCAACTGTGAGTATGAAGAAGGACAATCAGGTCAGGCTGCACAGCGGACACCTGTACAAAATAGCACGTCTATATACATGGTGCCAGGGGACAATGGCACAGAGCACAACCTACGCTGTAGACACTGAGAGTGTCCACGTTTATGATGACACACACCACTGAGGAAAAGGTGCTTCAGGGGACAGTAGTGGCCACGCAACCACATGCTACTGAATGGTAATGACTGCAACACACGCCACCATCCCTGCACTATGCGTATCGCACACTCATGCACATCATGTCACAGGCCACTACATAGGACATGCGCGCTGTAAGGCATGACACATGAGAGACCAACTCCCATGTCTGGAGTCAGCATCAGTGCCAACTGACATGGAACCCACATGCAGTGCACTTGACAGGGCACAGCCAAGGTCCAAAAAGCTGTTACACACCACCCCCACACATGATGCTACAGGCATTGTTCTCGTGGACAAAGCACCAGCCTACATTACCTTGTGAAGGAGTGACCACACACAGACCAGGGAACACATTGCAAGGAGGGGAAGGGTGGCAGGGGTGCAGCGCTATACTGGGGCAAACAGGATCTGCACAGCACCTTTAAACCCTGCCAGTGAATTAATGCTACCGTGCCCTTACAAATGCCGGTGACACACAACAAACGCACATGTACCTACCCCCTTCCGGCTGCTGCATCGCCTGTAAGCGCCTCTCCAGGTCTGGAAAGACCACCGGCAGCACACGCCTGTGGAGGTGGCTCAGACGGCGGCGGCCGCGGTTCTTGTGGCTCTCAGGTGAGTCCCCCAGCAGGAGCCGTGCAATCCTCCGCGTCCAGCACCGGATATCCTGCCAGCGTTTCCTCACCTGGGGCAGGCTCCGCCTCCGACCATCCACACCCCTCACGGCACTGACGGCGGTCAGCCAGATCTGCTCCTTGGCAGTGGCGCCTACCTGTGAGGAAGAATAAGTGACACCACATCAATACACCAGCCACATGTCACAGAGAGACATATGAGAACAAATTAGCTGTTTACAACAAGGCATGTCATGCAGCCAACGCATTGCACCTTTGTCATAGGGACATCATCCCCTGGTGAGGGAAAAATCTGTACGTGCCATAGTGGGTACACAGGTGGAATGATGGCAATGTCACAATCAGTGATCAAGGCTCACACTGTGCATCACACCCACCCCTCCTGTCTCAGGGCACTGCTGGGAGTGATAGGCACCCACCCCTCCTGTCTCAGGGCACTGCTGGGAGGACTCCACACCCACCCCTCCTGTCTCAGGGCACTGCTGGGAGTGATAGGCACCCACCCCTCCTGTCTCAGGGCACTGCTGGGAGTGATAGGCACCCACCCCTCCTGTCTCAGGGCACTGCTGGGAGGACTCCACACCCACCCCTCCTGTCTCAGGGCACTGCTGGGAGGACTCCACACCCACCCCTCCTGTCTCAGGGCACTGCTGGGAGACATCAGGCTTCCCCCCCCTGGGACCCCCCCTACAGTACATGGCATGTGTGTCACACCAGGACACAATGCCAGAAGTCACAGTCACAACATAGGGACAGTCTGTGCCAGTGGCCTATGCACTCACCTGATACCCTGGTCGCCCATACAGCATGGAGTACTGTGGGAGGATCACATCCAGCAGAGCCATGTTCTCCTCCAGGGTGAATGGCTGTGTCCTCTCCACAGCCCTTGACATGGTTCCAGGGAATCAGTAGCAGCAGCTGGGTCGACGAATGCAAAGATGTGCAGGCAAGTACTCCCTCATGGGACCTGGCTGCCTTATATCTGCCTTTCTGCCCTGTCTCATGCACAGGAGTACAGAGTGATTGGTCACTCACATTTGCATCCTATGTTTCCACCAATTTCTTCGAACCTAGAAGTCTGTGGGTTCTCTATCGGTTTCATTCTCCTGCATGATGTCAGACCCACAAACACATTGCAACAATGTAGAAGAATTCCAACTGACTTCTGCTGTGCACCTTCCAGAACAATTTCGGATTTTGAACTTGGTCTCCATGACAACCAGCATGCATGTAGGCCTCAATACTTGTCCCCTATGTAATTTGGAGCATCACACACAGGTACGGTGCGTTTCGGGGCCCTAGGGCACCCCAAATGCGTTGCAACGGCCCGTACACGCATGCCTACGTTCACTATCAGTATGGGTGTCCTCGCGTATGCGTATTCGTAGTGGTACGGCCCGTACACACGCATCTACGCTCACTATCACTATGGGTCTGCACGCGTATGCGTACTCGTAGTGGTACGGACCGTACACACGCATCTACGCTCACTATCACTATGGGTCTCCACGCGTATGCGTACTCGTAGTGGTACGGCCCGTACACACGCATGTCCGCTCACTATCACTACGAGTACGCATACGCGTGCAGACCCATAGTGATAGTGAGCATAGATGCGTGTGTACGGTCCGTACCACTACGAGTACGCATACGCGTGCAGACCCATAGTGATAGTGAGCGTAGATGCGTGTGTACGGTCCGTACCACTACGAGTACGCATACGCGTGCAGACCCATAGTGACAGTGAGCGTAGATGCGTGTGTACGGCCCGTACCACTACGAGTACGCATACGCGAGGACACACATTGTGACAGGGCCGTACACACGCATCTACGCTCACTATCACTATGGGTCTGCACGCGTATGCGTACTCGTAGTGGTACGGACTGTACAAATGCCTGTACGCTCGCCATCACGATGGGTACACATACGGCAGCACTCCCACAGTGATTTGGGAACGTACACAGGCCCTCTTAGCAGCAGTACGGCGTTTTTTACACATCACAGTGGTGATAGGCGACACACAGGTAGGAATAGGGCGGACATACTTGTCCATGGATGGACATACTTGTCCATGGATGGACATACTTGTCCAGGAATGGACATCAAGGCATCGTCTGTGCATTACTACATGTGTGGGGCACAGGTGTGACAGGCTGTGATGTGGAACATGACTCCTGAGTGGAGAAGGCACCAGATGTATGATGAGATGTGTATAGGTGTACTGTGTGACGGTGCAATGTGTGCCAGCCATGCCCTTGACTCCTTTGACATGTGTGCATGTCGGACTGCACACTTGGGGTAAGCGTCACTGGCATGGCACGGACACCAACACACGGAAGTGTCCCATGATGCCCGGTACAGGGGTTATGACACCTGACTTGTCACTACCCACAGTGCACAATGTGACTATGTCATTTATGTGTGGGGGATTTACATCAGGTTGATGTTGTAGCACCCTCATAAGCTGCAGCCGTAGCAGCAACCAACATGTGTCTGTGTGTAGATTGTCATTGCACACTGTTCCGCACACCATGCCACATGTGGTATCGGATGTGAGGTGCACATGTATGCATGGGACACGGAGTAGCGTGACAAGGCCATGTCTGCATCCTCACAAGGAATGTGTGGTGAGTCATGACATGTGCACCTTCATGGCAAGGTGTGTGGGCTGTCCTAGTGTAATGTCATGTGACCTGTGGCTCCAGTGTTCCGCGACCAGTCTCTGCAATCGGCATCCTACTTCTGCTGATGTGTGGGTGTATGTCACTCCTGTCTTGCGTCTGGCTGTTCACTTGCACTGGGACACAGCTATTCCCATGGCGTGGCATGGGGAGGTTCTCAATCTCCGTGTGTAGCTGGGTCTTGGAAGGAGTGCCACCTTGCATCCATACGTGTGCTGGCCATGTAGCACATACCTGACTCCCTATGTAGCATGTGTGTATTGCCAGATTAACATGTGCTCAGTAGACATGAGTTGTTGTCGTGGTGCACTCACTCTTCCTTGTCACTTCCAAATTACTGCAGAGCGCCGCCTCTTGCCCGAATAATTCCAGACTTGGCTGCCATGCAGGAGAATGACAGCATCCGGCTCTACCGCTTCACCCAACCGTTGATTCTGGAGTTGACGGCGAGACTGGCACCACACCTGCAACCGCTGCACAGGTATCCTACGGCACTGACACCCCAGCTGAAGGTAATGGCTGCCCTACATTTTCTTGCCACGGGTACCTTTCAAAATACCATAGCTCATGTTGGTGGCATGTCCCAGAGCATGTTCAGCGGTGTGCTGCATGATTTCTTGGAGGCCATGTTGATTCACCTGGATGACTTCATCAAGTTCCCAACCCCTGAACAGATGACTGAGGTCAAGCGTGGATTCTATGCCCTGGGAGGGATGCCCCATGTCATAGGGTCCATAGATGGGACACATGTAGCTTTGGTACCACCACACGCACGGGAGGTGGCGTACCGCAATCGGAAGCACTACCACTCCATCAATGCCCTTGTGGTGTGTCTCTCCAACATGGTGATTTCACATGTCTGTGCTCGTTTTCCAGGATCAGCACACGATGCCTACATCATGAGGCGTAGCGGGATGCCTGATATGATGATGCAGCTGCGCAACGAACGGGCATGTGTTGTAGGTGGGTACAGTCTGTCTGTCTTCTATTCTGTATCGCCTACCAGCACAACCGCTTCACCACTTCTAACGATGACCATGTGCTTCCCATGTAGGGGACGCTGGCTATCCCAACATGCCATGGCTGATCACACCTCTCCGCAACCCCATCACGCCGGCACAGCTCCGCTACAACACCGCCCATGGCCGGACAAGGCGAGTGATAGAGAGGACGTTTGGCATGCTAAAGAGCCGATTCCGGTGCCTCCACAAGACCGGCGGTGCACTCCCTTATGCCCCGGCAAAGGTCTGCAAGATCTTCATGGTCTGCTGCATGCTGCACAACATGGCAGTTGAAAGAGCTGTGCCACTCATCCTGAATCAACATGACGAGGACCATCCACCCGTGGAGGACGAAGGGCTTGGCAATGGGGCTAGTGATGTGGAGGATGTGGAGCCGCAAGAGGACATCCGGACTCGGCTCATACGCGACTTCTTTGCTTAGTGGTGAGTACCAGTGTCTGAGTGTGCACGCATTGGTCCCCGTGTGGCATGCGTTGTGATGTGTGTCTCCACCTGCATGTATGGCACGTGACTCAGAGGTGTGTGTGGGTGTGTCACTGGAGTGATGGTGCCAGTGATGGTAGTATTTCCCCAGTCATTATAATGACCTAGCATGTTGTCATCCATACATGTGTCGAGTAAATGCACATGCAAGTGGCTGTGCATTTTTGTGGCTGACTTCTTGTGTGTCTCTCTTCCCCAGGTACCTGCACATGCCGTCTGCTGGTTGCATTGTTGTGGCACTGCTATTCATCATGGACATGACATCGTGGGCTGACTCAGCATTACAGGCACGGACACGTTTGGAAGTCTCCATGGGGTAAGGGATGCATCTGGGGTGTATTGGGTGGGCAGTTGTTCACGATGTATGCACACTGCCCCTGTCGATGTGTTGTTCCTCTGCAGCCATGTCGCATCCCCATGGGACACGACATGCAGCTGTGTACACCTGAATAGATGGTCTGACTGGTTGACAGTCATCAGTGATGGGATAGGGGATTGTGATGATGGCATCAATGTGTGTGACACTGCCCTTGGCCACATACGGTTAGCATTGGCTGGACATGGTGTGGGACTTCGACATCAGCGGATCTATGGTGTATGGCAGGCTCTCCGTGTGCAGCTGTGGGTATTTAGCTGTTAGCCGACGCTTGTGTGCCACTTCCATGGCAAACATGCGTGTGTGCTGCAGAAGGGGGGTGCCAGTGTTGGACCCACATGTTACTCCACATGATGTGTTCATGTGTACTTCGAGTGGCCTCTGCAATCCCGAATACATGTCTAATAAAGGTGTCCCTATGCCTCCAAGGTGCCTCTTCTCAGTCAATGCTGGTGTGTTGCCACGGTGCATCCTGCATGTCTGGCATGGTATTCCCTGATTGTTGCTATGTGTCAATGTGTCGAGTTGCAAGATGCAAGCTGTGTGTGTGGGCTGAGACTGTGTATTGGGCATGATGTCCATGACTGTGTTGGTATTGTGACATGTGCCATCCCCATGCATCCAACGTTGGCCAGGCCCCCATTCTCGGCATCCACCGGACTCCGGCTTGCAGGACATGGTTCTGCCACCTGTGTACACATGCCTGGGTGCCCCCCAGGACACTGGACTGGATCCCTGACCACTGCGCATGACAGTTGCTGTACTCAATGTGTGTGTCAGCACGGTTGTTCGGCAACCCCCTCAGCTGGTTGGGCCCATCACGGGTGTGTATGGTGCTCCATGTCTGTCTTGCCTAATACACTGTGACCCATGTGTCCTGTGCCAGACTCAGGCCCCAGGGTGTGGATGGTTGAAGACAAAAGATGACTCAGGCATGTTTTGACTTTACAAGACACATGTTAGTTAATAATGCTACCAGCAGGCATCTACTCATCATAGTGTGATTTATTAGTGGGGGGGGGGGGGGCAAAGTAAGGGTCTTTCCGGGATGTTTGAATCCAAAGTTCAGTAGGGGAGTTGGGGTCCTTGCCATTGGAAATCCTCAGAGTCCATGCCACAGTCTTTGTCAACATTGGTCAGCCAGTGACCAGCAGGGCCATGTGGCAGAGAATGTCTCTTGATGCTGTGATGCTGTTGCTCCAGTGGGCCAGGTGCCAGGCCAGGTGTCCTGGGAGATGGTGATGTAGCAGCCACCCTCACGGTCCTTTCCGTGGACGACCCGGCCTCCTGCGGGGAACCTCACCAGCAGGCCGTGACGACGTCTGGGATGCTCCGTCGGATGTTTCCTCCTCCTCCTCCTGATCCCTCCCTGTGGGTGGTGATGTTCTCCGCCTTCTGGCACAGGGAGGGTCGGCCATGGTGTTGGCCATCCGACGGAGTGTAGCGTGAATCCCCTGGAATGCCGTCACTTACTCAGCCTGTCCTCCATCCTCCGTTGGTGTACCAGTAGACAGGCAATTAGCTCCGCATGTTGCTGGGCCTGCTGGGCCTTGATCCCCTCGAGGACGGACACAACCTGGGCCATGCCCGTGGTGTCCTGCCGGTATGAGTCCAGGATGTTACGGACATGGGAAAATACCGGATCCCCAGCCAACTGGTCAGGCTCGCGCCTCCGCCGTCCTCCACTCCCACCACCCCTGCCCACTTGCACCTGGCCTGCACTTGTGGGCACATGGGGTCTCCGGGACCCCTGAGGGGTGGCATTGGCGTTGTCGCCTGCCTCCTCCTGGGTGCCCAGGACACCGTGTCCCTCCTGGCGAGCCTGGCTGCATTGTGGTGTTGGGGCAGGGATCCTGGGTGTCTCCTGGGATGTGGCAGGAGTGGGGGTGGTGGTTGGCACAGTTGTACCTGACGCAGGTGCTGCAGGTGGTTGGACACCAGAGGGGCCAGGTTGGTCGGGGTCGTCCGCAGAGTGGTGAGAGTGGTCGCTGCCGGTGGGATCGGGCTCCTGCAGATCCAGGTCCTGTGAGTGTTCCCCCCAGTGTTGGGGGGTGCACCACGACGTTGACCTGTGTGTGAGAGAGACAATGTTAATTTTTGTCCATGCAACATCCATGTTTCATCATTTTCACAGTTGGCACATTTCCTCTTGGAATTAGGATTTGTCTTGCATTCCACTCACAGTGCACTTGTGCATGGGTGTGTCCCTTGGGCACCACTTTGGCCCCTTTAACTATGTGTGGCACAGTCTTACTTGCTGCGTCAAGTGTGACTGCAGTCAGCAGTGGAGTGGGCAGGTGTGGCGAGCCATGCACTGTACATGTGCACATGGAGTGGATCCACACACTTATATGATCCAGGTAGCTGTCCTTGTGCTCGTGAACAGGTTGTGACATGGCCATGTGTTTTGCCATGGTGAAGAGGGGGGCTTCTGGCACTGGCCACCCTTGTCTACATGCACGCAGTCTACCTGCTGACGAGCAGACATTCACACACGCAACACGGCTGATTGGCTCTCCCTGTGTCTCGCTCCCTCTGTGTCCCCCTCTCCCTCCCTCTCTGTCCCCCTCTCCCTCCATCTCTGTTCCCCTCTCCCTCCCTCTCTGTCCCCCTCTCCCTCCCTCTCAGTCCCCCTCTCCCTTCCTCCGTGTGTCAGCCTCCTCCCTCTGTCCGTCTCCCTCCCTCTCTGTCCCCCTCTCCCTCCATCTCTGTCCCCCTCTCCCTCCCTCTCTGTCCCCCTCTCCCTCCCTCTCAGTCCCCCTCTCCCTCCCTCCGTGTGTCAGCCTCGTCCCTCTGTCCGTCTCCCTCCCTCTCTGTCCCCCTCTCCCTCCATCTCTGTCCCCCTCTCCCTCCATCTCTGTCCCCCCCCTCTCCCTCCATCTCTGTCCCCCTCTCCCTCCATCTCTGTCCCCCTCTCCCTCCCTCCCTCTCTGTCCCCCTCTCCCTCCCTCTCAGTCCCCCTCTCCCTCCCTCCGTGTGTCAGCCTCCTCCCTCTGTCCGTCTCCCTCCCTCTCTGTCCTCTCTCCCTCCATCTCTGTCCCCCTCTCCCTCCATCTCTGTCCCCCTCTCCCTCCATCTCTGTCCCCCTCTCCCTCCCTCTCTGTCCCCCTCTCCCTCCCTCCGTGTGTCACCCTCTGTCACTTCTGCCCAGCTTCCTGGGCACACACTGTTAGCAGATCTTTGAGTGGCCCTTGGATTGTTGATGTGAGTTTGTTTCTGATCTCCAGGCACCCATTGGGTGTAGTGTCTGTGTCTGTGCGCTGCTGCTGTGGTGGTGTGTGCTGCCACTCGTTCACAATGTTGGCTGTTCATTAGCTGCTGTCATGTGCAAAACAGTGCCTTCACCCCCATGTGTTGATGCAAGGCGTCCGCCATTTGCTGGCAAGTCATTCCTGTGTTGGGACACACTGTTTGTCTGGCTGTGACCTAGGCCATATGGGTAGAGTGAGTTGTTGTCTGCTTCTGAGTTGCACTATGTGCTTTTTGGGCCCAGCCTGCCGCCATCCGGGTTACCGTGTCATGTGTTGTTGTCTTCTGTGGCCTGTGACTTGACATTGTCCAGCTGGGTGCATGGGGCATGGTGGCAGCAGTGGCATGTGCGTGCTCATGGAGTGTGGTTGAGTCATGCGATGGCTTGTGGTGGTTGCGTGCCTGTTGGTGATTTTGGTTGTGGATGCCGTTCCCCCCTTGTGAGGTGCGTTGTTTGTGTACTCACCCGGGTCTCGGAGTCCTTCTAATCCTTCGACTGCCTCCACCGGCAGTATGGCCATCACCCTCTCCTCCCAGGGATGGTAGTGTACGGGTCTGCGGGAGGGCCCTCCTCCGGTGGCATTGGCCTGGTCGTGTTCATCCTGCCTCTTGGCTCGGACCCTCCTCCGCAGATCGTACCACCTGTTCTGGCATTCCTGCTTGGTCCATCTGGTGTCCGCAACAGCATTCACAGCATTGACGATGGTCTGCCACATGGCAATTTTTGCTGCCAGGCTGGTGCTTCTGACCAATGTTCCAAAGATCTGTGGCTCGACTCTGAGGATTTGATCAACAAGGACCTCCAATTCTCGGTTACTGAACTTTGGATTCTTGGTGGTGGGCATGGTGAGGGGTGTGGGTGGGGATGGTGGGGGGGGGGTGTGGATGTTGGGGGGTGTGTGGATGGTTGTGTGTGTGTGTGTGTGAATGTGATGAGGGGGTGTTTGTGAGGGTGGTTGTGTGAAGGTGTGCAAGTGTAAGATGTGTGTAGCTTGTAGTGTGGTTCTGTGGTGTCTGGCAGCAGTGAGTCTGTTGCAAAGGCTCATGGTTTGTGTGTGTGGGCCCTTTTTATTGGTCCATTGGTGGGTGTGGCTGTGTTTGAATCTTGGGTGGGTTGGTTATAAGGAGTGGTGGTGTATTTGGCCTCTGTTTGTTTTTGGCAGTTGCAGGTCAGTGAATGTGTTGTTTTAGTGGTTGTTGGACATGTTTAGTGGGTTTGTGCCATTCGAATGGTGTATTCTTGTGTTGTTTGGTTTTGTCCTGGTTGTGTACGTGCGTTTTGAGCGTGTGTACGGTGTGTAGATGGGCCATTTGGTTGTACGGTGCTGTCCTTGTGTGTGGGTTGGTACGACTCGTACATGCGGTGGTGATGTTGGGGCCTGGGGTGCGCTCCGTACTTAGGAGGTTGTGTTGGGGGTAGGACCGGAACGTACTGGGGTGGGGGTACGACTGGAACATACTGGGGTGTACATAGACGGTGGGACGACACGTACTGGGGTGGGGGTAGGACTGGAACGTACTGGGGTGTACATAGACGGTGGGACGACACGTACTGGGGTGGGGGTACGACTGGAACGTACTGGGGTGTACATAGACGGTGGTACGACACGTACTGGGGTGGGGGTAGGACTGGAACGTACTGGGGTGTACATTGACGATGGTACGACACGTACTGGGGTGGGGGTAGGACTGGAACGTACTGGGGTGTCCATAGACGGTGGTACGACACGTACTGGGGTGGGGGTAGGACTGGAACGTACTGGGGTGTACATTGACGGTGGTACGACACGTACTGGGGTGGGGTTACGACTGGAACATACTGGGGTGTAGGTACACGGGGGTATGACACGTAATGGGGTGGGGGTACGACTGGAACGTACTGGGGTGTAGGTACATGGGGGGTATGACACGTACTGGGGTGGGGGTACGACTGGAACGTACTGGGGTGTAGGTACACGGGGGTATGACACGTACTGGGGTGGGGGTACGACTGGAACGTACTGGGGTGTAGGTACACGGGGGGTATGACACGTACTGGGGTGGGGGTACGACTGGAACATACTGGGGTGTAGGTACACGGGGGTATGACACATACTGGGGTGGGGGTACGACTGGAACGTACTGGGGTGTAGGTACACGGGGGGTATGACACGTACTGGGGTGGGGGTACGACTGGAACGTACTGGGGTGTAGGTACACGGGGGGTATGACACGTACTGGGGTGGGGGTGGGGCTCGAACGTACTGGGGTGTACATAGACGGTGGTACGACACGTACTGGGGTGGGGGTACGACTGGAACGTACTGGGGTGTAGGTACACGGGGGGTATGACACGTACTGGGGTGGGGGTGGGGCTCGAACGTACTGGGGTGTACATAGACGGTGGGACGACACGTACTGGGGTGGGGGTATGACTGGAACGTACTGGGGTGTAGGTACACGGGGGTATGACACGTACTGGGGTGGGGGTGGGGCTCGAACGTACTGGGGTGTACATAGACGGTGGTACGACACGTACTGGGGTGGGGGTAGGACTGGAACGTACTGGGGTGTACATAGACGGTGGTACGACACGTACTGGGGTGGGGGTACGACTGGAATGTACTGGGGTGTAGGTACACGGGGGTATGACACGTACTGGGGTGGGGGTACGACTGGAACGTACTGGGGTGTAGGTACACGGGGGGTATGACACGTACTGGGGTGGGGGTACGACTGGAACGTACTGGGGTGTAGGTACACGGGGGTATGACACGTACTGGGGTGGGGGTACGACTGGAACGTACTGGGGTGTAGGTACACGGGGGGTACGACACGTACTGGGGTGGGGGTACGACTGGAACGTACTGGGGTGTAGGTACACGGGGGTATGACACGTACTGGGGTGGGGGTACGACTGGAACGTACTGGGGTGTAGGTACACGGGGGTATGACACGTACTGGGGTGGGGGTACGACTGGAACGTACTGGGGTGTAGGTACACGGGGGGTATGACACGTACCCTTGGCCACATGTTACTCCACATGATGTGTTCATGTGTACTTCGAGTGGCCTCTGCAATCCCGAATACATGTCTAATAAAGGTGTCCCTATGCCTCCAAGGTGCCTCTTCTCAGTCAATGCTGGTGTGTTGCCACGGTGCATCCTGCATGTCTGGCATGGTATTCCCTGATTGTTGCTATGTGTCAATGTGTCGAGTTGCAAGATGCAAGCTGTGTGTGTGGGCTGAGACTGTGTATTGGGCATGATGTCCATGACTGTGTTGGTATTGTGACATGTGCCATCCCCATGCATCCAACGTTGGCCAGGCCCCCATTCTCGGCATCCACCGGACTCCGGCTTGCAGGACATGGTTCTGCCACCTGTGTACACATGCCTGGGTGCCCCCCAGGACACTGGACTGGATCCCTGACCACTGCGCATGACAGTTGCTGTACTCAATGTGTGTGTCAGCACGGTTGTTCGGCAACCCCCTCAGCTGGTTGGGCCCATCACGGGTGTGTATGGTGCTCCATGTCTGTCTTGCCTAATACACTGTGACCCATGTGTCCTGTGCCAGACTCAGGCCCCAGGGTGTGGATGGTTGAAGACAAAAGATGACTCAGGCATGTTTTGACTTTACAAGACACATGTTAGTTAATAATGCTACCAGCAGGCATCTACTCATCATAGTGTGATTTATTAGTGGGGGGGGGGGGGGGGGGGCAAAGTAAGGGTCTTTCCGGGATGTTTGAATCCAAAGTTCAGTAGGGGAGTTGGGGTCCTTGCCATTGGAAATCCTCAGAGTCCATGCCACAGTCTTTGTCAACATTGGTCAGCCAGTGACCAGCAGGGCCATGTGGCAGAGAATGTCTCTTGATGCTGTGATGCTGTTGCTCCAGTGGGCCAGGTGCCAGGCCAGGTGTCCTGGGAGATGGTGATGTAGCAGCCACCCTCACGGTCCTTTCCGTGGACGACCCGGCCTCCTGCGGGGAACCTCACCAGCAGGCCGTGACGACGTCTGGGATGCTCCGTCGGATGTTTCCTCCTCCTCCTCCTGATCCCTCCCTGTGGGTGGTGATGTTCTCCGCCTTCTGGCACAGGGAGGGTCGGCCATGGTGTTGGCCATCCGACGGAGTGTAGCGTGAATCCCCTGGAATGCCGTCACTTACTCAGCCTGTCCTCCATCCTCCGTTGGTGTACCAGTAGACAGGCAATTAGCTCCGCATGTTGCTGGGCCTGCTGGGCCTTGATCCCCACGAGGACGGACACAACCTGGGCCATGCCCGTGGTGTCCTGCCGGTATGAGTCCAGGATGTTACGGACATGGGAAAATACTGGATCCCCAGCCAACTGGTCAGGCTCGCGCCTCCGCCGTCCTCCACTCCCACCACCCCTGCCCACTTGCACCTGGCCTGCACTTGTGGGCACATGGGGTCTCCGGGACCCCTGAGGGGTGGCATTGGCGTTGTCGCCTGCCTCCTCCTGGGTGCCCGGGACACCGTGTCCCTCCTGGCGAGCCTGGCTGCATTGTGGTGTTGGGGCAGGGATCCTGGGTGTCTCCTGGGATGTGGCAGGAGTGGGGGTGGTGGTTGGCACAGTTGTACCTGACGCAGGTGCTGCAGGTGGTTGGACACCAGAGGGGCCAGGTTGGTCGGGGTCGTCCGCAGAGTGGTGAGAGTGGTCGCTGCCGGTGGGATCGGGCTCCTGCAGATCCAGGTCCTGTGAGTGTTCCCCCCAGTGTTGGGGGGTGCACCACGACGTTGACCTGTGTGTGAGAGAGACAATGTTAATTTTTGTCCATGCAACATCCATGTTTCATCATTTTCACAGTTGGCACATTTCCTCTTGGAATTAGGATTTGTCTTGCATTCCACTCACAGTGCACTTGTGCATGGGTGTGTCCCTTGGGCACCACTTTGGCCCCTTTAACTATGTGTGGCACAGTCTTACTTGCTGCGTCAAGTGTGACTGCAGTCAGCAGTGGAGTGGGCAGGTGTGGCGAGCCATGCACTGTACATGTGCACATGGAGTGGATCCACACACTTATATGATCCAGGTAGCTGTCCTTGTGCTCGTGAACAGGTTGTGACATGGCCATGTGTTTTGCCATGGTGAAGAGGGGGGCTTCTGGCACTGGCCACCCTTGTCTACATGCACGCAGTCTACCTGCTGACGAGCAGACATTCACACACGCAACACGGCTGATTGGCTCTCCCTGTGTCTCGCTCCCTCTGTGTCCCCCTCTCCCTCCCTCTCTGTCCCCCTCTCCCTCCATCTCTGTCCCCCTCTCCCTCCCTCTCTGTCCCCCTCTCCCTCCCTCTCAGTCCCCCTCTCCCTTCCTCCGTGTGTCAGCCTCCTCCCTCTGTCCGTCTCCCTCCCTCTCTGTCCCCCTCTCCCTCCATCTCTGTCCCCCTCTCCCTCCCTCTCTGTCCCCCTCTCCCTCCCTCTCAGTCCCCCTCTCCCTCCCTCCGTGTGTCAGCCTCGTCCCTCTGTCCGTCTCCCTCCCTCTCTGTCCCCCTCTCCCTCCATCTCTGTCCCCCTCTCCCTCCATCTCTGTCCCCCTCTCCCTCCATCTCTGTCCCCCTCTCCCTCCCTCTCTGTCCCCCTCTCCCTCCATCTCTGTCCCCCTCTCCCTCCATCTCTGTCCCCCTCTCCCTCCTTCCCTCTCTGTCCCCCTCTCCCTCCCTCTCAGTCCCCCTCTCCCTCCCTCTGTGTGTCAGCCTCCTCCCTCTGTCCGTCTCCCTCCCTCTCTGTCCCCCTCTCCCTCCATCTCTGTCCCCCTCTCCCTCCATCTCTGTCCCCCTCTCCCTCCATCTCTGTCCCCCTCTCCCTCCATCTCTGTCCCCCTCTCCCTCCCTCTCTGTCCCCCTCTCCCTCCCTCCGTGTGTCACTCTCTGTCACTTCTGCCCAGCTTCCTGGGCACACACTGTTAGCAGATCTTTGAGTGGCCCTTGGATTGTTGATGTGAGTTTGTTTCTGATCTCCAGGCACCCATTGGGTGTAGTGTCTGTGTCTGTGCGCTGCTGCTGTGGTGGTGTGTGCTGCCACTCGTTCACAATGTTGGCTGTTCATTAGCTGCTGTCATGTGCAAAACAGTGCCTTCACCCCCATGTGTTGATGCAAGGCGTCCGCCATTTGCTGGCAAGTCATTCCTGTGTTGGGACACACTGTTTGTCTGGCTGTGACCTAGGCCATATGGGTAGAGTGAATTGTTGTCTGCTTCTGAGTTGCACTATGTGCTTTTTGGGCCCAGCCTGCCGCCATCCGGGTTACCGTGTCATGTGTTGTTGTCTTCTGTGGCCTGTGACTTGACATTGTCCAGCTGGGTGCATGGGGCATGGTGGCAGCAGTGGCATGTGCGTGCTCATGGAGTGTGGTTGAGTCATGCGATGGCTTGTGGTGGTTGCGTGCCTGTTGGTGATTTTGGTTGTGGATGCCGTTCCCCCCTTGTGAGGTGCGTTGTTTGTGTACTCACCCGGGTCTCGGAGTCCTTCTAATCCTTCGACTGCCTCCACCGGCAGTATGGCCATCACCCTCTCCTCCCAGGGATGGTAGTGTACGGGTCTGCGGGAGGGCCCTCCTCCGGTGGCGTTGGCCTGGTCGTGTTCATCCTGCCTCTTGGCTCGGACCCTCCTCCGCAGATCGTACCACCTGTTCTGGCATTCCTGCTTGGTCCATCTGGTGTCCGCAACAGCATTCACAGCATCGACGATGGTCTGCCACATGGCAGTTTTTGCTGCCAGGCTGGTGCTTCTGACCAATGTTCCAAAGATCTGTGGCTCGACTCTGAGGATTTGATCAACAAGGACCTCCAATTCTCGGTTACTGAACTTTGGATTCTTGGTGGTGGGCATGGTGAGGGGTGTGGGTGGGGATGGTGGGGGGGGGGTGTGGATGTTGGGGGGTGTGTGGATGGTTGTGTGTGTGTGTGTGTGAATGTGATGAGGGGGTGTTTGTGAGGGTGGTTGTGTGAAGGTGTGCAAGTGTAAGATGTGTGTAGCTTGTAGTGTGGTTCTGTGGTGTCTGGCAGCAGTGAGTCTGTTGCAAAGGCTCATGGTTTGTGTGTGTGGGCCCTTTTTATTGGTCCATTGGTGGGTGTGGCTGTGTTTGAATCTTGGGTGGGTTGGTTATAAGGAGTGGTGGTGTATTTGGCCTCTGTTTGTTTTTGGCAGTTGCAGGTCAGTGAATGTGTTGTGTTAGTGGTTGTTGGACATGTTTAGTGGGTTTGTGCCATTCGAATGGTGTATTCATGTGTTGTTTGGTTTTGTCCTGGTTGTGTACGTGCGTTTTGAGCGTGTGTACGGTGTGTAGATGGGCCATTTGGTTGTACGGTGCTGTCCTTGTGTGTGGGTTGGTACGACTCGTACATGCGGTGGTGATGTTGGGGCCTGGGGTGCGCTCCGTACTTAGGAGGTTGTGTTGGGGGTAGGACCGGAACGTACTGGGGTGGGGGTACGACTGGAACGTACCGGGGTGTACATAGACGGTGGGACGACACGTACTGGGGTGGGGGTAGGACTGGAACGTACTGGGGTGTACATAGACGGTGGGACGACACGTACTGGGGTGGGGGTACGACTGGAACGTACTGGGGTGTACATAGACGGTGGTACGACACGTACTGGGGTGGGGGTAGGACTGGAACGTACTGGGGTGTACATTGACGATGGTACGACACGTACTGGGGTGGGGGTAGGACTGGAACGTACTGGGGTGTCCATAGACGGTGGTACGACACGTACTGGGGTGGGGGTAGGACTGGAACGTACTGGGGTGTACATTGACGGTGGTACGACACGTACTGGGGTGGGGTTACGACTGGAACGTACTGGGGTGTAGGTACACGGGGGTATGACACGTAATGGGGTGGGGGTACGACTGGAACGTACTGGGGTGTAGGTACATGGGGGTATGACACGTACTGGGGTGGGGGTACGACTGGAACGTACTGGGGTGTAGGTACACGGGGGTATGACACGTACTGGGGTGGGGGTACGACTGGAACGTACTGGGGTGTAGGTACACGGGGGGTATGACACGTACTGGGGTGGGGGTACGACTGGAACGTACTGGGGTGTAGGTACACGGGGTATGACACGTACTGGGGTGGGGGTACGACTGGAACGTACTGGGGTGTAGGTACACGGGGGGTATGACACGTACTGGGGTGGGGGTACGACTGGAACGTACTGGGGTGTAGGTACACGGGGGGTATGACACGTACTGGGGTGGGGGTGGGGCTCGAACGTACTGGGGTGTACATAGACGGTGGTACGACACGTACTGGGGTGGGGGTACGACTGGAACGTACTGGGGTGTAGGTACACGGGGGGTATGACACGTACTGGGGTGGGGGTGGGGCTCGAACGTACTGGGGTGTACATAGACGGTGGGACGACACGTACTGGGGTGGGGGTACGACTGGAACGTACTGGGGTGTAGGTACACGGGGGTATGACACGTACTGGGGTGGGGGTACGACTGGAACGTACTGGGGTGTAGGTACACGGGGGGTATGACACATACTGGGGTGGGGGTGGGGCTCGAACGTACTGGGGTGTACATAGACGGTGGTACGACACGTACTGGGGTGGGGGTACGACTGGAACGTACTGGGGTGTAGGTACACGGGGGTATGACACGTACTGGGGTGGGGGTGGGGCTCGAACGTACTGGGGTGTACATAGACGGTGGTACGACACGTACTGGGGTGGGGGTACGACTGGAACGTACTGGGGTGTACATTGACGGTGGTACGACACGTACTGGGGTGGGGGTACACGGGGGTACGACACGTACTGGGGTGGGGGTACGACTGGAACGTACTGGGGTGTACATAGACGGTGGGACGACACGTACTGTGGTGGGGGTAGGACTGGAACATACTGGGGTGTACATTGACGATGGTACGACACGTACTGGGGTGGGGGTAGGACTGGAACGTACTGGGGTGTACATAGACGGTGGTACGACACGTACTGGGGTGGGGGTACGACTGGAACGTACTGGGGTGTACATAGATGGTGGGACGACACGTACTGGGGTGTGGGTACACGGGGGTATGACACGTACAGGTTTGGGGGTAGGACTCGGACGTACTGGGGTGTACCTAGACGGGTGGGGGTGTACATACACGGGGGGTACGTGTCGGACGTACGGGGGCTGGGGGGAGTGTTGGGCGCGTATGCGGGCACATGTCTCCATGGTTGCTGTAGGAGTTCGGTGCGGACGGTGTTTTTTCCATACGGTTGTGAGTTCGGACGCACGGGATGGATCGTGATTCCTCGGTCGGACTTGACTTTTCACGTTTGTACGGTAAATTGTCCGAGGACGTATCGGACACATTTTCCGACCCGAGGACGTGTGGGGAAATGTTCCCAATGCGGTTCGTATGGACTTTTTACCATGCGAATCGTGATTGCCAGTTCGTACGGCACTTGTACAATTCGTAGGGTAAAAAGACCGGATACGAGTCGCACGTGGGAATTTTTTACCGGATCGTGATCGGCACCTTATGTTGGATTGGAGTTAGAATAGTAATTTATTATGGTTTACTATCCAGCACTTTCCCTGACTTATGTTGGATTGGAGTTAGAATAGTAATTTATTATGGTTTACTATCCAGCACTTTCCCTGAGTTATGTTATGTTTGGAGTTAGAATAGTAATTTATTATGGTTTACTATCCAGCACTTTCCCTGACTTATGTTGGATTGGAGTTAGATTAGTAATTTGTTATGGTTTACTATCCAGCACTTTCCCTGAGTTATGTTATGTTTGGAGTTAGAATAGTAATTTATTATGGTTTACTATCCAGCACTTTCCCTGAGTTATGTTATGTTTGGAGTTAGAATAGTAATTTATTATGGTTTACTATCCAGCACTTTCCCTGACTTATGTTGGATTGGAGTTAGAATAGTAATTTATTATGGTTTACTATCCAGCACTCTCCCTGACTTATGTTATGTTTGGAGTTAGAATAGTAATTTATTATGGTTTACTATCCAGCACTTTCCCTGACTTATGTTGGATTGGAGTTAGAATAGTAATTTATTATGGTTTACTATCCAGCACTTTCCCTGAGTTATGTTATGTTTGGAGTTAGAATAGTAATTTATTATGGTTTACTATCCAGCACTTTCCCTGACTTATGTTGGATTGGAGTTAGAATAGTAATTTATTATGGTTTACTATCCAGCACTTTCCCTGACTTATGTTATGTTTGGAGTTAGAATAGTTAATTATAATGGTTTACTATCCACCATTTACCCTGATTTACGTAGGATTGGAGTTAGAATAGTTAATTATTATGGTTTATTATCCAGCATTATCTATTTACTATTTTTAATAAGAATAATATATGTCATGTTGTAATATTCATTTCAACAATATAAATTAAAAAAAAAATTATAACATTTTACATACATATGACAAGTTTCTAAATTAAGAAATAAAAAATTTTTAATTTTTTTTTTATTCATAGTTTAATTTGTTACTGCAAAGATTTTGAACATTTTATAAAACATTTAACATAATTTTTGCTAACAAATTATATTGCAGTTTTGTGCATAAATACAGTTTCAATTATGCATAAATTAGTATATTAAATTTTAATATTTTTTATAAAAATGTAATATATTACATATTTTTTATGTCATTGATTTTATCACGATATGTACATAACATAAATTTACATTTTTAAAAATCTGAGAAAAAAATTTAACAATGAAAAACATTTTTTAATATACAATCAACAATTAACACATAATTCTATTGAACATATTAATGTATATTTTACAATATTCATTTTTTTTTTAACAATAAAAAGTAAATTATTACTAAACATGGTAAATATTATGCTATTTAATACAATTTATTTTTGATCAAAAGGGTATTTAGTCCTCAGGAACGCGTAGACCCTCGGTTTGAGTCGTCACATACTGTAACTACATACTCTGTGGGAAAGTTATGTCAATCCTGGCTGCGACATTCCACCTTGGCATCTGTCAAAGTTCATTTATCGAAGTTACATGACAAAATAGATTTGAATGATTTTGTTAAAGGTCCTGTGGGTGGCAGAACCAAAAGGTGGGCGTAAATTAAATTAAATTATGCTATTTACAACGAAGTGTGGAAATTGTCGCAAATTGAGGCGGCTTCCAGATTGAGAGCTATTGACCAAGCAAACATGGAAAAGGTTTTAGCCGTTATAGATAACAGCATTAGCACTCTCTCTTCCAGAATTTATACATTAGATAATATTGTTTCGTCAGTTGTTGATATTGTGCATGATGATATGTCTGTGTTATATCATGGTCAAAACCAGTTGCGTTCTGTTATGCAGTTTGCATGGACATTGCAGACGTTAAAGGCAGGGAAGGTCCCTTGGGACTATTTGAACACTACATCGTTATTCCTTCCCTTTAACCTTACTGATAAGCAGCGATTTATGTCCATGAAAGATGCTACATATTCATTATTACATATTGAAAAATTAGAACCGTTACCTTTCTCTGTGGCGGAAATCAATTCAGCCACGCGGCTTATACACGGGTTGATAACTCTCCCGTTCGCACTTTTTAAGTTTACGTCTTGTATGAAACATTATGCTCTGGGTAGATATGAACAGCTGGGCACCGCTTTCATACATGAGGTTTGGTCCCTCCCCTTTACGTATAGATGTACTAGGGATGGAACTGAGGTTTATCTGAAGGGTGAGGAATGTACCACGACACCAGATCATTCCTTGGTATGTAGGCACATTCAATTACACGGTGCATGCAATGTACAAGCCCCGAATTTGGCCTGCGTCCTACGAGGTGTCCCAGTGGCTGTGATTACGCCTTCTTTCACGCTGCTTGCAAACGGTAGTTATTTAATTTTGAATAATGAAGCTTGCTGCGGGATGTTAGTGGGAATCCCATATATAGTAACTGTATCGCAGAGGGTTGTCTGCTGCAATAATGTTCTCTTTCCACCCCCGCACGGGCGGCTGGATGTTTCCATCTGGCCTTCGATTCCAACCTTGAAAGCAGAGTTCAACAAGTTGAGCAGAATAGGAGCTCTATTGTCCCAAAAAGAGGTGCCATTGACTTCCTCTCGTGAAACATTTGTCCTTCACGTTGCTAATACGCGCACTGAGGTACAGGCGCTTTTGAATACTGACCTCCCCCTACATTTCCGAGCTTTGATCCAAACTATTTTCAATGCCTCGTCCACGACCGGCCTGGCTCATTTTTTTAAACTTGTAGGCTCAGGCCTCGTGACCTCTTTCCAAACTATTTTTGGTGTGATTCCGGCATTTTTTCATTCGATTTTCTCGAGCATCTTTGGAGGTGTTCCGCTGCTTCTGGCGCTGGTGGCAGGTGTGCTGCTTTTACTTTTCATACTGCGGAATGGCTGCTCTTTCTGTGCCACACGAGCACCTGTCCCGTCTGCATCTTCTTCGTGATAGGATGCTTGACTTTTATGGTACTCTGCCATTGGCGACTTTAAGCCTGGCATATGGATTATCCTTCAGGTATTCCTACTTCACCTGCGTGCAACCTGTATTTCACTGCCTGGATTGTCCCTTTGAATGGCCTCTGGATTTGTGTTTGACCAACACGGTGTCTCCGGTGCCGGATTTCGATCGACTGATGAGGCCCTTAGTGTCTCACGAGTTGGCCTGCTCTGGTGTCCGGATTATGGCCTGTGGTGCGGCGCATGGTATCCTGGGTAATTGGGACATCTCAACGGCTGCCTACGACTTCTTGGCTATGAGCTATTTAGAGGAACATTCCGGTTGCCCTCTGATTGTGCTAGAGGCTCCGATGGTTGAAGAACACGTATGTTCCTTTTCTTTAATTAATTGGATGGCTGAGACTTTTAGTGGCCCTGCAAACGATTTTTTGTTGGAAGCAGTTGCCACGTATGCTGCCTATACATTCATGGATTAACTGAACTATCGTCCTTTGCGCCTGTGCTAATGGACAGCAACCTAGCGCAGCATTTATTTTTTTTTTCTAATCATTGTGTTACTTATAGTATTTGGATGATAGTAGTTGTTAACATATGAAGTAAATTGTACATTTACTTAGCAAGTTCAACATGTTTCAATAAAAGAATAGTGCATATCGAGTTGGTAATAAAAAGACGATATTTTTTGTATATTTCTATAAACACATAGGTCGTCGATGTTAGTGTAGTCGATATATATGTCTAAGGTAATGTTATTTAAAATAAAGTCGATAATGTAGTAGTCGATATTTATGTTGTCGATATTAGTGTGAACGATATTAGGGTTGTCGATAAAAAAAAAATCGATATTTGTGTGAATCCTTGTTTAAGTATAGGATGACAATATTAATGTAAGCGATATTTTAGTGACGATATTTATTTCTGACGATATTTATGTTAACGATATTCCATCATGGAACCACTTAGCTATCCGACAATCATTGTTATACCATGGGTTTGTTGGCTCGTAATAATTCCCTATTGGATTTCCACCTTTTTTATGCAATTTACTCAAGAAGGGAGTTAACGCATCTACCAATTTGATGTGTAGATCAAGGACGCCCTCTGAGCCCAATAGGGGCTTCTGGAAAGTTTCTACTGTCTCGGAGAATGTGTTATAGATATTTAACAATAACTCTTCATTCCCCAGGATATGAGGCCATCGTAGAGCACGCCTATTATTTGTTATCTGTGGCTCCTCGTCAGTATTCGATGATGTGACTTCACCAACTAGTCTAGAGGTAAAAGGCTGTGGGACTAGCCATAGTTGGAGTGTGAGATGGTCGCTCTCTGACCTAGAATCTATCTTAAAGTCAATAATTAGATTCCATAGGATCATTGAGACTAATACAAAATCAATATGGGACCTACAGTTTCCCTTCGAGAAGGTTGGGGCCGGTGGTCTATCGGATCGAAAATGGCCGTTGCATGCCCTTAAATCATGGGACACGGTCAACTGTAAAATCTGTGTGGCAGATATAGTAGATTTGAACGACTCCGTGGGCTCTAAAATCAGAATATCATTTGCAGCATCTTGCTCTTCAAATAAAGTTTCCAGACCCAAAACTGGTTCATACTTACAATTAAAATCCCCACCAACTATTACCTGTGCACTAGGGTCCAATGTATCTAAAAAGGAATCCAGGAGTTCTACCACCTTCGATTCCTTATTTGATGGATACGGTCTATTGTATATATTTATCAAATACATAACTTCTTTTCCTCTCGTCACAATTTTTAACCCTAATAAATCAGGGGAGGGAATAGATAGTTGAGTAACAACTATTTCCAAGGTGACTTTGACCCATATGACCAGCCCCCCTGATGCTCTTCCTCTTACTGATGGAATTGCATCAGTGCTAAAAGATTTATACCCTAGTCTATGGGGAATTTCTACAGTCCAAGTCTCCTGTAACAAAATAATATCATATTACTCAATGTATGAGCAACAAACCACATCCTTTAGGTTTCTAGCTAGCCCCGCTATATTCCATGATATCAATCTTATACTTAGGTTATCCTCTACACTTGGTGGGAGTGTAACCGATATTGTATCATCCACAGGAATAGTAGAGATATTTATGTCTTCAGCTTGGGTGTCATCCATGATACTTCCCTTTAACATTATCTCTGGATTTATAACATAACCACTAGTAGCCTCGCCCGCCCCAATCACCTCTCCCACCTTAACTACTTCTCCCAAATTGGTTTTGTAAAGACCATAGCTGTACAACAGCTCATTTGACACCGCAGAATTAAGGATCGGTTCCAGTGAGGGGTTAAGATCGAAATCTTCGGTGCTCGAAGTTTGTCCCCATACCTGGATAGCAGGAGTTGTTTCTATAGTAGTTTTTTCATCCTGTGGAAGTCAATCATTATGGTCCAATGTGCTCAATTTTCAGTGGGGATTTGAAAGCCTGGGCTTCTATTATTATTTTGGGGCCCGTTTTTAAAAGTACTGGGTTGAGATGTTCTATCAAGGTGACTATAAAAATACGAATGCACAGTCACATCATTCTCCCCCGGGGCCAGGGAAGCTGCTCTAAGTAAAACAGACATAACATGTTGAGGGTATCTAAAATTTATGATCACGCAATCCCCCTTGCACTTTTTCCTTGAGTTACCGATCCAGGGGACCCGCCTGGTAGACAATATTTGTTGAGACAAGTGTGTAGGGAATCCACAGTTTTTATTCAGCCACGCAACTGTTTTCCGTTTAAGTGAGTCGTGTGGCTCGCCCTGAAAATTAGGTACTATGGAGTCTAGAGGAGGGACATTTGAAAGAACTACGACATAAGGTTCGCAGTCTGGTGGAAGGTTAATAGAGCGTGTTGTTCCCACCGGAATAAAGGGCCTCACAGCTCTAGGTGGAGCTTTTTTTATTTCCACAGTAGTACTGTCTACCTTCCGAGGTAGCGCCCTTGGCTTGGGAATAGGTTCAAATGATTTTGCTCCCCCAGGTACACATGAATGTGCAAAATGGGCAGGTTCCAATATCTCTAAATGAATGCAATTAAAAAAGCTCATCAAGGGCAAACATATTAGGATACAAAGCTTTGAATTTCTCTCCCCATAATACGTCCTAGAGTAAAACATTTTTTGCAAAGTGCATACGGGGTAAAGTGCAAACATTTCATTCCAGACAATCGTGAGAAGTACCATGGGCTGCTATACATACAATAAAGACGTTATTTAAAGTGCTATGTGCATATAAGACAAGCTCATAGTTTTAGGGTGATCTACTAATATCTTGACACGTTATTGTCCTCCTAAAAACAGTCCTTCATATAAGTTTGCTTTGATGTTAAAAACACGATTCTATCATTTACATGGTGACATTTAAGAATCTAAACAATAATCAGATAACAAATGTCTGTTTTTCTTGAACCTCATAGCAGCAACCAAAAAACATGTAATATTAAAAATATCCCATGATGTGCTCAATGACTGGAGATAGAGTAATGCTGGTCTGACCTGCAGGAAGCCCCTTCCTCTCAGAATGGGAATGATATACTTTTTACGAATCTCAGTATAAAAAGGACAAAACATCATAAAATGGAGGGTATTCTGGGGAGAAAAATTGTCACACTTACAAGGAATCGCATACTCAGGATTACACCACTCCTGGAAGTCGCCTATTAAAAAAGGAACTAAGTTAAAACGAAACCTAGTTAAAAGCCAACGATGGAAGGGTTTATTTACTATTACCAAATAGGGTTCAATACAGGTATTCGTTTTAGTTAAAAAATGAGCCCTAACAGAGGGTTTCTGCAGCTCTAATTCTTCCCTTTCTGCAGACAATAGATTCTTAAAATTAGATTTCACCCACAGCACATCCTACTTCCGGATCTTTTCGGGAGCTTCAAATAGCTCTGGCCGCCCCAATTTGGTTAACATACTTTTAACGTAAGACAGCCACTTGATCTTATTAGAGTTGTCTAACTGAACACAGTCTCGTAAAATCTTTTGATTCAAAATCAATTCTGGATTTATCCACGTTTTGAGCCAGCAGAGCAACGGAGCTAAGCTCAAAATGTCTGAGATATAACCAATCCCAAGTTCCTGGTGTATAGAAAAAACTGGCGTAGATTGTGGGACTGATAAGAGACTGCGTAAAAATTTGTTTTCGGCTATTTGAATGCCAGGCTGTTCTTTAAAGCCCCATATAGAGGAACCATAGGCCGCAATCGCTACACACTTTGCACTATATATTTACAGTATACTCTCAATTGTTCTAGCCCACAAACGCTTTGCAAACCCCATGGTTCCTAGGGCAGATCGAGTAATAGAATTGTTTTTAATTTTCTGTTGCGGTATCCAAGAGAACTTCTCATCAAAAACAACCCCAAGGTAGGTGAAGGAGGAGACCGGGGTCACTTCCAACCCATTACAATAAAAGGAATAGGGTTTTCTTGCTCTACGACCAAATGACAAAATGTGGGACTTACTATTATTTACTGCTAGATCCAGCAACTGCATGTGGGCCCCAAAGGCATCTAAGAGCCACTGGAGACCCACCGCCGTGCGTGCTATAAGGACAGCGTCATCCGCGTATAGGAGAACCGGAATTGAGCAATCTCCTACACGCGGGATATCCAAAGTCGCTGTCAAAAGGGATCTGTCTAGGTCATTGATGTACAAGGTAAAGAGTACAGGCGCCAAAATACACCCTTGGCGGACCCCAGGAGCTGATCTGAATGAACTTGAGCATTTGCCATCCTGTGAAATCCTGACCGAGGCAGTAAGATCTTGATGAAGATCAGCCAGGAAATACACTAAGGATGGATCAAGACCTTTAACCAACAAAATGTTCCACAGCTTTGACCTGTTAACCAGGTCAAACGCTGAGGATAGATCCATAAATGCCATCCTTAAACAGCCTTCTTTTGCCACAGTGTATTTACTGATTAGTAAGGACAAATTAAGGGACTGGTCGGTGGTACTTCTACGTTTTCTGAACCCATATTGTAAAACAGAAATAATATTCTTCTCGGTAGCCCAGTCTGAAATTTTAGTTAAAATTATTTTTCCTAAAATCTTCACAGAGGAGTCAATCAGGGATATTGGTCTGTAGCACCGCGGGTCCCCTCTCTGGCCCTTCTTAAAAATCGGAATGATAGTCGATCGAGACCACGATGCAGGGAACCCTGAGGTGCCAGAGACATTAAAGACATTAGCCAGGATCTTTGCCCAAAATTTAGGTTCACTTTTGTAGAGATCTGCCGGAACAGAGTCAGGTCCAGGGGCCTCATCACTGATAGTCTCCCTTATTGCTTTCTCCACTTCCTCGTCAAAGAACAGAAGTGGGACTCGGGTTTGAGTAGGTAATAGGGCAGGAGGCAAGTCCTGGCTCTCAGGAGAGGCATATATTGCCTTAAAATGGGACAGCTATTGAGCCTCAGTGATATGACAATACTGAGTCTCATTATCCAAGCCTGAAAAAAAAGGTGTGTTAATAATTCCCCAGATTTTTTAACTGTCCCTGAGTACATCTACTGATAACAGCGCCTGCCATGCCTCGGCCTTAATCTCTGCTTTCCGGCTGTTAATTGCCATCTTGTACTGTTTCCGCAAATCAGCAATCAAGATCCTGTCACGTGGTAAACTTTTCAGGGCTAGATTTAACCCCTTCGCTGCGGCGGTAATTCCGCCGCAGCGCTGGGAGGTGCGGGGGGGCAGCGCGGTGGCGCTGTGCTCATGATGGAGCCGCTCCGTCATGAGCCACGGTTGAGCTGTGCTCATGACGGAGCGTTTCCGTCATGACTCTGCCCAGTTGCGTTGTCCCTCCCGCACAGGCGGGGAAACAGCGCCACGTGGGCGGAGCGGCCGCCAAAGGTCGTGGCATGACGGAACCGCTCCGTCATGAGCACACGGCAACCGTGGCTCATGACGGAGCGGTTCTGTCATGAGCGGGGAAGGGGTTAAGAGTCGATGGGCACGTGAGCATTTATTATCAAACCACTTTAAACCACGTGACGGTCTCTGTTTGGACTTAACTCTTAGATCGCTAGCTATTTGGTTGCAAATACCCTTGAAGGCTCTAAAAATAGTGTCTTTTGTGCTCAAGGGGTTGACACATATTAGAATATTCCCCTTGCATTTCTCGCACAGATCCATAAAAAAGATGTCTGGCATCACTTTGGGCCATCTGAGCCTTCTCCCTTGATCACAGGTGGTTACAGTACAAGGTGCGGTTTGCCTACAGCCACGAGCTAATAGGCCGCAGCTTTTATCTAGTTCCAAAATGATAGGGTTATGGTCACTAAAGGGCGATTCCCTGGCATTATAAAAGACTACTTTGCCTAATAGCATCGGAGACAAAAAAATATAATCAATAATGGTGTCTCTAGCTTTGGATTTAAATGCAGGGCACCGATCAAGAATGTTAACAAAGCCAGGTTCAAAGAGGTCAGCTTCAGACAAGAGAGACTCTAAGCCCTCCCCCTGCTCTGAATGTTCAAAATGGTGGGTCGACGCAAAATTATGACCAAATCCATCTTCAATACAACAATGAGAGCGACAGGGATGTATGTTAAATTCACCCATAAGCACAACATAAAACAAAGTAGTTTGCAGAGCCCTATACATTTCCTAAAAAAAGTTTCAAAATATTCAAGTGTTGATTCCTATGGTCAATTTCCCCAGAATTATAAAAATTCACAAGAAGTATCTTGGGATGGGTAGAGTCTATGTCAATCCTTTTCATGGATCCCTGTAGGTTCAGAGATAGAAGTAGCATAAGACCACCCTTTGCTCTTCCTGCTGGTACTGCTTGGGCTGGTAAAAAATAGGAGCTAAAACCATCTAGCCAAAAATTATCCCCCCTATCCCAGGTTTCCTGAAGGGCAATTATGTCAAAAGATTTTAGAAATTCTAGCCACTGGGGGTTATCTCTTTTACTTCTTATGCCCGCAATATTCCAGCTAATAATTCTGCATTTGGATGAGTTTACATCACCAATGACTTCTTGGGGATGATTGATACGGAGCATAGCAGATAGGCAATTTTCACTCCCAATATCATTACCCTCCAGGTCATTAAGGCTAGGTGGAGAGGAGCTAACCTCTGTCATGGGGAGTCAATCATTTGAATCCAGCAGGCTTAAAGGATAAAATCTATTAGACAGTGGTAAACCCTCCTCCTTGGATCCTGGCTGCACACCTGTATTGTAAGGAAACAGGGCCCCAACTCCGCACAAGCTTACAGGACTAAAAACACTGCTTACAGGTCTAGGCCGACACAGCGGCAAATGGGGATTAATGTTGGCTTGTGACCTATTGTAAGAATACCCTGTACTTGTTGGTGGGTAAAAATAGCCCAACGGGACGGCCCTTATGCCGTCCACTTTTAGGTCAGTAACATCCCAAAACAACCAATCCGCTATATCTGGTTTATTAAAATTGACGATTATACAATCACTTGTGATTTTTTTAGGGTTGATTGCCCACCCCAGACAGCCGTCTAGCCATAATAATATGGTCTGAGATTTCAGAGGAACCAGAACAATAATGGTTACACCAACTTTTTGTTTTACGCAACAAACCATTTGTTGATTCTTTATCCGGATGCTCTAGGGAAGGAACCCCAACAAGAACGGCAACCAAAGAAGTAGCTTCTGGGGGAGATCAATCCTATTGTAGTTATAAAATATAGAATTCTTATACTGCTCAGAATTCCCCCTCATAGCTATAGGCAGCCCTCTAGGCTGCGTAGTGTGGGTACAGGGGGCAACATTAGGATCCCTTTGGCTCACGGTAAGAGGGACATCCATCCTATCCCCTGAATTCAGGGTACCGCCCCTCCCCAAGGATGGCAGCAAGTCACTCGATTGGTTGTTCCCTCTATTAGCTAGACCAGATGGTGCTGGAAACACATCAATATTAGCAGTCATAGGACACAATTTTTCTCTCAAACGGGAGTCCATAATAATATTTAAATGATCACATTTCTTTTTTAGATCGGCCACACGGGAGTTCATAGTGTCAATAATGTTCTTGGCAATAGTGGTCAGCATTGATTCGAATCTTGTACTAAACATATCCTCAATGAGGGACCGCAAGAACTGTTGGATGGATTCATCAATTCCCGGGAAGGCCT
The DNA here is from genome assembly GCF_964204655.1 of Triturus cristatus. NCBI lineage: Eukaryota > Metazoa > Chordata > Amphibia > Caudata > Salamandridae > Triturus > Triturus cristatus. Next base: position 1,127,137,072 of record NC_140588.1, on the reverse strand, counting down.
TAGATGTGCTTATCTTGGAGCCTTTAGTGCGCTTTATAGTTTTGTTTTTAGGGCGATTTACTCCAGTGGGCCCTTCCAAGGAAGCCCTTTCACATAATAAATTGTAAGTGCTCTGAGGGCTTGGGATGCCACCCAAATCAGCCAAAGCGAGGGATAACGCATCAGCCTGTGGTTTGGGGGCCTTAATCAGTACCACAGGGTCCAGGGGTACAGGGACAGATGCCAAAAGTGCTGTCGCCACAGACCCTTCCCTAGGGGCTTCACTTACATCCAAGCCTAGCTCCTTTTCCGCATTTGCTATTTCTTTATTCTAGGCACCCACAGCAGAAGTTAGGTAAGAAATTATAGATGGTGACTTTCTGGGTATTTTAGCTTTTAGACCCCCTCTTGTCATAATTACCCAAATGTTTACGCTTACCCATCTGCAATTGTTGGAGGGGTGGCCCAGCCCAGACTTCTTCGGGATTCGACGGGCGCGGACGGGCCCGCCCTTGGCCCGGGCATGGCCCGGGCACGCCCGCACGCGTCCCGTGCTGCGTGTGCCCTGTGCTGGTTAAGAGGGCCTTTGGCGCACTCTGATGATGCTGATTTGCGGCGCTAAGCAGGGTTTTATGGGGGATGTAGTCAATTCACCCCCAGAAGCCATTCCCCTCACGGCGGCAGCCAGAAGAATGCAGTCCCAAGAAGCCGTTCCCCTCACGGCAGCGTTTGGTGAGGTATGGGGCCGATCTCCGTGCAGAAGACAGAAATGATTAAAAGCGCGTCCCGTGCTGCGTGTGCCCTGTGCTGGTTAAGAGGGCCTTTGGCGCCCTCTGATGATGCCGATTTTTGGCGCTGAGCAGGGTGTTATGGGGATGTAGTCGATTCACCCCCAGGAGCCGTTCCCCTTACGGCAGCAGCCAGAAGAATGCAGTGTTTGGTGAGGTATGGGGCCGATCTCCGTGCAGAAGGCAGAAATGATTAAAAGCGCCCATATTTCAATATCTCCCCCTTTATCCCTGCTTTAAGGGTGTCCCATATTATATCCGGTCGGTCACTCCCTTTGTTTTCCGTGACAAACCTGTGAATCCAAATCTTCATATGTTGGATATATCCTATATCAGAAAGCAGCGCCCGATCAAAAGTCCAGCAAGCAACAGGGGGAAGGTTAGCCTGTATAGCAACTTCGAGAACAAGTGGGTTATGATCTGACATGACTCTAGGATACTTGTAAATCAGGCCAATCTGTGCAATCGCTGGGGATACAAAAAAAATAATCAAGTCTAACGTGGACTTGGTGTGGGGCAGAAAAAAAAGTATAGTCGGGGTCTCCAGGTTTGTGTGTAGCCCAGATATCTAATAATCCATGGAGCACACATAAATGTGCTAAAGACTTAAACACCTTAGGTTTGCAGCCTTGGTATTATCTTTCACCTAATTGACCCCCTTAAGATTAAATATTTATATTAAAATCTCCACATACTATTAGGGGTAATGGCCACCCAACTAACTTGGTGTTCTGCCAGACAAACAAAGCCGGACCGTCAAGTATTCAGCCATACACGTAACTCAAAGTAAAGGAACCTTCATTCATACAGCATTGGGTAATAACACATCTCCCTAGTTTGTCCGAGCTTGATTGTGGAAACTTGGCTCTTCCTTTCCATGTCATAATGGCTACCCCCATTCGTGTCCCTTGTGAAGTGCAATGGATAACCGGCCAATTCCGCGACCTCACGTCGACTCGTCTCTATCTGAGTCTCCTGGAGACATATAATATCAGCCTTTAAATATTGGATATTCTCATTAATTCTGCGTTTTTTCTGGGGGTTATTTAATCTACAAATATTAACAGAGGCTATCCTCACCTTACCCTTACCCATTCACCCAAGTGTTCATTTCTATTATACCGATTGTTCTCATTCCCGGTGACCAGCATTACCTTCACCTTTGAGAAAAAAAAGGGAAAAAAATATATAATTTTGGCTCCAACCCTCCCTTCCCACCCTCACTCCCCTGAGCCGGGCAAACTAGGTCCGAAGACCCTTGTGATGCCTCCTGCATCCTGTTGTCGCCCTTTGCTGCCCCTCACTCCCTAGAAGAGAAAAAGAAGAAAACCTAGAAAACTAAATGGAATCCTAACATCTGGGAATCGGTATAGACATTGCTACTATTTGACCTAAATCCAGGAAAGCTCTGGATTCTACGGGTTCTATTCTCTATTTCCCACCACCTGATATTTCCTGCAGGTACTCTTGAGTCTGGATCTCTGAGGAGAACACCCTGGTCACCCCCTTATAAATAACCTTCAACCATGCAGGGCTCATTACGTACACTTCACACCCTAGTTTCTTAAATTAAGTATTTAACTGTCTCGGCTGCCACCTTCTCTCCACTGTTGTATGGCAGAAATCTGGCCTGACAAAGAATGTATGCCCCTCAGCTGAGCTTCTAGTTTCGGGTCTGGTCATATCAAACTTCCTGCCTCAGAAGGAAGTTGCTGAAAAAGATCAAAATGACCCTGGGTTTTGAGTTTTGATCCCTCTGTCCTCTTTTTTTCCTCAACATAATTGGGAATCGGTGCACTCTCTGTACCTCCAAATCCCAGTCCCAGTGTGCCTGTTCCGGAAAGGCCCCCTTCAGCAGCTGTAATACAAACCCTCGAATATCTTCTCATTCCAATTTTTTTGCTATGCCTAGAAGCCTTTGGTTAGTCAGCCGCTGGTGGTTCTCAAAATCCTCCAACTTCCACATGACATCTGTCATTCTATCCTCATTTGCAGTTGCTTGTTGTCCAATAGTCTCAGCTCCCGCCTCATACACCACTACCCGTTCTTCAAGCGGCGTGGTCTGTTCTGTGATCTCAGTGCATGCCCTATTTACTTTCCTTTTAACTCCCTGTAGTTTCTTTATCGCCGAGTGATCCCTTTTATGTTCTTGCCGCCCTAGTAAATCAATTCTATTGAGGGGGAGGATTCAGTGGTAATCCCACATTTTTTACATTGCTGCAGGCGGAGCGGTCAGCAGAACCTGCCGCAATGCCACCTTATGCATGCAAAAGCAGGGGGGTGCCCCCATGTGTACCCCCCACTCCCGAACACCCTGGGGCCCGCAACAGGCCCCCAAAGAAAAAACTGCATGCCTTTTCATGGCAGAGTCTCCGCCATGGAAAGGCAAATCACCGCCATGATACTAATATGGATGTCGGTGCCTTGCAGGCACTGCCACCATATTGCTGGGCTTTTCCGTCCGGTAGGCAATCGGGTGGATTGCCTACTGGCGGAAAACCGGTGGACGGTCTTCCCATGTGCCGGGGTCCCCTTCTCCATCTGGCTGAGCGGTGACTTTTGGTGGGTGGATCACCACCCCTGTACGGGCGGTGGCATTCCGCCCCCTTTAATAATTGACCCCTTATTGTTGTCCCTTTCTCTATTGATTATCTTTTTAATACTGGCTGGTCCGCATCCTGAAAAACATCCCTTTGATTTCCCCGCTGCCTCCGCAGAACAATGCTTGCAAGTTTGATGAGTTTGACGCTTGGTGCCTGTCTCCTCCTCCTTCTCACTACTCACCGTGGAGTAGTGTCTTCGCCCTTGCGGCTGGTCAACGTCTTTCGAGGGGGAAGAGGTCTGTGCGACTTTCCAGTTACACCCGCCGTCACACCAGTCTCCGTCCGGTCCTTGGGAGGCATGGATTGTTTAGGAGGCATTTTGTACCAATGCTTCCAATCACTCTGGTGAACCCCGAAGAGCCTTTAGAAGATCTGAACCAGCAGGTATGTACATTGGTGACTTCTGAGACAACACCATCTCGTAGTCTACGTGTATGCTGCTCTGATTCCAATTACAATTCTGATATCTTGTTTCATTTTATAGTTTTCTCTAAACCATTTTAAAGCTTAGAGGGAGAGCGAGCGGTACCTGCAGCAGTCACATAGCCGCCATCTTGCCTCCTCCCCCTTTTGCAATTCACATCCCAACTTATATTTCTATCAATAAATCACTTTTATTTTTTCTATTTAGCACATTGAAACATCATGCATGATTGGTTTAGAGCAGGGGTACTCACAAACTTTCTCTCAGGGGCCAAATTTACAGTGTGGTTTGTGGCCGAGGGCCACACTGGTGGGGGCGGGGTCAGTGGCGGAGGGGGCGGGGCTAGCGCAAAAAAAACTGTGTCCATGAGGTTGAACACAGGCCCCTGCAGTGGACGCCTTCGTCCACTGAGCCACCAAACCTGGCATACGCACATCTCTCTCTCTCTCTCTCTCTCTCTCTCTCTCTCTCTCTCTCTCTCTGTCTGTCTCTCCCTCTCCCTGCCTGTCTCCCTCTCTCCCTCCGTCTCCCTCTCCCTCACTCCGTCTCCCTCCTTCCGTCTCCCTGCCTCCCTCCGTCTCCCTCCCCGTCTCCCTCCGTCCCCCTCTCTCCCTCCCTCCGTCTCCCTCTCTCCCTCCCTCCGTCTCCCTCCCTCCCACTCCATCTCTCTTCCTCCCTCCATCTCCTTCTCCCTCCCTCCGTCTCCCTCCCTCCCTCTTCCTCCCTCCCTCCGTCTCCCTCCCTCTGTCTCCCCGTCTCCCTCTCTCTCCCTCCCTCTCCCACCCTCCGTCTCCCCATCTCCCTCCCTCTCCCTCCCTCCCTCCCTCCCTCTCCCTCCCTCCCTCCCTCTCCCTCCCTCCCTCCCTCTCCCTCCCTCCCTCCCTCTGTCTCCCTCCCCTCCCTCGGTCTCCCTCCCCTCCCTCCGTCTCCCTCTCTTCCTCCCTCCGTCTCCCTCTCCCTGTCTCCCTCTCCCTCCCTCCGTCCCCCTCTCTCCCTCCATCCCTCTCCATCTCTCCCTCCCTATGTCTCCCTCTGTCTCCCTCCCTTTCTCCCACCCTCCCGGTCTCCCCGCCTCCCTCCCTCTCCCTCCATCCATCCATCTCCCTGTCTCCCTCAATCCGTCTCCCCCTCCCTCCATCTTTCTTCCTCCGTCTCCCTCCCTCCCTCCGTCTTCCTCCCTCCATCTCCCCCTCCATCTCCCTCCCTCCCTCTGTCTCCCCTCTCCCTCCGTCTCCCTCCCTCCATCTCTCTGTCCGTCTCCCTCCCTCCGTCTCCCTCCCTCTGTCTCCCTCCCTCCCTCTCCCCCTCCCTCTGTCTCCCTCCCTCCCTCTCCCTCCCCCTCTCCCTCTCTCCGTCTGTCTCCCTTTCTCCATCTGCCTCTCTCCGTGCCTGTTCCTGTCTCTGCCTCTACCTGCCTCTGCCTCTGCCTGCCTCCTGCCTTTATCTGTCAGTCTGTCCCTGTCTATCTATATCTCTCTCTGTCTCTGGGCCTCGGGCTGTGTCTACACGTCCCCGACACCAGCCCATAAACAGCCCCCCTGTGTAATGTAAAAGCCAGCTCTCAGACCCTTCTGCCCTCCGTCACCACACCTGGCTCTCACTCCCTGCTGCCCCCGTCACCCTCTGCCATTTCACCCGGCTCTCACTCCTCGCTGGCTCACTCCCGGCTGCCCCCCCCCCCTCACCTCACTGGGCACTCTCACCCTGCTGTCCTCTGTCACCTCACCCTGCATGTGTGGCAGCCCGGGCTGAGACAGCTTCCCCGGCTCACTGGAGAACTTCACGGGTCTTTAAAAGACCATTTACTTGCTAATGAGGCTTTGTTGTATTTCACCTCTTCTTAGCGCCCCTGCAACATCAAAGCCTCGTTAACAAGCAAAAGGTCTTTTAAAGACCTGTGAAGTGCTCGGGTGCAGGGAAGCTCTTTCATCCTGGGCAGCCAAACACGACGGGGGCCTGTCTCCACTCTTATCCTGGCCCCCATAGAGCAGTCTCTCTCGGAGTCCGGCGGAGTTTGCTGACACACTTTTGAAAAAAATAAAAAACCAAGGTACGATGTCTGCATGGTCCGCGGGCCGCCAAGGAAGGCTTGCATGGTCCGCGGGCCGCCAAGGAAGGCTTGCAGGGCCGCTGGCGGCCCGCGGGCCGTACTCTGGGTACCCCTGGTTTAGAGTGTCAAAATGTACCTTTTGTCAAGTCTATTAATGAACATTTGCATTACAAAATACAGTATTTGTTTTTAATGCACAATTTTGAAGCATGAAATGATTTACAAGTAATCATCTTATTTCCTTGAAACTGCTATGCCATTATAGCGTGAAATGGATATAAAAGCTTATAGAATTGTGAAGAATTTTGAATGCCATGGATACATGAGATCTAACAGTGATATATGTAGAGACACAGAGGTGACGCTTCTAAAGAATGCTGGAAATGGCTGGATTTTTCCACCTCGTTTCTGTCCTGCTTGTGATTTCTGTTTAATTAGATTGCACAAATAAGAAGATCCATCCTCCTCATACATAGTGCACTGAACACAGTCCTTGTGCTCTTGGGTTCGATGGTCTAAACCTGTAGACTTATGCAATAGAACTAAGGCACGTAACAAAAATCAATGGTTTCCAAGCTGGCACAGTCCATGGGTCATAGTCAAATCTAGGTTTTTGCCCTGATTTACTCCCATTCTAATTGAAGACGATTTGGCATCAAAACTCTCTTTTCTTTTCTTTTTTCATTCAAGGTTTTTCAAGTTTCTCTGGTGAGGAGTTTTTATTGTTTCACTGTCATACTCGTTACAATCTTCACAGGGCTTTTATTTCTTACTTTAGGTCTTTTGCGATCCATTGCGCTGATCTTTTGATTGAAAGATTTTAGATTCTCAATTTCATATGTTGATTTTAGTTTATTGAGATCTTACAATGTCAATTTATCAATTATGGTTAATTGCTTGTAAAGAGGAGGATTGACTTTGATAGACTGTTCAGCCAAGGCACTGACACTCCCTCTAGCATATTTAGAGATGTCTGCTCCACTGCAATCAATGCATTCGCTCATCATCTGCTCTTCTTATAATCACACCCAGATGTATCATGCACAACCATTCACAGTATCCTGACAACGCATAGATAAACCACATGAACTTCTCACTAAAATTCAAGCTCCATCTCATGCTCCTGAACTCAGACTCTGCAGTACTCCAAGTTCCAGAAATCACAGACCCTATCATGTAACACAATCTTGAAAAAGTCTTCATCACACAAACATTGTCCACCCCTATATCCTTGTACATCCTAGATGTCATTCTGTCTAAAAGTTACAGCCTCCATATGGACAATACTCATAAAAAGGGAAGAGGACTCATTTAACCATGAGTCAACTTGGTTCTGCAACCTAGGCAAGAAAGCCACATATAACTCCATTGAGATCTTCAAATGCCACTTTACACTTTACACAAATCAGCACACTACCGCCCATATCATCTACAATCATCTAACACGGAGTTCATAGGCAAACTCTCACCACCTTCATCTATCCATCCTACCCACTCTAAAATCTTCATCAGCGTCATCCTTGCCGACAGCTCTAGCAAGAAAAAAATAGGATATACCATTGTGAACTTCATTCACTCAATGTAGAACACTATGCTACCAACAACATACTCCAAAGGAAAAACTGTAGAACACATTTACTCAACATCAGCAACTATCCAAAACAAGTCTGTCATATGCCTAGAATGGGCCAACAGCTTTGTCACAGCCATCACACAGCTCAGTTGTTCAACCAACACTTGCTTTAAAACCCAAACAGAACAACTAATATTCAGATCATTGGAAAATGGTCTACCTATAAACGAACGCATTTATTCCTTTCTCACACTGCCACCTTAATGTCTAAGATCAATACAATTCTAAACCCTTCCAAATATTTCTCCAAAACCATGTGGACACCAAAGCTCAAGCTCAACACAAAAGTGAAAATCGAACAATTCATCATCCTGGTACTCAAAATATCTAGCTCACTGAATCCCTGATGCCTTACTCTACTGATTGTCCCTCATCTGATTAGCCAAAGCCAAGTACTTTACCAACAATATCGATGAAGCTGCCAATAAATGGAGAGCTTTCTTTATAACAAGAACTGCATGAGACTCCACTGGCAAGTGTTATTTCATCAACCATTTCTTCAAATAAAAAGACATACAATCTGACAGCATTTTGGCAATACTAAACTTGCTTGTCCTCGGACACCCACTCCACCATGTTGCATCACACACTGGCCATACTTTAAACCAAAATCTCTCAATGCCTTAAAGTGGCCTCCTACAAGGTGGATATTGTAACTTTATCCTTCATCAAAGTCCTCTCTAGTCGAGCTCTATCACCCCTGCTCACCATTGTAATGCTTTTCTTGCTTTAGGACGTATTCTTGGAGCTCTTAAGAAAGGCAAGATCGTTTGACACCTGAAGATATTCACGTTAGAACCTGATGACCAACTATCATTGCACCACCCATCTAAGTCATTGAAAAAGCCATGAATGCATAGCTTCAATCCACCCTCAGACCACACTGCCGAAAAAAGACAACTTTAAACTATAAGTGATACCTCTCTGAGCACAGACTAAGATATCTCATGACTCTTGATACTAGTGGACCTCTTAGCTATCTGCAAAATTGTCAATCCCCAACCCTAACTTGAAGTCTGAAATGGGATTCCCTCAAAACATCCTTCACTGGTCATCCTCCTACTTATCCCAGAATATCCTAATCCCCTGTGGAGCTCCCCGGGGCTCCATCTTGTCACAAGTTATCTTCACCCTCTTTATGGAGCTCCTTAGGCTTTGATTTAAAGATAACAATGTCAAAATTCATTAATACTCTGACAAAACACAGGTATATTTGAAGCTCTCTAACTTCAAATGAAAGAAAAAACAGTCTACCCAGAAATCCCTCATACCCTCATATCTGGATTATGGAATACAGCCTTCCAACCTTCACACTGGCAATTTAAGGCCATCCTATATTCTACAGCATGTCTCATATGGGCCAGAATAAATATGACCATGTCACCCCCACCTTGATGGAACTTCATTGACTCCACTTGTAGGCTACAAAACCAGTGGCATCAACTACAAAGAAACTACTATTGGCACCATGACTAGATAGCTGAAATGCTAACCACATTCAGTGACTCTCAGTATACCTTCCGTCAAGATACCAGCAAACTAGAGTTGAAACTGTGCAAAAATAGGAAGAAAAGAAGGTAGCCGGTCTTCTACACCTTTGCTCCCTGCTCCAATTTAGGAAAGAGCTAAAGATGCACCACTTGACAGAACACTCTTTATAATGCAGTAACAGTCTACCTTTGCCGCTAATAAACAGCTAGCCCCATCATATGTTGACTGTCTGTTTGCCTTAGACACCATACAATGCCTTGTGGCGTTTCAGCAAGGTTCATCCTTTATAGATTATGAATTTATGTATTTGGTGCACCTAGAGCTCAGATAAAAAGCAGCAGAGTGCCATGCATTGTTAAAAACAGGCATAAAGACATGAGGTAGTAGGAGAGGAAGCTGGGTGATGTGTGGTTAATGCATTGTGAAAGAGATGTGTCTTCAAGTCCTTCCTCAATTGGAGCACTATTGGACATTGTTTCAGATCCTGGGCCCATCAAAGGGAAATGCCAGCTGACTTTTTATTTATTTTCTAAAATCTTACTCTGCACTCTGATGTTGTCCTTGCTGCACGTCTGTGGAGATCTGCCAGAGGTGGTGAGCTTGTCTGCAAGATAAGTTGGGGTGCTGGTTGTGATAACTTTCTAAATTATACATCTGGATTTGTAGATGGTGTGGGACGGGGGATGTTGACAGACAACGGAATAGGATTTATTTACTTATTAGATTTTCTCTATTCTGTCATCTGTCGACTTCTCCCCCTCCGGCCCGCCTCACTGTGTTTACCTGCATGGACCGCCGCTGGTCGGCAAGAGGAGCCAATCGAGTTCTGTAAAAATGGGGTAATGTGAATATGTTTCTTTCGGTCCTGCATGACTTACCAAACCACCTCTGTCTATTACACCGGGCATTTGTCTTATAAGCTCATAAGTGTTCCATGTGATTGTGCAATAGGGACAAAGATGTTGGTGAACTGTCTATTTATCCAATGTGCAACATTCCTCTCCTTCCCCCTTGTACTGATACCATTTTGGCAAGGTGCAAGGGTTCCTGTGTTGTAGGCACAATTGTGTTTGTGCAGGCAGGGGAACCTTCAATGCAGTGCTGGAAATAAATTCATGTTATTGTTGGGAAGTTTTGTGAATTGTCCCGTCCCCCCCCCTTCCTAACAATAACATGAATTATTTCCAGCACTGCATTGAAAGCTGAGACATTTTAATGGATTTCCTTTAAATGGCCTCTCTGATACATAGGTATCACTTGCAAAAGTTACACTTTATAACTCTTTGTATGTTTAGCTTCTGATACATATTCAAATCCTGGAAATTAAAATGTTACTATGTGCCTTAAATGCAGTAAAGCTAGAGCTCAGAGAAAGTCTGGTAGGACACAGATCATTGGTCTGTTCATTGTGCTTCCTTTTTAGGTCAGTTATGCAGCAGTGCACGATGTGCTGAGCGACAAAGCCCAGTTCCCATCGTTCCTTCGCACAGTACCACCCATGAGACCCTTTGCAACGGCATCAATACTATTAGTGAAGTACTTTGGTTGGAAATGGATAGGGCTTGTATCTGAAGATGATGACGTCTTTTACATGTGGACTAAGGATCTGAAGGAAGATCTGAAGAGTGTGGGGGTCTGCGTGTCTTTCTGGGAGAAAATCCATGGCAAGTACCCAAAGGAAAAGATGAGGCGCGTCGCCGAGAGGATCAGGAGCTCCTCTGCCAGGGTTATCATCTGCGATAGTTATGAGGTGGCACTTAAAGCACTTCTGCAGGAGCTGAATGACTTGAACGTATCTGATAGGATGTGGATTTTTTCATCTTTAATATTGACTCCAGATTATGCTCCAAAGTCCTCTTTAAATGTCTTCAATGGTTCCCTGGTAATAGTGCCCCATGCCCCTGACATGCCCAAACTCAAGCCTTTCCTAGAGAGCCTTCACCCTAGCAGGTTTCCTGAAGATATGTTCATCCATTCGTTCTGGGAGGCAGCCTTTGGGTGTACGTGGTCAAACAATGCCAGCTCTTTAGGATCAGTGCCAGTGGGCGCTAAGGATGGGGAGCTGCAGTGCACTGGCACAGAGGTGATTGTAGATGTGGAGACAATGTTTGTATTGTCTGATATGAGTTACACTTATCACATGTATCTGGCAGTGTATGCCCTTGCACAGGCTCTGCAGGACCTGATCTCATGCACACCTGGGATGGGACCCTTCCAGAACAGCAGCTGTGCTGACGTACACCATCCAAAGCCGTGGCAGGTAGGAGGATATTGAATTATTTATTTGTGTTTTTTGTTATATTCCAAATTTGAATGGGATGCATTAAAGTGTCCGAAACTGATCTATAAACAATCACCATTCTGGGTAATATTTCCTTATGTGTCAAAAGCTTGATTACCAGTGTCTCAAAATGTGTAGACTGTGAAGAAATACTAAAAATGAGTGTCATGGTCGAATGTATGACGTTACAACGCATACATTTACAACGCATGCCTTTACAACGTAGTTTTTACATCGCATCATCCTTTAAAACGCATACATTTACATTGCATACCACTACAACACATTTTTAAAAGTACATTCCATTACATTGCATTATACTTTTAGAAACGCATACCATTACAACGCATATATTACATTGCATTTAAGGTAAGTGTTGGATAGTGTAGGGGCACAAATTACTATTTTAACTCCAGGGGGTACAACAGTACGGTAAGTGTTGGATAGTGTAGGGGTAAAAATTACTATTCTATCTCCAGGGGGTGCAACAGTAGGGTAAGTGTTGGATAGTGTAGGGGTACTATGTGTTGTAATGGTATGCGTTAAAATGACATGCAATGTAATGCCTGCGTTGTAGTGGCATGCGTTGTAGTGTCATGCGTTGTAGTGACATGCAATGTAATGGCTGCATTGTAGTGACCTGCGTTGTAAAGGATGTTGTAATGTAATGACTGCGTTGTAAATGTAGTGCGATGTAATGACTGCATTGTAAAGGTTGCTTCCCGTCATGGTCACAGAGACATGAAGCCTCCATTCTTCATCCACAACAGTGAAAAGCCTCCCTAAGTGTCCATAGAACTTGAAGGTTTTGCAGGGCACCCCAAAGGAAGAACCCAAGCCTGGAACTGCTGGAGCTCAATTCTCAGGAAGGACTAATGAAGAACCTCTCTCTACTTTTATCCCAGTGGCAAACCCTGAATGATCTGCTGTTACTTCATCCCTTGATTTAGTTCTAGATTTTCACAAAGGTTGAGTGTTTTTTCATGAGGATTGTGCTATTAAACATTAGACAGGGGAATTGAATGCCAGTCCCACAGCTGAAAAAACAATCTAGGGTCTTGCCTAATCAGCAGCAAGGCTGAGCCTGATAATATCAACAAAACAAGAGAGCTGCCAATGCTGCCCATTATTTGTCACATATTCTCATTCAAAGTGTGATCATTGAAAAATAACACTGATGACTTCTTTTTCTGTCAGATTTAATCTTAAATGACTTGAATTATAAAAAACACATAACACTACATTGTACCCCAACAGAAAGACTCATCTAAAAGTGATGTACATAATTTTTTGTATACAAAATTCACTTTTTTTGGAAAAGACACAACAAAAAACTTTTTGTACAAAAAACACATTAAATACGTCAGTCATACCCATTCATACCAATCATATCTGGACAAACCACAATATTTCATAATAAATTGTAGAGGCCATCAACACAATGTAAATAACATTCACAAAGAACTCTATTTTGGTTTAGCTCGAGGATTGGCCTCAGACTAAAGGTCGACGCGTTTCAGATCCCCTTTCATGTAGAGATCCTCATCAGGACCAATGTGTGACTGAAACAGAAACAAAGAACTGCTTTTACTGAATGACCCAATATATTGCATGTCAAAGCCTACCAGCCGTTAAGTTCGACCCTTACCTGCACTGCTGCAGGATGGTCACCTTGGGAATACTTGAAATATGGCATCCATACCAAGAATGACTTGCTGTGCATCTAACTTTGAATGAGAATATGTGACAAATAATGGGCAGCATTGGCAGTCCCACAGCTGAGCACAGAAGACCTACCAGGCATTAGGACTGTGCAATCCTTCCGGAGGAAGTAGTCACCAGTTAGAATGTTATGGCGTGGGGCAGAAACGCTACTCGGACTGCTCCGGGGCACTGGAGGAGATGGAAGATGGGCAAGTGGAAGTTTAGAAGATTCTATCTGCAGATCCCTACTCTCCTCACTCATGGGGTCGGAAGTTCAGGATCATTGGTAGCACTGCCTCATATAAGACCTATGCCTGGTAATGAATCTTTTTTTTAACTTTTATTTTTATTTTATTTATTGGCATTTTGTCATGTTCAAACGTACAACAGTACAATAAGTGGTATCAAATAATGCAGGTATTGGTTGCCTTCTATGATTCAACAAACACGAATTAGAACCAAAGCAGAAGCATCCGATTACTTGACTATATATGAGAGATAGTACATCACGCATTCACAACTAGAGCATCATATACCATTTGCGGATTATACGATTTAAGCTAACGGGAAGGAGCTATATGAGAGTATCATGATGTCTGGATATGAAGGGACTCATGAGGTAGGAACATGCTCAACAGACTGCTCTTGGTGGGGGTTGTCAGACACCTTAGGGTCCTGTGCAGCTCCCAAACTATGAGTTGATAGCCAAGCCAGAAAGGGACCCCAAATATCTTTTGGCCTTGATGCCTGTGGCAATAGTTCCCAATATTCATTCAACTGTTCTTGACAGAATGTGATGTCTAGGATCCAGGTTTTGATGGCTGGTGGGGTACATTTGTCCCAGTGCATCGCAACACGGCGCTTAGCTCAGAGTAATAACATGGCAAGGAGCCTTCGATGGCCGGTTGGGACCTCTTTGGCATACCCTAGAAGGTAACTAGTCATAACATCGAGAAAAAAAATATTGACTGGACAGAATATCAAGTTTTTGATATAGAATGGACAGAATATCGAATTGCAAAAATGTAGTGGTGCAGAATATCGAAATTCAGGTAAGAATGTTTTACATTGTTTTAAGTGTTAGTATATGAGTTAAAAGTATGCATTATTTTTGTAATGTATGTTTTAACTTTTTTAAAGTAATGAATTTTATGTTATTTAATTTTTGCGTAATTTAATTCCGTAGCGGGATGTGGGTTTTTAGGGGAATAGGGTGGGAAGTAATTTAATTATAGTTAATTAAATATACATTTCTAGGAATTATTAATTATTTTTAATTTAATTTTGCATTTTAGTTCTGTAGCGGGTTGTGGGTGTATGGGGAATAGGGTGGGAAGTAATTTAATTGTAATTAAGTAATTTATTTTTATTTATTGGTATTGATGATTAATGTATTGTTAATTAATTATTAATTGGTAATTAATTTTTATTAATTGATTAATTGATAATTATATTAATTATATTAATTTATTATTTGGAAAAGGTGTGCGATGAAAAAATATAGAATGACAGAATATCGACTTCGACGTAATTATTGAAATTGTTTTTGTGTATTGATAATTTTTTTACTGTTGGTTAATTATTAATTGGTATTTTGTAGTACTTATTAATTGTTGGCATTGAAAATTAATGTGTTGTTAATTATGAATAGGTAATTAATTTTTAATAGATAATATTTATTGGTGTTTATAATTAAATATGTTGTAATTGGTAAATAATTTTAATTGTTTTTGATTGGTATTGATAATTAATTTCTTTTGATTTAATTATTAAATCATTACTTTCCCTACTGTTGCACTCTCTGGAGTGGGAATAGTAATTTTTACCCTTACGCTATCCAACTCTTTCCCTACTGTTGCACTCACTGGAGTGGGAGTAGTAATTTTTACCCTCCGGCTATCCAACACTAAAAATATTGAATAATTTTTTATAATATTAAGTTAACCTATATATGTATTAAAATATAAAAATGCATGTGTATTTTAGTTTTTTATTTACATTAACTATTAATTTTAAGGTTATTTAAGTATTTCTAAGTATGTTTTACTTGATTATATTTATTATTTCATTATTTTACATTACTTTTAAGACATTTCAAAAATTTGATATTTCAACAAACTATAATATTTACAATGGTATTTTGGATTCAATATTTTTGTACTTTCCTGTTTGTAGATAGGAAGTCGATATTCTGTCATTCTATATTCTTTCATCTATATTTTGGCAGGTCGATATTTTGCACCTCTATATTCTGTCAGTGATCCTTCCTAGAAGGCATAGTTTGGGTTGCTAGGATCTCATTAACTGATTCAAGGGCCTCCACCCAGAAGTACAGGGGCAGTTCTGGGCCATATGTAGAAATGAAGCAGCTGTAGATGTACATCTTCAGCCGTTTGCCTTGGGATGGATGCCCATGCATTCAAGCTGCTGGGGGGTTTTGTAGATGCGATGCAAATACTTAAAGCATATAAGGCGTAGTTTGTAATTAGGGATGAGCACCTGCAATTGTCCACAGCAGAATTGCCATTCGGCCTCTGATAGTAGATCGCCTAGGTCCTCACTCCAGCTAGCCATGGTTCTTCAGGTGTGTGGTTGGGGGGTCGTTATATGCCGCTGTAGAGTCGGGTATGAGTTTATCTTGGGGTGAGTTCATTAGCATTGACTCAAGGGGTGGAGAAGGGAATGTATTGTGTAGTTTGCGACACGTTCCCCCAATGGAATAATATAACAGTAGATTAGAGAAGTTGAATGCGTCCCTGGTAGGGATGTAGGGGGGTAAAAAAGGGTTGTTGGGGTAGAGGTCAGCGAATGTAACCCATCGCAGATTGTGAGCACAAGATGAATGCCTTTACCTGCCAATATGGGTAGTTGCGGGTAATGGGCAAATGCCATAGAGGGCGCATATGATACCGAATGTCCTGCTTGGATACAGAGTTTGTCCCAAGCCCATCATAATATGTCAGAGGTGTTTTTGGTGGTTTGTTGGCGCATATGGGGCTGTAATAGGGCCACTTTCAGCAGGAGTGGTGCAACACTGTCAGCTTTGACAGCAACGTGGGGCTGGAAGGAAGCTGGAAATAGCCAATAGTGTAGGAATTGCGCCTGCACGCACAATGCATACAATGCCAAATCAGGGGCGCCAAGTCCCCCTTGTGTCAAAGGGAGAGTGAGTATTTCCCACGCTATATGAGGCTGCCTTCCGGCCCAGACCAGGGAGATCATCGAGGATTGCAGAGTTTTTAAAAAGAATTCTGTAAGTTGTAACGGGAGATTAGTAAATAAATAAAGAAGTTTGGGCAACACTATTATTTTGGCAATGGAGATTCGGCCAGCTAGAGATAGAGGTGGTTTAGACCAGGCAGCTATTTTCTCCTCTAACCATGCCAGTGTGTGACCGAAGTTCATATCTCCAATTTCTGGGATCTTAGTACTGAGCCATATCCCCGAATATCGGATGGGGCCAGTCGCCTATTGTATCGGGTAGTCTGGCTCGAAGGTGTTGAAATTAGGGGTAAGTGGTAGTAGGGGCATATTTAGGGGCATATTATCAAGGAATGGGGTTAAAATGATCGCCGGTTAGCTTTCTGCTGCTAAACCAGCGATAATGTTTAACGCCATCCTTGATAATATGCCCCTTGGTGAGTTCCTGCAGGACAGGGTCCAAGTTAACTAATGGCCGGGTCGCGCAAGTACAGAGTGATATCGTCTGCATATAACAATATAATGACATCTCTCATGGGAAAATCTAAGTGTTTTATGGGGTATTCTACCTTTACTACGCGGTCATTACTTTGTATTACCATTACTATGCATATTTTAGTTCGCAGATGCCATCACTTGGCATGCGTTTACTTAGCATGCATTTATTAAGCATGTTCCATTAATTAGAATGCACTTACTATGCATAATAGAGTTATTGTGCAAATTAAAGTTCTGGGTACGGGGTATTTTTAGGGGTAAGGGTTTTGGGGTGTAGGGGGTATTTTTAGGGTTCAGGGTGCATTTAAGGTTTTGGGGTCCTGGGGTATTTTGGGGGTTCAGGTTTTGGGGTACAGGGGTATTTTTAGGGGTTGGGGTGAGTTATGGTTTTGGGGTATAGGGGATATTTTTCGGGTTCAGGGTGCATTTAAGGTTTTGGGGCGCTGGGGTATTTTGGGCGTTCAGGGTTCATTTACAGTTTTGGGGTGCTGGGGTAATTTTAGGATTCAGGGTGGGTTTAGGTTTTGGGTTGCTGGGGTAATTTTAGGTGTCAGGGTGGGTTAAGAATTTGAGGTGCATGGGGTATTTTGAGGGTTCTGGGTGCGTTTAAGGTTTTGGGGTGCTGGGGTATTTTGGGGGTTCATGGTGCGTTTAGGTTTAGCGGTGCTGGGGTAATTTTAGGTGTCAGGGTGAGTTAGGGTTTTGGGGTGTAGGGGGTAATTTTAGATTTCAGGGTGCATTTAGGTTTTGGGGTACTGGTATATTTTTAGGGGTCAGGGTGAAATAGGGTTTTGGGGTTTAGGGGGTATTTTTAGGGTTCAGGTTGCGTGCCAGGGTATAGGTTACGATTACAATTACTTTTTGGTTTTTAAAGTACCAATAATGTGTTGTAACGGTATGCGTAATAATTAACTGCGAAGTAAAAGCATTTTTTATGTATTTGTATATATTTGTGAAGTAAAAGCATGCGCACTAAAATCATGCAAAGTAAAAACTTCGAAGTAAATACCTGCGGAGTAACGGTATGCTAGGGGAGAAAAAGGGCACTCTTGCCACGGTCACCGCGTGTTGTCAAATGGGGCAGATATCAAACCATTTCTGCATAATCTTGCAACTGGTTGAGAATATATTAGTTGGATCTGCTTGATGAATGGGGCGCTGAAGCCTAGCATGCCTAGGAGGGTAAATAGGTATAGCCACTCAGGAGAGTCAAAGGCCTTGGTAGCGTCAAGAAAGTCTGTAAGGGCGTGTACGGGTCTATTTGATGTACGATGGAGAAAAAGGTCCTCAGGTTGTGTGATGTGGAGCGTCCAGGTATAAATCCGGATTGGTCTGGCCTAGCTATTAAAGGTAGTAGGGGTTGTAATCTATTTGCAAGGAGTTTTGCATACATTTTGTTGTCAATATTAATCAGGTAAGAGGTCTGCACGAATCACACTTATTGTTTTTTCCCCTGGTTTAAGTAAGTAGAAATGACTGATTTCCTGTTTGTAGGGTGGAGTACACTGTTTTGAAAGGATTCTGAATACATTTCTGCAAGATGGGGTGCTAATAGGGAGGCGTAGGCCTTGTAAAGGGCAGTTGTTATACCGTCAAAGCCTGGTTTTTCATCTGAGGGAAGACTTTTTATAACATGTACTATGTCTTCCTTTGTAAAAGGCTCATCTAAACATTCCCTGTGGGAACTACCGCGTCATAAAAGCTCTAAAAAGTCCAAATAAGTGGTGAGTTTGGACTCTAGTAGAATAGAGTAGAATTTGGTCAGATAGTCATGTATTTCTCTAGGGCCCCTGATAGGCATGATGTTGTTGTCTAGTAGTTCTGTGATGTAGGGAGTACAATGAGAGGGTTTGCGTGGGGGTGTGGATGATTATCCCGTGGCTCTGGGTGTGGTTCAGTACTGGAAATGTACAAAGGCATGTGTCTCTGTGGCCGCCGTTGGGGAGTGTAGGTGGTCCCTGATGGGACTTAGACACCCACGTATGTGATCTAGTTCAGCTTCCAGTAGTACCCCACCTGCACATGTTCGGCCACCCCCTTCTGGCAGTCTGACTCCTGGCCTTGGAGTGTGATGTGTGCATTGGTGGGCTGCTGGGTGCAGCCGGGGTGGTGGGTGCATCCAGCTGTGTTTTGTGTGTGCAGGGAGTGGTGTATCCTCGATGCAGCAGTGCTGCCCTGCTCCTGGAGGTCGATTGCCTAAGATGTTCATAGACTGTTGTAGGGCGTGGGTGCCGGAAGTGTGGAGGTCCTCTTCAGCATCACTGTAGAGATGTCTAGTCTGCTCTGCAGGAGGTGTTGATTGTCCTTTTGCAATGTGAAGGGGAAATGCGTGTTGACATTGTGTTGGCATGTATGTTGATGCATTGCTCAAGTTTACATGCAGACTGCATGACAATGTACATTGTGACTGTTTGGGAGGGGCAGACTATTTGATGCGGGAACAGGACCTCAGTTTCTACACTTTTGTCCAAAGACCCGGACTTAGAACTTGAAGCTCTCTCACATAGGCTGAGACTAGCCATTGATGAAGTTGCTCCTGACCGGAGGGCAAGGATAATGCATGGCACGAAAGGGGCACCATGGTACACTCATGAGCTCAGAGGGAAAAAACAAGCACTCCGTCAATCTGAGCGGTCATGGCGGAAATCCCTTGACCCAGAATCCAAGGAGACATTTAAAGCTAAATTGGCTCTCTATAAAGCCTCCCTCAAAACCAAGTCCGCACATTATGAAGCCAGGATTAGTGAGGCAAGAGACACGCAAAAAGAGACTTTTGCTGTACTCAAGGAGCTGAGTAGGTTGACTGAGCAAAGGCTGGTCACTAACCAAGCCGACTGCGACAAAATACAGGACTTCTTTCTAACCAAGGTCGAAGATATTATTTCTGTGATTAATAATATGCGCATCACCCCCTGTCCCCTACCGGTGGAGGAAGAGCCCTCTGACCGACAGGGCTTCTCCCTCTCTTGGTTCCCTGCGCTCGATCCACATGGCTTAGCTCCTATAGTGGCCAAAGTGAAATCTGGGTCAGAGGACCCTTGCCCTCCAAAGGTGTTTAAAATGATCATTCCTCTGGTTGAGGCTGAGGTGCTGTCTGTTCTGAATCTACCCTTGACAACAGGAACGGTACCACAGAAACTTAAGGAAGCTATAGTGATTTCACTGCTGAAGAAAGCAGGGGCAGACATTAGGAATTTGAAAAACTTCCACCCCATATCCCAACTTCCGTTCCTGGCTGAAGTACTTGAACAACATGTTCTCAGAGTCCTTCATATATCGAACAATATTGCTTGTTACATAATCGCCAAGCTAGGTTAAGGGCTCATAACAGCACTGAGTTAGTGATGCTTTCAGTCTTGGATGATCTGCGACTTGCAGCCGACAAGAAGACTCCCTCAGCTTTAATCCTACTTGACCTCTCAGCTGCCTTTGATATGGTGAATCACGAGCAGTTACTTGCTCGCATGCGGCGGCTGGGAGTCACTGGGACAGTCCTCCAGTGGTTCACTTCTTTCCCGGAGGATCGATGTCAGAAGGTCCAATTAGTAGACCATATGTCCAGGCAGGGTGATCCTGTTGGGGGGTCCCGCAGGGCTCTGCGCTGTCCCCCCTGCTCTTTAACATTTACCTCCAACCCTTGATTGAGGCTCTGGCAAAAGCAGACTGCCAGGTGTTTAACTATTCGGACGATACTCAGCTAATAGTGCGCATTGACAACTTCCTTGATTCACAGCAGAACGTTCAGAACATTCTTCGATACACCATGAATTGGATGACCTCTAATTCTCTGAAGGTGAACCCAGATAATACCGAAGTCTTGGTACATTCCTGAGGTTCTTCCCCCTGGTCCAGCCTCTTTTGGCCCCAAGAGCTGGGCACTACTCCACTGCCGGTGCCTGCCGTGAAGAGCCTGGGCATAAGGTTGGACACCGGACTGACCTTAAAGACCCAGGTGTCTGCTGTGGTGGGAAGGTGCATCGGACTGATGCGACAACTTTGGAAACTATTGATGCAGGCGGTGGTGACTGCATTAATTCTATCTCGCCTAGATTATGGCAATGCAGTTTATATTGGCCTTCCTGGTATACTCCTGAGGAAACTCCAAGTGGTCATGAACGACGCAGCAAGGCTGATATTTAAACTGTCTCATAGAGCGCATGCTACCCCTCTGTCATACCAACTGCACTGGTTACCTATAAAACAAAGGGTCAGCTTCAAGGGCCTGTGCATTGCACATAAATCCCTGTTTGGTGAAGCACCTAAATATATTAAAGATCGCTTGAAACCATAAGAACCGAGCCGCCATCTCCGCTCATCACAGGCTAGCCTCCTTGTCTGCCCTCGCTTCAACAGGGCCACTTTCGGAGGTCAGGCCTTTTCGGTCTCCATCCCCCAGATTTGGAACAAGCTACTGGATGGCATGCTCAAGGAAACCAGATTGTTCCCGTTTTGGAGGATACTCAAGACGATGTTGTTCACAGAGGCATTTGACCAGGCCTACACTGATCTATGTTGAGCTCAGTGGCGCGAATGAACTCCGGACTGTTTAATCTACGATGCAACGTTTAGAGACCTCTGGTGATTAGCACTTGATAAATGCAACCTAACAATAACATTAACAATAACAGTGGACTTTTGGACTACATGACGTTGGTGAGGTTGTACATGTACATTTTCATCTCACAGTTTCCTGCTTTGTCAGATGTGATTGGCCATTTCTATGCACAGGCGGACCCAGTTGTGTCCTCTGTTCTGCAATGTAAGTGTTGCACTGTGTACCACATTGTCTTCTATGTGGATGTGCTGTCATTGCTATGTGTGTGTGCTGCATTGTGTGAGAGTCTCACCTGAGCTGTGATTTTGCTGCCCCTTATCCCTTGGAGGCGGTGTGCCGCTGGCTTTTGTGCTTTTAAGGTGCTGTGATGTTGGCGTCTTGGGTCATTTGTGCTCTTGGACGGATTTTGCACTCTTGTGCATTGTTTGTCTGCAGATGTATTGTTGACATCAGTGGTTGTTTGCGCACGTGGATGTGTCAGAGTGTGACCTGCTCCTTTCCGGATGTGGTCCGCACTCAGCCACCTCAGTCTTTTGGCGTGCTATTTCCACTCCATTCTAACACAAAATCTATAGAAGGTGTTTAATAGAAAAAGGGTGGAATTAAGTTATCCCACTACTACTTAGTAAATAATTTAATGTAACTGTAAAAAACAAATACAATATTGACAGATATATAGGTTAAAATATTAAAATATTCTTAATGTTTATAATAAATTAATCAAAAATAATATATGTGCTAAATGACATGCCACAGTACCATAATCTAATAACACGACTAAATAAGATACATTATTTTATGAATTCTACACTTGATAAAAAAATTAATGATTATACATATATACCATAAAATAATTTTGAAATTACACACACGATATTGTTTCACTTAAGAAAATACCTAAATAACCCATAATATAATCAAATAATGTTGTAAAAAAATAAAATATATATATTCTGATTTTAATAAATTGATAAAATATTAGACAAATATTGTAATGTTTATACATTTTTTAAATAAGCAATAATGTAATTTAATACATGTTCCCTTATTATATCTTTACTGTAATCATATGCAAATTTAAATTTAAAAAAGTATGTAAAATGTATATTAACACAGTTAAAATTATTAAAACTATTTCAATGACGAATTAATAAAATAGTGAGATTGTCAGGTTTTTGCAGTTCAAAATCAAAACCATAAACGCATACAAAGATGAACAAAAAGAAGAACCATCTTATATCTGGGATGTAATAAGGTTGTGATCAGAAGACATCAGATGTGCAGCAGATAATTTATAAAACATCCTAGGCAAATTATGCAATAAATTGGGTCAATATCTTTTGGTCACAGCATCTAAAATGATGTATTATGGCAAGTCAAGTTCCGGTTGAGCTTAATTGTCCCAAGTAAACGTTGGTCTTGTAGGAAAGTGGGGTATTGTGTGGTGAGGTTTCACTGTGCAATACATTCACTTTACTTCCCTAGCTCAGTGTGGGTAGTGGGGCACAGAGCAGTCAGGCGTTGCTAGAGGAACATGTGATAAGCATTTCAGAGTACCAACATGGACGATAAATAATTGACAGGAATCAAAAGAAATCTGACAACATATATACAAATTAAGCAGATTTTATATAACTTTAGACTCAAAAATTAAGACAATTGAATGAGTATAACTAGAGATATCAATTTTAAAAGGAAAACTAAATCAGTGCATTCAAGTCTCGCAAAACAATAATGTTGCTGTCAATGAGATAACACACAACTGACCCTTTTTTCTAAAGTACAATATTGTCACAGCTGAGGAGGCCCCTAACTGTCTTCTGCCCCCTCACTCTGAACATGTCTGTTTTAAAATTTTCAGCTTATTCAGACATTTTCTAAATATATTCGAGCGAAGTAACCGGTTGCCCTGTTTAGCTATAATAGGCCGGATAGGCAACACTTAGAGCTAAACTTAATGAATTTTATAAGTAATACTTTTGGATAGCTTTTATTAGCAGGTTGTAATTGTTAAATGTTATTGCACTATTATGTCAGTTACTATCTACGTTATGGTCGCATTATAAAAGGGTCCTTTGACGCTGGTGCTGTAGTTCTGTACCTGTACCTTTATCTGCTAACATGCTGCTGCGAAATGCCATTATGCACCACTGAATACCTATTATTCCAAAATGCTGATACTTGAGCACTTGCACTTTTATCATCACCCTAATGCTGCTCGTTACTGTGTATATCACATTGAATTTTAGCATTTTAAATCAATCGTTTTATTATAAGCATATTGTTTAGCAATCATTGTAAAAGGATCTAAGGGCTTCACTTGTTTTGTCCAGCCCCTGCAAGTTTTGTATATGACCCTGAAATTAATTTTGGGCTCATATTGCTTCACTCTGTGTAATGAATCTGTGCTTATGTTTTTTTTTAATGTAATAAGATTTATTTTCTTTTTAAGTGTTGGTTAAGTTGATAAATTGAATATATGTTTTTATGTGGAACTCGTCGGGGTTTCAAATCATATTAATAAAATTGAATTGAATTGATTTGAATTGGATAACACACTAGTGACACTCTGTCAGTTGTAGGTTGAGTCCAGGGGCAGCCACTGGGGGGTTAAGGTGATGTGGGTTCCAGACTCAGACTTCGACAGTCAGTTCATTTCATTTCAAACCTTTATTTCGGTCAATTTCAACCATAAAAGATGCATTTTAAAACTGTTTCCATAGATATGAGTTTGTCAATCAATTAGTTTTACTACAACATGCTACATGATCCATTCCAGCTATGCCATTGAAACCTAAGTATTTCAATAAATACAATAAAAACCGTTTAAGAATCATAGAAAAGCTAGGTATTCAAAATAAAACCACATTATATTAAAATCCATAAATTACTCAAATCATAAGCACATCATATCATACATTTATCAGAATTTGATTAATATCATCTCTAAAAATTAAACTTCATAGGGTCGCAATTCACCAGAGAACTGCCATTAATGTATAAAGTGCAAAGTGCAAGAGTCTATAAGAGTATAAGCTGTAATTGCGTGATCTTGTCTATTATAGCTTCACTCCAATTTTATCTCTTATGAGGTTCACATTAAATAAAAATCAACTTACACTAAAGACAACCAATTGTGACGTGTCTGTCTTGAGTATACGTTCTGCCTCTCTACAATGTCTAACATTCAGGTTTTTGCAAACTGGTTAAATCCATCTTTTCCTAGGGATATCATATGAGGGACAGAAAAATAATATGTGTAAGTCATTTTCTTTGACCTCTTTTGTGCATAACACGCACCAATCACAGTTACTATCGCCATAGTTATTACCCCATCTAGATGTATTGGCATTTGTCTGGAGGACCCCATATCTAAATTTCAAAAACAAAGATTTTGCTAATTGTGGACGTACCTCATCTAGTAAGGGTTCAAAATGTGCTACATCTTTGTAGAGGAGAAATCTTGATGTTAAAAATCCCAAGCAAGAACTATGTAACACGTTGTTGTTAATATGGGCCCAAATGGAAGACTTTAATAGTTTCTTACACAACATGGTCAACTGGGATGATTCTTCCCAAAATTGCGATAGGCCTAACTTCTTCAACCACGTTGCCACATGTTTAAGCCATGGGATGTCCTTGCTTTCATCAATTTTCATGATCTCCTCTAGACCTTCTTTGTAGTGCAATAACTCTGGGGTGGATGTATGACGTTACAACGCACACTTTTACAACGCATGCACTTACAACGCATTTTTTACAACGCATAATCCATTACAACGCATGACATTACAACGTATGACACTACAACGCATTTTAAAAAAATACCTTTACAACGCACTACCATTACAACGCATACTACCTTTACAACGCATACCATTACAACGCATAATATTAAATTACATTTAAGGTAAGTATTAGATAGTATAGGGGTAAAAATTACTATTCTAACTCCAGGGGGTGCAACAGTAGGGTAAGTGTTGGATAGTATAGGGGTAAAAATTACTATTCTAACTCCAGGGGGTGCATCAGTAGGGTAAGTGTTGGATAGTATAGGGGTACAAATTACTATTCTAACTCCAGGGGGTGCATCAGTAGGGTAAGTGTTGGATAGTATAGGGGTAAAAATTACAATTCTAACTCCAGGGGGTGCATCAGTAGGGTAAGTGTTGGATAGTATAGGGGTAAAAATTACTATTCTAACTCCAGGGGGTGCATCAGTAGGGTAAGTGTTGGATAGTATGGGGGTAAAAATTACTATTCTAACTCCAGGGGGTGCATCAGTAGGGTAAGTGTTGGATAGTATAGGGGTAAAAATTACTATTCTAACTCCAGGGGGTGCATCAGTAGGGTAAGTGTTGGATAGTATAGTGTAATATTATGCGTTGTAATGGTATGCGTTGTAATGGTAGTATGCGTTGTAATGGAATGCGTTGTAAAGGTAGTTTTTAAAAATGCATTGTAGTGTCATGCGTTGTAATATCATGCGTTGTAATGGATTATGCGTTGTAAAAAATGCGTTGTAATGGTAGTGCGTTGTAAAAGTTGCGTTGTAAAGGTTGTTCCCCCTCTGGGGTTGCCCAAATCCTCACCCAGAATAAAAGGGGTTGTTATAGAGCATGGTGATCGGTTCATTTGATGTTAACATCCATAACAACTGGGATCAGGGGTGTCCTATTTGGGAGACTTAATATTTTCCAAAATAAATTATTTTCTCCCAATTCAAAATTCTTTTTACAATAGGGTCCCCATATTTCTGCCCCATATAGAGCGGCTGATTGGGCTTTGTATTTAAATAACTGTAAAGCAGGTGAAACTGCTTTCGAGATACTTGCCCCATGTTTCTTCAAAATAGGAGTTGAATTTTGAAGCATAATTAAAACTTTGCACATACTCTAATTTCTGGTTATTTAGCACTAAATTCTTTTTAAAAGATCTGTGTATTTAGTTTTGCTGGAATTGATTTTGAGACCTTTCTTAGTGCAATACATATAAAAGGAATCCATTAAACACTGCAGGCCCTTTGGGGTTTGCAAAATTAGAATGGTATCATCAGCAAATAATAATGCTGGTACCACTTTGCCTCCCAACTTTGGCGAGTCGTTATTACAGCCTTCTAAGGATTGAGGGATATCATTTACGTAAAGTGAGAAGAGGGTGGGTGCCAATACGCACCCCTGACGTACACCCCTTCTCACTGGTATCACCTTAGTAAGATCTCCCCTAGGCCCCCATCGTACTTTAGCAAAGTTCCCATCGTGGAGCCTTATTATTTGTACTAACAATTTGAGTGGCACCCCTGAGCATTTCAGTGAATCCCACAACTGGTTCCGGGGTACCAAATCGAATGCTGTCTTTACATCCACAAAGGCGATGTATAAGCTACCCTTCCTTATGTTTATATATTTCCAGCGTATACATGTAAATCTAAAAACTTGATCAATTGTGCTGGTTTTTGTTCTGAACCCAGCTTGGTGTCTTGAAAGTATCTTGACCTCTTCATTCCACTCTGTTAGTCTACTTAAAATGTGCCTAGTAAAAATGTTTTGTATGATATCAATCAAACTGATAGGGTGATAGTGGCTGGATGGGATTGATTAACCTTTTTAAAAATTGTAACAATTTCTGCCCCATTCCATGTTTCCTGTATCGGTGAAAACGCAACTATTGCGTTGCAAAGATAATTTATATATAGTCCCCAGACACCGATATCGTGTTTTAATAAATCCCCAGGAATTTTGTCAGGTCCTGGAGCTTTCCCTGCCTTAAGTGCCTCAATTGCCTGCATTGTTTCTTTTAAACTAAAATGCAGGTTGGCCGCCTTTGCAGTGGCCTCCATATCTTTAGTTATCACGAATTGCTCACTGTTAGTTTCGGAATAAAGATGAGAAAAGTGGGCGACCCAAGTGTTTCCATCAAGAAATACATCTTTGGGGGTCCTTCCTGTTTTGTTCCCTTTCGCTGTCAAACCCCAGAAACCTGTCTGGTCCTTGGACTTGGCCGCGCTGATTAGACCCGTCCAGATACCATCATCCCAGGTTTTCTTTGCTTTTTCAAGTGCTCGCTTATGAGGATATCTTTTTTCCCTTATTATAATTAAATTATTACTTTTAATTGCCTGATAAGCTCTGTCTTAGCTTCCCGGCAGTCTTTGTAGTACCAGGGATTTCCATGGTCATTCCAATAGTTGACTCCTGCGATTCTCTCTTTGGGTAAATTGCTTATAACCGGAGTGAAAGCATCCACCATAGTGGTGTGTAAGTCTTTAAAAAAGGTTTAACAGTTCTGCAAAGATGGTATAGATATTTATCATAGATTGTGGATTCCCTAGAATATACGCCCACTTTACAGCTCGTCGATTGTTAGTTATTATAATATCGTCCTCAATAGTACTAGCATCTTGTTTGCCCACAAGAGTGGATAAAAAGAGCTTTGGTGTTAACGTTAATTGTAGAGGACGGTGATCGCTCTCCATTCTGGAGTCTATTTTTAAGTCCAGAACGTGTGACCAGAATTCTATCAACACCAATCTATAGTCTATATTACTCCGGGAGGTGCCCCTACAGAATGTATATGCATTTGGTCTATCGGAAGGCAGACGGCCGTTGCATGCTCTTAGACTATGACCCATTGTAAGTTTCAAAATTTGAGCAACTGGTACAGTGCACCTTACCTCCCTACCACTTTCTATGACTGGAATATTATTTGCCATGTCTTCGTCCTCAAGGAAATTACCAAAGCCCACTACAGGTTCAAAGTTGCAGTTGAAATCGCCACCAACTATTACACTAGGTTTAGGCCCTAGTGTTTCTAATAAGGAATCAAGCTGTTCTATCACTGATGATTCTTTGTTGGCATGACTTGGCCTATTATAGATATTAATTACATATAGGGCATCGCCATCCCGTGTTACCAATTTTAAGCCCACCATATCTTTAGATGGGATATTTAGAGGAGGGATGTCAATTTCCAAAGTAATCCTTATCCATATTACCAAGCCCCCCAATGGCCTACCTTTAACTGACGGACTTGCGTCCACACTAAACGTCTTGAAGCCCACTCTATGGGGGGTTTCCAGCGACCGAGTTTCCTGTAAGAGAGAAATGTCGCTCTTCTCTATATATTCATTCCATGCCATGTCAGTTAGGTTACTTTTTAGCTCTGTTATGTTCCAAGAGGTAAGACGTACTTCCAAATGCTTACTCAACTCTATAGTCGGCAAAAGCCCATTCACCGTGTTTCCATTAGGCAAAGTAGACACATAGCTTTCTGTTAAATTGTCTGAGTACGCCTCGAGGGAATAAGTTTGTACGCTTTGGGTATTCCCTACTCCCTCCTGTTTAGATGGTTCATTCATCTCAGCAATTGATTTCGCAAGCTGGGAAGCCTCTGCTCCATGTGTATCTATGGCGGATGGCAGAGCCATCAGGTCATTCGTCTCAGGGGTTGCCAAAGCATTTGTGCTGTATTGCAGAGGCTTCTGTTGTCAATATTGATCATCTAGATGTGACAATCCCTCGAATCTGTTTGAAAGTGGAACCAAATTGTCTGCATCATTAGCGCTATATCTGAAAGGTGATCTATAAAAATAGCCGAGTGGAAGTGCGCACACACAGGTATTCCTAAGTGACGTCTCCTCTTTAATGTCTCGAACCATCTGGGGTAGTCTAAAGTTTATTACCACACAGTCACCATTTATAGTCTTTCTGGATTCTCCCACCCACCCTAACCTGCGAACCTTAAGAATGTCTTCAGTGTTAAGTGAGTTAAATGTTTGGAATTTTGATAACCAATCAACTGTTTTATTCCTTAGGTTGGACCATGTCTCTTTTTTGTCTCTTCTTAGAACTGGGACTCCAGCTAAAATTAGTACGTAGGGACATGAGGCAGGGGGTAATTGTAAGATATCGCAATTTGGAATTAAGTCTGTACATTTTGGGCTGTATGTCATTGCCCTCCCCGAATGAGAGCCCAGTCTATCAGCGGCTGATCGTTCATCTGGTCTGTCAGCAAGGCTCCCTCGATTTCCATTGGTGTCTCGTATCCCACCCTCAGTTATACCCACCTTGTTATTTGCTGTGTTATGAAAGTTTGTAATAGGAACATCCCTACGGACATTACACCTGATACATACATTACCTATATCAGATGTAGCCCGACCCTCCACTTGTGGTGAAAGTTGTGTTGGTAAATGGTGTTGTATTAGCTGTGACCCTCCCTCCTGAACAATGGGACAAATAGGGTCATTACTGTACTTTAAATGCCCTATAACAGTGTTCAGCTGTTCTATTTTCCCTTCCAAAAACCTTAATTTCTCACTCATGTGCTCCTCAATCTGAGTTAGCATAGCCTCTTTCGCAGATTCTAGGGACGTTTTTATAGTTCGCTCCATATTCGTGATAAATTCTTCTGCTTGCGAGTGATTCAGATCGTAGTTGGACTCGGTCTGTGTACAAGCCGATTTTTTAGTTACCATAACGGGATTAGTTTTCTTTTTTGCCCATTGATCTTCCCCCTTGTTCCCTACTATCAATCTTTGTTTCTGAAGTCTGGGTACCATATCAGGACTAGTTGTATTATTTATTTCATCTTGTACCACTGATGGAGAAGTGGTACAGATATTAGGTGGGGATGCCTCATTTAGAACCTTAATTATGGGTCTTAACGGTAGTACTTGTGGGGAATTTATCAATTTTGGAGTACACAATTGCCTGTTTATTGGAAGGTTAGCGGGATCAAGGGATAAGCGCCTTTTGTATCTCATGATTTAGTAAGGTCTCTGCCCTAACAATAAAGGTGTCCAGTGGGGCAGCAGGGTCCTTGCGTTTACTCATAATTTTGGCAAAGACTAACAACAGATCGTTGTAACAATATAGGAGCAGACCTTCTCAATAACACACAAGACCCACTCTAATAGTACAGCCTTTAATGACAATATTTAAGCTTACCACACAAACTATCAATGTCCAAGTATCAGGGGGGTAGCCCTGTCCAGTCTCTGCCAGTCCCTGACCGGCTAGGACGGGCCCGCCCTTGGCCCGGGCGCTGCCCACGCGCGTCCCACGCCGCGCTGCAGGAGCCCGCTGGTCTTTAAATACATGCGCCTCCGGGCCGGAAGATGCTGGTGCGTGCTCAGGAGGTAGCGCGGTGGGTTCTGGGGCTGCGAGTTCTTGCCCCTAGTGGATGGCGTGGCAGGAGGGTGGCAAATTACGCAGTGCGGGCGTCCCCGAAAGGTACTCCGATACTTTGCTTGCAGTCCGCCCGATGCCAGCTGAGCTGGTCCCAGTCCTTATAAAAGCTGTGTCTGCCACCTGAAAGTCTTTTTTTTCACATCCTCCATCTTCTGTCCTTACAGTCTGGGCTGTTTTACTTTCCGCACACGTTCCAGGTTCACTACCGCTGCTGCCACAGTCGTCTGCCAGGCAGGGAGTGAGGGAAGTGAGGAAAGTAAAAAGTTAGCGAGTGAAGACCACGTCGAGACTGCAGGCTGCACCCAGACCTGGACCTGGGTCACGCGTTTAAGACAGACTTAAGACAGACTTAAGACAAACTTAAGACAAACTTAAGACAGACTTAGGACAGACTTAAGACAAACTTAAGACAAAATCCTAACTTAAGTCTGTCTTAAGTCTGTCTTAAGTCTGTCTTAAGTTTGTCTTAAGTCTGTCTTAAGTCTGTCTTAAGTTTGTCTTAAGTCTGTCTTAAGTCTATCTTAAACGCGTGACCCAGGTCTGTCTTAAGTCTGTCTTAAGACAAACTTAAGACAAAATTCTAACTTAAGCCTGTCTTAAGTCAGTCTTAAGTCTTTCTTAAGTCTGTCTTAAGTTTGTCTTAAGTCTGTGTGGGGGTGTGCCGAGTGGATCCCATCCATGGCACGTGTACCGTAACGGAGACCGCTTACTGGTAGGAGTTAGGACCAAGACTCCAACTTCCCTTACGACGTCCTTCAGGATGATAAACACACCCTTCTGTATTCTACCCACACAGGAACCACTCCCTCAGGATGTCACCTGGGAAGGATGGAGTAACCCCAGAAGCAGCCACCAGACAGAAGAGAAAAGGAGCCAATCAGCACCAAGCGGGTGCGAAGAAGCCGGAGAGAGAAGGAAGTCAGCAAGCGAAGAGACGGTGAAGCGGGAGGACGCAGAATTGGAAGAAGACGAGGATACCAGGCAAAGCGAAGAAGAAAACGGAGAAGAAGACGAGCGGTCCCCACAGAAGGAGGCTGGAGAGCGGCCATTGCGGTGGAGCCGGTGAGTGCTCTGAGTCAGGGAAGGGAGGGGGAGAGAGAGAGAGAGAGAGAGAGGGGGGGGGGAGGAAGAGAGAGGGGGTGAGAGAGAAAAGTTTGAGAACAACAGTGAAGGCATAATTGAGTTTTAAAAGCACTACCCCCACACAGGATTAACCACCCCTGTTCTAAGCGTGATAAGTAGCACAAGCCTTCTGCACCTTTTCCCACCATTGTTCCTTAGACACATAATTTCCACTACTCTCACGAGTGACCCTGACCTAACGAAGGACTGCATTTGTACCACCCACTGGGTATGGTGACGGGATTGCCCTAGATTACGGGCCTGTTATAAAAGAGAGGACTGACTGCTCCTTTTTCTCTTGCTTATTCCTATTAGCCTCCGTGGGAGAACCCAGTACCGAATAGAAGCCCAAGCAGACGGGGGAGCTACGGAAGACGACGTTACACTTAAAAGAGAGACAAAACCCGAGGACACCGAGGAATCACCAACCCCCTCTAGTTCTATATCTGACTCTGTGAATAAAAGCTGCCGGCTGGCACACTACATACAGTCTCCTCGTCTGTTTATCCGGACCACACTCTCACAGTCTGTCTTACTCTCTGCTGGGAACTCACAATGGGCTTTGAGAAGTCATGAAATCCACTTCCGGGGCTGCAGGGACTTTCAGACTCCAGCGGGAGCAGGAAAGTTTGCGACCGTTGATTCAAAGTTTTGGTGCCTGCCAAGCAGGGGAGTCACTCCTTGACTCTAAGGGAGATTCTTCTGTCTTCCAAAGGTAGTGGAACATCGAAGGACCAGGATTCTTCTTGTAAAGCATTGTCCAGGGATATCTAGTTTGCAATGGCAAGGGTTCCCTTGCTTATACTAAAAGAAAGGGAGGGACTAGCTTTATGACCACTCCTCTGGGAGGGTCAGGGTAGGGGGTGGTTACACCCACTTCCCTTTGTCCAGTTTTGCACCAGAGCAGCGACAGGTAGCCCCTGAACCGGTTTGAGCTGGCATATGCACAGAGGAGCCTACTGCTCCCCCAGTGCAGGACTTCAAAGCACTCTAGGAGTGCACCTGTCAAGGCCGTCGATTCTCCACAGAGGCAGAAGAAGCTTATTCCCAATTCCTTCCTCTCAGAACACACTGCGTTAAGCAGCTGCTCTAAGCAGGGGGAAAGGGGAGTGGACATAGAAGAGAAAGACACTCGAGCTGGACCTGAATTCCCTTGTCTTCTGTTTTCCTGTCTTCTGGGATTCCTAATGCACATAAGGGGAAAGAAGCATTCAAATACACATAACAGTTCTGCTCATACTTATCTAATCACTTCTTGTCTATCCTACCAGGTATGGCTGGAGTATAGGCTCCTCTTCTGTTTTGAGGTCTCTCAGTTCCTACTGGCCTGGAACTGCAGCTTCCTATCACACATGGAAGACACTACATTAGTATCACAACACTACTTTCTACCATTCTTCTACTAACTGGGAAATGGACGTCTCCTACCTAACTGGTAGCTAGACCTATCTCATATGGTTCTCATCAAAGGTTCGGGATATTTGTCTAATTGAATGAAGTCTCTCACGAAGTCTCTCTTCCTGAAGTCTGGTACAGTTCACGTTGAAATAGTGAAGATAATTGGCTTCAGGGAGGTACGCGCAAGAAGGATCAAGGAAGGATAGAATGGAAGGAAAGGAAAGGGAAGAACGCTAGGAAGGAAGGGTACAGAGGCAAACGCGCTTCTCCAAGTTGCATTCTCCTTAACGCTGTAGCAGGATAAATTCTTGGCTTACTTGACTGTGAAGGTTCTCGGGCTCACCAGCTTGGTACTCTCGAAACTCCTGGAAGGCTTCGACAACTGGCCTCTCACAATGCGAATTAGTAATGTCCCAAATATGAATTGGACACTTGAACACCGCACACTTGAATGGGAAATAATTCCCTCTGTGAAATTATATCTTTGATTAAGCGCCGCTTCCACTAATTGCTTAAAAGGAAGCGCGCTTCGAATTCGGACTTCTCTACCTCAGGTTCAAATTGAAGTGCGCAGTTGAGCGCGTTCACGCGCCGCATCATTCCGAAAAGCCTTCAAGACTAGAATGTCACTTTCGGAGGCTCTGATGCTTTGTGGGCAACGCGGCGGCCTTCTTAAAATGGTCTTTTTCACCGGGTTAACATTAAACCAATAATTTACAGTAGCAGGTTTAATTACTACTCTATGTCTTTTGGGATAACACTGCCCTATGGTAAGGGCACTCACCAGGTTCCTGACAGCACCCACCCAGCTCCAATACACTAAATCCTGTCTGGAAGGTGGTTACACCTCCCTGTGACAGGATGCCTATTGTTGGGCCTCCTCCACTGAGAGTTTCAGTCAGCAGTAGGAGGGCAGCCCAGTGTCTGTGCTGGTGGCATCCATTTTGTGATGCCAGGGCTCTTTCAGATTTCGACTGTGTTACCACAGTGGGTACATGTCGTCCCCTCTAGAAGGGTGGGATCCTACTCCCACACCAGTTACTGGTGTGGGGGTATGA
Source organism: Triturus cristatus (assembly GCF_964204655.1). Lineage (NCBI taxonomy): Eukaryota > Metazoa > Chordata > Amphibia > Caudata > Salamandridae > Triturus > Triturus cristatus. The sequence continues at coordinate 1,127,103,096 of NC_140588.1, read as the reverse complement.
TTCCAAGTTATTTGACACCAAACACGACATTGTTTTGATACAGTCATTCCAAAGTTATCATTTACCGTTGGGTTATAATGCACTTAAGAGTATATGGTTTAACCGCATCCACAAACAGCCACAGAGAATAGACTCTGCCAGCTGCAGAGGGGTCCTGCTCATGCAGAGGCACCCCAGCACATTGTAAACCAAGCACCCTGCCCTCAGGATTGATAGGACCTGCCTTAGGGGGTGACTGGTAGCTTTATATGTGTATGTATGGTGAGATATAGGAACCTATACCTCAGTGAGGAGTGCTAACACTACCTCACCCCGGCTGCAGTAGCAGGCCTGTGGTGTCAGATTTAGTCTGCTTCCCAGGGGTGGCATAATACATGCTTCAGCCCCTGGTAGGCCTGTGAAGTACCTATGCCCTTGGTACCTAGGGTACCATATACTAGGGGCTCATAAGGTACCACAGTATCAAATCACTAGTGCATCTAATATGCACTCCAAGTTGTTTAGAGAGAACAGAGAGACTGGGGCCCTGATTAGCAGGTACCCAGCCAGACTATAGCCAGAAACCAGTGTTAACATCAGAAAAAAAGTGGGGGCAACATAAGTGCAGATCATACTCTCCTACACTGCCTCTAACTTGAGTTAGAGGTAGTGTTTTTGGTTTTGCACCATACAAGGAATTCCTTGTAAATTTTGCAAAGTGGGGTTAGCGGCAGTATTTGCACAGGAACACCTTCCTTGCATCTAATTGTTGTTAAGTCCCGCTAACTGAAGTGGCGATCCTAAAAATTCCCGTTTATGCTTGGAAACTGCAGCTAGCTGCAGTTAGCGGCAACTTGTAAAAAAAAAAGCTTTTTGATGCTATGGCAGCGTTAACTCCTTCTACACATGCCCCTCAATATTTGATCCATGATGGTCAATAAATGAAGAAATATTAACTCCCTTCCAAGGCAGTGCTATCTGTAAGAGACCCTGCATCAGGCATCTGCCCTTGCCTTGGCTCTAATCTCTGATTTTCTCATCCAATACTACTTTGTACCCTTTCTTGGCCCTGATAGTCTCAGCTCTATCTTGTGGGATTTTCTAGGTGCCACTTTTAAATGTTGGTGCGCAGCACTACATGCATGATTGTACCACAAAAAGTGTGTTGGCTCCTAGCCTGTTTTTTGTGGTCACGCTTGAGGAAATGGAGGCACATAATAAGTTACAAATAGCTAAAATAGTGGTCAGTTCTTCCTCATGTTTCGTCGCGACAGTTATGATATTCTGATTCTTTCTAATCAACTAATACAGAAGTTGTTCTTTATTTACTTTCTTCCAATCAACCTTAACTCATTTAATCTGTGTACATTCAAAAGCTTGGCAATCAAACTGATACTTACCACCCCTTAAATTGAGGTTAGAATTTGCTACTATTGTATTAAGATCAAAAATATTAAATTCCAATAAAAAGATGAGCTAAATCATAAGACAAGAACACATGATCTACATTACTATATCGAGTATTACCCTTAAAAGTGGGGAGAAAAGGCAAATCAGATCTGTAATTGCCACCTACAAGCAGAACTCTACCCATTATATTATTGTTTAAGGCCTCTTCATAGGGCACGTGCTTGAAAGGCGTCAGCACTCTCCCCTCAAACTCCTTAAGACCACAAGCTCCTTTTTAGGTCTCGCCAATGCAGCGCGCATGCGTTGCTTAGGAAAAGACCTATAGAAATCGCTTCGGCTTTTCAGCCTTAAACGTTCACGCGTTGCATTGCTTCCAATGGCAACGCGTGCACATCTGGCAGTTCCCTTGCGAGAGCGGGCTTTGGCAACAAATGCTTGCTCATTCCCGCAAGGGAATAGCTGTGTGTTCTCTCGCACTCCCCCCACCCCTCCCACTTGTTAGCCTGTTTCATTTTCGCGCCGCAGGGCCGCGTTTGTGTTTCCAAACTTAATTGCTTGATGTCTTAACTCTGTTGGTGTTTCCTAGCGGTAGTCCACTCAACTGTCTCACTTTCTCTTAGGAAAGCATTGAGCTGGACCCAAGCTACCAGGTGAGCCTCGTTTCTCTGACAGAAACCGGGTTAACTCTGTTTGGGCCTTACGGATGCTCAGTCGCATGTCACGAGGACTGGCCTCTCTTCCTCCTCCAAATAGCCCGACTTTTCCCTGCACTTATTTTCATTTAGAGACCAAAGCTCGGCTGGGAGCTGATTGCATCCGGCCCGGAGCGGAAACTTGCCAAATTTACTTGTTTAGACGGAAACGTGCAATTGGAGCTGGAACAAGTAAACGGACATACTTCAAATTAAAAGTGACATTTGTCAGATATCAATGAGTTCAAATGTGCTCTGCGGGGATTCTCCGCTCGCCATGGAAACGGAGTTACAGTTCATAGCAATTACCATTTGGAGTTAATTGTTTGACTGCTGCCATCCCATATCGCTTCAAAATCGCGGGCATTAAAAGATGCTGCCTTCAAACTTAACCCCTTGTGTGCCCCGCCCTTTCCCCGCCCTGTGCCGGGCGTTGAATTAGCGGGCGGGGTTCATGACGAGATAGTCTCGTCATGGGCACAGCGCAACCGCGGCCCATGACGAGACCATCTCGTCATGGGCACTCAAGGGGTTAATTGCATCTGTATTTTCATTTGCAGAACAGCTTTTTAAAACAAGCACAAAGAAATCAGTACACGGCGGCCAATCTATTCACCTTTCACCTGTGACGTGGGAAGCATGTTGGGAGATGAGGATTAATCAAACTGGGCATGGACATTAAAGTCCAATATTTATTTATTTGTCTTAATTCTATTGTTTTGTGTCCTAAAGCCCAGGACAGATGTCCTAATGACGTGATGTTCAAATAGCCGACACATAGCACTCATGTTTGCACCATATGACTCTTATTCTGAAAGAAAGACCACTGTGGTACATTACCACTCGGACAAGATTACCACTTTTAAGAGGGGGGATGTCAGCAGTGCCTGTATTCTGTATTACAGCCTGTGGTACGGCATTCCCGCTGAAGGTGAAAACCACCAGCGGTAACAGGCTTTTCCTTCACAAACTGATGCATTCTGGGAGTTGTAGTATTGATTTGCTGACAATGGAGTAATTGGACGAAACTAAGAGCACTAATGAGTCCGATAACAATGATCTGTATTTTAAAAAAACACACAAGACTGAAACAATTGCGCCCTGACGACATCTAACAAGTTGTAAGCTCTAAGTACAGGCGCTGCGGAACTTTAATGCGCTAGAGTTAAGGTGACTCCCACTTATAACTTTTCCAGACTGACCCCAGCAGTCTTTCTACTTTAGTTTACAACGTACTTTTCAACCGGTAGAAACAGGATTTATTTTGGAGAACCGAGGGATGAAGAAAGCAAGCAAGGCTACTCTGTTTCTACTTTAGGCACAATTTTTCAGCAGCCCGTGTGAGAAGTGTTACAAGTCCCTGCTCCGTGTAGAAGCAGAGAAAGTTCATGTTTTTAGAACATAGACCCCCAACCCCAAGTGACCTCCGGAAGATTACCAAACCCTCACCCTGCCCCTCTCCACTCCATTGTGAGATATTCTCCTACAGACATCCTTTGTCAACAAGCACTGGCAACGCCAGAGGCTCTGGATCTGACATCTACAGCCAGCTTTATTCATTCGATAATGTTTAATTTCTTTTTTCATGGTTTTTGTACAACTGTATTGTTGCTGAGGGTCAACAGCCCTCCTCCCCCACTCCGCCCGGCCCCAACAGATGTAAAAACAATTGGATGAAAGCAAAAGTATTTTTTGGTCTCATAAAGCAGACATTGCACAGTGGTGCCTGGCACTTAGGGAAGTACTCTGTGTGTAGATGCGCTCTTTGCCGAATGGCGCTTTGTACAGCACAGTTTTCACAGATAAAAGGTGACCTCTCTCGCTCTCATACGCACACCTTCATTCCACACATAAGTGGACTGATGTTGAGGTTAATTCATGTACAATATTAAACAAATTAGAAATCTATGGATCGCAGGTTTCCTTGTTTGCATTTTGTACATTTCTACCCTTAAGGGGGTTGATACAACTCCCAGGTGTGCACTTGAATATCTGCATGATATATTTCCACGAGTATATAACCCTGTTGATTGACAGCCTGCTGCCAGGCCTGCTGAACTGCTGATGTGTATTATACATATGTTTAGGTTTTTCATGCTGGGATACTCCATCACCTAAAATGCAGAAGTTTACCCCCCCCCCGCCCCCCGCCCCCCGCTTACACATACTCAGACACTGGTTAGTGGTCCTGTGCAGCAGTACTCTCTGAAAAGCCATGTGAAAGGTTTGTGAATCTTCACAAGTTATGGTTTTGTGGGCGTGCCCCCTGTCTGATGGCCTCTTCTCTGCCCCTCACCTAGAAGGACCCTCACTGCCCCCCTCACCCCCGCCCTCCAGCAGTCTCTGGAGCATTTGTTTCTCACCGAGGATGTCGCGGTCACTGGACCGGATTTATGAGCCTCAGAAGACACTCTTGGCACGTGGGTGGGTGCACAGAAGCTCTGTGCTGTCGGTGAGGTAGAGGGGAAACCTCCAGAGCAAAGCATCACAGGGTCCAGGGCTCAGGACAGTCTTAAAGGTGCACCCCAGGATAACACACCTGCATGGGGGGACATCAGCTGCTGCCAGGAACCCACAAAGGTTTACAGGAGGAGAACCCTGTAACCATTGCATGACCCAGGCGTGCTTCTGGAAACCGCTGTGAACTGCAGATTCCAACCACATTGGGGCGTTGCCACATGTGATATTGTACAAATGGAAACATGACTTCAGGTCTGTGTAGTTGCATATTTTATTTTATTTTATTATATGTTTTATTCACAGGGGAAATAGTTTTCTTCGAAGTGAATCCACTCCCCTTGCACTACCGTTCCCGTTCCAGCCTAGAGTGATCATCTCGGGTCATTTCTAGACTGTGAAAGCCACGTTTTTGAATAACTCCTAGTTTGGGGTTCCCCCAGCACCCCACGAACATCCCCTCCTTGAAAGCCTCCTCTATGCCCCTAGAGTAGATTTAGTTATGCCTAACAGCGCCCTGTCATGAGGGAACATTACACATGGGTAACTGCTGTGGCACCGGGCCCAGAGCCCCAGGGGCCATTGAATTCTGATATTTGCTGTATTTACAACCCCCACAGTAGTCAAAGGGGGCATTTCTCTTGTTTGCGCCAGGCCCACGACATCCTGGCTACCAACTGGGTAAATAGATGCACAAGAACAGGTTTACATGTTGTGAAAGCTTTGTACTTGGAGTCCAATCTGTTTGCGTGTGTAATATGAACTTACACGTGTGTGTAACATGAACTTACACGTCAAGTGGCGTCGTGGACCAGACCCGGGGCCTTCCTGTCTTGGAATCCTTATTTTTCAAGGGTTGTTTGTGTCACCTTTTGTGCTTTGCTGCGGTGCAAACCTCCTGATGCTGGGCTCCAAGGCAAACATGCACAAACTAACTGACTCTCTCACTCTCACTAACTAAATCTCTGACTCTCTCTCACTATCTCACTCTCTCTCTGTCTTACTAACTCTCTCTCACACTAACTAACTAAGGGGCATATCAACAAGGGCTTTATCTCTGCTTTTTTGGCTTTAAAAGCCAAAAAAGCAGAGATAAAACTAGCGCCCTATCAACAACAGGGTGCTAACACGCAAATTTGCATGTTAGCACCCTTTTACTCTACGCTTCCCCTTGAATCTCTAATGAGATGCAAAGGGGGCGTTCCAGAGTAAAATAATAGAAGAAATGTCGCTAAGCCCAAATAAGCCGGTTAATAATTGGGGACGCACATCGCTTTGGGGGACACTCACCTGCAGGCACAGAGTCTCTGACGCCAACGGGAGACACCAGGAGCAGCGGCAGCAGTGAGAGCAGCGGAGGCCCCGCCCCCTTGACCCCTGAACCTTCTTCAGCGCCTCACGCTTTGCTTCGCTAAGCCCGGGCAAAGGGCGGGCCCTCTGTGGCCCTCAGAGGCACGAGGAGGCCGGGACGGGCCAGAGACCCTGGCCCCTGGATGGTAACGAGACAGAGAATTACGGATTGGAAGGTCTAGTACTTAATATATTGTGTGGATCCTGTATGGTTCTCATTGGTGGGGACCTCATGATATTGCCCATACTATATTCTGCCAGTTATATTCTGTAGCGTTACTCCTATGTCCTGTTTTTGTTTAAGTGATATTAGATATCTTTAAGGGCCTCATGTAGGAAGCCAAATACCGGTCGGTAACGGCCGATTTTCGGTAATTATACCGTTACCGACCGGTATTTTGGCTTTTGGTATGTAGGGGGACAATTTCTGTATTCGGAATTTACCGAATCGGTAAAATTACCGATTCGGTAATTTTACCGATTCGGTAAATTCCAAATACAGAAATGAGATGTAGGGGGAGTGTGTGAGTGATGTTTGGAGTCGGTATTTACCACCAACTAATAGTTGGTGGTAAATAAAGTATGGATGGTGAAACGCATTTCATAGTGCCTACAAGTGTGCAATGTGGCAGACATGGGCATGTATGTGTGCCACATGTGCACACATGGCCGTTTCAGGGGTGCAACAGGGTGTCAATGTGACACCCTGCCACCCTTGCATGTGTTCCCCCCATTACCGAATATACCGATTCGGTAATTACCGAATTATTCCGAATCGGTAATATTTATGGACCAATTACCTACATATCATTTACCACTTCATAAATACCGAATCAGTAAAATTCGGTATTTATGAAGTGGTAAATGTGTCCCTACCTACATATGGCCCTAACTATCCTAATATTATTAGTGAGGACAAATCCAGTTTTGCATATGTCTGATAATAGCCCACACACAATGACCACGCGGGAAACCAGAAGTAAGACTGCGACTGGGGGGATTAAGCTGACAGGAACACTCGATGATAGATCAAGGGATAGTACTAATGGAGAGAAGGGTATCCCAAGATCTAGCGTTTGCTAAGAGGTCATCGTTGGGCAACATAGCTGTGGCACGTAGCCCCGAAAATATTTTACCCGAATTTCCTCCACTACAAACACACGTGGAGGAACATAACAATGCTGGTACCTATTTGGCCCCTCAGAATCCAATTATTATGTGCTAAAAATAATAAGTTAACTGGCAAAAAAGTAAAGGTAAAAGCAGTTAAGATGGGTGGTACTAGAGAGGTGAGCACTAAAGAGCCTGTGGTAAAAGTAACTGGGACTGAATCAGAGAAAGAAGTTGCTAGGCGTAAGATAATATCCATGCCTATGATAGATGTCACCTTACCAGATGAGACATTAGCTGATACTTTTAGTGAGAGTATCATGGTTAATAGTACGGGTGAATCTGCAGAAAGGGAGGATTCCTTGATACATACTTTATCGACGCTAATTAGCCCCTTCCCTGCTCATGACGGAACCGTTCCGTCATGAGCCACGGTTGTCGTGTGCTCATGACGGAACGGTTCCGTCATGACAATCCTGCCGGCGGCCGCTCCGCCTGCGCGGCGCTGTTTCCCCGCCTGTGCGGGGCGACAACGCAAATGGGCGGAGTCATGACGGAACCGTTCCGTCATGAGCACAGCTCAACTGTGGCTCATGACGGAGCGGCTCCGTCATGAGCACAGGCCCGCCGCGCTGCCCCCCTGCCCCCCCCAGCGCTGCAGCGGAATGTCCGCAGCAGCGAAGGGGTTAAATCCTTACTTGCCCCATAGAAGAGAGGCTTCATGGTATAGAGAAGCTACTTCAGTTATTGCAGAAAGATATAAAAATACAGCACTGTAGCCAGGAAAAAAGGGTTAATCATGAGATCACACCGGTGGATAAACCGTTGATAATAAATGATAAACGGTTGGAAGGGAAGAAAATAACACCTACAACTTCTCTAATTAAATCCATGCAAAATACTATCGGCCAGGTAGCGAGCATAGATGCTCTCAAACCAACCCCGGTTACTGAAGCAACTTTATGTACAACAGTCCTGCCCTCTGCACCCACTTCTAATCCTGATAAAGCCCAACACGAGAAAACTGAAAAACGTAGAAGCATCAATTTACCTCCAGACGCATGCCCTTATGTGGTAGTATTATTAGGGGTCCCAGAATTGGCTCCTCATATCATGGAACCCTTTGAAGCACTCAGAAACAAGGTGATACACTGTTTAAACTCTAATTATCCCATACCCTCAGTTTTAGCCAGCAGAATTTTAATGGTCCAAAGGGTGCCATGGGTGGGTTACAATAGGAAGAGATCACAGGGGGATTGTGTGGTCATAACTTTTGAAAACCCGCAAACAGTAGATTATATCTGTCGGGGGGCCCCTAGGAATCAGGGTTTGTCGATTATAGTTAGACCCCTGTCTTATTTTTATACCCCAACTGAACAGCCAGATGACAGATGGAGCTGGACCAGGGACGAACATTTTGCTATGGAAGGGAGGAGATATGACATGCGTAGGGACTTAAATCTTAACAGTCAGGGAGGGAGGGAAGATGACTACTGGACCCGAATACAGCGAAGGGCAGGGAGAAATCAACAGGTTGGCCAGCAATATTGTGGAGATTGGCCAGGTGCACAGTTTGTTCCATATTCCCTCCCATGCTATAATAGATTTAGTCCACTGGACATGGTTGACTGACGCCCGGAGTATGAAAAATTTCCTGACCTGTTCTCACCCGTAAACACTATTTTAAATCCACTAGTGCTCAGTTTTTCGCAGGAAAACCCTGATACGACCACTGGCATTCTGTCTAATAAGATCATACCAGTAAGTAAAGAAGTGAATAATCTGGACAAACTGGTGGCACAGGAGTATGTCAAATGTAAAAAGGGATCACCTTTTCAAAGTAGCCAAAATCTGATCTCCGGCCCAATAGAAATCCTGGGTGAATCTACAGCTGAAATAAATGAGACTGATAGGGGCCATGTTGTCATGGACGAGGGAATAATACCTAGCCATAAAGAAAATTGTACTGTGATGTTTTGGAACGTGGCAGGTTTAAAACAGAAAATTTCTAATCCCTCTTGGAAAATAGCCACGGATAGTATGGACATGGTGGCCTTGCAAGAAACTTGGACCATAGAGCCCATACATTTAATTGGGTACAAAACTTACTGCACTCCGGCAGTAGGAGGGACACATGGGAGACCTAAAGGAGGTCTAATTACGTACCTCTCAAATCGTTTATCATATGAGAAGGTCCGCTTCCACTCAGAGTGTAGTTTCTATCACAAAGTTGTGATAGATACTAAATCTGGGATCGGTCTTGTTATTATACATTTTTATAATAATATCTCAAGTACTGTAATTCAAGAGATTATGAAAAGGCTAAATAATGATTTACAAGGGGAGATAGACAGCAAGATGAGGGAAGTAATGATTTTATGGGGGGGGGGATTTTAACTGTCATCTTTGCAAAAAGGGTCAAAAAGGAATTTGTGGTTTAATGTTAGTGCAAGACATTAATCTCACACACTTTGATCATACTCTAACTGGGGACTTGTTGAACGAGACATTATTTAATTGTGATTTGGGATATGTAAACGAATTGGCTACGCGCCCAACACCATTTCTCCCAACCTTTATTGGGAGTGCTGCATCGACTACCATTGATTTTATTTTTTGTTCGAATACCTCTGGATTCAGGGTCTCTAGTTTCAAGATTTATGAATTGCCACTGAGTGATCATTACCCACAAGTACTTGAAATTGATAGCCCATTCACAGCATGCCAACATGATAGCGCGCAGATACAGGCTGCCCCGGATGTTTTGATGGGGAGACAAAATGGGTATTCCCTTAAGTGGAGTAAGGTGGTGCCGGACGAATTCTTAGCTAAACTGGTTAATACCTGTACAGATAGCTTTAGAATTTGCCTGGATGAAAATTCAAAAAGCGAAAATATAATAGAACATTTTAATATTATAGCAGCCACCGTTAAAGAGAGTCTGAGGACGGTTTCCAGGACTAGGTCGAAAAATGGTAGAAGATGGTTCGATCATGCATGCACTAAGGCCCTGACTGAGCTTAAGCATGCCATTCACCGGGAACCCCGGGACCCCTCCTTAATAAGGGATTTAAGGAACCGTTACAATTTGGCACTGCAACAGAGGAAGAATACCATAAAGAGGATGGTTTGGGAAGAACTATGTGATGCCTCACAGTCTAAAGATACATCTGCATTTTGGAGGGTGGTTAATGCGCCTCTCCTTTTTGATAATACTAAGGCTCGTTTAGAAATTGCAATTAGTGAGGATGACTGGGTCACACATTTTTCCACACTCTATATGTGCTTAGAACAGAGCTCACATAAAGTTTCTACCTCACTATGTGTGAAAGGGATGGATGTACAAAAAGTAGCGGTTACTCCATTGGAGATCCTACGGGAGAAAGGGGAGGTTGCCGAAAAAATAGTGGTTACCCTGCCTGAGGTCTTACTGAGCCTGAAAGCTACAAAGAGCGGAAAGGCAGCAGGTCCAGATGGGATCCCAGCTGATCTATATAAAGCAAACAGCGATTTCTGGGGCCCCATTCTGGTACAGCTCTTTAATGCAGCCTTAGCGAGGGGCTTAAGTCCGTCATGGTTTACATCTATTATCGTTCCCATTTATAAAAAGGGGGATAGATAAAATTGTGCATGTTATAGGCCAATATCCCTACTCGATTCATCTATAATAAAAATCCTCGGTAGAGTAATTTTAGCAAAATTACAAAACTGGGCGGAGGAAAACGGGGTAATAAGTGACCTACATTTTGGTTTTCAAAGGGGCATAGGAACTATTGAGCAGTGCTTAAATCTATTTCTTGTACAGCAGAATTATATATCGATAAAGAAGGAGCGCCTATATTTTACAATCAATCAATCAATCAAGCATTTGTATAGCGCGCTACTCACCCGGAGGGTCTCAAGGCGCTTGGGGGAGGGGGGTCCGCTACTGCTCGAACAGCCAGGTCTTGAGTTGCTTCCTGAAGGAGAGGTGGTCTTGGGTCAGGCGGAGGTGGATGGGGAGGGAGTTCCACGTCTTGGCAGCCAGGTAGGAGAAGGATCTTCCTCCTGTTGTGGCTCTTCGGATGCGGGGGACGGTGACGAGGGCGTGGCTGGTTGATCGAAGCTGGCGGGTGGGAGTGTAGAAGGTCACGCGGTCGTTGAGGTATCTTGGGCCTTGGTTGTGGAGAGCTTTGTGTGCGTGGGTGAGGAGTCGGAACGTGATTCTCTTGCTGACGGGGAGCCAGTGCAGGTTTCTCAGGTGTACGGAGATGTGGCTGTGTCGGGGAATGTCCAGGATGAGGCGTGCTGAGGCGTTCTGGATGCGCTGGAGTCGTTTCTGGAGTTTGGCTGTGGTTCCGGCGTAGAGGGAGTTGCCGTAGTCCAGTCGGCTGGTGACGAGGGCCTGGGTGACCGTCTTCCTGGTTTCGGTGGGGATCCACCGGAAGATCTTACGTAGCATGCGTAGGATGTTGAAGCATGATGCGGAGACGGCGTTGACTTGTCTGTTCATGGAGAGGGAGGAGTCCAGGACGAAGCCCAGGTTGCGTGCGTGGTCTGTTGGTTTGGGTGCGCTGCCAAGGGCAGGGGGCCACCAGGAGTCGTCCCAGGCGGAGGGTGATGATCCCAGGATGAGGACTTCCGTCTTATCTGAGTTCAGTTTCAGGCGGCTGTTCGTCATCCACTCGGCTACGTCTTTCATCCCTTCATGTAGGTTGGTTCTGGCGGTGGCGGGGTCGTTGGTGAGGGAGACGATCAGCTGGGTGTCGTCGGCGTAGGAGATGATGTTGAGGTTGTGTTGGCGTGCGATGGCTGCGAGGGGGCTCATGTAGACGTTGAAGAGGGTGGGGCTGAGTGATGATCCTTGTGGTACGCCGCAGATGACTTTGGTGGCCTCGGATCTGAACAGGGGTAGGCGGACTCTCTGTGTTCTTCCGGCGAGGAAGGAGATTATCCATTCCAGTGCCTTCTCCTGGATACCAATGTTGTTGAGGCGCTGCACTAGGGTGCGGTGGCAGACCGTGTCGAACGCCGCGGAGAGGTCCAGGAGGATGAGGGCCGTTGTTTCCCCGTTGTCGAGCAAAGCTCGGATGTCGTCGGTGGCTGCGATGAGGGCGGTCTCGGTGCTGTGGTTGGCCCGGAAGCCGGACTGCGAGTGGTCGAGGGATCCGTTCGTCTTGAGGAAGGCGGCCAGTTGTCTGTTGACGGTTTTCTCGATGACTTTGGCCGGAAAAGGAATGAGCGAGATGGGGCGGTAGTTTTTGAGGTCGGTGGGGTCCGCTGATGGTTTCTTCAGTAGGGCGCTGAGTTCGACGTGCTTCCAGCTCTCTGTGAATGTGGCGGTGTCGAAGGAGGCGTTGATGATGTCCCGCAGGTGGGGTGCGATGATGGAGTCGGCCTTGTTGAAGATGTGGTGAGGGCAGGGGTCGGTTGGAGATCCTGAGTGGATGGAGTTCTTCGTGCGGATGGTGTCTTCGGTGTTGACTGGGGTCCAGGCGCGGAGGGTGGTGGTGGGGGGCGTTGTTCCGGTCGTAGGGTGCGTTGGCTGTGTGCTGAAACTGCAGTGTATGTCTGCGATCTTGCTGTGGAAGAACGAGGCGAGCGAATTGCAGAGGTCTTGTGAGGGCGTGATGTCGTTGTTTCCGGTGCTGGGGTTCGAGAGCTCTTTGACGATGTTGAAGAGTTCCTTGCTGTTGCGGGCGTTGTTGTCCAGTCGTTCCTTGAATGCGGATTTCTTGGTGGCGTGGATCAGCTGGTGATATCTTCGAGTGGCGAGCTTGAGGGTGGTCATGTTGTCTGTAGTTGGGTCTCTGCGCCAGGCTTTCTCGAGGGCCCAGCAGTTCTTCTTGGAGCTCTTGAGTTCGTCGGTAAACCAAGATGCTTTCTTGGTGCCGGGTCTGGCGGGGGGGTCTTCAGTGGAGCGAGGTCGTCTGCGCAGTTGCTGATCCATTTCGTGAGGTTGTTGGCGGCTTGGTTGGGGTTCGCTGATCTGGTGGGGGGGTTCTGGCTCAGGGATGTGGTGAGCTGGTCGGCAGTGATCTTGTTCCAGCTTCTGCGGGGGACCAGTTGCGGGTGGAGGTGAGTCGTGGTCCTTCTGAAGCTGAAGTGGACGCAGCTGTGGTCTGTCCAGTGGAGTCCGGTGGCGTGGCTGAAGGTGATGTCCTTGCTGGAGAAGACGGGGTCGAGCGTGTGGCCGGCGTAGTGGGTGGGGGTGGTCACCAGTTGCTTGAGTCCGAGGTTGGCAAGGTTGTCCAGCAGGGTGGTGGTGTTGCGGTCGTTGTTGTTCTCCAGGTGGAAGTTGAGGTCCTGAGGAGGATGTAGTCAGCGGAGGGGAGGGCGTGCGGGCTGATGAAGTCGGCAATGTGTTCGCTGAATTGTGTGCGAGGTCCCGGGGGTCTGTAGATGAGGGTGCCTCTGAGGGTGGTCTTGGGGTCGGTGTGGATCTGGAAGTGCAGGTGTTCGGCGGCTGTGAGGGTGTCTTCGGAGTTGGTCATGATGCGGATGGTGTTCTTGTGGACGATGGCGATGCCTCCTCCATTCTGGTTGGCGCGGTCCCTCCGGGTAATCTTGTATCCGTCCGGGATGGCGATGTCGGGTGCTGAGGAGGCGTTCATCCAGGTTTCCGTGAGGAAGGCGACGTCTGGGCATGTGGCGTCGAGCAGGTTCCAGAGTTCCACTGCGTGCCTGTGGACGGAGCGGGTGTTGAGCAGAATGCACTTCAGGTGCTTCAGGTGGTTGCTGTTGGTGCTTGGCTTGGCGGGTGCGGTACGGGTCCGGATGCAGGAGAACTTGCAGGATTGGCAGGTGAAGGGTCCGTGGGTGCGTCTTGGAGTGGCTCTGCAGCAGCCGGGGCTCCGGCCGGTGTTGAGTACGATGAGAGTGGCGGCGTTGTAGGTTTTGCGGGTGGGCTGGCATCTGCGGGGGCCAGGGGGTCTGGCGCTGGGCGCGGGCCAGTTGCGGACGGGCGCAGACGGGCTTGCCTTAGGCGCGCCTTTGGCACGCCAGCGGCGCGGCTGCTGCGCGCGGCCGCTGCGCGGCCTCCATGTGAGTGGGAGAGGGAGGGAGGAGCAGGTGGGAGCGGGGCGGCCAATAGGGTGCGAGGGGGGCAGAGCTATGGGACGCAGTGGCCAATAGGGTGCGAGGGGGCGGAGCTACGGGACGTGGCGGTGGGAAACGGGCAGCGAGGGGGAGACGCGGGGAAAGACAGAAGAAAAAAGGGACACAATCTGGGCACCAAAGGAGAGGGGGAAAATCAAGGCAGCAAAATACACAGGTACAGTGGGGGAGAATCACTCACTCGTGGGTACAGAAGAGAAGGAGGGCACAGTCACTCTTAACGCAGGCAGACACAATGCAGCAGCGGTCAGTGGTCACACAGGGGGCTGCGTGGCGGTGAGGGAAGCGACCTGCCTGGTAAACAGGGTCAGAGGTCGCTCTCTCTACCGCTGCGCAGCCTCCATATGAGTGGGAGAGGGAGGGAGGAGCAGCTGGGAGGTGGGAGCGGGGCGGCCAATAGGGTGCGAGGGAGCGGAGCTACGGGACGCGGCGGCGGGAAACGGGCGGCGAGGGGGAGACGCGGGGAAAGACAGAAGAAAAAAGGGACACAATCTGGGCACCAAAGGAGAGGGGGACAATCAAGGCTGCAAAATACACAGGTACAGTGGGGGAGAATCACTCACTCGTGGGTACAGAAGAGAAGGAGGGCACAGTCACTCTAACGCAGGCAGACACAATGCAGCAGCGGTCAGTGGTCACACAGGGGGCTGCGTGGCGGTGAGGGGAGCGACCTGCCTGGTAAACAGGGTCAGAGGTCGATCTTACTTCTGCTTTTGATTGTGTGTCCCATGATAAATTATGGAAACTGATGCAAAGGATGGGCGTGGATGATTCGATTATTTGCTTCTTGAGGGAGCTGTATTCTGGGGCTACAGCTACTGTTCGCTATGGAAAAGGGGGGAATGTAGTAGATATTTTGGGATAGGGCGTGGAGTACGCCAGGGCTGTGTCCTGGCCCCTTTCCTTTTCCTGATCTACATAAATGGGTTGGAGTGTTGCCTACTGCAGGAGTGCAGAGATGTGCCTATTGTTGGTACTCGGCGTATCCCTGCGCTCCTGTATGCGGACAATGCTGTCTTAATGGCGAGAACACCAATTGCCCTACAAAATTTAATAGTATCCTTCAATAAGTTCATGCACAGTTTGGATTTAAAAATCAACTGTACTAAAACTTTTACCATGAACTGTGTAACACGATCCAAGAAGAAGATGAAAACTATGCAAATAAATAATGTTTGCTTAGAAAACACGCCCACCTTTTCTTATTTAAGCATCTTGTTTCATGAGACTGGCTCATGGACAAGTGCGATTAGGGCAAGAACACTTTTGTTCTCAAAGACAATAATGGCTTTAAAGAGCTTTATACAGAAACTGGGAAAGAAGCCCTTCAGGGAAATTTTAACTGTGTATAATGCAACGTGTATATCGGTGGCTGTGTATGGAGCAGGACTCTGGGGGTATGCCAATATAAACGCTATGCAATTAATTGAAAATAAGTTTATGCGGTACATGCTGTCTGTACCCGATAGTATTGCAACCCTTAATTGTCATGAAGAGCTGGGGCAGCCGTATATCTCAGATAAAATAAGAATTCAGCCCATTTTACTATGGCACAGGGTTTGGACTGTCAATGAGTGTGTTGTAAATCGTGCTATACTTCAGGATGTGCTACAACTTGAAAACGTAAATGTTTTCAAATGGTTAAAGTATGTGAAGACCTTTCTGACAGAAACTCACTGTCAACAATATTTTGAGGATCCACTTTCAATGGTACACATCTCTAGAAAATTACTGAAAAAATTATGCATGGAACACCTCAGGGAAAAAAGATTGTTAGAGGAAGTAAAGAAAAAGACAGTGTGTTCTCATCAGATGATACTGAGTGGTGCTAAATTACAACCATACTTATGCCTCTCTATGTCAAACTATGATAGATTTTGCCTTACACGTTTTAGATTTAATATTGTTTTTAGATTATTAACTTTCCCAGAAATGAACTCTTGGTCCAAGGAACTGTGTTTATGCCCATGTGATGAACTATCTTCGCAATCTGACATGTGCTGTTTTTCTGCAGATTTTATATCTTGCCCCGTAGGAAATTTATTGTCCCAATTCTTAAAGAGATGATGGCAAAAAGATGCTGTCCAGCGTTTTTAGATTTGCAAAGAATGGACACTGTATTTATTGTTGCTTCTTTGACAGAATTTTTTTAATATGTTTTTAAACTGCGTAAATCGATGGATGGATAATTTTAACGGTCCATATAGAAAATTTGCACTTCTCCCCTGTAATAGCAACTATGTATTGAGTTATTTTTAATTGTATTTGTATTTTTGTTGCTTTTATGGTTACTGTTTGTTAACCGAATAAAGTACATTTTGACTTTGACTTTGATAAGCATGCTGAAAAACTGTGGAAAGGGCATTCTCCCAAAACGTTTATTCTGTTTTACGCAGGGTGACCAATGAACGTTGTCTGCCTAAAGTTTTTTAAGCTAATATTTGAATAATAATTTTTTTTGTGTTGTTTAAATAAAAAAGTACAATTTCAACTAACTCTCTCGCTCACTAACTGACTGACTAACTTTCTCACTAAATAACCACCTAACTCACTCTCTCTCTCACTAGCTAACTCTCTCACTCTCTCTCTCACTAACTAACTCACTTACTCTCTCACTAACTAACCAACTGACAAACTGACTCTCTCACTAACTCTATAACTAACTGACTCTCTCACTCTCTATCTCACTAAATAACTAACTCTCTCACTCACTAACTGACTAACTAACGAACTCTCTCACTAACTGTTATACAGGTACTATTTCACAACCTTCACCCTCCTGTTATTTATGCCCCCCCCATAACCAAAAAACCATAACAAGCAACCATCCGGACATGCATATGAAAGTTGTACGCATTAAAAGGCCAATAAAAAAAAACAACAGATTATTTATTGTGAATACTTTTTTTATATGGACGTTTAGTTGTTCATAATGCTTTCTTGATCAAATATATGGTAACAGAAATGCTTCTAACACTTCTTTATTTTAACCTTTCAGCATGCTGCACACTTCTATACAGCACAGAATAAACACATACGCAAAGTCAATATCTCTAGCTAAACACTTATAAGGTCCCAAAAGCGAGACCTATTGGCTATGCCAATGCTTGTTATGCTTGTCCTGAAACTTGGCAATCTCTGCCTCTGAATATTGAATCACACCAGGTCACACTAGCTGCAAAAGTTGACAGGCAGCAAATCAAATAATGCAGATTAGCATTTGACTGGTGCAAGTCGAAATGTATAAGTATTATCTGCTTGTTTTGTCCGCCCCCCCCCCCTGTGTGGTTATTCTAAATGCTTGCATTGCATTGGGGGGGGGCGCTAAATTGTGCATCATTGGCTCCACTGCATAGATACTCCTTATGTGGCAAGGCCTCCCTTGCTATGTTCGAATTTGGAGCTGTTCATAGCTGGTAAGAAGTACAACTTATATCCCTGCAGTGCTGTTGGTGATTGCCACCAAGTTTCTTGGAATGAGATGATATCGAATTTTTGAAAATAAGATTGCAGTTCTGGGTCCAGAGTCTTATCTCCCAAGATGGTGATGTTCCAGGAGCAAAGTTTCAGAGTGTTTTTAGTTTTCGGTGTGGTGAGCTTAATATGTCACAGACTTTAACTTTTGGTGTTTATGGACCTGGATAAACAACTCCACTCTTGTGAGACTGTGCTTTTGGTTGTATTTGTCCTATGGACCAGCTGCTCTCTGAATTCTATGCTCTCGGGGCTTTTACTGCGGGCTCCTTGCAGCTCTGAGTATGATCGTGTGCTCGGTTGGGGCCATAGCTTCATGCCCCAGGCAGTGAGTTTGGTGTGTTCTTGCAAACCTTTCTCGGCTAGGTCTGGTGTGGCCCAGACTGTTTTAGTTGCTTCCACTCCCGGTTGGTCTGGTGACTCTACAAATTCAACTGACTCCAGGTCATTGGTTTTTAGGTTCTTCAAACTGCTGATGGACCTTAGTAGGCGTAAGATCTTTCCCATATTTAATATGCCAACCTGTCCCTTTGATTTGTACTCCGGATCGAACACAATTGTTGTGGAAACCGGAAGTGTTATTTGTTCAGTTGATGTGCCGTGTTTGGCTGTTTGTTCATCCACTGACTCAGTAGGTTCGCTTGTTGTCATTACTGGACCATGTGGGCACTTTTCACACGCCCGATCTATCTCAATGAGAGGGACAATTTTTGTAATTGTGTCCCCTTGTATGCATCCTCTTCCTTTCCAAAGTTCATTCTTGGGATCAATGCCATCACTTGTTTTGTTTAGGGAAATGCTTCCTTTTACTTCTGTCCCCTCTTTCCGAGTCATCCTTTCTCCTGACTCTCGGTCTGGTTCTATCGCTTCACCCACCAGGGTTGAGATGTCTTGTAGGTCTTCCTTTGGCTCATTTCCAGAACTCTGGCTCTTGCCCCTGCAAGGTGATATAGTCTGTGTTAGTTTTTGATTTCTCCCCTTCCTCCTCTGTTTCTTCCGCTGTTTGGAGGATTGGACACTTGTTGCCGAATCAGTTTTTTGAGGGGGTTTGCTTGTTACTCTTTGGTGATGTTGGGGCCCTTTGGCTCAACAGATTGTTTGAGACTATTCTTGTCAGGTCAATGGCCTCTCGGGCCGGCTTTACTTTTGATGTCAGATCTGAAGTAAGCTGGGCCTGAACTAGACCTGGGTGGGTGAACTTCGCTCCGTTCGCGGAGTTTGCAGAGTTTTCTGCAATCCGCACTTCGCGGAGCTCGCGGAGTGCAGAAAACTCTGAGTGCACAAACGGTAAGTTTGTGATCGCGAACGGTAAGTTTGCCAGTGCGAGCTGCCGCTTAGGTAGAATTTCTACCCAAGCAGCAGGAATACCAGCACAAACTGCAGTTCGCACTGCAATCCGCCACTCGCGGAACTTCGAAGATTTTGTTTATAACTTCGCAGAGTTCCGCGTAGAAAAACTCCATGAAATAAGCCCAGGCTTAGCCTGAACCCAGGTTATTGAGCTTATTGCTGGTTGCTCGTCGTTTCTCATGGGCGCTGTTCCATTCACTGGTTTATCTGTCACAGCCTCTCTTATGTCGGAAAGGAGATTGTCCATTACTATTGGTAGTGTCGCCAGCTTGTCCACAATTGTTATGCTTGTACAGCTGGCCTGTGCGAATTGTGTCTCTGATTGAACCCTTCTAATCAAGTTATTGAGATCTGCCAGTTTTCGTCCATGTTAGTGACGAAGATGTAAAGTGAATTGAGAACTGACAGTTGAATATCCAGCTTGTTGGATTGGTATTGAATGGCATTTACTGACATTTGCATTGGGTGCAGCAGTGTCGTCCAAATGTCTTCTTTTTCCTGCCGTTTGTCCTGTTCGGTATTAAGCTTTGGGAAGCTGATGTTTCTTCCTTGTGGTTCATCTTGAAGGGCAAGGGAGTATGAGCCTACCAATTTCTCCCATTCCTCTGGTGTGAGATAAGATGACACTGGTTCTGTATCCTGGGTTGTTGATGATTGTGGCCCTTGGGTCTTTTTATTTGATTGGGCTTGGGCTGTGCCTTGGCGAATTGGCTGTGCAGTTGTTCCTGGATTGAATAATCAGGCCATTCTTACGTTGTCATTTGAGGAATGGCTTGTATTTTTCCTGCTGCCATTTTCATTGACATGTTGTCAATTTTTTTGATACCCGTGGTGGCCTCCGTGGACTCATGCGCGGAAGTGATTGAGAGGTTGAGTTGCTTTTCTGGTTTGAATTCCACCCCTGACTGTGCCTTGTATTGTTGAAGGAGTTATGGGGGTCCTGTTTCTCCCCTTAGGAAAGTGTTGTTATTGGGGAGCTGACTGCATGCGTGTGACTCCTCCTCCTCTTTTTCTATTCGTTGTGGAAGCCATTTGTCCAGGATTTCTTCCTTGATGTGCCTGAGAGGGATATGATTATTAATACTTTAATTTCCTTCCTTTTTTGTTGCCGCTGCATAACTCGTAGCCTATCCTGGGTCGTCTTTTTTGCTCCCATTAGGTTTATCGATGATTTTGAGCACGGCTGGCTCTGGTTGGTCCATATATCTTTGCTTAAATGCCCATTTTACTCATTTCCTTTAGTCTTCTCTTCTTCGCTTGCGTCTATTGGTTTTGCTGGGCAATATCTTTTTCCGGTGACTGCGGGCTCTCCACAGTCTGTCTTCAGCTGGTGTGGCGCTACCTGGTATGCTTTGATTGGTTGGAGAGGAGAGGGGAGATTACTTACTTTGTTGCTGCTCAGGCACAGGACAGGCCTGACATCTTTTATAAAGGAACATTTAGTGTATATTTTTGGTTCACGACTTGATTTGGTCGGAATGGTCAACGGTATAAGGTGCTGTTGGACCTATCTGCAGCATTCGACACGGTCTCGCATCAGATATTGTTCAGAAGATTAAAGGAGATTGGACTAAGAAATCCATATCCTACGCCGACGATACACAGCTGCTCTTTCCATTTGACAAACGTACTCTATCTGTACAGTTTACCTTCTCCTCGGGTACGAGAGCCATCTCACCCTGGATGAAGAGTCATTTCCTCCAGTGCAATGTAGGTAAACAGGGATTCTGCTTTTCGGAGAGGCCCTTTACTATGGATGCCTGAATGGTGGCCATTCGATTTGGGTGCCCCTCCTGCCCCCAAATCTACTGTTAAGAACGTAGGCATCCGTCTGGATCAAGCCCTTACTCTGAAGGAGCATGCTGCTCAGACAGCTGACTCCTGTTTCCATACAATGTGCCTACTCCGCTGAGTCTTTCCTCTGCTTCCCGACCCTGACTCAGGCACTTGTATTAAGCCGTCTGGATTAATGCAACAGTCTGCTGATCTCCGCCAATGAGGCCTTGCTCAGCAGACTGCAGGTAGCCCAGAACACTGTGGCGTGATTGGTTCTCAATGCCCCCCCCTAGGACTGCCTCCCGCCCTCTTCTCTTGCAACTTCATTGGCCAACGGGTAAGATTCAAAGTTTGCTGTACCATCCATAGGGCATTGTTTATTCTTGGTCCCACCTATCTTTTGGAGAAATTTACACCATCTGTTCTTCTTTGCTTTCTTTGGTGGGTGCCTTAGTAGGTAAGTAGGTAAGTAAAAATGTATAAAGCACTTGAATGCCAGGGTGTCTTGGCACAGGAGAGAGCAAAGGATAATTGTGGAGTACGGAATTTAGATCATAACTGAGTGGGAAAGAGACAAGTTTTCAGTTGGCCCCGGGACATAGATCAAACTGGCTGGGGTCTGATGTGAGGCGGCAGCTTGTTACAAAGTTTGGGCACTAAGTAAGAGAGGCATATACCACCCCATTTAGCTTTTTTAATTTTAGGGACATTTACAAGTGCCTGATTGGCTGATCCTAGTAAGTGTCTAGGGGTGTGTCATTGGAGCCTTCTTAGTTACCCTGCGTGTTCTTTTGTTAGAGTTTGCTGCCGCCTGCTGCTTTGACTTCCCTGATCTCATTGTTGTGGTTATTGACAGTGCCCCTTCTAGCTTTTTCCAGCTTTTTTCCATATTTGATCGTTTGCCAGACGGTAGCTGCCATGTTGTCTTTTCGTCCTTTTTGCTTTATGCTGCCCTTTCGACTTGTCTTCCTCACTATTTCACTGGCTTTTCTTGGATGTCCTTACCTATTTTTGAGTGCTCTTGACTACCCGTAGATAATTTTATCGCCTGGCTTGTTAATATGCCCCCAAATCTCGTCCCATTATGGACTACAAAAGGACACTGTTTCTGGAAAAACAAAAACACCAACCTGAAAGCCCCGCTGCTCTGGAAACCGAACCGTTCCTTTTCATGACACCAAACAGCCTTCACCTATAAACTGTGATACCAAACCGCCTGCATCCTGGGCACACGCACACCTCAGTTTTTGTATCTAACCAGCCATTATTCACAAAAGAGAACTTGCTCCTCTGAATGCCAAGTGCTCATTTACCCCAAAACTACCACACATTTCCTACTGGAGTAACTAGACTTCAGCAGTTGAAGGAAGTGAAGTTATCATCCCGCGCGCAGAAGTGAAAGTCCCTCACGGCCCGCGCGCGTCACTGCTACGCTATGTTCTCAGGCGCGAGGGCGGGCCAAAAATGATGCCCAGGGCCGTCCCTGGGATGGATGTCACGGACCCGGGATCCACAGACAACCACAAACGCGGAGGTACGTCGTGCACCGCACCACCACTAAGCTAGGTGGTGGTGCGTGCGCTGCATTTAGCATTTGTTGCTTTAGGCAAGCAGGTGCGCAGCGCCTGCACTTCAAACGGCAGCCGGGCAAGACTGGCCCGTTTCGGCGGCCTTTATAATTTATTTGGGGACACTGACTGACCGCCCCCCCCAGCTACGCCACTGCTTGCAGACATCACAGGCATCACGGGCCGTGGATTAGCAGGTCGACCATCAACATCTCCGAACCACATACCTGCTTACCTGCCGGCCTAAAACAACAACGCGCACCCAGCAAAACTCAGCAAACCCCTGCAAAACCCAGCAAACTCCTGCTGAGCCCAACACTGCTATGGTATTGCTACCGTCGCCAGCCAGCCAGCAAGCCAGCCGCCAGCTGCTCCATCCTGGCCTGTCCTCCACCTAAACCCCACCTGATCGACCACCAGGGGTGAAGTCAGCTGCGGAAAGCAGAAGGCAGTAAGAGAGGCGGACGCTGTGGGAGGGGGGAGCAAAAATCCCAAACCCAAAGCAGCGGAGGCTGGACGGTGGCAGAAGGTCTCCCATCCTCCTTCCTCTCGTTCATTGAGACTGTGATTTGCGACAAAGCCTTAAAGACAATAAGGCTGGGGCGCACAGAGACAGGAGGAACTCTGCCCGAATAAGAACTCACCGGACATACTTGACTCTTGTGCTTGGGAGGAGAAGCGGCCAGGGTTAGCTTGCTCCCATCTCAATCCCCAGCCATGTGAAGGACATCTAACCTGAGCTTCAATTGGAATTCCTTAGAGCACATTATCAAGCCCGTTTTAGCGGCAGTCTTCTGCCACTAAAGCGGCGATAGTTTTATCGCCTGTCTTGATAATATGCCCCTTGGTGCCTGGTCTGTTTGATACCGAATTGGAGGTTATTTTCTTCCAGGAGTGTATTTCTAAAGTTGTCTGTGGGAAGAGTCTGCGACCTTTCACACCCCGGAGTTGGAGCTGCTACACCTCTCAAAAAAGGCAGAGGAGGTTGTGCTCTTCCAGGACAGACTTCCAGAAGTGACAACCAGACCCAAGATGGCCAACCCAACCCTGGCGAGTGCCATGTTGCCTATTGCTTCAATATTATGGAACTTGCTTGTAGCCATTGTGGCTTTTGGAGCAAAAGCTTCCGACTATAGTCTGTCCATCTTAATGCTACATGACTCTATGGTCCTGCTGTGCATGGTGTCACGTCCATCTTGGCCTGTGGTGCCAGATGTCTGAACCAATGCCAGGACAAAGATATGAAGTATCATTCACCTTGTTATCAGCCAGCAACTGCTGTAAAGTGATATTTGGCTGCAGGTGCGTCAGGTTTAACTCAGGCAATACCCTCTGCGTCAGCAGGCATCGAGCCAATGGCTAGCTCACAACCTGAAAATCTGCCATCGGGGACGGACTGGAATGATAGGAATTCTGCAGGTTTCCCTCTTTATCATGAGGCTCATAAGAGTTAACTGAGCTGATGTGGTCTGGGTCCACAAAGGCATTCTATAGGCGGCTGCCTCCTCCTTTCTCCTTGTGTAATGAGTTAGTAGTTAAAGGGGCAAAAACGGGCAGGTTCCTCACCCCGGTGTTAAGATCCATCTTTGAAATTAGAATTGCCTCCATTGGGAAAGAAGGAGGGCAAATCCACCCTTCTACCAAAGCTGTCCCGACTAAAAAAAGGGGAAACAGGTTAAAATGACTGACCAGCCATCCCATCAGCCAAGAAGCCTGACCCAATGGTGGACACTTTGGCAGCGAAGGGAGGCGTGGGACGGCTTCACATGCTCATGCCATATTGCTGCCTGGAAGAAGGGCGGAGGCCAGCTCTGACATACCAGTCTTCTGCACAATTATCGTCCTACCAACTTCATAGCCAAGGCTGAGACTCTTCTCTTCAACGCTAAATGCCTATCTTAACTGGATCAGGGTGGAGGCAGATTTGAGGTGGTGACACCGGTGCCACTGCACTGGGCGCTGACTTAAGGGACTGCCGTGTTTTCAAATACGTTGTGGATGTAAAAGCACCTGCTGCAGTTTTTGCCTCCAGTGATTTCCAGACAACAATAAAAATGTCAAGATAACTCTGGTGATTAATGTGCCTGCTGGAGGGAGGTTGGAGCTTTGTCTACAGGCAGTTTTGACTCATAAGGTAGCTCAGAGGGTTAATATGCCTGCTACAAACAATATGCACTATGCAGATCACAGAAGTGCATAGAATGTAAATAGTTCAGTAGGTTACTGATTTTGTCACAGAGATCCTTTTGTTACTTGCAGATTATAAAATAAAGTCTTAATATAGAAAAATTACCTATTATCCATCTTCAAAAGCAGCTTGCCAGACTGCAAGGCGTAGATTAGAACATTATGTTTTCGTATCCAGTCTTTCATTATCCTTATGTCGCAAAAAGGGTTCATTTGGGTAACAATATATTCTTATTAGTAAAGAACCCCCAACCATGGCACTATGTTGTAAATTCTGAGTTTGTGCTTCTCCAGACTAAGCATTCATAAACTATCCTGCCTTCCAGTTTGGATGACACGTGACTCCTACACCCAGTTGTCCGCTGTCTTATGTAACATTTCCTCTACAGTGATTCACACATCAGTAAGATTCATTGTGTAATATGTATGTATGTAATGTAAAATGCTCTCATACCTTACACTAGCATGAGTGGCGCTATAAAACAAAAATGCATGTGAGAGAGAGTGGTTAAGGAGACTTGAGGGGCACTGTTAAGGATTGTAATGAGGGAATCCGTAACGAAGGCGATCATGGGGGTGGGAGGGGGGGTGCGTCAACAAACTCTTTGCACTGGGTGCCACCAGCATCAAAGCCGGCCCTGGGGGAGTAGTCTTATTTTCATGTTTGTGATGAGACAACAGGACGACAAAAATGTATTTAACTTGTGACCGTATTTTAGTCAGTCAGTTGTCCTGCCTCAAACTATTATACACAATATCTTAAGGGTATATTAAGCCGATACAAACTAAGTGCAGGTGTAGAAAAGTCCTCTTTAGCTATGGAAAGATATGCATTTCATGATGATAATGTTGTTATTCATCCACGTCTTATAATTAGTCTAGATTTGCTTTAGCTATTTGATAAACGTTTATGCTTCATGGAGAAACAAGATGCGCACCCTTTTGTCTGGCCGCTCTAATTGTCTTACAGAACCTCTTCCTTGAGCAGACACATCCATGGAGTTTGAAAAGAGTTCAGACTTTGTTTGGGGGATAGTGGGGCAATCAGCTTTTGCATACGACCCACGACCTTTTTCTTGCACCAATTAGGTGTTGAGTTGAACGTGCAACTATTTATCTGAGAGCCTAATATCGGTGCAAGTATAGAAGCATCTCTCCGGCCAACAAGATGGTCAGGGTGACTTTTCTAGTGAGATCTTGTCAATTTAACCAGATCAGCACACTGTAAAACCAGTTCTCTACAATCGCAGCTTATGCCTAGAGGAGTAGGTGTTCGTGCCACAGAAGCTGGGCACGTGATGGGGTAGGTGGCTTGAATATGACCAGAGGACAGGGGTTCTGCACCAGCTATGATGTCATGGATGGGACAGGTAAGGAACAGGTGACAGCGGTCCTGCACGTGCTGTGATGTCATAAGTGAGATGTCATGGACGGGGCAGATAGGGGACAGGGGTCCTGCACAAGCTGTGATGTCATGAGTGAGATGTCTCAAACAGAGTAGGTAGAACTGATGTACGTTTTGGGTTTCCTTCTGCTTTTCCTTCAGCGGCGTAGCTAGGTGGGGGCCGTCCGCCCCAGGCGGCACTATTTTGAGGACAGGGGGACCGTGTCATGTATGTGCATGTAACTTGCATGATCGAGGTAACTATTAGCGGCGATACTACGTGTGTCTCCGTCCTCTTTCAAGTGCTCGCCGGTAGTTTTTCTCCGCAGCACGGTGCAGCAAAATGACTTGCTGCACCGCGCTGAGTTACTTTGTTGTAAATCTGCCCCATAGTCTGTTCATGTGAGACCCCAGAGAAAAAGGAATGGACTTCCAAAGCTTGCAAGCCAAACAGAAAAGAATTTGAATATTACTGTATCCTGAACAGGCAATCATTGGAGGTCCCTAAAGGTGTTCAATGTAGAACCAACTTTTGTTACTGAAACTTTGATTGAAGAAGTGTATCTATTCTTAGATAGAGAGCATTTCAATATTCTATCTAAACCAAGGCAACTATTACCATGTTTTTCATATCGAATGGGATGAATGGAAAACCCTTTTTTAGTATCTTCATAAGATAAAAACACGAATATGTGATATGGTTGCTCTGTTGAGAGAAGCATAGTTGGTCATTGAACATGTGTAGGAAGGTGGAATCGGACTGCATAGTTGCCCCCACTTTTTTCCTGGTGTTTTGCTGGTTTTCGACTTAGTTTGGCTGGGATCCTGCTATTCAGGGCCCCAGTCTATCTGCTTTCTCCCTAAAATGGATTCCCTGTACCTTAGGTACAACACATATTGGATTCTGGGGTGCCCTTATAAGTCCATAGTATATGGTATACTATGTACCCTGGGCAAAGGTACCCCAGAGGCCTATCAGGGGCTGCAGCATGTATTGTGCCACCCCTGGGAAGCCCTCCAAAATGACACCACAGGACTGCTACAGCAGCCTGGGTAAGGTGGTGAATGCACCCCTTACTGAGGTATTGGTTCAATATAACTCACCCATCATTGCACATAGAAACCTATCAGTCACCCCTATGGCAGGCCTTATTAAACCTGAAGGCAGGGTGCTTGGTTTTGTGTAAGAGGGTGCCCATGCATGAGCAGAGTCCCTCTGCAGCCTTTGGAATCAATTCTCCAGGGGTTGTCTGTGATGCAGCCTGACCATATACTCTTAAGTGCATTATAACCTCGCCGTAAATGCTAACTTTGGAATGGCTGCACGGAAACATGTCGTGTTTGGTGTCAAACACCTTGGAATCATATCCCCACACCAGTAGTGTTGGAGTATGTTCCCACCCTTTTAGAGGGAGAGAAAGGACAGCACCGGTATACCCTGTACCAGCTAACAGAGCCCTGGCATAGCAAAATGGATGCTGCCAGCCACAGACACAAGTCTGGCCTCCTGCTGCTGACTGAAACTCCAGCAGGGGAGGCCTGGACAATAGGTTTCCTGTCACAGGAAGGTGTTACAACCTCCCAGTCAGGCCTGAGTGGATTGGGGCTGGTTGGGTGCACTCCAAGAGTGCTTTGAAGTCCTGTACTGGGGGCACATTTGGTGTCCCTGTGCATAGTCCAGCTCAAACCGGTTGCAGGGGCTGGTAGCACAAAACTGACATTGACATTGACATTGAATAGCATTTGTAGTGCTACCTGGAGGCATCCCAGTGCTAGCAGTAGCAGCAGTGAGGTGTTCAGCCAGTCAGGGAAAAAGTAATGTTTGTAGGGATCTGCGAAAGGAGAGGTGATTGGGTTCTACTCGCAAGTGGAGGGGAAGGGAATTCCAAAGTCTGGCAGCATTAAACGAGAATTGCCGGCCTCCACTTCTGGCCTTCCTGATCCTAGGGACAATGGCCAGGTTCATAGTTTCGGAGCGAAGGCCTCTGCTAGGCTCATAAGGCTGGATGATACTATGAATAATGGAGGGACCTGTTTTGAATAGAGATTTGTCGACAATACACATGGACTTGAACTTAACTCTCTTCTGGACTGGTAGCCAATGGAGTGAATTCAGGGCAGGTTTGTCCCAATTTTGGATAGTCTGTAGTTTGGAAAGGGTGGCAGCAGGGGCACCCAGATAGAGAGCATTCGCATAGTCCAGCTGGGATAAGACGAGGGCCTGGACCATAATTTTCCTTGCCTGAGAAGGCAGGAGAGGAAGAACCTTCCGAATCATTCTAAGGACACCATAGCATAAGGCGGCCGTCTTCCGTGCCTGAGTTTTAAATGGTCGATCCAAGCACCCAGACTCTTTAGCTGGGTCTTGGGAATGGCGGCTGAGCCTAGGGAGGTAGGCCATATTTCCTTTAGGTCAAAGGGAGAGCGATTGCCCAGGATCATGATTTCACTCTTTTCCCCATTCAATTTAAGAAAGGAGTCGCTCATCCAACTCGTGATTTCTTCCAAGCAAGAGTGCAGGCAGGGTCGGGGAGCTTTCCGCTCTATTAAAACCAATCACCAATTGCGTGTCATCTGCATAGGTGACTATGTGTATTCCAAAGGGTAGAAGTGCCTCTGCAAGGGTGCAGGTGTAGACATTAAATAAGGTGGGGCTCAGGGAGGATCTGTGGAAATGTGGATTTTCCTGGTCAGTTATGTCCCCTATCTTGGACCCCAACGGTTCTATATGCATGTTACAAGTACATGTATGTTCCCTCCAGTTCCAGTTTCTAAGACGCAAACATATGTGTGTCTACCGTCGACATGTTCTCTGTCAGATCCGCCATCAATGGGCTGGATATTCGATTCCTAAGCATGAAAGGCCACCGACTTTATATGGCTAAGTTACTCCATTTTTACAGTTCAGGCAAGTAGGCCCGATTCTGTCCTCAAAGCCTTTCCCTGCTCTCTGTCTCTGACAGCTTCAGCTTGAGCTCGCATCTGTATCCATGAACTTTGTCCTACTCCCTGTGCAGCTAACGGTGCCTGCCTCGGCCAGTTTTCGCCTGCCTGCCAAGAAGCTGTATTTCACCTTCGAATTATCTATTTTGCTCTTCAGCCGATGCATTCCTGTCTAGTGATTTAGGTAAACATTTCCTTTAGCTCACAAGCAAAGGACTCAGCCTTTCCGTCCTCCTTTAAGTGATTCATAGCCCTGCTGCCATGGAAAGTTTTCTGCCCCTCGCATCTCATATAGACACTTAGACGCTTGTACACGCACACACAGTTAGTATAGAATAGATTCTGTCCGAGAGTCCTTTCTTGTGGATAACATAGTTCTCTAAACATAGGATGGTAGATATGATTTGGGATTAGGTTGACTTGACTCCCCAGACTTCTCGTCTCCACATGTAGAGCTAAATGTCAAGTCCCCTTCACCCCCTAGTTGCACGTCAATCACACGTCATGCTGCCGCGCGCGCATCTATGCCAAGTATTATCTTATAGATCCACCTATGTCTGATAAATCCTAACCAATCATGTTTCTTTTATTCCTTGTTACGCCTAGTTTCGATTACGTACCTGTCATGTCACTTTTCTTATCAAATGTTACGCCTTCTACATTCGTTTCATTGTAATGTACTTATTATAAAAATACATGTCTGTCAATAAAGTATTGTACTTCACTTCCTGAACCCTCGTGGTGACGGAACCTGGAGGCCGCGACTCGAGTCGGCCATTTTGAATGGAATAAAGCCCATTTAGAAAACCTCTTATACCACGGATTCTGCCTCTCGATTATTCTGAGCTATTTTACTTTATCTTAAGATTCCGTATGAAATTCAGTCCGGTAAAGAAGATTTTTTATTTACCACATAATGGCGCCCGAACAGGGACACTTTCTCATCTCACGCGCCGGCGGTGCGTTGCAGGCCCGGTCTCCTGCCACAGCTGGACGGACCATAAACGCGTACCAGCAGGATTTCCTGTAAGCTCCCTCCGGTCAAGCGGGGGCGACTGAGGCTGCGATCAACCCAGACGAGGCGGTGAGAAGTGCGAAGTATCCCGACCAGAGCCTAGCTGAGAGAGCAAGATCCGAGGTATACAGAGGCCCACCAGGTTTTCGAAATCCCGATGTCCAGAGGGTCCGATGTCCGCAGTCATCGAGTCCTGTCCATTCTCCGAGGCCTTCCGTTTCAAGGAGCTACTCGGTGAGTACCATCGCCGAGGAGGCGTGTTGACGCGCACATAGGTTGTGCCGGTCAAGACGGATTTGGGTACACAAATCCGGTCTGCACTGTTTAGCAGTGTATATGTACTGTTTAGCAGTATATCAAGTATTCCGAAGTATTCAGTTATTGTCAAGAATTCAGCGTGGTGATTAGTTAGGCAGACTGTCATCATTGTCGATCATTGTTAAAATGTTTAATGTTTAATGTTTAAAATGTCCTGCATATTGTGGTATGAATGATTGTTCATTGTTGTGCTTTTTGTATTAAGTGTGTTCAAGATTAAGTATCAGATCAGTTGTCAATATGCCGCTCTTCTCGAAGTTAAGACAGATTACTACCAGAAAAGGGGTGCTTGAAGAAGCAGTTCCTATTCCTCCTAGGGACACTCCAGGGCATTTTATGTACCATAAGCATGGCTTAGATGCCATATTGTTTCTTGATCTATGGGTAGATTATACCAAGGGATTACCGGAAAGTCAAAGGTGGCCCGCAGCGGGAACCTGGGATGCAGAGTGCATCATGAAAGTGGAGGAAGAGTTATGGAAAAGAAAGGTCAGACAGTCACAGAAAGACGCTGTTGAGTTATGGCGTAAAGAATCTCATAGACGAACAGAAAAAGCACGTAGACAAGAAGAGAGGAGTAAAGAAAGTTCAAATAAAGTTCAAGAAAATCTATTAATTGAGGAAGGTATCCGAGTGAAATCAGAACAAGTAAATAGACAGAGAAATGCTCTTATGAATGGTATGTATCCCCTCCTAGCCGAAGGACTACCTAAGGCTGCTCCAGGGATACCAAAAGACTTGCCACCCCCATTATTTCCAATTAAGGTACATCCAAAAGGGCATCCCAGAACCGCAGAAGATGTTTTTCTTGCCTCATATCTAGACGACGCAGCTCCCGAGTATGCTAACGCCACACCACATAGACCGTCTGGCGGAGGGGTTCAACGTCAGGATCAGGTATCTGTTCCCGTGCAACAGCAAGTCCCGACACAAGCTTCGGCAAGCACATCTGTTTCCGCATCTGTCTCCGCAGTCGACTCTACAGAGGTATCGACACCCATAGTTGCTGTGTCACGTTCAACGAACCCATTCACACCCGACGCCCCAGATGGGGCCACGGGAGGTGCTAGCAGTACCTTTACACCACCTAGAATAAATAAACTTGTCTTTCAAGAGTCAGCACATTCACGTACACCAAAATTCGTAAGTGAACGTACGCTTAAGGAACTCCTTGTTAATTGTAGATATGACCCGGTGGTTGGTAAAGAGGACGAAATGGTCCTGGCATCATTACGTATCAGGCGAGCCGCAGAGTATTTAGCAAGGTTACCAGGAATGACTACGCATCTAGATAACATATATCATTTTGTTCAAACAGGACGAGATCCAGGATGTATTAACAAAGCTATGGAATTCCAGAAAGTAGAAATACAGGGGGAACTGTTACGTTTCCTCATAAACTGTGTGATCAGAAATCAAGACCGCCCGGGGGTAGACCCGAATGCAATGCTTATTCTTACAAGATGGAGTCAGAATATATCAGAAGGGAGACACGATAAACAAAATTGTATAATAGCCATGTGCCGAAAAATCCGTAAAGAAATAGAACGTATTCATGAAGAAAGATTGGGAACAGACGAGTTTGAGCAAGATGAAGTGTCCGAATCAGGGAATTCCGCAAGACAGTCAGAGACCATAGCCTATGTAGGCAGAGGAAGATCCTGTGAAAATACTAGATGTTTTTCTGATCCAATACACTCTGTATGCCCAAATAATAGCAGAACGTATCCGACGCCTGTAATAAATCTGAAGTCTCCTGAACATTCGTTTCAAGCCGCAGATAAAATACTACGAGAACGAAGGGGTTACCACCTCCTCGATTCCATGGATGAGCAAGAATTAGCCAGATCAGCCGTTCACTGGATTGACAGTCCTGAAAAATACGGTGATGAGACCGTAGCACACACATTTTTTAATCTCAGTACAGATGAACAACGTTTAGCTGGAATCTATATGATTCAGCAACTCCTTATATTATATAAAAGCCAACATGCTGACCCTGGTCCTTTACCTGATATATTAACGGAACTACTCACGAACAGATGGAGAGGTTCTAGTAACAAGCTAATTAAAGAGATATTAGTGTCACGTAAACAGTATGTCCTTTTTGTAAGTCCGGATTCTCTCTCGCTGCCCTGCAGAGAAAGAGCGCCGTACTATATGGATAGACAAAATCCTTTACGAGAAGTGCACCCAATAAAAGGCGAAGACAATGAGTTTCACCGTGTATTTGTTTACACACCCATATCAAAAATGTAATTATTAGAAATGAAGAAAGTAGTACCTAGTCATGACAAAGACCCAGCGGGTTTCCACCGAGAAATTAAAGACATGTTACTGATGGGAGAGTACACCTTTCCTGATATTATGACGATATTAAAGGTGCTTTTGCCTGCTGGCATTTATGAAAAACTGAAAGAAAAAGAGTGGGAAGTGGGAGACCAAAAGATAGACTGGACAGCATTAGCAGAGGAAGAAAGGGGCCGAACTGCAGGTTCAGGGCTCGGGGATAAAGTTAAACTGTTACCAGGTTTACTAGTACAGGTACTGCCACGTTTATTAACTACAAAAAAGGAAGATTGGGGTGCAATCACAGCCTGCAAACAAAAGCAAGATGAAGACACAAGCGATTATTATGCTCGATTTGAAAAATGTTTTGGTATAAATAGTGGTATAAAAGCAAGTAGTGATTCATATCCACATTTATTTGTGACAAAATTAGTGGAAAATGCATTGCCTCCAGTAAAGAATAGAATATTGAAATTCGAGAGTACCTGGCAAAGTAACACTCCGTCGCAAATGCTACAAATGTTACAGTATCATCACAATAGAATTAGGGATGAACAAGAACACGAGCATAGACGCATGAAGGATACAAAAATGAAAATGCTAGTTTCTCAGACAGTACCAGCAGATGGTCACAAAAGGGGTGTGACACATTCTGGTGATTCTGCAGTTCCTGTAAAGGGAACCTGCAATTACTGTAAACAACTAGGCCATTATGTACATGATTGTCCAGTCCTGAAACGTAATATAGCTACAGGTATTGCAAAGGAGAGACCACGATTAGTTAGACAAGATCAGAATGAACAAGGAGCTATGCAGCATGGACAGTCCATGCCAGTTCAGCAACAGTCCATGCCAGCCTCACAGCAACCCATACAGTTTGTGCCAGCTGCACCACCATTGCCTGCTACTGCCACACAAACCACAACACGACAAATGTATCAGACTGCACAGTATGAATACCCTGAGTATCAGCGTTACGCATGAACCAGCCTAGAGAGGGAAGTTGACTTACCGCTTATCGAGATTCCTGTAGATCAAGAAGGACCTTATGTACATAGTGAATTATTAGGTCAAGATAGAAAATTCTTACTCGATACAGGGGCAAGTCGAACAACTATAAAACGTAGTGAAGTTCCAGGGGCACCCCTCTCAGGCTCTCAAAATGTTTCCCTTGGTTTTTCGGGAAAACCCATTGTTAATGAAGTATCACAGCCTCTACCACTTACGATAGGACCTTTGACACGAACTACAGATTTATTGCTTACTAAATCATGCCCAGAAAATCTGTTAGGAATTAAAACTCTGAAAGCACTAGGAGCCATAATATGTTGTTCTCCGGAAGGAGTAAGGTTGTTTTTGCGTGATTTTAAAGGTCACTATGTGTCTAGAGACATGGATCCCCGACTACAGACTTTACCAGTACATCTATGGGCACAAGGCCCTACGGATGTTGGCTGCATGAACATTACACCCTATCGAGTCACATTGAAAGCAGGAGTGGTACTACCACGAATGCGACAATACAAGTTACCGCATGATGCTGTAGTGGCTTTGCTGAAAATCATTGATGAGCTGATTGCCCAGGGAGTAGTTGTAGAAACAGACTCCAATGTATGTAATTCACCGATAATTCCGATTCTTAAACGAACTGATCCTACTGCCCCACCAGTGTACCGATTGGTTATTGATTTGCGTGAACTAAACAAGTGTATTGTACCACAATTTCCTGTGGTCCCTGATATATCATCATTGTTGACAGCAATTGATTCCGAAGCAACATTCTTTACTGTAATCGATCTCAAGAATGCCTTTTTCAGCGTCCCAATAGATCCGGAAAGCCAATACTTGTTCGGATTCAGTTTAAATGGGCGCAGCTTTAAATTCTCACGCGCTCCCCAAGGATTCACAGAAAGCCCCAGCATCTACAGCCAAGCACTGAAACGAGAACTTGACAGTATCCACATGCCAGTCAATACTGCACTGCTTCAATATGTCGATGATCTGCTGATCACAGCGAGAAGCGAGCCAGAATGTGAAAAAGCTTCTCTGACAGTTTTACATTTCCTAGCCGACAAGGGGCACAAGGTGTCCCCTTCTAAGCTGCAATTCTGTGTCCAGCGAGTTATTTATCTTGGTCACTCGCTGTCCAAGGAGGGAAGGCAGCTTACACCAGATCGCATCCAGTTAATTGCTAACATGTCAATACCCCAGACACAAAAGGAGGTGCGAGCTTTCATAGGCCTCACTTCATATTGTAGGCAGTGGATCCCTCAGTACGCATTTCTAGCAAAACCACTCATTCAGTTAACCACGCAGGAGGCAGCCACATCGACTGTTCTCCCTTGGACTCAGGAACATACACAAGCTTTTGAAAGCCTAAAGGAAGCTTTATGTCAAGCACCTGTTTTAGCAACACCATGTTATAGCAAACATTTTACACTCTTTGTTACAGAACGTGAAGGTACTGCCTTGTGAGTACTCACTCAGGACCAAGCAGGATCACGCAAGCCATGTGCTTATTTTTCCAGTACATTAGATCCCGTAGCTCAGGCTTTGCCTGCATGCCTGAAATCAGTGGCAGCGACAGCTTTAGCAATCAGACAAAGCGATGCCATAGTATTAGGACACCCATTGACAGTACAAGTACCACATGCAGTAGAGGTTCTTGTGAACCGAACACAAACACAACACTTGACCATAGCAAGACTTACCGGTTATGAACTGACATTGTTTCAACCACACATAGAGATCCGACGGTGTAATACATTGAATCCTGCTACACTATTACCTGTAATTGGAACAGACCCACTAGCTCATGATTGTGTTGAAATCATTGAAATAAAGACGAAACCTAGACAAGACTTGACAGACGTTCCATTGTTAGATCCAGACCTGACGTTGTATGTAGACGGATCGTGCATGAGAACAAGTACAGGAGATTTAGTGGCCGCGTATGCAGTCACAACAGACACTGAAGTTATTGAGACAAATTGTATAGATACTTTGTCAGCCCAAGCAGCAGAACTTATTGCTCTAACACAAGCCTGTATTCAAGCCACAAATAAGAAAGTTAATATATACACTGACTCACGTTATGCATTCGGAGTTGTACACGACTTCGGCGTGCTGTGGCGAGAGAGAGGTTATTTAACCTCCCATGGTGCCCACATTCAGCACGGACCCCTCATTCATGCTTTGTTAGACGCAATACATCTACCCACTGCTATATCGATTATGAAATGTAAAGCACACACGAAGGTTACTGATACCATTTCTCAAGGCAATGATTTAGCTGACAGAACAGCTAAACAGACTGCTCAGAATCACACATTAGACATGACAAAGCCAATAGTTCAGACACCAACACAGTGTATGACAATTAAGGATCCCGCACTTGACGTAATTGACATACAGACACATGCCACAGCAGAAGAAATAAAGAAGTGGACTGAACTAGGAGGGATCCAGACAGATCAAGGATGGATGACGAAGGAGAAATCTGTATGGTTTCTCCCTGATTCCATGGTTCAAGCCATTATAGCTACAGTTCACAGTCCAGCACATTTAGGAGAGAAGGCTATGCTAGACAGCATTCAGCACATTTGGTTCAACAAACATTTACGAGCAGCAGCTAAACAAAAAGTTCGTACCTGTATGATATGTTGTCAGTTTAATCCAGGAAAGAGTGTTCCCGTAGAGCAGGGTGGATTTCAGCCTCCTGACCATCCTTTTGAAGTCCTCCAGATGGATTATATTCAGATGGAACGTTGTCGAGGATTCAAATATGTTCTCGTAGTTGTCTGCGCTCTCTCCCGTTGGACAGAGGCGTATCCCGTATCAGATTACACTGCCCCGACTACTGCCAAGCAGCTAGTTCGAGAATTCTTCCCACGGTACGGTTTACCACGTGTTGTATATTCAGATAACGGTCAGCCTTTCTCATCCGAATTAATGAAACATGTCTCACTTTTGTTGGGATATCAGTGGAAATTCCACTGTGTCCGACACCCCGAGGCAGCAGGTCTCGTGGAACGACATAATCAACTTTTAAAAATCAGATTGTCTAAAATATGTCAGGAAAAAGGTGTGGACTGGATAGTAGCCTTATCAGTTGCGCTATTTTACATGAGGATGGTAGCACACTCTCGAACAGGGCTATCCCCTTATGAGGTGATCTTTGGTAGACCACCGAATATGTGGGGGACGCCTATACCCCGTAAAATAACTGATGTTGACTGTAATATGCTGACAGATTACCTGGCTTCCTTGATGTCTGCACTACAATCTTGTCGTTCACAGGTAGTCGCAGCTTTTCCCGACAACACCGAGGTGAAACCTCATGACGTAATTCCCGGCGATTATGTTCTCGTCAGGAATTTTGATCGGAAAACCCAACTGGAGCCAAGGTGGAGGCTTCCTAAGTTGGTCCTGCTGACGACCAGAACAGCTGTGAAGATCGAAGGGAGAAAAGGCTGGGTGCATTCCAGCCATATCAAGAAATTTCATGGACTTCCTCCTGACACAAACAGTACTCCCCGTGTGTCTTCCCCCATTGACTCAAAGCTAACCTTGGCTGAGGCCAGTAGCACCGAACTCTATAAACAGAAACTCAGGTCCAGATCCAAACTGTCGGACGATTTGATTGTTTAAGTCCTCTCCAAGGTGAAGCGGTTGAATCCGTCCCGACATGTATCCCTTAGGTCTGAATCACGTAGAGTCCAGAATCATAATGAAACGACATGCTTATTGTAAAATACTGCGTAGCCACTGTATTGTGACTTTATTAATTTTGTTTTCCTTGAGTTTTTTAATAGTTACTGCAAGTATATTGTTGCATATGTATTATCCTGTTTCTAAACGTGCTTTCAATATAACTGGTGAACATTCTTTTAGTGACCTACCCCCACATGAGTTGTCCTATAGACTTGCGCTGCGCAATAACACATTCATTAGTATGTTACATCATTCCCATCAGACTAGTAATGCCACCAATTGTTGGGTGTGTGGCCGACTCCCTCCCTATCAGAATACCAAAGGAGTTCTGCCTTTCTTTCCACATCCGTTCACACACAATGGCTCCTGTGGAGCATGGTTTAGTTTATTAAATTCCATAGACCCAGACACAGCAGTTTATCAACAACATTGGATATGGGGAAATCTGAATATAGTTTTATTCAAAGTCTGTCACCCTAATAAGGAGGGTCACCCCAGTAGAACAGGAACTGATTTAGAAAATGAAGTGTATAAATTAGGTAATTTTACGCCTAATCTTATGATTTTGAATGTCAAATCCGAAGTTGAACTAATTCTGCCCACTATGTCAGTATTTCCAGTTAAGGGTGAATTATGTGTAAGAAAAGTTGGTTCCATACATATGGGCCATAGCCAATGCGTTACTACAGTAGAATATAGTGATCAAGGTAAATCTTCATTTAGAGCTTCTCACCATTCTTACTTTATATGTGGTCAGACGGCATATATGCGTCTGCCTCTAGATTGGGATGGTACCTGTTACATAGCATTCCTTTTGCCACCTGTTTTCCTAGCCCCCCCTGATTATTATCGAAATGTTCATTTAGTACACAAAAGAGAGCGTAGAGATCTCCCAGTTGTCGATTATACTGAGACGGCATGGGACAAGTATGTAGATTTCAATAAAGGTATCTTTCCCTATATAGGTACAATATCAAATAGTAAGCTGATACGCAGACTCACCAAGACTCTTGAAGCTGTAGTAAACGAGACTATAGCCGCCCTAGGCAATCTGACAGAGGAACAATCAGTGATGAGAATTGTTGTTCTCCAGAATCGTCTTGTCCTTGACGTCATCCTGGCCGATAGGGGCGGAGCTTGCAGGGTCATCGGATCCAGCTGCTGCATATTCATACCAGAAAATTCGCCATCTGTATATAAAGCTATAACACGCCTTCATAAGATTGTAAGCCAGATACACGAGAATCCAGGCACTTGGACGTGGTCCGGGTGGTTTTGGAGTGTGATATCAGCCTGGGGATGGAGAGTTCTATCCTTCCTAGGTATTGGCCTTCTTATGCTCTTCAGTTGTTGTTTATGCCTGCAATGTGGACCAGCGATTTGTGGTCTGTGTGCCACATCATGCATTCCATATCAAAGTTCTCGTTCAAAATGCCGGAAGAAGAAGGAAGAAGAAATGATGCTCCATGAGCAAATCGATGGAATGATGAAGATTGATATCTCTTGAAGGGCAAGTAGGGGACAAGGAGGGAATGTGGAAATGTGGATTTTCCTGGTCAGTTATGTCCCCTATCTTGGACCCCAACGGTTCTATATGCATGTTACAAGTACATGTATGTTCCCTCCAGTTCCAGTTTCTAAGACGCAAACATATGTGTGTCTACCGTCGACATGTTCTCTGTCAGATCCGCCATCAATGGGCTGGATATTCGATTCCTAAGCATGAAAGGCCACCGACTTTATATGGCTAAGTTACTCCATTTTTACAGTTCAGGCAAGTAGGCCCGATTCTGTCCTCAAAGCCTTTCCCTGCTCTCTGTCTCTGACAGCTTCAGCTTGAGCTCGCATCTGTATCCATGAACTTTGTCCTACTCCCTGTGCAGCTAACGGTGCCTGCCTCGGCCAGTTTTCGCCTGCCTGCCAAGAAGCTGTATTTCACCTTCGAATTATCTATTTTGCTCTTCAGCCGATGCATTCCTGTCTAGTGATTTAGGTAAACATTTCCTTTAGCTCACAAGCAAAGGACTCAGCCTTTCCGTCCTCCTTTAAGTGATTCATAGCCCTGCTGCCATGGAAAGTTTTCTGCCCCTCGCATCTCATATAGACACTTAGACGCTTGTACACGCACACACAGTTAGTATAGAATAGATTCTGTCCGAGAGTCCTTTCTTGTGGATAACATAGTTCTCTAAACATAGGATGGTAGATATGATTTGGGATTAGGTTGACTTGACTCCCCAGACTTCTCGTCTCCACATGTAGAGCTAAATGTCAAGTCCCCTTCACCCCCTAGTTGCACGTCAATCACACGTCATGCTGCCGCGCGCGCATCTATGCCAAGTATTATCTTATAGATCCACCTATGTCTGATAAATCCTAACCAATCATGTTTCTTTTATTCCTTGTTACGCCTAGTTTCGATTACGTACCTGTCATGTCACTTTTCTTATCAAATGTTACGCCTTCTACATTCGTTTCATTGTAATGTACTTATTATAAAAATACATGTCTGTCAATAAAGTATTGTACTTCACTTCCTGAACCCTCGTGGTGACGGAACCTGGAGGCCGCGACTCGAGTCGGCCATTTTGAATGGAATAAAGCCCATTTAGAAAACCTCTTATACCACGGATTCTGCCTCTCGATTATTCTGAGCTATTTTACTTTATCTTAAGATTCCGTATGAAATTCAGTCCGGTAAAGAAGATTTTTTATTTACCACAGATCCCTAAGGCACTCCGCATCAGAGGGGTGTCAGTTTGGAGGTCACCTCATTGTCAAAGACTTGGAAGGATCTGTTGTTCAGGAAGGAATATAGCCATGCTAGGGCAGTTGCGGTGAAACCTTATTTACTGAGCCTATGGATCAGAATACGATGGTTTACGGTATCAAATGCCGCGCTGAGGTCAAGAAGAAGGACCACCGCAGTGCCACCGGAGTCCACTATCTTTCTTGACTCTTCTACTACTGAGAGCAGGGCCGTTTCTTTTCCCTGTAGTGGACGGAAACCTGTCTGGGTCCGATGGAGGAGTTTATGGGTCTCTAGGAATGAAGATAATATTGAATTGAAATATTTTTCGGTGATTTTGCTGACCCCTAGGAGCAAGGAAATGGGGCGGTAATTTCCCAGGTTAGAGGGAACAAGACTGGGCTTTTTCAGCAGAGCCTTTACCATGGCTTCCTTCCACGAGGGGGGGACCACCACCGAGGAGAGTGAGATGTTGATCAGGTCTAAGATCACTGGGGAAACCACACCTGCCACCTGTCTCAGTATCCATAATGGGGCAGGGTCTTTGGGTGATCCACTTTTTACCTTAGGTAGGAGGCTTTCTAATACAGGCATCTCCAGCGCCGGAATAATGTCCAAGGTGGGCTGGTTACTGCAGAGTAGAGGGGCTGGGAGGTCATTTTTGATGGGGTAAATGAGGAAAAATGGATTCAATTTTATTTGAAAAAAACTTCTCTAGTTTGTCACACTGAGTTCCCGAGGTATCAGGGATAACAGGTGGGGGGGAACTTTGGAGAGAGTTTTAACAATGCTAAAGATCTCACGGGTGGAATTGGATGCTGCTAAAAAAAAAATCATAGTAGGCTGCCTGTGCTGCCCCGATTTCAGCTTTGTAAAGATAGATGCTTTCTCTATATTTTTTTTTCTTATCGGGTGAGAAATTTTTCCTCCAGTCTCTCTCAAGTTTTTGGGAATTTTGTTTTATGCCCCATAATATAGCTGAGTACCAAGGTGTTTGAGTATTACCTGTTTAGATTTTGATACTTTTTACGGGACAAGGACATCTAGAGATTTTTAGAGCCAATTGTTGAAATTATCGTTGGCCGTGACTGCATCTAAGGAAGAAGCAGGTTTCGCTTCTTCTAATACTGCGGTCCATATTTCAGTTGAGAGTTTGGACCAAGGACGTGTTTTTGATCTTACATGGGGCTGTATGGGGTGGTGACCAAGTAAGAGGTATAAGGAAATGGTCTGACCATGGGACAGGGATGGGTTTCCCTCCTAATAAGTCCTCCAAATTTGAAAAGATAGGGTCTAATAGATGACCATTTATATGGGTGGGTTCACTGATTTTTTGAATGAGTTGAAAGGCTGCTAGGTCCTTGGTAAGTTCAGTTGCCGATGCCTGTAGGGGGTCATCAAACTGAAGATTGAAGTCCCCTTGTAGGGTGAAGTTAGCCAATGAGCTAACTAAGTTTGCAGCCAGGTCTGGTAATGAATTACAGAATTCCACTGAGGGACCCAGGGTTCGGTATATTAAAATACCAGAGAAAGCGAGGGCTGGGGAGAACTCAATAGAGAAGGCAGCGTTCTCGCAGTCTGGGACAGGGCTGCTGGTCAATCGGCAGGTTAAACTGTGTTTGTAGATAATGGCTATCCCGCCCCCTTTCCCTGTGGGACGGTCCAGCCTCAGGATGGAATAGCTGCTTGGAAGAGCATGAATGAGATCAGGGTCGGAGCTGGGGGTAAGCCATGTCTCTGTGAGAAACAATACCTTTGTTCGGGAAGGATGGAGATTTCTGCTGTGTGTTTAGGCAGTGATCTACAGTTTAGCAAAAACATTTTGTATTTCCGTGGGTTGGTGGGGGAGGAGTGAGGGTCTATTGTTAGGTGGAATCTGCAGTGCGAGCATTTAAAAAGGTAATTGGAGGGAGAAATGGAATATTTGCATGTTCCCCTTATCGGACCTGCTAGGTGGCATAATTCTCCCGAGCTGTACTGCTTCCACTGGCCAGTACGGGGGGCAGGGGTTTTGGCTCCTGGACCCGGCCGGACGCGGACGGGCGCAGACGGGCTTGCCTTTGGATCGCCCGCTGCGCGTCTGGTCCGGCATCCTGAATAAGGGGAGTTTAGCCCGGAATTGAGGAGAGGCAGGGGGAGGAGCCAGGTCCCTCCACTTCAATCAGCGATCTGCTAGGATCCGCTGTGGCGGACCAGGGAACGGGAGTGCAAAGAGCAATGTGTAAACAGTGCATACAGTAAGTTTAAAAACAATCTGTTACCCCCCTGATTAAGAATTCCTGTTTTAAAAATATGCGCGTTTCGTAAATCACTGAGTTTAACAAGCTTTACCTGGACAAAGGAAATGGGTATAGCCACCCCTCTTTCCAAACCCTCCAATAGGTGGGTCGCTACAGATAGTCCAACCCCTTCCTCGGGTATAAAGAAGGAACCCCTGTCCTAAAGACTTTAGATTACACCTGGACGAAACTCTGCTACAGAAATCCCGGAATTTCGACGATCTACACGACCAGATGACTGAAGAATCTCCCTTTGAGTAAAGGAGTTACTCCCCTGCTTGGCAGGCACCAAAGACGCATATGACCAGTCTGCATCTCCGAAGCTCCCGCCAGACACTGAAGACTTTTCAGCCCAGGAGGTGGGTTTGCAGACTTCCTAGAGGCCGAACCGAGTCCCCAGCAAACCTGGAACCCGTAGCCCTCGTGGGAATAGTGGAACAATGCTGCCATTGAAAACGCCAACGCAACCCAACACCATTTGACACCTATGCAGCCGGCTTTCCTGGGTGAGGTAACACGAGTACTACGGTGCTCCCATGGGTGTTGGCCCTAGAACCATCTAAGTACAAAAGGGTTTGTTCCTAGTCCACTCCTAATGTCCTTCAACTTTAAAATTCTAACTGCGACTTTCCCCATAGAAGTTAACGGGAGCTCATAGCTGTGTTCTCACACTGCACACGTCCCCCGTGGGTCCCCTGTGTCACTACCTTGGGTGGTTCCTTGGGGTCGCAGCGATTCTACAGGCTCTAGGCCTTGTTTTTAGTCAAGTCGTGGTTCTTCTACCACTTTATCAATATATGGTTTGGTTCGCTTTAGGGCCTATCGTATATATTATGCTAATTTACTGTGCTATTTGAAGTGTAACTTATGTACTTTTGCTTCTAGCCTCATAAAGAGACCAGGGGGGTGTGTTTAGTAATAAATACATATATTTTATATATATATATACCTGGTGTGGTCTCCTTTCATTTAGCCATTCAAGAGATTATAGACTGGTAAAACAAACAGCTTAACACTCCTTCAAGCTAGTATAGCTTTCAATAAAGGTTGTCTTTAAACCTATCATGAATAAGTGTTGTTTGGACTGGTACAAGGTGCCCACTATAACTAGTGGACAGCATATACCAGGCCAACTTCTCACAACCTAACTTCAAGATTTTTCACTTTTCGAACTGGAGATGGACTGGACAAAATCAGAAAGCCCTCAGGAATCATTCCAGAAAGAGATGTTGTTTCCAAAAAGTATTACCTCTGTTTTCTCAGTGCTTAGCTTAAGACAGTTTTTCTGCATTTAGCAAGTGATGCTGCACTAGACAGTTGTTACATTCTTTGACCACATTGTCTACATCAGATGCAATTGATATGAATATCTGCATATCATGAGTGTACATTAATATAGAAAAACCGTGAGTTCGAATATGTTTTGCCAAACGGGTGACATAGACATTGAATAGTGTTGACGATCCTTGATGCTCCCCACAAGGAAGTAACACGGATTAGAGCCCTCCAAACACCCCAGTCTGTTCTATATTTGTCAGAAAAGACTAAAGTAAGGTTGAAGCTGCCCCTTTTACCCCTACTGTCTCCAGCTGGTTAACTCTGTCAAATGTGACTGAGAGTTCCAGCAGGAGGACTGCAGCCCTCCCTTCCTGAGCCACCTGAATTCAAATCTCCTCTGAAGCAGCAATTAATGCAGATTTTGTACAGGTTTGTGATGGATCCAATAGGTCTTTAGCCTCCAAAAAGGCCATCAGATTTTCATTTACAGCCTCTTCCAAGATCTTTGTAGGGAGCGGCAGGCAAGATATATGGCAATTATTCTTGACCTCAGCAGGATCTTGGTAAGGTTTTTTTTTAAAACCAGGATGTAGCGATGCTTTTTTCCATCCTGTTGGAAATTGCCATGAGATAATCTCTGAGGGCCCGATTTGGATGTCGGGCGGAGAGCCTTTGACCAGATGTCGGAGGCTCTCCCTCCGACATCCAGAGTTTTCCCACCGACTGACGTATTTTGATCCCAGTGTTCGGAGGGAAAACTGCAAGGGAATTCCGTCCCTCTTCCAATGGGCTCTGGGAGCCAGTCAGAACAGGAGCGAAATTCTAATCCCTTGAATGACTTTGGAGCCATATTTGGCTCCACTGTCGAGACTCCGATGTCAGTTTCAATGTTAGCCTTTCTGACTTTCCCCTGCCCTCCACATATGGGCCCCCTCTGCCACACTGTGCAGGAATGTTTACAAACTTCTTTTTTCCAATGGGAGCTCATGCTGCAGGTGGTTTAGGACCACCCAACAAGCTGCCATTGGAAAATGAAAGTTTGCGGCCGCACCATGTGTGGTCACATCCTAATTAGGATGTCAGAACCACAACCTATGTTCGGGCGGTTCCTTCCCCACAACTGTGTCCACCTGATGAGCAGCAATCATGCCGGAAACCATTTGCAATACAAATGAG
The DNA here is from genome assembly GCF_964204655.1 of Triturus cristatus. NCBI lineage: Eukaryota > Metazoa > Chordata > Amphibia > Caudata > Salamandridae > Triturus > Triturus cristatus. The sequence continues at coordinate 1,127,058,504 of NC_140588.1, read as the reverse complement.
GGGCATGAATCAGTGGGGGAATCAGATTTAATGGTTTTCAACAGTCTTATTACTCATTACTCTGTTCGCGGAGGGAAACTGTCCAAGCCATTCAATGAATTATTGAGTTTGTCATCTGGCTCTACAAAAGAAGGGCAGACTGAATCCTACATGTGATTCACATTCTTATTAGCAGAGAATTCCTCATAGACACCCATTTACTTTCCATTGAAAAAACTCAGCAATTTTATTACAAAATACTTGTTCTGGGATACACTTTTACTCTGGTCAAAACTGGAAAGAGCCATCACCATTTTAAAGAGTCCCTTAGTGGAATTTTTAGCAATACCAAATTTCTCATGTAAGAAGGTAGGATCCTTCTGCATGGTTACCCCCACTTGTTGCCTGGTGCTCAGCTGTTATTTACTAGTCTGACTGAGATCCTGCTAATCAGGACCCCAGTCTATCTGCTTTCTCCCCTAAATTGTTATGTTCAGTACTTAGGCGCATCCCAGATTGGATACTGGGGTACCCCATATCATTAAAACTGTATCTACTGGCCTGTGATTGCAGCCTGTATAAGCTGGTGCTAGCACCACTCATGGAAGATATAGGTTTCCTATATCTAAGGTCACTGCACTTAAAACCATTAAGTCACCCTAATAGCAGGCCTTGGCAATCCTGAACGCAGGGTGCTTCGTTCTAAATGAGGGTGCATCCCTGCATGAGCAGTACACCCCTGCAGCATACGGAGTCCATTCTCCCGGGTTGTAAGTGAATCAGGCACATACCATATAGAGGGACACCTCGTAATTACACGATGAACATCTCGAAATTGGCTGCAACATATCCTATCATGTTGAACGGGCCTCCGTTAGGTTCTCAGTGCTCCCTGTGCTAGTCTTCTAGACTGTGGCTGCTGCTGACCAGAGATATGATTCTACATGATGCTGCTAAGCCAAGCCCGAGCGGGGAAGGCAGAACAATATGTATCCTGTCACAGGGAGATGTGACCACCTCCCAGACAGGGTTTAGTGTATTGGGGCCGGGTGGGTGCACTTGTCAGTGCTGGAGCAGAGTTTTCTGTTGAAAATTTATCGAGTTTTAAGCTCCAGTTTGTCTATATGTTATGATTAAAATTACTAATTTAAAAACATTAATTAATAGTTTGTCTTGTTGAAAGTCCAAATTAATCAATATTACTAATGAGAGAAACTACACGTGGGAATGCATATATGTTGCTTAATAATAATGTGCAATTTTATTAAATGAGTGTCGCAAAAGTGCTATTTGATTCGAGTTTGCGCTTTAAAAATAATGTGTACTAATGCTTCTTTATGTTGCAGATGGCTAGGTAATTACATACACATAAGGGTATTAGTGGGAATTAACACTGTATAATCATTATGATGTGGTAACGTTGTTTTGTGTTTCTTTTAATTAAGATGGTCCGTTTTGGCCTAAACAAAGATGGCTGCTATTTACAGCCTGCGCTCGAGTGATTGAATTTTGTCGAGAGGCCCTGCTGAACATGGTTGAAAGTCACCTGACCACAGCCTCTGCCTGAGTAGAAAGTTTCCGTGAGGACAGCAGCTCCGGGCTTGAATAAAACTGTCCTTGGAGAAGGATTAAGCCACAATGAACAATGAAAGATCTGTGGTGGCTCTGCTATGGTACCGAGGAAGAGCAATCGTAGTAGTAACACTTGCAAACTCGAGTTTCCTTCTTCCGTGTTTTTATTTTTGTGATTTTTCCTGAGCGGAGGTTTTCTAAATGTTGCAACATCCTTTCCTGCTCGCTCTGCTCAGCGGCTCAACGGATATTCAAGATTCATTTGTAACTTTTAGTTTTGTCATTTTTTTATTATAAATATGCTAGACTAGAGAGGGTCCGTGTTGGTCCCGTTCATTGCAGTTCATCGCGTTCAGTGCGTCCCTTGCTGTTCATTGCGCTTGGACTTCTTCCTGAACCTATGCTGAGGACGGCAGCTCGAGAGACTTTACTAAGAGACCTGTCCTGACCCATTTAGCTAGAATAGGTAACTATGAGAATAATGATTTTGCTATTAATTGACTTTCAATTTTCATTAATTTAGATAAACAATCATTTGTTTGAATTCTAGTGTCGGGTGGTTATTTCTTTGTCATTTATTGAGTTTCTAATGTTTTTCCTATGTTTTAAATCATGACTCAGGACAATGTCTTTAAGGTCGCATTGACCTCGTATTAGATGCAGATTGGTTTAGGTTTCTCTCCTATATTCAGTGTGGATAGAGTAATAGTATGAATTTCGGTGTGATGGGCCCTAGCGTATGATATGTGTATGTGCGTGTGACTGCAGGTTTACTCTGTCCGTGGAAGCAGGGAGATTTTATATGTGCCGATCTGCAGCAGTTTCCTGGTAGCAGTATGATGGTTAAGATTATTGTCTTGATCTGATAGATTGCTTGTACATAGGCTTTTTGACTCATTGATTTATTGATTGATGTTGGTATATGTACTAATACTATATGTTGAGGTCGTTGTATTGAGTTCTATGTAGTGTGTGCGGCTTCTGGAACTTGGGAGCTGGTGACGGTTCCGTAGTAGGGCCGAGGGAAGTAAGTGCTGCTCTCGGGAAAAACAGGATTGTTGGAATTACCTGTATGTATGCAGGAAAAACGTGTGACAATTGAAGTTGCGCGTCACATTGTCTGGGTTCGGAATCAGTGACATCGTCGTGTGTTACTACTAGAGATATATTTTCGGTATAAAAGGAGTGTGTATGGTAGCGAAGGTTATCTGTGAAACTCTGGTCTTAAGTCCCAGGGATCCGTAAGGTTTGCCGTTAAAGCTTATCGCTGGAGAAGTAATAGGTATTCTCTGAGCTTGTCTGAAGGACTGGGCAGAGGTAAGCGCTGCTTGGTTAACGTGTGTTATAATTCTGTAGTGGGACAGACTGTTCGCTGTTCTCAGGAAAGGCAGGATTCTGTGTGCATGTGCTACATTTTCTGGTGTGAAAGTGCGTGAATTTATGAGCATTTAGTTGATTGTAAGACTCTTTGGAGCAGTCCTAGAGGAAACAGTTAATGGATGCATGTTAGAAGGGCAGAGTAGAGGGATGTGCTACTGTGTCAACGTAAGTAATTAATTCTGTAGTGGAGCAGAGGTAAGCGCTGTTCTAGAGAGAAGCGGGATTCTTGTGAGAAAGAATTTTCTTTACTATTATGTGGTTAGCGAAGCAGACAATGGAGATGTTTATATGTTGTAACTAATAGATTTTGTAAAATCTGAAACGAAGTCTATTGAAAAGGCTTTGTAAAGGAGGGGTAGACGAGTGACAGGAGACAGAGTAGAAGCGACTGCAGCGACTGCTGACGTCACACAGACCGCGCTCTGATTGGGTAGTGGATCAGAACAGTGCTCGCGCTGGGATTGGTGCGTTGGTGTGAGTCGCGCAGGGATTGGAAGGAGTACAGGGTGACGTAGACGCTCCAGGATTGGTACGTTAGTGTAAGTCGCGCTGTTATTGGACGAGAGATCGTACAGTTGCGGAAGAGACTAGAGAATATTGGTAAACGTTAAAATGTATTACCAACCTGAGGAAAAGAAGAAGAAATCCTTGTTCGGTAAAATTAAAAGGTGGTTCGACAAGGATAAAAACATAATAACTAGAGAAGGTGAATTGCTACCTCCAACGAAAACTCCTGCATCCTTCCTGGTTGCGAAATATGGGTATCATACCTGTATTTGGTTAGACAACTGGGCTAAGTATACTAAGGACGATGGTGTCTTAGCGTTCCCGGAACATGGTTAATTTAATTTGGCCGTGTTGAGAAATTTACGGGAGAAAATGATGTGTCTAGAGCCTAGACAAAGGCCGACACAGTTTGAGGCGTTGGTAGAATGGGAAGATGAGGTGCATGAGCGAGAAAAGCAGAGGAGTGGAGGCAACTATAGGTACTTTTTTGGGAGGAAATATGATCATGAAACTCATCATGATCGAATGAGGAGATGGCGAGATGCTAGTATGTCAGAGGGATTATATCCTATGAGGACAGTTGAAGAAAAGGAAGAGAGGAAGGCTACAGAAAGGGTGCCTGATGCAGGAGTGAGAAGGTATGGGGCTAATGATTACGAGGATGAGGTCTTAGATGACATGATTTACAAGAGACCACCTCCGTATAGACCAGAACCAGAAGAGAGCACGCCAGTTGTGACTCCAATAAGAGATACTTTGCGAATTGTGAAAACTGAGGTTGTGACACCTGATCTGAAAAGTGGTAGCTCTTTTACGGAAAGGGAAAGAGAGAGAGAGCGAGAAAGAGAGAATAGAGTCAGTGACGAGAAAACAAGAGAATTAGCCAGAACGACATCTGAGCTGACTGAGAAAATTAGAGAGCTGACGAAAAATCTGGAAGCTGTTACAGTGCCTGTAATCATAGGTCTGGTTGTGCCTATTTTTGATAAGCAAAGAATGGGTGAAAATAGTTTGACAGTTCCTTATGTTGGAAATGGTTTGGTTGGTACTTGCACTTTGGAGGAATCAGGAATGAGAACAGGAGAAAATAATTTGAGACAGTCGAGACATGATGCCTGTAGTGGAGGATTAAATGTGCAGCCTAATTCAGGATTGAATACTGGTTGTTTGGGAGGAACGATTTTGGAACCACAGAGGATGGCAGAACAAGTGGGTGCAGTGAAAAAGTCTACTGAAATAACAGCTGAAGATTTGAATGATTGGTTGAAAGTTCTTCAAAAGAAGGATAAAGATTCACAGGCAATTGATGTAGCCAGGTTGCGCATAGAATTAGAGGAGCTTATTGCAGGAACAATTCCTACAGATATATTGAAAAACCATCATGATGGGGAGTTGTTATTTATGTGCAAAAGTATCACCTGGAGGGCTAAGAGTACACATGACAGGTTAAGAGCAATAGCGAGTTAACAAGGGGTTGACATGGATAAGGTGAAAGCTTTGCAGAAGTCTTACAGGATGGATTTTACAGATAAAGATATTGAAAATCTAAATGGTGCTGGTAGAACAGGACAGATTAAGGAAATGATTGCCTTATTGCGAAAATGGGGTGATGTGGAAAAGTGGAAGGATAGGTGGTACAAGAAAAGGGAAGATTCAGTGGACAGGACTTACTCAGCTTTTCCCATGAGAGAAAAAGAGAAAACAGTGGATGCTTATCCTATGAGAGAGATTCCTGGAGGTGGATATGTACATGTCCCATGGACTAGACAGGATATTTTGTCATTTACGAATGATTTCCCTCGACTAAGAGAAAAGCCCGTTGAGTGGTATAGGCAGGTAGACAGGTTTGTGAAATTGTCAAAAGTGCTGTGGATTGACCTGAATAGTCTGTTTGATATAATTGTTCCAGCAGACTTGTGGGCTGAGTGTAAAATAGTTATAGATTGGCCTGCAAAGGAGTATCCAAGAGATCCGAAAACAGGAGCACCAGATCCAGAGGTTATGAAGAAATACGACCAGGTTATTGTATTCCTGAAAAATAAAGTACCACTGAAAGAGACAGACTGGGTTAAGATAGATCGAACACACCAGGAAGCGAAAGAATCAGTTCATGCTTTTTATGAAAGGCTGATACTGGCTTTTAAACAGTTCAGTGGAGACGAACACCTGGGTGACAAGGATTTGAGTCATTTTGTATACAGATTTGTATATGGCTTGAGACCTGAAATTAGTGAAAGAATACGTGAGCATACAGTTGATTGGCAGAGTAAAAAGATTGTTGAAATCTTGAGACATGCAAAGTACTTCAGTGATGAGATTGAGGCAAAACAGAGAAAGCTGAAAGAGAAAGCAATGTGGGCACAGGTGAAGGTGTCTGAAAGACAAGAAGCACAAATGGTGGAACAAGCGGATAATCCATGAAATAGACCCAGATATGCAGGAAAAGGGAAGGGGAATCTAGAAGAAGCAAAGAAAAAGTTCCCTTGTCACAACTGTGGACAATTGGGGCATTGGAGATCCGAGTGTACGAATCCACCATTAGTGAGTAATGAGAATAAAACCTTAAATCAACAGGTGCAGAACGAGGGGTGTAATCATCAGCAGCAACAGCAGAAGGTTGTCAGACAGCAGAGTCAAGAGCCAAAACCGCCCTTGCCACAGAATAGAGGGTCCCAAAAGTATAACCAGGACTCAGGATTCTACAATGATGAGCAGGTAAACAAACCGAGACGTTCTAACCCGGTATAGCAGTACTGGTTAAAGAATGAGGGGAGTGAGTCTGAAGGGGACTATTGACGGTGCCGAAGAGAGGAGGAAGAGTGCATACTTGGTGCAACTCTAGAAATAGACCAGGCAGGACCATTTGTGGATGGGAAAATAAATGGGGAGAGTGTTACTTTTTTGGTAGACACAGGAGCGACAAGATCAACTGTCAGGTCAGCAGATATTAGAAATCTTCCTCTCTCGGACGAAGCAATCCAAGTGGTTGGTGTAGCCAATACACAGATTAAGACACGTCTTACCGAACCAGTAAGGGTAAGAATAGGGAAATTTACAGACATGCACAGATGTGTGGTCTGTGACACTAGTCCAGTGAACTTGTTAGGTTGGGACCTATTGTGCAAGATGAATTGTACAATTTTCTGTACTCCGGATGGAATAGCTTTTGAGACACCAGATGAGGATGTTTTGTACCGGATGACTCTAGATAATAGAGAAAGTGAGATTGTTGGTACATTTGCAGTGTTTAATCCAGATGATTTGCCTCAGGAGTTGAGACACACAGTGAAAACAGCAGTTTGGGATTTTACTGGAGAAGATGTGGGATTGATGAATAATGTAGATCCAGTGAAGATTTCAGTGAAAGAGGGGATTGTTTATCCTAGTATTCCTCAGTACAGATTGACCCCAGAAATAATTGAGGGAATAACTCCTATAATCGACAAGATGATTCAACAGGGTGTTTTGAGAGAGTTACTGAGTAGCCCGTGTAATTCACCGATAATGGGGCTAAAGAAACCTAATGGAAAGTTCAGGATTGTACAAGATTTGAGAAAGGTTAACAAAATTGTGGTGGCATGTTGTCCCTTTGTGCCAAATCCTTCAGTGATTTTGTATCAGATTCCTCATGATGCCGAGTGGTACACGGTGATTGATTTGTGTCATGCTTTCTTTTCAATTCCATTGCATCACGACAGCCAGCCGATTTTTGCATTTCGGTTTGGCCAGCGTATTTTAGCATGGTGTCGTATCCCACAGGGGTATACAGAGAGTCCTTCAATATTCAATCAGTTATTGAAAAAGTCATTGGAGAGTTTGATCATGCCTGAAAGTTCAGTACTAGTGCAGTACATCGATGACCTACTTGTGGCATCGAAGACACGTGAAGCTTGTGAAGTAGATACCATAGCTTTACTGAATCATCTGGCAGATGGAGGGTTAAAGGTATCTTCAGCCAAATTACAATTTTGCAAGAAAGAGGTGCATTATCTTGGACACAATATTGAAAAGGGTCTGAGAAAGGTGACCGATGACAGGATCAAAATTATCAGAGGAATGAGAGCCCCGATGACACAAAGAGAAGTGAGGATGTTTCTGGGGATGGTGGGTTATTGTCATCAGTGGATAAGTAATTTCTCTTTGATAGCAAAGCCACTGATTAAGCTGACTAAAAGTTAAGTGAGAGACCCATTGGAATTGGATGGAGAACAAATGGCAGCATTTGAGGAGTTGAAGAGCAGAATGTGTGAAGCCCCTGCTTTGGGAATGCCAGACTATGAGAAAGAGTTTGAGTTGTACTGCAGTGAGAGAAATGGTTGAGCACTTTCAGTGTTAATTCAGAAGCATGGACAACTGAGAAGGCCGATTGCGTACTTCTCATCGACACTTGATCCCGTAGCTGTGGGTTTGCCAGGTTGCCTGAAAGCAGTAGCTGCTACATGCAGAAGCTTGGAACAGAGTGAGGGCATAATAATGGGATATCCTGTAAGGGTATTCGTACCTCATGATGTGGCAATTCTTTTGACAAGAAGCAGGACTCAGTACATGTCACATAGTCGACTGACTAAATATGAGAAAATCATTCTGGGAGCATCAAATGTGACTCTTGAGAGATGTGTGAATGTGAATCCAGCAACGTTGTTACCAGATGCTGAAAATGTGAATGTGGGAGATGATGTTGATCATGATTGTTTGGATGTGCTTGATTACTGCACAAAACCAAGACCAGACATAAGAGATTTGCCGTTGCCTGAGAGTGATCATGTGCTGTTTGTGGATGGATCATGTCTGAGAACTGATGATGGTGTGCTAAGTGCAGCATATGCGGTGTGCAAGGTTTCAGAAGTTATGGAAGCTTCGCCTTTGAAAGGAGTAAGATCTGCTCAAGTGGCTGAATTGGTGGCATTGACAAAAGCTTGCAAAATTGGGAAGAATATAAGAGTGACTGTGAGGACTGATAGTCAGTATGGATTTGGAGTCGTTCATGACTTTGGCCAGCTTTGGCTACAGAGAGGTTTCTTGACGTAGAGTGGGACTCCAATAAAGAATGCTGAAGTGATTGGAAAATTGCTTGAGGCGATACAGCTGCCTAAAGAACTAGCAGTTGTGAAGTGTGCTGCTCATGGACAAGGAGATGATTTTGTTACTCTTGGTAATCGTTTTGCCAATGACATAGCACAGTATTGTGCAAAGAACAATCATTCGATTAATAGGGCACGAGAAAAGGAGATGTCTTTTTGTTCTGTGATGTTTACTAATGTCCTAGAAACGTGGGATGAAGTGAAACAGTTGCAGGATGAGGCAGGAGATGAGGAAATGAGAGATTGGATCAAGGCAGGTTGTGCCCCAAGAGAGACAGATCATGTTTGGATCTATAGAGATGGTAGACCAGTCATGCCTAACTCAATGTTGTCGACAATGGCAAGAATGTATCATGGCCAGGGACATCTGGGGAGGGATGCGATGATTAGGTCTTTTAAACAGACCTGGTACAATGCAAAGTTCAGGTTAATTGCAGAGAGCATCTGTCAGAGATGTTTGATTTGTCAACAGTTCAATACTGGGAAAAAGACAGTGGTGAGTCTAGGAACAATAGGCAGAGAAGAAGGTCATTTTACCAGAATGCAAATAGATTTCATTGAAATGCCCCAAGTGAACAGACTGAGGTATGTTCTAGTGGTAGTCTGTTTGTTCTCAAGATGGGTGGAGGCCTATCCGACTAGGAGAAATGATGGAATAACAGTTGCAAAGTTACTGTTAAGAGAGTTGATTCCTAGGTACGGGTTCTCAGTGACAATTGAGTCTGACAGAGGTGGACACTTTTACAATGAGCTCATGGGTTTAATTTGTGAGGCATTGAGCATACAGCAGAAGCTACATTGTGCATACAGACCAGAGGCTTCTGGAGTCGTTGAACAGATGAATGGCACAATAAAAAACAGAATTGGTAAGATGTGTTTAGCCACTGGAATGAAATGGCCTGATGTGCTTATGACTATTAGGTCTACTCCAGATAGAACCACAGGTTTGAGTCCGCACGAAATCTTAATGGGACGTGCGATGAGACATGCTTTCGTGCCTGTCAACAAGTTGATGACAATAACTGATGACATGATTTTGGATTACTGTAAAGGCCTGGCTGACTCAGTTCATTCTGTGTTTCACCAGGTTGGAGAATACGCTACCACACTTGAGAAGAGGCAAGCCCATGATCTGAGTCCAGGGGACTGGGTGAGGATTAAGGTGCACAGAAGAAGAAATTGCTTGGTTCCAAGGTGGGGAAGGCCAAGACAAGTTATTCTGACTACGACAACTGCAGTAAAGTGTGCTGGTGTGAAAAACTGGGTGCATGCAAGTCATACTCTGAGAGTTCCAAATCCAAAAGAAGGAACTGGTAAGGAGAATTTTGAAGAGTCAGATTCCAGTGATGATGCAGAAACTGAACCAGCGAGAAGGAAAAGGTATCCTGAAAGGGGTGAAGGAGAAAGAGAGTCAGGTGATTCTTTTTTCTTTCCAAGAGAGGCTTCAAGAGAAACTTTGAGAGTCTCAGAGGAGAGATCGGATTCTGTAAGAGTGTCTGAAGTTCCAACAAGCAGTGGAGAAGAAAGAAGAGAAAAGAGCAATTCCACAAAGACTATACTTGAATCGGATGAAGAGGTTGAGAATCCACTTGAGATTACACCTGAAGAAGCAGGGTCAGTAGAAGTTAGAGAGGGACAGATTGCGGAAGACCTCCGAGGAGGCGTAGGGAACATTCCTGATAAGCTAGGTGAAGGGACAAGTAGACAGCAAGAAGATTGCGTGTCGGAGACCCGAGGAGGGTCAGAAATAGGGAAATCTCAATCGGTAGTGGAAAAGACTGTGGAGCGAAAGAAAATTATTGAAGAACAAGAGGCAAATGAAACAGAATCAGATGAGAGTGAAAATGAGAAATCAGAGGTTCGAGTTCTGAGAAAGAGAACTTGGATTGGAGAAAGAAATAATAAAGAAGTGAGACCAAAGAGGGTTGTAAGAGGAGATCTTTGGCCTAATAGGATAAAGAGACTGAGGTACAGACTGACACGGGCAAATTCATCGAAAGCTGAACAGGTGAACGAGGTGTCGAGTCAGAATCAAGCAAAAGGTGAAAAACAAAAGATCACAAAGGAACCAGAGGAGATCAAGAGAATCAGAAAACCTAACCAGAAGTATAGGTCACCGGAATGGACGTACGTGGCACTGTCTGAAGGTGAAGAGGCAGAAAGTCAAGGAAATCCAGAGGGGACCGTACGAGAAGTGGTTGAGGAGAAAACTGTTGGAATCCTGAAAGTTATCTTGACTGACATTGGAGAAGAGTCGGATGCTCAGGATGTTGTTGAAGATCTGATACAATTCGATGTTGCTGAAGAAGAAGTGAAAAGTGATGAAAATCCAAACTGAGTAAACTAGAGGAGTCACTTGGAGAAAAGTGAAAAGAAGAAAAACTGAAATTAGCTGTTTGAAATAATCTAGTGTTCTAGTGTTTCAGTAGTGGAGTAGAAGAGGCTAAGTCAAAAGACACTGCCAAAGTAGTAAAATGGCTAATACAGAAAATAATCAAAGTAGATGTGCCTTCTTGAAAAGATGGTGTAGAATGTGCTGCTGCTGTACTGGATTATTAATACTATTATGGGGTGTACTAGCTTTACTAGTTACTTTTAGAGTTACAATAGGTACTTTTGGAATACATACTGAGAATGTGACTAATGTAGAGAAGAGTTCACAGAAAGTAGTTCCAACTAGAATTAGTAACATTTACATACATAAAGATAGGTCAATTAATGATTTTTCTAGCAATGTTTTTTCAAAGTTGTTGTACGAATACGTAAAGACAATGGAAGTTAGGGATTGCTACGTCTGTATGCAATTGCCTGCATCCATTTCGGAAGGTGTTACTTATCACCATTTACCAGCTACGTATGGGATTTTATGTAGTGTGCTAAGTAGTGTTTTTTATTTGTTAGGGAAAATAGATTATGAAATGTCTAACAAAGATAACATTTTTGGGCAATTGCCTATGAACAAAAAGCTGAATCCAGCTAAAGAAGCTAACATTTTTGGTGAGATTTTTATTGAGAAAGAAGATTTAACGTTAGATTACATTTTTAGAAACAATTTGACTTGCAGTTTGAAAGAAGAGGAGAAGGCTTTCCTAAACATGGTAGATGAAAGGAGAATGAGCATGCATGAAAAGACAGGGAAATATAAAGTGAGTGAGACAATTTGGGATATTGAGATGGGAAAGGAATTGAGGAATGGGGCTAGTCCAACTTTGGCTTTAGATGCACCACAGAAGGGTAAACTATGCATTACCAGAAAGAAATCCCAATATGATAGGTATTTTGTTGGGACTAGTGAGTGTCATGATACATACTTCATTGCAACAGGATGGGGTTTTAAAGGTGGAGAAGATCCAGTTTTCCCAGGAGTGTATTATGTTTGTGGGAACAAGGCTTATTACAAGTTGCCTGACCATTGGTATGGCACGTGTTATGTGGGACTGGTCTTTCCAAAGATTTTTCATATAGATAGAATAGAAGATGTAGAACATATTAATTTACTAACACGTTTTAAGAGAGAAACTTGGTCAGAAATCGTAGGTGATATCTTTGGAGCTTTAATTCCAGCAGTGGGAATTTCTTTAAACGCATATGGTATTCAGAAACTGTCAACAGTGGTGGATCGCTTATCGACAAGTACCGCTGGAGGGTTTCTTTTGGTAAATACAGAGATGATTGCCGTACGTGCCATGTCTATGCAAAATCGACTTGCCCTTGATATTCTATTAGCCAAGGAGGGTGGAGTTTGTGGAATGCTGAAAGTTCAACATTGTTGCACTTACATTCCTGACGAAAGCAAAGATCTGAAGGTCTATATCAAAAATATTACTGATTTGCATGAAGAATTAGTACCACTGGAAGCTGAAAGTATCTGGACTAAAATAGCTGATAAGATAGTTGCAGTTAAGAGTTTTATTGCTAAGATAGGTAGTACCATTATTGGTAAAATATTATTTCCATTGACATGCGTAATTGTTGCTTTATTGTTACTAAGATTGGGGTGTTTGTGTTGTAAAAACAGGGGAGGGAAAAAGAGAATAATTAGAGAAAATGCTGAAAAGAAACAAGGGAGGTCAAGGAGAGACCCATAAGAAATAGAATTAGAGGAGTTGAGGGAGAGTGTTTACTTGGAGTCAAAGAGGGATGATGTGAGGGAGTCTGGTGTTTAATGTTGTGTCATAAAGATAAAAGACATTTTCAATTTCTCCTAAAATTGGGACTAAATTTTTTTGGGGGTTGGTTTTTGTGGTGATAAGATATCACCAAAGGGGGGATTGCTGGAGCAGAGTTTTCTGTTGAAAATTTATCGAGTTTTAAGCTCCAGTTTGTCTATATGTTATGATTAAAATTACTAATTTAAAAACATTAATTAATAGTTTGTCTTGTTGAAAGTCCAAATTAATCAATATTACTAATGAGAGAAACTACACGTGGGAATGCATATATGTTGCTTAATAATAATGTGCAATTTTATTAAATGAGTGTCGCAAAAGTGCTATTTAATTCGAGTTTGCGCTTTAAAAATAATGTGTACTAATGCTTCTTTATGTTGCAGATGGCTAGGTAATTACATACACATAAGGGTATTAGTGGGAATTAACACTGTATAATCATTATGATGTGGTAACGTTGTTTTGTGTTTCTTTTAATTAAGATGGTCCGTTTTGGCCTAAACAAAGATGGCTGCTATTTACAGCCTGCGCTCGAGTGATTGAATTTTGTCGAGAGGCCTTGCTGAACATGGTTGAAAGTCACCTGACCACAGCCTCTGCCTGAGTAGAAAGTTTCCGTGAGGACAGCAGCTCTGGGCATGAATCCAACTGTCCTTGGAGAAGGATTAAGCCACAATGAACAATGAAAGATCTGTGGTGGCTCTGCTATGGTACCGAGGAAGAGCAATCGTAGTAGTAACACTTGCAAACTCGAGTTTCCTTCTTCCGTGTTTTTATTTTTGTGATTTTTCCTGAGCGGAGGTTTTCTAAATGTTGCAACATCCTTTCCTGCTCGCTCTGCTCAGCGGCTCAACGGATATTCAAGATTCATTTGTAACTTTTAGTTTTGTCATTTTTTTATTATAAATATGCTAGACTAGAGAGGGTCCGTGTTGGTCCCGTTCATTGCAGTTCATCGCGTTCAGTGCGTCCCTTGCTGTTCATTGCGCCTGGACTTCTTCCTGAACCTATGCTGAGGACGGCAGCTCGAGAGACTTTACTAAGAGACCTGTCCTGACCCATTTAGCTAGAATAGGTAACTATGAGAATAATGATTTTGCTATTAATTGACTTTCAATTTTCATTAATTTAGATAAACAATCATTTGTGTGAATTCTAGTGTCGGGTGGTTATTTCTTTGTCATTTATAGAGTTTCTAATGTTTTTCCTATGTTTTAAATCATGACTCAGGACAATGTCTTTAAGGTCGCATTGACCTCGTATTAGATGCAGATTGGTTTAGGTTTCTCTCCTATATTCAGTGTGGATAGAGTAATAGTATGAATTTCAGTGTGATGGGCCCTAGCGTATGATGTGTGTATGTGCGTGTGACTGCAGGTTTACTCTGTCCGTTGAAGCAGGGAGATTTTATATGTGCCGATCTGCAGCATCAGCGCCACTAAGTCTGCATGAGGGGCACATTTGGTGCCTCCCTGCATAGTCTAGTTCAAACCAGCTCTGGGACCCGTTGCCCCCACGATGGCACGAAAATGGACAAAGGACATGGGAGTAAGCACCACCCTGTCCAGACCCTCCCCTGAATCATCCCAACCCTTTCTTTAGGGTACTTAAGAGATTACCTGGGTGTAGGTCTCTAGATTCATCGTGGGACACGATTGAAGTCAGACATGACTTCTACTTCTACCGCCTGCCCGCTCTGTACTTCCTGGACTTCGTTCGGGCTTGACATCCTCTCCCTAACAGTCTGCTGCATCACCTGTGCCTGTGCACCATACAGGAACCTTCCAAGGCCAATGGGCATCCAAGACTCCTGAAGGAATCTCCCTTGAAGTGAAGGAGTAACTTCCCTGCATCTGCAGGCACCGCATCTAAGCTGACCGGTCTGGTGATTCTAAGCTCTTATGGACTTTGCCGTCTTACCAGGTTTGAGGCCAGTATCCCTTGTGGGAGCAGCAGGAACCAAACCCCTGTGCACTGTGTTGACTTGCCGTTGCCAAGGCTTGTCAGCTTCCTTCCACCATGATCTTTGGGCTCCAAGTAGCCCCAACCTCAAGCATCTCCAGTGGCCAAAGTCTTTGTCCATATCTCATTGATTGCACCGTGGCCTGCATCTTTTTGTGAACTGCTCTAGGTACTCTTTCGACTCTAGCGCCTCCGGCCTGTGGGTCCTGTTGAGGATCATCTTTGTTACTTTTGGGCTCCCCTGATTGCTCAGGGCCTGCCCTGACACTCCTGCTTGTGGTGAATTCCCTGACATTGCACCTTCTACGACTTTTAAGTTGTTTGCAGTTGCCAAGGCTTGTTGGTGCTCCTGCCGGACACCAACCCCTCAACTCTCCACATACAATGTGGGAAAGCTCATGTGTTGCTCCTGGTCTTCCTCAGCATCGCCTGGTCATCACAGTTGCAGAGTCAAGGTCACCATCAACTCTCCTGCAACTCCTGACATCGGTGGGCATTCGTCTTCCAGATCTCCTGGTCACTCCTGAGTGACATGGACTCTGTTCTCTCTGCTTGCAGGTACCTCACAACTAGAATCCAGCTTCAGTTTCCACTGGACACTTTCTCCTTCTCCAGCAGCAGCACTTTCCTGAAGTCCTGCATTGGGTTCAACTGCGGTTTCTGACACCACTTCACACCTATTCACCCGGCTTACCTGGTGTTGGTAACGTGGGTACAAGGGTATCTACATGTAAGGTGGCTCTCCATCCTTCTGTCTTCAGCGGAGTTACTTCAGGGTCCACTGGGAAGGGTCCTTAATCTTTAAAATTCCAACCGCGACTTACACGTTGATTTGTATGGAGAAGGCGGTCTGGTTGTCACACTGCACACGGTCTCTTTGGGGCTCACGGTCTCTCACTGTGGGTGGTTCCTTGGGTCCCCTGCAAATCTACGTCCTTTCAAAATTGTCTTGACCCAAGTCATGGCTCTTATTTCACTTTCTTAGTATATGGTTTGGACCCCCATTGGGGTCCACTGTGTATTAAGTGCTATTTACTTGATTTCTATGCAAAGTATTGTGTGCATTGTACATATCTCCTTGTAGGAGATATTTGTATGTGTTAGAGAGTAATATATATTAAATACATATCTTTATAAATACCTTGTGTGGTTCTTTTTCACTTAATCTATACATATATGAGTGCCTTCTGGTAAAACAAGCTGCTCTACACTCTTTCTGGACTAAGGAGGCTGCTCTCCACAGCTACCACTTATAGGGGTTTCTGTGGTTGTGTAAAACCTCTTAAATCACCATAAGGGTTGTCTGGACTGGTGCGGGGTTTCCACTTAAATAAGTGGACATCATATACAAGGCCAGCCACTCACATCTCAGTAAAATGTTTAGTTTTTGCATAAATATTTGCAGTTTTGTATTGTACAATAACTATTATGTATTTATTTTTATCTTCTGTACTATAGTTTTTCCTCCTGCTCCGTTCATTCTATTTTAAGTTTTTTACTTCAGTGAAATACCATGGACTCATGGATTTTTCCTGTAGCATATCCTTGTCTTTGTGGAGGCGAGCTGAGTGACCGGAGAGGAATCCGGTTTGAGAACCTCTTGCCTTCTCTGACAACCAAATGAATGAGATAGCATCATGTTCAGTGGCCCTTGGCCTGATGGCTGTCTCCCAATGGTACCTGCCTTCCTACCCCTCTTTGGGAGTTCTTACCAATTACTGATGATGATGTCTTTATGTCCATCAAAAAATAATAGTGATCCTTAAGCACTTAGCCTGGTCCTCACTGAACTATTACATTTCATCACCAAACCTGCTCTCTACAGGATCAAGACCTCCCAAACGCCGTCATAAACACTAAATGACAGAAACCTTCTACAGACCTATGAAATCTTTAAAACATTGGACCTTTCTCAGACATATCGCCAGTTTCAAAGGTACTAGAAATCTGTCGACAGGAAGCAAATAGCCTCCTAAGTGACTTTCAATCAGTTTCATTGGTTTCTGTACCCCTCACAGGTCAATTATTGGAAAGAATCAATGAAGAAATACTCAATACCTCTTTCTGTCTCATTTCATTGGCACCAACATTATAGTAATATTTATTTGACATTTTTGCTATTTATTTTGCACTTTTTGAAAAGCACCTCAGAAAAACATGTGGTGGAATCAGATGTTTTGTATCAGATACAAAGATGGCTGAAAACAGATTACATTGTGAATAGTAAATGAAGATCTCTTTGAGTGGTACCCTAAATTGAAGGAATCAACCATGTATGTTGAAATAAACGTGCCATATCCTTGGTAGGACGCATGCAAGGTGAAGGGGCAGAAACTGGTTGTGGGCATCTGGTCGACATACCCAATGAAAGGATGAGAATTGACCCAGGCTCAAACGGAGCGGGACCAATACAACTTTTGGGAGCATATTAGGGTAAAGTCTCTGGTGTGTGGACTAGAGCTTTCCTCACCACTAGGTGCATAGAGCACTGTTCTGCATTTTATATTCCAAAATTTCATTGGCTATTGCATCTTTTTCACTCCCTTCACCCAAAAACATGCTACATACAAGAAACTTCTTGACCAAAAAGACAAAAAAAAGAGACTCTTTGTTATTTTCACAAGGGTCCTGTTGTTTCTAATTTCAGATGCTGCACTATGTGAGGAGTGTGGACTTTACCACCAGCTCTGGAGAGGAAGTCTTCTTTGATGAAAATGGTGATGTACCAGCAGTGCTCGATTTTGTAAACATCCAGATCTCCTCTGAGGGCACCATGAGACTGGTGAAGATGGCAACTTATGACTCTAACTACCCTGAAGGGAACCAGATCAGGCTGGAGGACGATGCCATGATGTGGAACACCGGAGACAACCAGGTGAGGATCATTAATGATTCCTTCATGGAAAGGGTCAGGCAGTACCGCCTGATGCAGGGACCAGGTAGATGCAAAGTATGATAATGAATGCTTTAAACGGCTTCATTTATCAGTTTCAATTCAATTCAATTTACTTATTTATTTCGTAATGGAACTCCTACGGAGGTCCACAAAAACACACCATCAGATAAAAAAGAGACAAACTTTACGTACAATACAAAATTCTTCCTTATACATCGCTATGGAAATTCTTATATCAAACATACTAAAAAGTGTGCAAGTACTGCTAAAATACATGATACAGGCAAAAAACCAACCACTACATTTATTTATCGACTTAATGAGAAATGTGCAAATAGTGCTATAAATACATGAGACAATAAAAAGAATTCCTAATAAATAGGCAGAAATATTTTTAAAATGTATATATCTTAAAACAAACCATTTCATTCGCAGGGGACAGAACCAAAGATTGTGCCTCCTGGGCCGAGTGGATTTTATATTTAATAAAAACATTCGCCTGGCACTTTGCAGCATTGGGCATACAAAAAGCACATGATTAAGATCTTGGATTTGCAGCTGGCACAATTCACAAATTCTCTTCTTTCTAGGTGTTTTATCCCAGATGCCAGTAACATCTCTTAGAGGCAGCAGATTGAATCTCAGTAGGAGTATCAGCCTTCTAATCCCTGAGGCATACTCCAAGTTAAGTAAGGCTGTGGTTTATTCCCCAGAGCACTCCCTCTGACCGCCTCATTAATGGACCTGGACTGCCCACTATGCTATGGTCGCTCCATATCGACGGGCGAACAAAGAAATTATCACAAGCCCCAAACATTTGGTAGGACACAATCACATAGTCTAAAATGGTCTGAGTGTGTTGTGAGTGAAAGGTAAAATGTGCTGTTTTGTAAACAGGCACTCTCCCATTTAAAATAACAAGATCTAAGCCTCTGATGGAATCAAGCAAAACAAACCCCTGCTCATCTATTTTTACTTTGTTTGGTAATAAAATCTCGGGAATGTGCCAAATTTCCTTTTTGTCTGTATTGGCATAAATCCCTGAGGAAAAGTTCAAAATTTTGGCATTTAAATCCCCCACTAATGTCACCAGGGGGCATCCTTCCCTGACAACTATATCATGAAGAAAAGAGAAAAATGCATGCAAAAGGTGATCGGAATTTTTCCCAGGAGGTATATACATATTCGCCACGAGGAAAAAATTGGACCTTCCAGAATCTCCCAGGCATGCCAACTTCGCACATATACAAAGGATTGAGGGGTGGCAAAAAACCTTCTGGTTCCAATTAATGGACTCTTTAAGCAAAATCAACCCCCCCCCCACTAGCGTGTCCCCTATCCTAACGCCTAGCATAGCAAGAGTAAACAAAATAGCCATCACATCCTTTGCAAAATCACGTTTCTTGTATGCATATAACTAAAGGGTTCATAATTTTCAAGAAATTCAAGTTTTGTTTCATTGGGACCCAAGCCGGCCATATTCCAAGACAAGAGTAGCCCACCCAGGCCACCTCGATGGAGCACTCCTTACTGCTTCCGGATGAGTGTTATTCAGGGCTCTTGCAACCCAACTCCACTGGGCAGATTCATCTTCTATGTCTGAGGCCTGAGGGGCAACTGGCACATTGGCCACAACGTTTATTGAGCGCCCCTCCAGTCCACGGAAACCAGTATATTTTTTGTATTGGCCACTGAGTACTCGGTATCGGGGCCCAATGCATCTAGCGCCACTGAATTAGTGGCCCTAGAGACTTTCAAATAATGGGTTTTTGGGCCCGCAGTTTGATATTCCTCATATTCATTAACAGGTGTTATATCAAGCCGTCGTTTCAAGAAATTCTCACAATTCTTCAAAACCAAGTTGGCCATTATCAGGAAGCAAAAAGTGACCCAAGAATATGGAACAGGGTCATGTACATTAATCATCACATTTAAAATATCCTTGCTTGATATCAGCTTTAATGCCTCTAGTTACGAGAATACGCTAAGAATGTACCCTCTGTTTAGCGGTGTGGATTCATTATCAAATAGCCAGATAAAATCCACCATGGGAGATAAACCGGTCTGTACCCCTCTAGTTTTCAATTATCAACTATCCTTCTCAAGGAGAAGTTCCTTAACAATATTAAATGTCTTAAGCTCTGAAACTAGCAGGAGACAATAAAGCTGTCTGTATTGTAACCGCAGTGAAACAAGGACCTCAAAGATAAAGTGAACATCACAACCTAAAAAGAGGGATTAATGTCCTACCATCAGAAAAAACACACTGGAGGATATTAAGGACCTTATTTACAAGAAATTATGCATTGCTGCGCCAAGACAACATTTCTTGTGCCTGCATGAAAAATCCTTACGACTCCGCGGATGCTCATTATTTACAGTACGGGACACATCGCGCAAGGTCGCAAGGATGCTCCCGACATTCTGATGTGTCTGTGTGAAGGATGCAACATGGCATCTGGCTCAAAAGTGCCACATTGCTGTAGTTGGTCATAAACTACAACAATGCATCAAAAAACAGAGGTTTGAATGACGCAAGTAGCCTACTTCATTGGGACAACCGTAATAGTGTGTCAATAGGGGAAAAACTCACCTTGCACTTTATTACATTGGCCCTGGATGTCACACATATAAGTGGCCAAAGTGTACCTAAGTGTACCACTTTGCCTACATATGTGTGAAATAATGTGTCAATAATGGTGTGTAATGTGGAAGCAACTGTGTTACTTACTCTATGTGTGCACTTGTTGAGGGGATGTGACTTGGTTACAGATTACAGTGTTTCAAGTCACTTCAGCCAATGCATCATTCCTATGCCTGGTTTTTAGAGGCGGAGGAATTTTGACACATTGCAAGCGCGGAAACCTGCTTCCCGACAAAGCATCACTTTTCCAAAATGTAAAAAATACCACTGCTCAGTTTTATGTGCGATTTTATGTGGGAACGCATCTTCTGACGCAGTAGGTTGACTACCACCACCTAGAATACTGGACCAGCGCAGTATAAGAACATGGTGAGGATATGGAGATATGAGCTGGAGCATGAATTAGGGGAGAGCACCAAGAAATGCAAGTGGACAAAAGTGGGGAAAAAATACCCTCCTAGATTGTAGAGATAGGGCAGAAACAAAAGTTGAATTTCTCCACTAATTCTAGTTTGATGGATAAGGAAATTGTAGCAATGACTTTGTGGAATTTAACATGACTAAACCATGGGCTTTAAGATTCTGATTGGCATAAATATGTACAGTAGTTCAATTTTTGAATCTTCCAGGAGACATGGGTACCAAGGTTTGGAAAATATATTGCATCAGGCAACTCTCTAATCGTAATGTAGACAGATCCCTGTGTATTAATAAAATCGGACGTACGTCATATCTTACTATTTCCGTACAATTATTTGAAGTTTTTCAATGTAGACTCCACTCTATATCGTGAAGATTCAAAATTCTCCCCTAGTGTCAATACTGCAATGTTGCCATCCTCACGCTCATGCCGCACGTCCGTATCTCTATCGCACGAAAAAAAAAAGCTTTTATATTTTCCAACCACAGAAACAGTACGTTGATAAGCCCTGAAGAAGTCCCAAGAGGGATGAAAAGCGTTGGCGGCAGAGCAATTGTAGGATGTTTTTAAGGAAGTAATTGTTATATAATAAAGAACGAACGATAAAAACGACAATCAAGTCTCTCATCATTAAATGGATATATGTATTATGGGAAGCTGAATTAATGCAATACTTTGTTTTGTTCGAATTATAATTAGTAACACTACGTTATTCACAAAATAGAATTACATTTCTCGGGTGCAGGGTTATCTTTTAGTATGTTTATGATGGTTCTGTAACTGTCTTTGGGATGCATATGGGTCACATCCCAGACCTGCTGCACCAAGGGTTATTTTGAATATAAGAGGCAAATAAATTAGTGACGTCTGGTGCTATTTTTGTCAGAAGCTCTGACCCTGATTGTTGTTTAATTTAGTTAATGCATTTTCATGCGACATCCATGTTTCATACATGTTCAGGTTGCCACAGTCCCTCCAGGTAGTTGTATGTGCCTAGCATTCACATCAATGTTCACTTGTGGATGGGTATGTTGCAGGGGACAGATTGAAAGGTTATCCATGGTCTTTGACATGTCGGATTTGGCCTTGGATGCTTTTTTGGCTGAGGCTTGATCTTGTTGTGTCACATGTCAATTGTGAGAGTGTGTGACTCCCTTGGCTGCCCCAGGGGTGTTTGCTTGTGTGAGGGGAGAGAGATCATCACTCAGCCCGACGCTGTTCAACATCCACATGGCCCGCCTCACACAAGTGGTCCGCCACCACAACCTCTAAAACATCTCCTATGCCGACGACACCCAGCTCATCCTCTCCCTCACCAAGCACCCTCACACGCCAAGACACACATCCAGGAGGGTCTGAGGGCCATAGACGACTGGATGAGGAGTGGCCATCTGACACTGAACTCGGACAAGACAGAGGTCCTCATCCTGGGAAACACACACTCAGCCTGGGGCGACTCCTGGTGGCCAATTGCTCTGGGGACATCACCGACACCCACCAAACATGCACGCAACCTAGGAGTGATCCTCGCATCCTCCGTCTCCATGTCCAAGCAGGTCAACGGCGTCTCCTCCTCCTGCTACGACACCCTACGCACGCTCCGCCGGATCTACTAGTGGATCCCGAATTAAACAAGTAGAACAGTGACACAGGCCCTCGTCAGCAGGTGACTGGACTACGCCACTGCACTCTACGCAGGACTCCCATCCACACACCAACGGTGGATACTACATTTCTGCAACGCCTCGGCACAAGTGATCGTCAATGCCCCCCGCCACAGCCACATCACCCCCCTCCTGAGAGACCTGCACTGGGTCCACATCGACAAGAGGATCACCTCTACGCTCTTCAGCCACACACACAAGGCACTCCACACCCATGGACATGCCTACCTGCACATCAGACTCAGCTTCTACACCCCCACCCGCAAGCTCCGCTCCGGCATCCTCGCCCTCGCAGCTGTCCCCTGCATCCAACGTACGCCCGTCTGCAGCAGATCCTTCTCCGACCTTGCCGCAAGGAGCTTGAACACACTCCCAACCCACCTACGACTGACCCAAGACCTACTTGCCTTCTGATATCTCCTCAAGACCTGTCTCTTCGAGCAGTATTGTAACCCCCCCTCAGCGCCTTGAGACCCTCACAGGTAAGTTGCGCGCCTTACAAGTACCCAGATCGATTGTTGATTGATTGATGGTGCCTGCTGGTGGGTGTAGTGTGATTTTGCGGTTGGTCTCTCAGGTGATGTATCTGTCCCCCTATGGCGCATGCTGCCATGTCAGTGAGTGTGAGTTCCTGTCCTAGTTATCTGAGCTGGTTGTGTTTGTGTTAGATTTTTCAGTTGTCACAGGAGGGCCTTGTGCTGCCTACAGCAGGGCCAAGTGTCAGCTACCTTGTCAGTACTTTGGCAGTCCCTGTGCATTGCGCATTGTGCCTGGGTATGTACCTGGGCCATATGGGCTGAGGGAATTGGTGTCTGTTTCTGAGTTTTACTATATGTTTAATGATCCACACCCTCCCAGCATCCCGAACATCCTGTCTTGGGTTTGTGGTTTGTGTAGGCTGGGACATGGCATGGCCTTGCTTTGTAAATGGGGCATACTCATGTTAGTGGCATGAGCGTTGTTTTTGAGTGTGGTTGTGTCAGGTGAAGGCTTGGTTGCAGGTGAGTGCATTTGTTGTACTTGGGGTGTGGATGCCCTTCCCCCATGTTACGTGAGTTGTTTGTGTACTCAACAGGCTCTCGGACTCCTTCAACTCCGTGTACTCCAACCGGCGGAAGCAGGGCCATCACCTTCTCCTCCCAGGGATGGTAATGTACCGGTCTGCGGGGCAGCCCACCTCCTGTGATGTTACTCTGGGCGTATTCCTCGTTCATTTTGCGCTTGACTGCCCTACGCAGATCGTACCACCTGGCATGACATTCATTCCTGGTCCTTCTGATGGGCGCTACAGCATTCACCCGATCGACGATCCTCTGCCACAGGCTAGTTTTTTGGGATATGCTGGTCTGTCTGACCAATGTTCCAAAGAGCTGTGGCTTGACTCTGATGATTTCGTTGACAAGGATGTCCAGCTCTGCCGTTGTGAACTTTGGATTCTTGTCTGTGGGCATGGTGTGGGGTGTGGGTGTGGATGGTTGTGGGTGTGTGGGTGTGAAGGTGTAGGTGTGTGTGTATGTGTAGAGGGGGTCTGTGTGAAGGAGGTTCTGTGAAGGTGTGTGAGTTAAGGTGTATGGGTGCAGTTGTTTGTGTGTGATGTCTGTCATCAGTGAGTCTGTTGCAAAGGCTCATGGTTTGTGTTTGTGGGCCCTTTTTATTGGTCCATTTGTGGGTGTGGCTGTGTTTGAACTTTAGGTGGGTGTGTTATAAGAGGTGGTTGTGATTTTGGGCCTCTGTTTGACTGTTTGGATGTGCCAGGTCAGTCTTTTAGTAGTTTTTTGTCCTGTAGACGTCTTTTGTGGTGTTGTGCGAGTCGAATTGACGGTCCTTGTGCTGTTTTACAGTGTCCTGGTTCAGTATGAGTCGTTTTCGCATAGGTAAGGTGCGTCCATGGCTATGTTGTTGTTCAGTGTTCACATGTGCAATGGTGTTGTACGACTCGTACATACGCAATGCTGGGGTACGGTGTTGGGGTACGGTGCGTCCAAGTACGGGGCTGGGGTGGGGTGTACGGGTCGTACATATGCGGGTGCTGTTGTGGGGGGTACGGTGCTTACATACGCATGTGCTGGGGTACGGCGCGTACATGGGGGGATGCTGGGTTATGGTGTTGGGGTACGGTGCGTCCGAGTACGGGGCTGGGGTGGGGGGTATGGCGCTTACATACGCGTGTACTGGGGTACGACACGTACATGGGGGGATGCTGGGGTACGGTGTTGGGGTATGGTGCGTCCGAGTACGGGGCTGGGGTGGGGGTACGGCACTTACATACACGTGTGCTGGGGTGGGGGGGTACGGCGTGACCGTACGCAGGTGCTGGGGTACCACGTGTCCATGCGCGGGTGCTGGAGTGGGGGGTATGGCGCGTACATGTGCGGGTTCTGAGGTGGGGGTACGGCGCGTACATACGCGGGTGCTGGGGTAGGGGGTACGGCGCGTACATGCGCGGGTGCTGGGGTGGGGGGTACGGCGCGTACACACGTGGGTGCTGGGGTGGGGGGTACGGCGCATACATACGCGGGTGCTGGGGTATGGCAGGGGGTCCGTACGACTCGTACCCCGTGCCCAAGTGTACCGGGGTAGTGGTCATACACAGTTCACTCCGTAGGGGACGTTTTCCATACGCTTGGGGATTCGGAACGCCGGTATGGATCGGACTTGTGCGCTCGGACTTCAGTTTTACGACTTGTACGTAAATCTGTCCGAGGACGTCTCGTAGACTTTTCCCGAGGCAATTCGTATGTAATTTGACAGTACGAATCGTACTTGCCCATTTGTATGGGACTTGTACGAATATTTTTGGCGGATCGGAATCGGCACCATAATGTTGTTTATGTAGGGCGGGCGAGAAAACATCTACAAGGTGAGAAGAGGATCAGGCGGTAAGTCCCCTCCTAAAAACTATGTTATGTTATGTTATGTTACGGGGATTTATATAGCGCACGATTACCCAAGGGTGTCCTGGCGCTACCCATTATTCCTGAGCGAGGGGACAGAAGTTTTACCACTACCCATTGAACAACCAGGTCTTCAGGCTCTTCTGAAGGCCAGAAGATCAGGGCACATTCTGAGATGGGGCTATCACCAATCTCCCTTCAGTGGAGGCAGAGGAGGTAGTATCTCTGATGGGCAAATTGAGGTCTGGTCCACCACTGGACCCAGCCCTGCCGCACATCCTCAAAACAGTTACATCTGCTGTCCTTCCTACACTGGTTAACATTATGGGTGAACACCCTAAATATCGATTCCGAAATATCGACTGCCCAGAATATCAAAGTTAAAATATAGAGTGGACAGAATATCGAATTATCAAAATATAGATAGGTCAGAATATCGAAATTGGGGTACGAAATATCGATTTCCATAATAAAGAATTTAAAAATATAGAATTCCATAATATCGATTATTTTTTAGTGTTACGTATGGTAGTATATGTGTTGAAATTATGTATTATTTTTGTAATGTATGTTTAATTTATTTAAACTAATGAATGTTATGTAATTTAATTTTAGCGTAATTTAATTCCGTAGCGGGTTGTGGGTTTATAGGGGAAAAGGGTGGGAAGTAATTTAACTATAGTTAATTAAATATTAATTATATTTATATGTTTTGATAATTAATTGATTGATAATTAATTATTAATTGGTAATTAATTTTTATTAATTGGTAATTAATTTATATTAATTGATTAATTGATAATTATGTTAATTGCATTTTTTATTATTAGGAGCGGGTTGTGGGTTTGTAGGGGAATTGGGTGGGAAGTAATTTAATTGTAATAAAGTAAATATTTATTTTTTTATTTATGTGTATTGGTAATTAATTGATAATTAATTATTATTTGGTAATTCATTTGTATTAATGGGTAAATAATTTGTATGAATTGCTAATTAATTTTTATTAATTGCGAAATTATTTTTATCAATTGATTAATTGATAATAATGTTAATTGTATTTTTTATTATTGGGAGTGGGTTGTGGGTTTATAGGGGAATTGGGTGGGAAATAAATTAATTGTAATAAAGTAAATATTAATTGTTTTATTTATGTGTATATTTGATAATTAATTATTGATGAGTATTTAATTTGTATTCATTGGTGATTCATTTTTATTAATTGCTAATTAATATGTTTCAATGGTAATTAATTGTTATTAATTGGTAATTATTTTTAATTCATTTCTTATTGGTATTGATAATTAATGTAATCTTATTTTAAAATTAAATCATTACTTTTCCTACTTTTGCACTCTCAGGAGTGGGAATACTATTTTGTACCCTCCCGCTAACCAACTCTTTCCCCACTGTTGCATTCACTGGAGTGGGAATAGTAATTTGTACCCCTACGCTATCCAACGCTTTCCCTACTGTTGCACTCACTGGAGTGGAAATAGTAAATTTTCCCTTCCTGCTATCCAACGCTTTCCCTACTGTTGCACTCTCTGGAGTGGGAATAGTACATTTTATCCTCCCGCTATCCAACGCTTTCCCTACTGTTGCACTCTTT
Organism: Triturus cristatus; assembly: GCF_964204655.1. Lineage (NCBI taxonomy): Eukaryota > Metazoa > Chordata > Amphibia > Caudata > Salamandridae > Triturus > Triturus cristatus. The sequence continues at coordinate 1,127,031,726 of NC_140588.1, read as the reverse complement.
AAAGTGGGAATAGTAATTTTTACCCCTACGCTATCCAATGTTTTCCCTACTGTTGCACTCACTGGAGTGGGAATAGTAATTTTTCCATTCCCGCTATCCAACGCTTTCCCTACTGTTGCACTCTCTGGAGTGGGAATGGTAATTTTACCCTCCCGCTATCCAACGCTTTCCCTACTGTTGCACTCATTGGAGTGGGAATAGTAATTTTCACCCCTACGCTATGCAACGGTTTCCCTACTGTTGCACTCACTGGCGTGGGAATAGTAATTTTTACCCCTACGCTATCCAACGCTTTCCCTACTGTTGCACTCATTGGAGTGGGAATAGTAATTTTTCTCTTCCTGCTATCCAACGCTGTCCCTAGTGTTACACTCTTTGGAGTGGGAAATAGTAATTTTTACCCCTACACTATCCAGCATTTTCTCTACTGTTGCATTCACTGGAGTGGGAATAGTAATTTGTACCCCCTACGCTATCCAACGCTTTCCCTACTGTTGCACTCACTGGAGTGGGAATTGTAATTTTTCCCTTCTTGCTATCCAACGCTTTCCCTACTGTTGCACTCTCTGGAGTGGGAATAGTACATTTTATCCTCCCGCTATCCAACGCTTTCCCTACTGTTGCACTCTTTGGAGTGGGAATAGTAAATTTTCCCTTCCTGCTATCCAACGCTTTCCCTACTGTTGCACTCTCTGGAGTGGGAATAGTACATTTTATCCTCCCGCTATCCAACGCTTTCCCTACTGTTGCACTCTTTAGAGTGGGAATAGTAATTTTTACCCCTACGCTATGCAACGTTTTCCCTACTGTTGCACTCACTGGCGTGGGAAGAGTAATTTTTACCCCTACGCTATCCAACGCTTTCCCTACTGTTGCACTCATTGGAGTGGGAATAGTAATTTTTCTCTTCCTGCTATCCAATACTTTCTGTACTGTTGCACTCTCTGGAGTGGGAATAGTACTTTGTACCCCTACGCTATCCAATGCTTTCCCTACTGTTGGAGTGGGAATAGTATTTTTTCCCTTCCCGCTATCCAACGATTTCCCTACTGTTGCACTCTCTGGAGTGGGAATAGTAATTTTAACTCTCCCGCTATCCAATGCTTTCCCTACTGTTGCACTCTTTGGACTGGGAATAGCAATTTTTACCCCTACGCTATCCAACATTTTCCCTACTGTTGCACTCACTGGAGTGGGAATTGTAATTTTTCCATTCCCGCTATCCAACGCTTTCCCTACTGTTGCACTCTCTGGAGCGGGAATAGTAGTTTTTACCCTCCCGCTATCCAACGCTTTCCCTACTGTGGCACTCGCTGGAGTGAGAATAGTAATTTTTACCCCTACGCTATCCAATGCTTTCCCTACTGTTGCACTCTCTGGAGTGGGAATAGTATTTTTTACCCTCCCGCTATCCAACGTTTACCCTACTGTTGCACTCTCTGGAGTGGGAATTGTAATTTTTACCCCTACGCTATCCAACGCTTTCCCTACTGTTACACTCTCTGGAGTGGGAATAGTAATTTTTACCCCTACGCTATCCAACACTTTCCCTACTGTTGCACTCACTGGAGTGGGAATAGTAATTTTTACGCTCTCACTATCTAACAAAATCTCTACTTTTTTTACATTACTTTTATTATGTTTACATTTTAAGCTTTTTTATATTATATTATGTATGTTTTAATTAATAGTTTTTAATATTTAATTACTTTCATATTATTTTTAATACATTTTAAAAAATCGACATTTTAGCTAAATGTATTTTAACATTCTATATTTTGGAATCGATATTTTAGTACTTACCTGTTTGTAGATAGGGAGTCGATATTCTGTTCTTCTATATTTTGGCGTCGATATTTTGGGCATTCTATATTATGTCCCTCGATATTTAGTCACTGAACCAAGATTATGAACCAGTCTCTGGAGATGGGTGTGGTTCCAGTGGCATGGAAGCATGCCATAATTAAACCCCTGCTTAAAAAAGCCAATGCAGGCCCAGCGCAACTAGGGAACTACCACCCCATTTCGATGCTGCCATTCATCAGTAAGCTACTGGAAAAACACATTAATAGATCATTGGAAACAAACTGCTGTCACTACTCCACCCAGATGGGATTCTGTGCACAACATGGCACTGAGTCTGCGCTGTTGACGGTGGTGGAGGAACTCAGAATGTCATTAGATCGGAGAAGCTCAGCAGCTTTACTACCCTTGGACCTAAGTGCAGCCTTCGACATCTCAGCCTTCGGTCTACAAGGTGCCAACTTACAGTGGCTGACTTCACTCTTGGAGGGAAGAACTTTCCAAGTTATGGAAAGCAAATTCTTCTCTAACGCAATGTCCCTAACATGTGGGGTGCCACAGTGTTCCTCGCTGAGTCCCACACTGTTCACTGTTTTTATGGAGCCATTATCTTGGATTGCCCAAGATTTTGACATCTCTATGACCTCCTACACTGATGATACGCAGTTGGTGATTTCTTTAGACCCTAGAACCAACGGGGACAGGTTATATCCCGGTATCAAGAAAGTCATGGAATGGATGACCAACAGCTGCTTAAAACTAAAAGGGGACAAAATACAGTTAATGATCCTCAGGAAAAAGACAATTCCTAGGCCATCTATAAGTTGCCCTAATTGCCTGGGCGGACCACCCATGACTAAAGAATACATAGAGAGCCTGGCTCAAAAAAGACCTATCAATGACAATTCAAGTCAAAAAAGTATTTGGCACCTGTTTCGGACTACTCAAAATTCTCTGGAAAATCCTAGATCGGATACACCATAGAAAGACTGTAGTCCATTCTATGGTCACATCACGTCTGGACTATGGAAACTCACTATTCCTAGGGGCACCAAAATACGTGATCAACAGACTTCAGGTGGTCCAGAACATGGCAGCTAGGCTGCTGTGTAAGGCCGCAGCTTGGGAGTCAGCCAAAAAGCCCCTTAAAGAACTTCATTGGCTCCCGGTGGAGGCCAGAATCAAGGCGCTGGTACTAACGCACGGAGCACTATGCAATAGGGACCCTTGAAAAATTTGAAACTTGGTGTCCCCATATGTTCCAAATAGGAATCTGAGATCAAGCTCTGAAGGACTTTGAAAACCATCAGTGTCAGGAAAGCGAGGTGGGGAGGCCGGCCCTTCTCCGACCTAGCACCCAAACTCTGGAACTCTCTACCATGTGAATCACGGATCATGACAGTAGAGAATATAATCAGGCTTTATTATAAGGATCTCTGGAGAGAGAGACCAGGTTAGACCACCACCCTAAGATGGACGCTGAGGCAGAATACCTTATTCATTAGCAAGACAAGGAAACAGCCTTGGACAGAAGGAGAAATAATAACAGAAAACAGTGCTCTGCTGAGGCAAGCAATATGAGCACTGAGGACTAACCCAGGCACAGTCTAATATGGATTGCTAAATACAAAATGGATGCATACTGGCTAACTAAAGCTTACATGCTGTGAGGATAACTCAGTGGGTTGCATAACGTGAATGCAAATGTATGTTTTTTAGCCACACACTGCTAATCTGAAATAACACAGGAGAGTCATCATAGGAAAGGGAATTTTAAATCTAACACAATAGAATGCTGCTCATGAGAGAATATTAGTTTGTAAGCTGTAGTGTGCACAGAGTATATTGGATCCCCAGAGGTTTTACAGAGGTGAAAGGAGATTATACCTTACTCTCGTTTGTGGTAGTGTGGTTAAGCAGTTAGGCCTATCAGAGGTCTATGTTAAGCCTTTGTTGTACACAGCCAGGAAAGAAATGATTGCACACACCCTGAAAGACTGAATCCAAGACCAATTGTTTTGTATAAAAATATAGCTTTGTTAAGTTTATTTCTAGAACTAAGAGAAACTCAGTTGCAGATCAGTGCCAATTAAATTTTTTAACATAGCAATACTTTTCAGGCACAATAGGAATTGTGTAGCAAAAGAAATAAAGGTACTTTACAGTAGTACTGAAAATACTTTGATGGATCAAATAACAGTGATAGATCTTAGCACATGCTAAAGATAGACACTTAGGGCAAATTGGAAGAAATGCAATGCAATCCTATTGGAGGAAACCAGTTATGCACATTTACAGGTAAGTACTTGACTTACACATCCAGTCTTGGGGCTTTAGCCCAACCCTAGAAGAGGGTCAGATCAAGGTTGGTATTTCACCACCAGCAGCACAGGGGCAGTCAGGTGCAGCGGTCACTGAACCCAATGTTAGTCAGTGAAGGCTGGGGGCCCCCACAAGAGGTAGAGAATGCAGATAAGTACCCATACTTCCAGGGCACAGGCCCAGGAGATTAAAGCACACACAGTGGTTGTCCACAAGGCAGCACCAACCAAACACCACCTGCGGCACAGTGGTCGCTGGGTGCAGGGTGCAAATCAGCTGCGGGCACCCAAAGCAAGAAAAGGGGAATCTCGGTCACAGAGAGAGGCTGCTGGCTCAGACCAGGAGGCTGTAGGAAGGTGACTACCAGCTGGGAAAGTAAGCTGGGGATGCTGGGGAGCCTCTAGGTGTTGGACTTTCTTTACTGGAACTGGTCACATTCAGGGGGACCCTTCGCGATGCGGCTGCAGAAGTCTTAGTGGTATCCAGGAGAAGTCAGCCAACAGTGGATTCAAGATCAGGAGCTCTGAGGAGACTTCACTGGACAGGTGAGCCACTCAGACTTGGGACGTCGCCGTTGGGTACAGAGTGGGCAGCTGTCACAGTTCTAGCTCGATCCAGAGTCCTTGGAGTAGATTTCTTCATGACACGTCTGCTGTCCACAGGAGATTGGAGCATTTTTCAAAGGCTGCAGTCCTCCCAGGGTTTTCAGAGGTCACTGGCTGCAAGACAGGTCACCTTATTGTTGCAGGCTCTTCGAGACAGGCTGATAGGGCTGGGCCAAGGCAGTCACTGTCTTCAGGCTTCTCTACAGTTTCTTCTTCCTTCTTAGGTCATCACAGATCTAATGATCAAGGTTCAAGGGTGCCACTAAATACTGAATTTATGTGCATTACAAGTACTGGCAGGTAGTAGCCAATGGGCTACTTGCCTTTAGGGTGACTACATCCATTATGTGCCCCCTCCCTTTGTGGAGGAGGCATCCCCTAACCTGATTGGCTATCCATCCATCCAACATGGAATATTTTCCAAGGAGGGGGCTACTTCAGCTCTGGACACCATAAGGTCGGTCCTGGCTGAGAGGGGACACACCTCTCCTAACTCCTAATTTTACTGCCGACCTTGCCACCAAAAGTGAGGATTGGTCGGGGGCGGGCATCTCCACTAGCTGGATTGGCACCAGCTAGCATAACAAAGGGCAGGAAGCCTTTGAGGCTCACTGCCCTGAATGCTGCTCCTCCTTGGAGATAGATGAGAAGCACCTCAACCCCACGCAGGCTTTGTTTCTGACGCATGAGAGCACAAGAGTTCCCACCTCAGGGGGTCAGAAGCATGTCTGTGTGTGTCAGGCTGGTGCAGACCAGTCAGCTGTGCACTAAGGAGTTGTTGTTTTTTGCAGTTGGCATCTCTAAGATGCCCTCTAAGTACATTTTATTATAAATGCAAAACTGGCCTTAGTTTGGGTTCATTGTGATGAAACGTTTGATACCAAACTTCTTAGCATTCAGTAAAGCCACCATGAAGCTGTGGAGTTTGTAATGCCAAACTCACAGCTCATGTACTAAATATGGCTTAACTGCACTAACCATGTCTAAGAATGGACTTAGACACTGTAGGGGCACACTGCTCATGCAGCTATGCCCACACATGTGGTATAGTGCACCCTACCATAGGCTTTGAGGCCAGCTAGAGGCACGACTTACCTATGCCACAGGCAGTGCTGGTGAGCATGGCATACAGGGGTGTGCACCAAAAACACACAGTTGCCATGGTAGTGTGTATGTGTTAGATGAGGGGTCTCTGAGGATGGCAAAATATATGCTGCAGTCCTTAGAGACCCTGTCTGGTCATAAGGCCCTTAGTACCAGTGGTACCTTCTACAAGTGACTTATATGTAGGCCAAAGGTATGCCCATTGTGGGAAGAACATTTTGGGAATGAACACAGGCACTGGGAACCTAAGTGGCAAGGCCCCAGTGCACATTCAGTCAAAGGGCATCAGATATCTGGCAAAAAGTGTGGGGTAACCATGCAAAAAGTGGTGCTTTCCGACAACAACCATTGTAAGAAATTGGGTTACTGGTTGAGGGTGGTAAAACCATACTCAAGCATAAATCCAAAATCTTGACAGGATGAAGTCACATGCAAGCCCCCACAATTAACCCATGCTTAACCCTCTGGTAGCTTTGCATAGAAGCAGTCAGGCTTAATGTCTAAAGTATTTATGCAGTATCACACAAGAAAAATCTGTCAATTTTAGAAAGTTTAAGGAAAACTTCATAAATAATTTCAGAGCTAAACATCAAAACTCAATCAGTAGACGCAGAGACATGGAATTTTAAAGATTTTAAGTGAAAACAGTATATGAAAGCACAAAACACAAACAGAAGGTTTTCACTACCAGGACATGTAAAATTTAAAAGTACATGTCCAGTAATTTAATTACAATGCACCCTGCTTCATGGACTACAAAAGACCTACCTTAGGGGAAATTAAATGTAATACATAGTGAGTTTAAGGCTTGGCAAGTCGAAATGGCAGCTTCAACCAGCCAGCATTCTGCAATGGCAGGCCTGAGACATGTTTTAAGTGGCGACTCCAGAGGATGTCACATTAAATGCTGCAGCCCTCTAGAAGCATTTAATTTGCCAACCCTGGGAAGATGAAACACCACTTTACCGGGGACTTATGGGTAACATAAATATTCCAATCAGATCTGAGCCATTTTATCATATTTCCGAAAGTGAGCACTGGTGAGCAGTGGTACAGTGCACAGAGCCCTAGGGGCAGCAAAAACAAAGTACTAGAAAATGGGAGGGTGAGAGCAGGCAGTTTGGGAGAAGACCACCCTAAGGCTGACAGGTCGAACAACCATGTTGTAGAAGTTTTCTAAAGATGCTTATCGTAGGAGCACAGCTCAAGTGTTTCTGTATCAAACTACATGTCCTAGGAGCCAGACTCCTCTGTGCTCCTCGGTGTGCTCTGCAATCACCGCAGCTGAACATAGGAAGGTTCCAGAAGGTTGGAAAGAGCTTCTCTAAAGAAGCCGTTGCTGCTCAGCTCGGACATCTAAAGATATATATTTTTATGAAGGCTGAAACTAGTCTTGCATTGCCTGTGTTTGGGTTCAGAGAGGACCTGGCTTGGCAGTTTAGGCTGTTCTCTTCCTATTGGAGCAGGGCCAAGGCAGATTTGTTATAGGGATTGATCCAATCTGAGGTGGTATGGTGGGCAGAAAAAGTATGGAATGGGATGCGGCCCAGGTAATTATCAGTGGCTGAGATTATCTCATGCATTCCATCCATCACTTTTTGTAGACCTCATTGTGATGCCCTAAGTGTGATGGGTATGCTAAAATGAGAGTGTGCTGCTGTTTTTGTTTATAAACCAGGGTAGTCACATTACTTGTAATTCCAGAACAAGGGGCCGTTTCATTCTCTGAAACAACTAGTGTGGCTGGTCGTATTCCACTTAGACATTTCTGGGTTTGCAATTCATATCTAAGTGTCTAGTACTGAGAAGGCAGGTTTATTCAATTGTACCCTTGTGTAGCCAACTTTGGGGGAATAAATGTTTCAAGCACAAGTAAGAAATAATCTGAGGGCTCTTGAGAAATTTTCTCCCAAATTGCTGATAATGGAAAATTATAATCTTGTGAAATAATGGGCATTTCCATTTCTTATGTGTTACTGAGGTAAGGTTGAATAAAAGCAAGCCCCTCACAAAGACACCTGTAGGCAGTTGATATTAAATTGATAAAGTGCACATCAAAGGGCTTGGCAATAACCAGAGTGGATCAATTTTATATCAGCCTTATATGTGTATTGTCAAATGTCCATGCAAATAGTCCTTACTTTGCTTTGCACACATTACAATACACAGTATTTTGCTTTGTGCCACTCTGTACTTTCACACAGAACTTACTGTTATTTTGTGTTCTGTATTTTCCTGTGGTTTAGTCTGAACACCTTAGACAAGGTCAAACACATACTCTTTGTCATATAGGTATACACAGACAGGCAAATACACAGACGAGATCGCAACTACACCTGAGATGTAGAACCCTCATCTGTGCATGCTAAGGTATGGTGTCTGTGGCAAACACCCAGAGATCTTTTGATATATAATCACTTTTCTTCTGTAGAAAGGGAGAGGGGTTAGTTTACCCTGTCCTATATTATGACAGCTCATTTTATGAATTACGGATTACTCACTATGCTGACCATTTTTGTGTTAGGCATTTCCGCTACTCATTGTGGCATGTATACGGCACACCAGAGCACAATAGTAAATATAAATATTTTAAACTTTTCTCATGTCTCTGTCAGACCTTATTGTGGACTAGTACGAGTGTGAGAGCGAAAGGGTGTGTTCTGTCACTGCGATTCCTGAGAGGGTCACAAGTGTTGTGTTCTAGGGTGTCTAATCACATGTTCCTCTGTGAGTCAGTAGGAGGACAAGTAACATACTATAGCTAGTGAGTTCCGGGCTCATTGGTACTAAGGGGGTAGTATAACTCAGACCCTACCTACTAAGGTTCAATGGCCCCAAGCATAGTTCTGTGCTTTTGCTGAATCCCTGCAACAGTATTGATTTGTTCTTTGGATGTCTGCAAGTCTGGGTATGAGGAATGAGTGAATGGATGAGTGGGTGACTAGCGTTGAATGGGGCTAATTCACTTGTGACCTGTTTGTATTCATTGCTCATTAAAGTAAAAATGATTGGAAATACGAGAGTATCAACAAAGGGCAAAGGAAGAGGAACCACCCCTGGGATCTATGTGTGCTCTGCCTGCCAAGATCCGGTAAGGGTACCACTATCTACCGCCCATCTGCTCCTTGGAAGCTGTAATCTCTCTACAACTATCATTGTACCTCTTCTCTATCAATAAAGAAAACAGAGAGTAGACAAGAGAAAATGGAATCTAAGGTAATGGGAGATAATGGACATTAATCTTATGACAATCAGGCAGGTCTGCTTCCTTTTATCCTACTGAATGGTACACTCTGGAACACACAGTGCCTGATTTACAAAGATAAGCCTACACTTTTGTGTGAGTATAGTAATTTTGGGTGTTCACAAACTGTGTTTGTTACTTTGCAAATAGTGTTTTACAACTGTGGAGACTCTTGAGGGGTTCACTGCTATGGGTCAGGCAGTCTGCTCTTGGGACAGAGTTTTTTACTCTTCGGCCTGAAAGTTCAGTCTCCAATGCAGAGCACTCTCCAGAGAAAAAGATCGGACAGGTGGAGCTGTAAGACTCTGTACATAGACCCTAATTCAGAAACTACATTTCAGATATCTGTTTTAGTATTAAAAAAGTAGCACAAAGTGGTATTCACAAACTATGTGCAGAGTCTCAAGCCTTTTATCTATGCAATTCTACTACAAAACTGTCACTGTAGTAGTCAATAAATGAAGAACACAGAAGATTCAAAGAAAAAGACCAAAACTTGAGATTAAATGTGAGCGGTAGTGAGAGGATTAACACCTTCCTCTGGGAAGGACTTGGGGGCATATTATCAAGAAACGGTGTTAAAATTATCGGCGCATTAGCGGCAGAAAACTGCAGCTAAAGCGGCGATAACGGGCTTGATAATATGCCGTAGAGACTTCCCATAGAAGCCCATGTTCTGGTGTCAACAGGGGCTTCTATGAGAATTCTCTGTGGCATATTATAAAGCCCATTATCATCGCTTTAGCGGCAGTTTCCTGCCGCTAAAGCAGCGATAATTTTAACGCCCTGCTTGATAATATGCCCCTTGGAGTGTTGTTTACAGAGTCCATTTATCTAGTTACTACTAGGCAAAGACAAAATAAAGGAATGAAGTAAAACAGCCTACATGGTGGTTTGTTGGTAATACAAAAACCTTATATATGGAATTTTGAGTTTTTCATCTAAAGTTTACATAAAAGTAGCATTATTTAAATTTTTGGATGTACTCATATAATTTTTTTACATTTTTGGTTTGTGGTAAGAAGCTTTGGTAGATGATATGAAAGTAATATACCTGTTAATTCGTAGGCTTCTACATGTGTCAAACATGGTGTAAGTTTTTTTTTGTTCCAACATTTCAACTTTGTTTTAAAAATTACTGATTTGCTGTGCTGCCCTACACCAAATACTATAAATGAGGGCCCTGATTCCCCCACCCATCAGCAGAACCTTGTTAGCCCAACAGCCAATCACAGCCAAGCTGAATACATAACAACGAGCGAGTGTAAACACACTTTTCTGAGCTTTTGCCATGCCTGTGAATGTGTTTGTGGGTTTTCCCATTGTTTTGAGCAGCTCTAGGGAGGAGGAGGAAGAGAAGAACAGAGAGGACTATCAGTCAAAAGATTAAGATCTCTGGGATGGGAAGCCAAGATGTAATTTCCAGAGTCCTCTTCACATCTGATGTCATCTTGACACGGTTCCGGAGTGGGAGCAGGATCTTTATTCTGATAAGCTACTCTCAGGCTCCTTCAGCCATCTGTGAATATAGAACATGCTTAACATTGTATTGCCATTGGATCTTTTCAGAGGGTATCCGCTGACATTTTTAGGTATCTCACAACCACGCCAGTGACAAGGCTTGCATCAGGTCCAGAGATGCATCAACAAAGAGTGAATCTCTACATAGGCATGCCACAGTCACTGATGGGAGGGCAAAGGGTTTCAATGGAATGTAAGTCAATTTCCCACTTCCCACATCTGTCATGTGCTTTTCATGTAACCCTTCAGCCACCTCACCTCACAGCAGGATCTTTTCCTCAACAGACACATCTGGCACTAAGTCAGCATGCAGGATGTGTGTGATGCCAGGGCTGCTTCACTAATGTTCACACTGTGCTTCCAGGCAGCTCACACAACAACTTTATTTTCCATCTAGTCACGTCTTGCATGTTGCTTAGTGGGTGGTGACATTAGTATAAGTACTATTAAGAAAGTATCGATGAGCAGAACATTTCTCATTCTCTTCCCCTTTACCTAACGTTTGATTATAATCGAGCGGACGTGATACAGTGGGGTACAGTGTGCTTTGGCTTGAAATGGTATGATATGGTATAGTATGGTATGCTTTGGCATGGTTCACTACCCTCTGGTAACCTTATGAAGCACCAAGTCATAAGTCATTCCATATGATGCATTTTTCATAACATGAGTCATGGTTTTAGTTCCTCACTCTGTATCTGTTCTTCCCCCAGGCTCCCAGTTCCTTCTGCAGTGAGAGCTGCCTCCCTGGGTTCAGGCAGTCTGTGAGGAAAGGCTGGCCTGTCTGCTGCTTTGACTGTGTCCCCTGCTCTGCGGATGAGATTTCAAATGAGACCGGTGAGTACCCTTTGAGTCTGATAAACACACGTCACTAGTGCTCCTAGGAGTGAGACGAGGTCGCGTTTGGAAGATTTCAAGACTCAAGCAGATCCATAGAGTATCACTAATATCTGTCAGACTGTCATATTTATGGAATTATTTACCAAAATCATTGAAAAACATTTCAAAACTGTACACTTGGTGGAGTTCTTCCAGGGGATTCAGTGACCACTGAAGCCTCTTGAGAGTCAGTAGAACACATTGAGTAACTAAACATGGTGTGTTATTCCCCATCAGTCATGTTGTGCTCTGGAAAACCTTCTAAAGATCTGATAAGAAAACTTTGCATCATTGGATCGTATGAAATACTAGCTGTGCATGAGCAAAACTCAGAACTTTGACACGAAGTTGAATATCATCTTTATTTATTTATTCATGTATTTATTTATTTTGCTTTTATTTGCTGTGTATCAGACCCAAGGGAGTAGCACCTCTCTTTACAAGGACAGCAACATTACAGAAATACAGTTGATTGTACAACAGCAAATGTGCAGACTCATAAAAAAATGTTTGCAGGGTGATAAAGAATAGATAAAAATGCTATGTTAATATATAAAGTGGAACAGGCATGATCACAAAAGTAAAGTGGAATACAACAAACTATAAGGCATTCAGGAGTTTCTGGATAAGGTAACAACCCCCTCCGTGTCTCAGGAACAAAAAACAGATCTTAATCAGGAGATTACAAGAGAGGAAGTCATAAAATCCATAAAAAGTTTAAAAAAAGGAAAAGCGGCTGATCCAGACGCTCTCCCAAATGAACTTTCTGTAACTTTAAGAGAAGCACTGGCCACTCCCTTGACGGAACTCCTGAATGATATCTTTCTGGGGAAAAAAGATCTCCCAGACTCCTGAAATGACGCAGTAATTAGGATCTTATTAAAACCAGGGAAGGACACAGTCAAATGTGGGTCTTACAGACCAATCTCACTTTTAAACGTAGATTATAAGATATATACACAAATATTGGCTAAAAGATTAGAAGGAGTGGCAGGGTCCTTGATTCATCCAAACCAAATGTACAAATGAACCCATGAACTCATAAGTGCTATAGACGTAGCCATTCACCAACCCGACCCCTTGGCAATTATAACGTCTGACGCCGCAAAAGCATTTGATAGGGTTAGCTGGCCTTTTTTTAATGCAACCCTTGCAAAATTTAACCTTGGGGATAATTTTAAAGATGCAATAAAACAGATCTATAACAACCCCTCAGCCAAAGTCCTAGTAAATGACTGTCTCACAGATAAAATAAAGATAAAGTGAGGCACAAGAAAAGGGTGACCTCTTCCTTCATTACTTTTTAACTTTTATATAGAGCCCCTAGCGTGTCTCTTAAGGAATGAAGAGGGGATGCTACCTTTTGAACATCAAAGGTTGGAGAAAAAAGTACCATTATATGCGGATGATTTAATGGTATTTACTAGTGACCTAGCTGTCTCTCTACCCAAAATAGAAGATAATATAGACCAGTTTGGGAAAGTCTCAGAATATCTGGTGAATCAAACTACATCTGAAATCCTCGAGTGGAATGCCAACTCCGGAAACCCAATGGTGAAAGAAAAAATAAAATATCTGGATATCGACCTCCTAAAGGATATAGAGGGAATAGCTAGCATGAACTTCGACAGAGTTCATAAAGAGGTAAGGAAACTGCTTAAAGCATGGGGAGGTCTGCAGCTGTCTTTAATGGGGAGATCCATCATCATTAAAATGAATGTACTACCAAAGTTTACGTATCTGTTTAGTTCTATTCCGTTGGATTTCAAGATAGAGCAGAAAAAAAACTACAAGGGGAGTTAGGTTGTTTCATCTGGGCCGCTAAGGTGGTAAGGAGTGGCTGGAAGAAGTTAAGAAGGAGCAAGCACAGGGAGGAATGGCAAGCCCTGACATCCTCGAATATTGCAGAGCCTTCCAATTAAAAAATATCAGGATGCTACTGGTCAGCTGGGAGTCGTGGCCGGTATATCTGAAAGCCTTAGTCAATTCAGCAGGAAACCACTTTCTTTATAAATTTGGTCATCCCAAGTATTTCAAGAAAATTAAACTAAAGACCCTAAGGTCGGTCGCAAAAATCTGGTATGGAATAAGAAAAAATTTAAAAATCCCATATTTCCGCAAGTTTGCGCCAATCTGGGACTCCCTAGGAACACTGTAATGTCTGAAGTACAAGTTAGAAATCCCCCTGAGGGAAGGAAACATCAGTAATTGGGGACAGCTAATAGAACACAACTTGATCATAGAGTGGGAGACCCTTAACGAAAAGACCCAGGGCACGCTAGCAAGATTCAAATACTACCAACTCACTAGTAGGTTTAGACACCAAAAGGAAGATCAAACTGGGGATGATAACATTGAGGAAAAGCTACTAAACATTAAGACCTTCATTCTGGTACTGGGCCCTTATTCAAGCCGGCGAAAGTGAATACAGAGCTCCGAGTGAGATCTGGGGGAAAGCCCTGCCGGAGATAGATATCCTCCATCAGTGGCAAGCATCAATGGAAACTCGTTGCCGTGTGGTAAAATCCACACCCCTCAGGAAAAAGCACCTGTTTACTGCTCCGAGATCATACTGGACACCAAAAAGGCTGACTAAGATCAACAGCCATAAGGTAAAATGCTGCCCCAAATGTGCACCTGCATATGTTCCGGTACTGTGCACAGTTGGAGGAATTCTGGAGAAAGACCGGTAAGACACTATCCAAGCTGTTGGAACAGCCGGTGGAGGTAAGCTTGGAAACTGTCATTTTTGGGATTAATCAGCATAACCCTAACTACCCTAAACTGAGTAAAGATCAGGAGAATATTCTCTTCCAATTATTATTGCTAGCCAGAAGAGAAATATGTATCAAATGGGTGAAAGATGTGCCACCAACACATAGTGAATGGCTGGCCTCCATACAAAGGGTGTATACGCAGGACAGAAAAGGGAAAACGAGTACAAGGTTTAGATTCTGAAATATTTGGGAGCACAACAATCAAACAAGCAACATACTGTTCAAAGATTAAGGCAATTGCAATAAAGATTTCAAGCTGGGTCTTGAATTGTGTAATCAACATAACTAGCTCCCTCCTTTACCAATCTTGCGCCTGGAAGTGGACAAAAGGGGCCTCAACGGTCAGGGCAAAGGTCAATCTCCATGCATATAATGCAATCACCCAGGAGATCCGCCTTAATGGGAATAGATGAGTTAAGGGGCCCCTGACTCCTCCAACTCCTTAAAAATTGCTCAATGAGGACAAAAAAAAAAAAAAGAACGCGACCCGATCACAGAGATGGTAAAGAGGCTATTCCCCATGCGAGAAACAAATACAAGATTGACAAATAGGAACACAAATAGGAAGCAGGAAAAAGAGATTGATAGCAAATCCAAATAATGGTAAGCAATGGTTGGGATGCAAACCCCAGCTGTCTGATAGGCTCAACCTAGGAGTAAGAAAAATGCTTCCTGAAAGCAAAAGGGAGGTGTGAGCCACAGTGTCAAGAAGCATTCTGAAGGCAAACAAGCAACACCCAGAGATCTTGACTGTCTTCAAACTAAGAAGCTTTGTTTGGCCTCGAGAAGGTATGCAGGGAAAGGAATAAGGGGAACATGGGTGCATCCATTCATCACAGCAGAGCATCAAGGGGGATTTTCATTAGGTGTGGTAAGTTTTTCAGTTTTAGGAATATTATTCACCTTAGTAATGTATGTCTGTATTAATGCTTTAATCATTACTTTGCTCCTTGTAATACGCATGTATAGACTGAGATAACATGTAATATTGATTTGTGTATATATATATATATATATTGTTGTCAAGGACTCAGTTTAGGCTGGGAACTGTTTCACATAAAATCACCCTAATATCATGTCATGTAGATGTGTGAGTCTCCAGTCTGTATCTCTGCTTCTTAAAGTAGCTTTCATTAAGGAAACTAATGAGACATCTTTCTTTGACCCCAAGAGAACACAGCAAAGGCAACTAAGGGGCGATTCTTTGTGTCACAAGGGCTGCAGTTTCTCCCTAAGATCCATTTGAGAATTCCTAAGTACAGAGATTGTGATCAGTAACCAACTCCCTTCTTTTCTTCAGATTCCCCTGACTGCTGGCCTTGTCCTGAAGACCACTGGCCCAACGAGGAGAGAACCCGATGTGATCCAACAACTGTCGAGTTCCTGTCCCTTGAGGAGCCTTTGGGAATCACACTTTCGTGCCTCACCGTCCTCCTCTTCCTACTCACTGTTCTTGTTCTCTGCATCTTCAAGAAGTACGAGGACACGCCAATTGTCAAAGCAAACAACCGAGAACTCAGCTATGTGCTTCTCATCGCCCTCATGCTCTGCTTCCTCTCTCCCTTCTTCTTCATTGGCCATCCCATGAGAGTGTCCTGCATGATCCGTCAAAACTCATTTGGAATTATCTTTTCCATCAGCATTTCCACCATTCTGGCCAAGACCATCACTGTGATTATAGCGTTTAATGCCCGCGATCCCACCAGCCTCTTTTCAAGGTGGCTTGGGACCAGAGTCCCCAGTGGGGTGGTCCTTCTGTGTTCATTTGTTCCAGTCCTGATATGTACAGTCTGGATGCTTCTAGATCCTCCATTCCCAGTGAAGATACAGATGGGGGACACCACCATCATCCAGTGTGACGAGGGCTCTGTTCTCTTCTTCTACCTGATGTTGGGATATTTAGGCTTGTTGGCCACTGTCAGCTTTGTGATTGCATTTTACGCCCGTAATTTGCCTCAGAGCTTTAACGAGGCCAATCTCCTCACCTTCAGTATGCTTGTGTTTCTGGCTGTCTGGACGTCTTTCATTCCAGCGTATCTCAGCACAAATGGAAAGTATTTGGTGGCCGTGGAGATCTTTGCCATCTTGTCTTCAAGTGCAGGACTCCTGGGGTGTATCTTTATTCCTAAATGTTGCATCATCCTTTGGAGGCCGGATTTGAATACAAAACAGTATTTAATGCAAAGGCCTATTTCGAAATGACAAAAAAAACCTGCAATTAATGTTTAAAAAATTATATGTTCGAGGCATATGAGCTGCAGATTATACACTGTGCATAGATCGCCATCTGGTGTTGGGCCCGGATGTTTGCAGTTTGTTTTTCTTCTTGGACCACGTTTGGAAGTCACGAGTTCAGTGACTCCTCCTTCGGTCTGTACTGCGCATGGGCTTCGGCTCCATCCTCAGATTGTTTTTTCTGCCATCGGGCTCGGATGTAATACTTCGTGCTCCGGCTTCGAACATCTCCAGTTCGACCTTCGACGAAAAATCCTCGTCCATCGAGATTCTTCAGACAGAATCATCTTCTCTATCTCTCTCTTCGGCACTTCCTCGATTCCAGGCATCGGCAGCGGCCTTCGGGCCTATCTCGACTCCGGTCTCGGCCGATGGAAAGGACTCCCTTTAAGAAGTGCCCAAAATGTGGGTCTAAATTTCCCCACACCGATCTACATCAGGTGTGCAACCTCTGCCTCTCTCCCGAACACGATGCCCGAGACTGCCCCGCCTGCAAGTCTTTTCGATCGAAAAAGACTATTCGGGATCGACGAGCTCGACGCACCATGGCGCACTCATCGACCTCGGCTCCACCTGACATCTTCGGAGAAGACACCGGAGCTTCGGGACAGCAGCACACCGAACAGGAGGACGACATCATCAGCGCTTCCGAGGCTGACGACTCTGACGTGGAGGAGATCACACCGGCGCAGAGGGTTGTGAGTACCCTACCCCCTCCCACTCCCGCGCCCATACCGAAAGAGACTCCGGTTACACCTTCCCCTCCGGGCCAAGGCAAAACCAAGCATACCGCTTCCATCACCCCACCTTCGGACCCGGTGAAGAGGCATCACAAGTCTCCCGGCGGCTCGGGCTCGAGCCAGCCTACTAGCGGCGCCGAAAAACACCCTTCGGCACCGAAGAAAACCACACCAAGCTCCGTTCCGAAGACATCGGTTTCGAAACCTGGCCTCTCGGTGCCGACCAAACATAAATCTCTCGGCACCAATGCTCCCCTGCCGAAGCCTGCCTCGGCACCGAACAAAAAATCGGAGGCCTCGAAAAAGCATGGCACGGATAAACCAAAGAAGCCGTCGGCTCCGAAAACATCGGCACCGACAGACGGTGCCGGAGGAGCTATTCACGCCAGATCCTCGTCAAAAGACTTTAACAAAGGATCCAAAGACTGGACATTTGACTTTGTCTTCAAATTTGAAATTATGCTCAAATTGCGATTAGCAAATTGCGAATCGCAATTTGAGAATTACTTCCCATTCATTCCCATGGGTCTCCTGGCCCATAGAAATGAATGGGAAGGTATTCCTTAATTGCGATTTCGCAATTTGCTAATCGCAATTAAGGAATTTTAAGAAATCGCAAAAGTTTTGCGATTTTTTAAATACATCCCGTTTTGCAATTCTCAAATAGCGATTCTTTAAGAATCGCTATTTGAGAATCGCAAATGGAGATGTTGATACATATGCCCCCTGCTCCCTTAGACTCATTAGTGGTATCCACAGCTAGGAAGCGATCCAATTCTCAGTCATCGGGGGAGGCTCCACCACCCGATAAGGAGTCCAAGCTCTTAGATGCGTCTGGCAAACGCACTGCCTCGCAAGCTGCCAATATGTGGCGCATCGCCAACATGCAAGCGCTGCTGGCACGGTACGACAGAGCGCACTATGATGAGCTGGAGGCTCTCATGCAACATCTCCCAGAAAAATATAAAAATAAAGCTCATGAATTGATACAAGAGGGAAAGATCATTACCAACACCTCTATTAAATGTGCACTGGACGCAGCAGACACAGCTTCCAGGGCTATAAACACCAGTGTTCTGCTTCGCCGCCACGCCTGGCTCAGAATCTCAGGCTTTAAGCCGGAGGTCCAAGCATCTATACTGAACCACCCTTTTGACCAACAACACTTATTTGGCCCAAAAGTAGACGAAGCCCTGGAAAAATGAAGAAGGATACAGATACGGCGAAGTCTATGGGAGCATTACAGTCCCACACTCCTAGACGCTCCTTTCGCCGTTCCTCCTTTCGAGGCACTGGCAGAGGTTACTCTGCCGATAACGCCTGTACGTCCTACAAGTCCCCTCCTCAGACTACCTTCACAAAGGGCTATCAAAGAGGTGGATATAGAGGGAACAATAATAAAGGCAGGGGCAAAACCAACACCGCCCGTTCTGCCACACCGCCCACACAATGACTTTACCCCGCTCCCCCCAGACCATTCCACTCCAGTCGGGGGCAGACTACAAGACTTTTTTCAAACCTGGGAGACCATAACATCAGACAAATGGGTGACCCAAATTATTCGGTCAGGGTACTGTCTCGAACTAACATCTACCCTCCCAAATATTCCACCCAGGCACCTTACAATGTCACAAGAACATACCACGCTGCTGAAACAAGAGGTAATCTCCCTCCTGCAAAAACAAGCTATAGAGAAGGTCCCCATCAATCAACAAAATTTAGGGGTCTACTCTCTGTACTTTCTGATACCAAAGAGAGACGAGACCCTGCGGCCCATTCTAGACCTCCGGCCTCTAAATGCATACATACATTCAGACCATTTTCACATGGTAACTCTCCAACAAGTTCTCCCACTCCTCTGCCAGGTCGACTTTCTCACTACACTGGACTTGAAAGGCGCATACTTTCATATTCCAATACACCCTTCTCACAGAAAGTACCTCAGATTTGTAGTGGACGGGCAACATTATCAGTTCAAGGTTTTCCCCTTCGGGGTCACAACCGCACCAAGAGTGTTTACCAAATGCCTAGCAGTAGTGGCGGCACACCTCAGAAGACAACACATTCACGTCTTCCCTTACTTGGACGACTGGCTAATAAAAGCCGCGTCCTACAACCAGTGTGTGCAACATACAAACACTACCATCCAACTACTCCACCAGCTAGGTTTCACGGTGAACCACCAAAAGTCCCAGCTAATACCGTCTCACACAAAGCAATACCTCGGTGCCACTATAGACACCTCAAAAGCGATAGCCTATCCCAATTCAGCCAGAATCGCAAGCATACAAGCCTTGCGCCAAAGATTCATCCTTCAGCACTCTCTTCCAGCAAGAGTGTTTATGAAGCTAATAGGGATGATGGCATCTTGCATCTTCATAGTGCCTCATGCAAGACTCCACATGCGTCCACTCCAAGAGTGCCTCGCACGCCAGTGGAACCAGGCCCAGGGACAGCTGACGGATCTGGTGTTGGTGGACGGTCACACCCATCGCTCTCTGCAGTGGTGGAACTCCACAAACCTTTCCAAAGGGCGACCGTTCCTGGACCCGGTTCCTCAGGTAATTCTAACAACGGACGCATCGCATCTCCGGCTGGGGAGCGCACCTATTACACCTCACAGTGCAAGGTATATGGACGCCACAACAAAAGTTACTCCACATCAACCATCTGGAGTTACTGGCGATCTTTCTAGCCCTGAAATCGTTTCAGAAACAAATCTCAGCCAAAGCAGTGCTCATTCGCACAGACAATATGACTGCAATGTTCTACATTCAAAAACAGGGGGGGGACACACTCTCCACAGCTCTCTCGGTTAGCACAGAGCATATGGAGATGGGCAATCCCACAAAAAATCTTTCTCCTGGCACAACACGTCCCAGGGATACAAAACACCATGGCAGATCTGCTCAGCACACAAACGCAGCAAATGCACGAATGGGAACTGCATCGACAAGTTCTTCGCCCATTCTTTCACAAGTGGGGGCATCCTCAGATAGACCTCTTCGCCACCCACGAAAACAAAAAATGCCCAAGCTTCGCCGCCAGATACCCACACCCATTGTCCAAAGGCAATGCGATATGGATGAACTGGTCAGGCAAATTTGCATACGCCTTTCCACCTCTCCCGCTAATTCCATTAGTGGTAAGGAAGCTACAACAGCACTCCCTCACACTCATTCTGGTAGCTCCAACATGGGCCAGGCAGCCGTGGTACACCACACTACTACAGCTCTCGGTGGTACCACACCAAAAACTGCACCTGTCCCCATGCCTCCTAACCCAGAACCATGGAGAAATCAGGTACCCGGACCTAGCTCAGCTCAACCTTGCAATCTGACTCCTGAAATCTTAGAATTTGGATACCTTAACCTTCCTCCTGATTGCATGAACATTATCAGGGACGCCAGACGTCCTACCACGCGAGCATGCTATG
The DNA here is from genome assembly GCF_964204655.1 of Triturus cristatus. Classification (NCBI taxonomy): domain Eukaryota; kingdom Metazoa; phylum Chordata; class Amphibia; order Caudata; family Salamandridae; genus Triturus; species Triturus cristatus. Next base: position 1,127,011,060 of record NC_140588.1, on the reverse strand, counting down.
CCGCAAAGTGGAAAAGATTTGTTGTTTACTGCCGTAACAATACAATCAACCCTTTAGATGTATCCATACAGCACATCATATGCTACCTGCTCCATCTACAAAGGTGTAACCTGGCATATTCATCCATCCGTTTACACCTAGCAGCAATTGCTGCTTACCTACAAAACAGACAGCATTTATCACTTTTCAGAGTGCCTGCTATTAAAGCTTTCATGGAAGGCCTTAAAAGAGTAATTCCGCCCAGGGCACCACCCTCACCTGTGTGGAATCTAAACGTAGTTCTTACAAGGCTCATGGGTCCGCCTTTCGAACCAATGCATAAATGTGAGCTGCAGTTCCTTACTTGGAAAACAGCTTTTCTCGTAGCTATCACTTCCCTTAGAAGGGTTAGTGAAATACAGGCGTTCACTATACAAGAACCCTTTCTACAGATACATCACAGCAAGGTGATTCTTCGCACAAATCCTAAATTTCTGCCCAAAGTCATTTCCCCCTTCCATCTCAATCAATCGGTGGAATTACCGTTTTTTTTCTCGCAACCTCAATCTGTTGCGGAAAGGGCTCTACATACACTTGATGTTAAAAGGGCTTTACTTTACTACATACAAAGAACGCAATCTTTCAGAAAGACTAAACAGTTGTTTGTCTCCTTCTCTCCACCGCATAAAGGCAACCCCATCTCAAAATCAGGGATAGCTAGGTGGATTGTAAAGTGCATACAAATTCGCTATCACAAAGCAAAAAGAACATTATCTGTTCCACCTAAAGCCCACTCTACAAGAAAGATAGGGGCTTCTATGGCTTTTCTAGGGAACATACCCTTAGATGACATCTGCAAAGCAGCCACATGGTCAACACCGCACACCTTCACAAAGCATTACTGTGTAGACGTGCACTCCAAACAACAAGCTAGTGTGGGCCAGGCTGTACTAAAGACACTGTTTCAAACCACTGCAACGGATACCGGTGGTCGCCGCTAGGGTTGGGTACTGCAGCTCATATGCCTCGAACGGAATATGCTACTTACCAGTATGCATCTGTTCTTGGCATGTAGAGCTGCAGATCTATACACGCCCACCCGCCTCCCCGGCTACCTGTATCCGTTCCAGTCTATCTTATTTAGATACAACACACATGGGTTTCTTTACTATTATCACTATGCTCCATCTTTTCCCTGCTGGCGAAAAACAATCTGAGGATGGAGCTGAAGCCCATGCGCAGTACGGACCGAAGGAGGAGTCACCAAACTCGTGACTTCCAAACATTGTCCAAGAAGAAAAACAAACTGCAAACATCCGGGCCCAACACCAGATGGCGATCTATGCACAGTGTATAGATCTGCAGCTCTACATGCCAAGAACAGATGCATACTGGTAAGTAGCATATTCCTTGTACAAGCTCCCTTCTTGTCATGTATGCAGCAGATGAGACCAGCATGGCAGTTAGGTCTGGTGGCTCAGTGGACTCATGCTGTTAGGAATGGCCCTTTCTGCAGGGTCATCCCCAAACTCTGTGCCTTCTTCTTCCCCTTTTTGCTGAATTCATATTTGTTGGTTTTAGGACTTTATACACTTTACTTCTCTTCTAAAAAGTGCTACATTGCTTGTGCTCTCTCCTTTCTAAGTAACATTGGCCTATCCACATATGGCATGATTAATTTACCTATACGTCCCTAGTAATACGCCTGTGCCCAGGGCCTTTAAATTACATGTTACTAGTGGGTCTACAGCATTGATTGTGCCCCCCAATTAAGTGGCCTTTAAAACATGTCTCCGGCCTGCCACTGCAGAGCCTGTGTGTGCAGTTTTAAACTGCCATTTAGATCTGTCAAGTGAAATCCCTTAGCAAACACAATAAGATGTTGGACGATGCGCTGAAACCGTTCAGGCACTCGCCCCCAGTCACCAGATCTGGATTGAATTCATCATTTTGTTATACCAGTTCAGACCCAGCCATATTCAAATCAATCTTGCCCCTGGGCCTCATGGGAATAGTGAAGGCTGAACTGCCAAGCCAGGTCTTCCCTGGACCAGAAACAAGCATCCTGTGACCGGTTTCGGGGTAACACCATCAGCCAGGCTAGCTTGAATCCAGTGGCGAAGTAAGCAAGTATTTGCTAAGTTAAACCTCTTGCCACACCAAATCTTCTTTTTGATACATACATGTCAACCCTGTTGAAGGTCCTGGAAAGCCCATAGTTCAGGGTTCAATGTATTTAGAAATCTGTATACGTACTTTCAAGTTTTACATAACCTGGTATTGAAAAACTCCGGGATACCCTATTACATGTTATAAGTTTGATTTCCAAGTGGGGATATATACCTAGTTCATATTTGTTATCTCTAGAATCCGAATTTGAAATCCTAACTTATGGTGAAGTTGAATTTTCTATTACAATTCTGAAAATACCACTTTTAGATAGTTAGCATGTTCTTGCCCTAGCCAATTGGTGCCTGCACCCTGTCTTTGATCACATGACTGTGTTTAGTTGGCACCTGGGCTTTGTGCATTCCTCCCAGACAGCCACACACAATAGGAACTTACGTGTGACTGAATTGGCCATTCTGACAGGATGGGAGGAAGGATCTGGACCTCACCTCACTTACACCTGAATAGGCTGTGTCCTGTTCCCACACAAAGGGCTGCCTACCACCTGTTGTTAGTGTAGAGCCAGTGCTGACAGTCAGGGCATCTTTCCACTCCAAATGCTTTTTTTTTTAAGTCTCCCTTACTTCAAAGGCACAACTGGGTATAAGTACTGGACCTCAGACACCACCCTTCGGGAGGCTTCTGAAACTATGGATACTCTGCCAGGAATAAGAACTGCTGTGCTGCTGAAGAGACTGTCAAGCTGCTTGAATGCTACTCTGCTCAACTCCTGCGTTGCTGTGTTAACTTGCAGCCTCATGTCCTCTTGCCGGGGTGAGAAGGACTGGACCTGCATCACTAGAACCCAGAGTGACTCTAAGGTATCGTTGGTTGTCTCTTGATCCAAGGTGCTTACCAGCCGAAGCATCACATCTTATCTTCTGGGAGGTGCATCCTCAAACAGAACCACGTATTGCTGCTTCATACATTAAGCCCTTCACAGGAGGTCCACATCACCCAGCAGCTTCGGAATTGACGCATTGCCAACAACATGGCAGCTCGACAATGACCTGGGACTCTGCATCGCAGTCTCGCAGCCCAACGTAACTGACACATCGCCTCGGCTGTTTGCCACATCCATGATGCCCAGACTTCGCATGGACAGTTCCAACAAAGGGATCCTCACCAATGACGCTCAGGACCCTGCACCGCAGCATCACCACATCGGATCTGACACATCACTTGATTGCGCAATGCTTGCTGCCTCAGTTCCACTCAACTCTCCACAACTACGATTTAAGGTACTTTGTTCGGCAGACCTAACCTAATCCCCATCGCCAGCCTGTGCTCCATTGAGGTTGGTCTGAACTTGTGACTTTGTCCTGGTCCGGACCGTCCAGATATCCCTGGTTACTGTTGCCTAAGCGTTTTAAATCCTATATTTCCATTTCTACTTTTTGGATTTTTGTTATTTTGGATCTTGTTTTAATTATTAAAGTCAAATCTCCTGTAGTTTCCTAAAGATCTCTTTGTGCGGAGCCTTCAATACTTTTACTGTTTGAAGTGTTGCACAAGTACTTTGCACAATGCCTTCAAGTTAAACCCGGCTGCTCTGTGTCAAGAACGAGAGGGGAGCACAGGTTGTTTTGGGGATTGCTTGTGCCGTACCCTGACTAGGACTGCGGTTGCTGCTTGACCAGGACTCACACTCCAGTCAACCAACAATTTCTATCAAATGCAGTCCCTCAATGAAATGCTGTTCGACCTCATGTTTACAAATGGCAGCTTTACTCAAGACTTTCATCATTCTTGGCCTGGATTACATCTTTCTTGTCAGAAAGATATTTTCAGATCTTTTCAGGTCCTGGCTCCCCTCTTTTCCTCACAAAAGTGTGCATTGCACCAGGGAGTACCACAGGGTTCTATACTAAGCCCACTTCTATTTAATCTGCACTTGCCAAGAGAAGGGGGCTTTCACTGGTCTCATACAACGATGATACCCAATTAATGATCAGCTTCTCTAAAAAAAGCTCCGCCAACCTAAACAATTTCAGGGCTTATTTATTGGATATTTCTGACTGGATGGCAGCAAACTGCCTTCAGCTGAACTCCGGGAAATCCGAAATTCTGCTTTTCGGTAAGGATAGGGAGTTATGGACGGACCTTCTTTGGCCGGAACGTCTGAAGCCTGCCCCAGTCCACAAGGACTCTGTAAAGAACCTTGGCATTTGGTTTGACCGCGGTCTGACCTTCGAAAAACAAACCAAGTTTGTTGCTGGGGTCTGTTTTGGTCTCCTGCGGAGCCTCAGACCACTGCTTGGGTTCTTTCCCCCAGCGGTGCGGCAGTCCATTATCCAATCATCTGTTCTCGCCAGATTGGACTATGGGAATTGCCTTTACTTGGGAGCAACAAGGGCCAGTATAAACCGCCTCCAGAGGGTCCAGAATGCTGCAGCTAGGGTTCTGGTGTCTCTACCCAAGCATTGCTCGGTTGCCCAGGTGCTTCCGAAACTCCACTGGTTGCCAGTGGGTAAGCGCATTCAATTTAAAGCACTATGTATTTCACATAAAATTCTTGCAAAGCAGGCCCCGCCAGGCCTCCTGGATTTATTGGAGCCTTATGTTCCTACGCGCTCCTTGCGCTCCGCCGACCATGCCTTGGTCTGTGTCCCTCGGGTGCGGAGGGCCAGAGCAGGGGGGCGCTCTTTCCGACACCTAGCAGCAAAATTATGGAATTCTCTCCCGACTTCAGTCAGAACTATTCCTAGCCATCTGACCTTTCGCAAGGCCCTGAAGACGTGGCTCTTTCCCCTTTCCATCATCTAACCCTCTGTGACCTGCTCCGGTTCTCGCTCCCGGGTTCTCGCTGCTCTGCTGCGACGCCTCGTTGCTGTGGCAGCCATGCGCATTATACATTTAATAATAATAATATTAATAATAATAATTCTAAGGTTGTTAAAATGAGTTGGGTGAAAATACTTATCGAATATTCAGCACCAAGATGCCCTTAGGTGTCCAGTGAAATTTACAAATTCACATGTTATGTTATGTGTTGTGTTAACAATATTTGATTTCAGAGCTTTGTGAAGAAATAGGAGGTCATTTTTAACTGGGAGAGAAGGAAGTCTTACCTGTCTTACGCCGCCACCGCCAGGAGTCATTTTTGGGGGCCAACGTGCAGCCAACGAGCAGCAGAGGACTACAACCACCGCGTCGCCGCCCCGGGACTCTATCTCCCGGCAGCCCCAGCGGCGGCGCGCACAGCTGACGCGCTGTGAGCGCCAGGTGACACTTGAAGAGACCGGGCAGACCGGCGGAGCAGGGGGGAGAGAAGGAAGTCTTACCTGTCTTACGCCGCCACCGCCAGGAGTCATTTTTGGGGGCCAACGTGCAGCCAACGAGCAGCAGAGGACCACAACCACCGCGTCGCCGCCCCGGGACTCTATCTCCCGGCAGCCCCAGCGGCGGCGCGCACAGCTGACGCGCTGTGAGCGCCAGGTGACACTTGAAGAGACCGGGCAGACCGGCGGAGCAGGGGGGAGAGAAGGAAGTCTTACCTGTCTTACGCCGCCACCGCCAGGAGTCATTTTTGGGGGCCAACGTGCAGCCAACGAGCAGCAGAGGACCACAACCACCGCGTCGCCGCCCCGGGACTCTATCTCCCGGCAGCCCCAGCGGCAGCGCGCACAGCTGACGCGCTGTGAGCGCCAGGTGACACTTGAAGAGACCGGGCAGACCCGCTTCGCGGGACGTGCGCGGGACCGCGCCGGGCTAAGCCCGGGCAAAGGGCGGGCCGTCTGTGGCCGTCAGGGGCAGAAGGAGGCAGGGCTCGGCCATCCCTCTGACATCGGATTCCAGGACATCTGCCCCATATCAGGTACTGCTGTTGTCTTTAACATTCTTGCTCCATGAGTGTTGCTGTGGAGTTGATCAGCGTTAGTGCACTTTGGCTGTAATCTGGATCGCGTAAGATCTTTGAGCCTGCTCGTGACTTTTTGTTCTTTGACAACTGTAACGCATGAGTAGAGATATTAACTGTTCCAAGATCCCGTGAAAGTTAATCCGCGCATTATTACCTGGAGTAGCCTGGGTCTAAGGCTGTGAGACCTTGCAGGCAGCAAGTCAGTAGTTACAGCTGACATTTAATCTCGGCCCATATCCTATTATGTCTGGCCCTGAGAAAAACAAGGTGGTCACGGGGGCCGGCTCCATGAATAATTTTCTTGTTAGAAGGGTGACCAAAATCAACGATGATAGAAGGGCTTCTTTGGGTAAAGCAGACGCTCTAGATTACGCCCTCCCTCCAGCTACAGCTGCTACACTGGAGGATTCCCAAGATGGCGAAAGAAGCGTGGACTGCATGTTAGGCGAACACAACGCTACCGAGCCAATCAGTACTATAGTAGCTTCCATCCACCAGGAGCCTGATACTGCATTGATGGTCCCTACAATGAATGATACGTTATGCCTCGACTCTGAGGAAGAGGCAGTAATATTGGAAGAAACTAGGGGAAAGAGACCCTTTAGATCATGCAGAAGGCAGCAAAGCAAGAGGGGGGGGTAAGACCGCCCACAGGAGAAGAGGGGAAAATCACCTGCCGGATAGCTACATCTCCCCCAAATCCAAACCAAATGCAGAGATAATAAAGGAACCCAGTATTACACTGAGCCCAGAGCAGTTTGGTTTGCTAATTAAACGTATAGAGGCGGCTGTTGACCTAAAACTTAAGGCTTCCATTGACTGTCTTACAGTCAAATTGGACACCGCAAATGCGGAGCTTAAAAGACTAGGAGGTCTTTTGGACCAACAGCTGGTTAAACTTTCTCAGGTGAATCCCTTACCCCCTCAAATTAGCTTAGCAAGTCCCGAAGTCATGGGAGATAGTGCCACAAAAGCCCCCAACCCACTTTCCTCGACCCCTCCGGCTAGTTGTCCGGTTAACAACCCTACTGTTCCCCCAGCCATCCACTCCCCACCAGTAGACTTGGATGCTGATCAGGCTAGGGGATTCCAGAGACCTGGCCCCTTATATAACACTAATGCTGCACAATGTAGACGCATCAATACTATTAATTTGCCCCCGGATTGCGCCCCTTATGTCATCGTACTTGCAAATGTTCCGTCGTTTTGCTCAGGTAATTCTGAGCCGCAAGAGGAAGCGCATGATTCTCTCAAAAACAAAGTGGTGGCCTGGTTAGGCGCTAAATGTGGTTTCCCTTCTAAACATGCTGGAGATATTATTACGACGAGGAGAGTGAATTGGATTGGCCCATCAAGGAAATCATGTAGAGGGGATTGCGTGGTGGTGAACTTTAAATACCCACAACATGTGGCCACAGTCCTCCTACGGGCAGCATCCCTGTTGGAGGACAGTAACAGTATTCGAGTTTGTCCGCTTGGGTATTTCTACAACCAGGCGAATTTTCCCTCCTTGCCCAGACCAAGATCAAATCCATTCACCCCGGTGGGGCCCAGTTGGGCTCATCAAAATTTGTTGCAGGGCCGTGATAACCCTAGTATATTTGGTCCCCCCATTACAACATATAACAGATTTAATGTGCCCTCAGGCCTCGACCTCTGTGATTGACGGGGTGAGGGAGAGGGTACAGAGGACGCCGCCGTAGCGGCACCAACACCAGCGGTCCTTGTACCTTCTTCTGAGGCGGTAAAGAACAGTTCACCAGAGATTATTATTGACAATGGGGACACGGTTAGACTGTTATCTTGGAACATTGCTGGGTTGCGGGCTAAGAAGGGAGACCCCAATTGGGAAAACTTTGTAAAGCGTTATGATGTTATCGCCTTGCAAGAGACTTGGGACTTGGAGTGTGACTACTGGATAGATGGCTTCACATCCTTCTTTGTCCCTTCTTTGCCTTCCCCTGCCGGACGGAACAAAGGAGGTCTCATGATGCTGGTTTCGGTGAATTTAAAATGCAAATTGATCTCGATAGACTGCGCCTCCAATAACTTTATTATTCTGGAGTTAACTTTAGAAGATGGTGGTAAACTACTGTTGGTTAACTGTTATAGTGCTCCTAACAGTAATCCAGAATCCATGCATTTTAATTGGTTATCTGATTTTTTAATTCTCTACGGAGACAAGCATTCCACTCTGTATAGATTCATTTTAATGGGTGATTTTAATGTTCATTTGTGTTCAAAATGTGTTATGGTGGAATCAGACGGGCCAGACAGCGTGTCCCCCCCCTCATTTAGAACACACTCAGAAGGGTTGGGCACTTGAACATGTATTGCAGGAAAATGAGCTATTTGAACCTGAATTTTATGATAATAGTACACGGGTCGCCACCTACACGGGAAGGGCTAGCGATTCGATAATTGATTTTATTTTTGTTTCGAGATATTTTCTTAATTATGTGATTTCATATAATGCAATTGCTATGCCCATGAGTGATCATAATCCTGTTGGATTGGTGTTAACAAATAGTGCCTTCTTGTCGAAATCTGTTGTTCTCCATCGGACTATATTGCCTGTAAAGGAAAAGGATCAGGGGAGAAGACTTAAATGGGAGACGGTTGTACCGGAATTTTTTTTCATAACTTTATCCAACTCAGTCGCGGAAGAGTTAATTGTGCGTGCCACTCCGTTAGCTGGGCACAATGATATCATATCTTCCTTTGAAGATATTTGCCGGTTTGTGTCTAGCAGTCTCTTAGCCAAAGGGCAGGGGGCCAAACAAAAGCCGGCTAAAGGCTGGTTTGATAATAATTGCAGTAAAGCTCATAACCGCCTTAAAAAAGCCCTCAATACTCGCCCAAGGGATAGGGAGCTTGTGGCGCGATTAAGAAAGGAGTATAACATGGCCACTACTTTGCGTAAAAATGAATTAAAAAGCAAAGCTTGGGAGGACTTAAGGGATAAAGCCACTCTAAAAAATAGCGCCGAGTTTTGGACAATAATAAATTCCCCATTACTTACAGGCGCTCAAAACTCAGCACAGGAATTAAATATCCCAGAGGAGGATTGGCTATGCCATTTCAAAAAAATGTATGACAGTAACAGGGAGCCGGACCCTTTCACAATCCCCGCAAATGAGAGCCCCATGGAGCCTGTGAGATTTGAAACCAGTGAGGTACTTAGAGCCATAGAGGAGACAGCAGGTCGCAAGGCCCCGGGCCCAGATGGAGTGCCAGCGGACATGTTCAGGGCAAATTCACTGTTTTGGGCAAATATTTTAACTAGAGTTTTTAACGCCGCTGCAATAGTGGGTTTCCCTCAGTCCTGGTCTTTAGCTACAATCGTCCCAATATTCAAAAAAGGGCAGAGAGGAGACCCAAAATGCTATAGACCTATATCGCTTCTGGACTCCTCGGTAAAAATTTTAGGTAAGGCTGTCCTGGCGAGGATTTCTGCGTGGGTTAAGGGGAATAATATCTTGTCCGAGGCACAATATGGCTTTAGGTCAGGGAGGAGTACTGAGGACCAATGCCTCAACCTCCACCTCATACTGTCCAAATATACCAGAGCAAAAGGGGGCAGCTTATTCCTTGGTTTCATGGACCTGTCCACAGCTTTTGATCTTGTTAATAGATCTAAGTTGTGGGAAATGCTGCTGGAGATGGGCCTCGACAGTTCCTTGGTACACTTTCTGGCGGAGCTCCACAAAGATCTGAGGGCCCGCATCAGAATGACCACCAACGGAAAGTGTACCGAGAGTTTTAGATCCACTAGAGGGGTCCGCCAGGGATGCATCCTGGCGCCAATGTTGTTCACGCTTTACGTGAACTCTTTGGAGGGCTACTTAACGTCTGCCACAAAGGATTTCCCGAGTATGGGGGGTGCACCAATTCCGGTGCTCCTCTATGCCGATGACGCGGTACTTATAGCTAGGACCCCAGTTGCCCTACAAAAGCTACTTGACGCCTTTGGCAAATTTATGACTAGTCTCGACCTGGTGATCAACAAAAGTAAATCACATACCATGTCAGTAGGATGTGGTAAGTGTAAAGAAAAAACCTTTTTTTGTGATGGAGAGGTGATTACTAGTGTCAAAGTCTTTACCTATTTGGGTGTGATTTTTGACCAAAGGGGAACCTGGACACCGCAGCTAACATCCAAAAGGAATGCAATTTTGGGTTTTGCTAAGAGATTGGGGGGAAACCTATGGAGGCTATTATGGCCGTTTATAAAGCTAAGACAATCGCAATTGCTAGATATGGTGCAGCTGTCTGGGGCTACGTTAATTCTAAAGATATCCAGACTGAGGAAAATAATTTTTTTCGCTCATTGCTGGGTTTACCCCAGTCAACTGCTACCTACTCAGTACATCTAGAGTTGGGGATGGGTTACATCCTAGACATAATAAATCAAGCTCCACTTTTGATGTGGATAAAGCTTTGGCTTAACCCAAACCTTAGCCTTAATCAGCGGATCATCAAAGATTGTCTCCAACTTGACCACAGGAGGGATATTCAGTGGCTGTCTTACATTGAAACTACGACAGCACTTCTGGGACGCCCTGAAATATTTAGTAGACCTGAAGCCCTGTGTAGAGCTGACCTGCCGTGGGTGAAAACAAATTTTCTGAGAATTCGCATGGTCGAGCGCGAAGCCCACGATCTATGTAAACCCTCTGTGAGGGCTCATGTTCTGATAACTCCATCTTGTGTGCTGGCTCCTTATCTAATAACGGTAACCAACCATTTCATAGATGGCTTTTATCCAAATTTCGGTTTAATCAAACTTATACGGTTCTGTGGGATGAGAAAGACTGGTGCAAGCTTGAGGAATCGTCTCCATGTAAATGTGATGGTTTCTCTATTCAGGATAATGCCCACTTTTTGTTTTTTTGTTCCTTCTATCATGAACCTCGCATTAGATATTTAAAATCTATTTTGAAGGACCTGGGTTTTATCCAGTATAAGCCTGCATTGTTATATTTACAGATGTTGCTCTCTCCATTAATTATGTACTGCACTGCTAGTTTTTTAGCCGCATCTGTGAGATGCAAGAGACTAAGGCTAAGATTGGAAGAACAATAGAAATTTGTATCCACCTTTATTGCATATTTGAGTGCATTTTTAATGTATTTTATGCAATTAATGCCTTTTTATACTGCTTTTTAAATCTATCAACTGTTTAATACTGTTTTAGACGAATTTTTGCTGTAGAAAGCTTTTATGATTTTAATTAATCGAATAAAGTGGAACTTGACTTGACTTGACTTGAACTAAAGAAAGGGTTTTGTATAAGATAATGAGAAAATTTAAATTTGCCTCTTATGTACATAAAAGATGCATAGTGTGTTCAAAATATACAGGTGTATGTAGATTATTAAAGATTGGTTAAATAAATAAAAAATTACAGGTAATTGAAGAATTTTGAAAATAGCCCTAAGAGCCAAATGACTGTTCCGTAGCGATGATGTATTTCTCTTGTTAGCACCTTCCCTTTGTGCAAACAACATGTGATAATCGATTATTTAAAAGTGACAATCAATACATCAAGTGCACACTTCTTTTCACATTGTTCTTTTATCCAATTGTAATAATCAAGCTTGTATAAATATATTAGTGATGTTTTATTAGAGCTAAACATTTAGTTTAAAAATCATTATAATGAAAGAACACATGTTGCTGGTTGTGTGCTTCATATTATTTTTCTTTTCAAACGAACTCTGTCAAATGAATAAAAAAATAGCTGAATAAAAAAAATATCTGAATAAGCCTTTCAACATTCTCCGTTGTTTCTTTAGTATGAGATTTTTGTACAAGATTCTGATGCATCTCATAAAAACTGTGCACAAGAGTTAAGGGTCAGTGAATGAATGAAGGATGAATGAAGATGTTCTTGTATAGCGCATGGCTACCCGGAAGCATCCCAGCGCAGCCAGGAGCACGAGACAAAACAAGCAGAGGATCCATTCTACCTGAAGGCTGCTGGAAGACAAGCAGAGAATCCATACTACCTGAAGGCTGCTGGGAGACAAGCAGAGGATCCATTCTACCTGAAGGCTGCTGGTAGACATGCAGGGGATCCATTCTACCTGAAGGCTGCCGGGAGACAAGCTGAGGATCCACTCTACCTGAAGGCTGCTGGGAGACAAGCAGAGGATCCATTCTACCTGAAGGCTGCTGGTAGACATGCAGGGGATCCATTCTACCTGAAGGCTGCTGGGAGACAAGCAGAGGATCCATTCTACCTGAAGGCTGCTGGGAGACAAGCAGAGGATCCACTCTACCTGAAGGCTGCTGGGAGACAAGCAGAGGATCCATTCTACCTGAAGGCTGCTGGTAGACATGCAGGGGATCCATTCTACCTGAAGGCTGCTGGGAGACAAGCAGAGGATCCATTCTACCTGAAGGCTGCTGGGAGACAAGCAGAGGATCCACTCTACCTGAAGGCTGCTGGGAGACAAGCAGAGGATCCACTGTACCTGAAGGCTGCTGGGAGACAAGCAGAGGATCCACTCTACCGTAAGGCTGCTGGGGGACAAGCAGGGGAGCCATTCTACCTGAAGGCTGCTGGGAAACAAGCAGGGGATCCATTCTACCTGAAGGCTGCTGGAAGACAAGCAGAGGATCCATTCTACCTGAAGGCTGCTGGGAGACAAGCAGAGGATCCATTCTACCTGAAGGCTGCTGGGAGACAAGCAGAGGATCCACTCTACCTGAAGGCTGCTGGGAGACAAGCAGAGGATCCACTCTACCTGAAGGCTGCTGGGAGACAAGCAGAGGATCCACTCTACCGTAAGGCTGCTGGGAGACAAGCAGGGGAGCCATTCTACCTGAAGGCTGCTGGGAGACAAGCAGGGGATCCATTCTACCTGAAGGCTGCTGGAAGACAAGCAGAGGATCCATTCTACCTGAAGGCTGCTGGGAGACAAGCAGAGGATCCATTCTACCTGAAGGCTGCTGGGAGACAAGCAGAGGATCCACTCTACCTGAAGGCTGCTGGGAGACAAGCAGAGGATCCACTCTACCTGAAGGCTGCTGGGAGACAAGCAGGGGATCCATTCTACCTGAAGGCTGCTGGGAGACAAGCAGAGGATCCACTCTAGCTGAAGGCTGCTGGGAGACAAGCAGAGGATCCATTCTACCTGAAGGCTGCTGGTAGACAAGCAGAGGATCCACTCTACCTGAAGGCTGCTGGCAGACAAGCAGAGGATCCATTCTACCTGAAGGCTGCTGGTAGACAAGCAGAGGATCCATTCTACCTGAAGGCTGCTGGGAGACAAGCAGAGGATCCACTCTACCTGAAGGCTGCTGGGAGTCAAGCAGAGGATCCATTCTACCTGAAGGCTGCTGGGAGACAAGCTGAGGATCCACTCTACCTGAAGGCTGCTGGGAGACAAGCAGAGGATCCACTCTACCTGAAGGCTGCTGGGAGACAAGCAGAGTATCCACTCTACCTGAAGGCTGCTAGGAGACAAGCAGAGTATCCACTCTACCGGAAGGCTGCTGGGAGACAAGCAGAGGATCCACTCTACCTGAAGGCTGCTGGGAGACAAGCAGAGGATCCACTCTACCTGAAGGCTGCTGGGAGACAAGCAGAGGATCCACTCTACCTGAAGGCTGCTGGGAGACAAGCAGAGGATCCATTCCACCTGAAGGCTGCTGGGAGGATCCATTGTACCTGAAGGCTGCTGGTAGACAAGCAGAGGAACATTTCTACCTGAAGGCTGCTGGGAGACAAGCAGAGGATCCACTCTAACTGAAGGCTGCTGGGAGACAAGCAGGGGAGCCATTCTACCTGAAGGCTGCTGGGAGACAAGCAGGGGATCCATTCTACCTGAAGGCTGCTGGAAGACAAGCAGAGGATCCATTCTACCTGAAGGCTGCTGGGAGACAAGCAGAGGATCCATTCTACCTGAAGGCTGCTGGGAGACAAGCAGAGGATCCACTCTACCTGAAGGCTGCTGGGAGACAAGCAGAAGATCCACTCTACCTGAAGGCTGCTGGGAGACAAGCAGGGGATCCATTCTACCTGAAGGCTGCTGGGAGACAAGCAGAGGATCCACTCTAGCTGAAGGCTGCTGGGAGACAAGCAGAGGATCCATTCTACCTGACGGCTGCTGGTAGACAAGCAGAGGATCCATTCTACCTGAAGGCTGCTGGTAGACAAGCAGAGGATCCATTCTACCTGAAGGCTGCTGGTAGACAAGCAGAGGATCCATTCTACCTGAAGGCTGCTGGGAGACAAGCAGAGGATCCACTCGAATTGAAGGCTGCTGGCAGTCAAGCTGAGGATCCACTCTACCTGAAGGCTGCTGGGAGACAAGCAGAGGATCCACTCTACCTGAAGGCTGCTGGGAGACAAGCAGAGTATCCACTCTACCGGAAGGCTGCTGGGAGACAAGCAGAGGATCCACTCTACCTGAAGGCTGCTGGGAGACAAGCAGGGGATCCATTCTACCTGAAGGCTGCTGGGAGACAAGCAGAGGATCCACTCTACCTGAAGGCTGCTGGGAGACAAGCAGAGGATCCATTCTACCTGAAGGCTGCTGGTAGACAAGCAGAGGATCCACTCTACCTGAAGGCTGCTGGCAGACAAGCAGAGGATACATTCTACCTGAAGGCTGCTGGTAGACAAGCAGAGGATCCATTCTACCTGAGGGCTGCTGGGAGACAAGCAGAGGATCCACTCTACCTGAAGGCTGCTGGGAGTCAAGCAGAGGATCCATTCTACCTGAAGGCTGCTGGGAGACAAGCTGAGGATCCACTCTACCTGAAGGCTGCTGGGAGACAAGCAGAGGATCCACTCTACCTGAAGGCTGCTGGGAGACAAGCAGAGGATCCACTCTACCTGAAGGCTGCTGGGAGACAAGCAGAGGATCCACTCTACCTGAAGGCTGCTGGGAGACAAGCAGAGAATCCACTCTACCTGAAGGCTGCTGGGAGACAAGCAGAGGATCCACTCTACCTGAAGGCTACTGGGAGACAAGCAGGGGAGCCATTCTACCTGAAGGCTGCTGGGAAACAAGCAGGGGATCCATTCTACCTGAAGGCTGCTGGAAGACAAGCAGAGGATCCATTCTACCTGAAGGCTGCTGGGAGACAAGCAGAGGATCCATTCTACCTGAAGGCTGCTGGGAGACAAGCAGAGGATCCACTCTACCTGAAGGCTGCTGGGAGACAAGCAGAGGATCCACTCTACCTGAAGGCTGCTGGGAGACAAGCAGAGGATCCACTCTACCGTAAGGCTGCTGGGAGACAAGCAGGGGAGCCATTCTACCTGAAGGCTGCTGGGAGACAAGCAGGGGATCCATTCTACCTGAAGGCTGCTGGAAGACAAGCAGAGGATCCATTCTACCTGAAGGCTGCTGGGAGACAAGCAGAGGATCCATTCTACCTGAAGGCTGCTGGGAGACAAGCAGAGGATCCACTCTACCTGAAGGCTGCTGGGAGACAAGCAGAGGATCCACTCTACCTGAAGGCTGCTGGGAGACAAGCAGGGGATCCATTCTACCTGAAGGCTGCTGGGAGACAAGCAGAGGATCCACTCTAGCTGAAGGCTGCTGGGAGACAAGCAGAGGATCCATTCTACCTGAAGGCTGCTGGTAGACAAGCAGAGGATCCACTCTACCTGAAGGCTGCTGGCAGACAAGCAGAGGATCCATTCTACCTGAAGGCTGCTGGTAGACAAGCAGAGGATCCATTCTACCTGAAGGCTGCTGGGAGACAAGCAGAGGATCCACTCTACCTGAAGGCTGCTGGGAGTCAAGCAGAGGATCCATTCTACCTGAAGGCTGCTGGGAGACAAGCTGAGGATCCACTCTATCTGAAGGCTGCTGGGAGACAAGCAGAGGATCCACTCTACCTGAAGGCTGCTGGGAGACAAGCAGAGTATCCACTCTACCTGAAGGCTGCTAGGAGACAAGCAGAGTATCCACTCTACCGGAAGGCTGCTGGGAGACAAGCAGAGGATCCACTCTACCTGAAGGCTGCTGGGAGACAAGCAGAGGATCCACTCTACCTGAAGGCTGCTGGGAGACAAGCAGAGGATCCACTCTACCTGAAGGCTGCTGGGAGACAAGCAGAGGATCCATTCCACCTGAAGGCTGCTGGGAGGATCCATTGTACCTGAAGGCTGCTGGTAGACAAGCAGAGGAACATTTCTACCTGAAGGCTGCTGGGAGACAAGCAGAGGATCCACTCTAACTGAAGGCTGCTGGGAGACAAGCAGGGGAGCCATTCTACCTGAAGGCTGCTGGGAGACAAGCAGGGGATCCATTCTACCTGAAGGCTGCTGGAAGACAAGCAGAGGATCCATTCTACCTGAAGGCTGCTGGGAGACAAGCAGAGGATCCATTCTACCTGAAGGCTGCTGGGAGACAAGCAGAGGATCCACTCTACCTGAAGGCTGCTGGGAGACAAGCAGAAGATCCACTCTACCTGAAGGCTGCTGGGAGACAAGCAGGGGATCCATTCTACCTGAAGGCTGCTGGGAGACAAGCAGAGGATCCACTCTAGCTGAAGGCTGCTGGGAGACAAGCAGAGGATCCATTCTACCTGACGGCTGCTGGTAGACAAGCAGAGGATCCATTCTACCTGAAGGCTGCTGGTAGACAAGCAGAGGATCCATTCTACCTGAAGGCTGGTGGTAGACAAGCAGAGGATCCATTCTACCTGAAGGCTGCTGGGAGACAAGCAGAGGATCCACTCGAATTGAAGGCTGCTGGCAGTCAAGCTGAGGATCCACTCTACCTGAAGGCTGCTGGGAGACAAGCAGAGGATCCACTCTACCTGAAGGCTGCTGGGAGACAAGCAGAGTATCCACTCTACCGGAAGGCTGCTGGGAGACAAGCAGAGGATCCACTCTACCTGAAGGCTGCTGGGAGACAAGCAGGGGATCCATTCTACCTGAAGGCTGCTGGGAGACAAGCAGAGGATCCACTCTACCTGAAGGCTGCTGGGAGACAAGCAGAGGATCCATTCTACCTGAAGGCTGCTGGTAGACAAGCAGAGGATCCACTCTACCTGAAGGCTGCTGGCAGACAAGCAGAGGATACACTCTACCTGAAGGCTGCTGGCAGACAAGCAGAGGATCCATTCTACCTGAAGGCTGCTGGGAGACAAGCAGAGGATCCACTCTACCTGAAGGCTGCTGGGAGTCAAGCAGAGGATCCATTCTACCTGAAGGCTGCTGGGAGACAAGCTGAGGATCCACTCTACCTGAAGGCTGCTGGGAGACAAGCAGAGGATCCACTCTACCTGAAGGCTGCTGGGAGACAAGCAGAGGATCCACTCTACCTGAAGGCTGCTGGGAGACAAGCAGAGGATCCACTCTACCTGAAGGCTGCTGGGAGACAAGCAGAGAATCCACTCTACCTGAAGGCTGCTGGGAGACAAGCAGAGGATCCACTCTACCTGAAGGCTACTGGGAGACAAGCAGGGGAGCCATTCTACCTGAAGGCTGCTGGGAGACAAGCAGGGGATCCATTCTACCTGAAGGCTGCTGGGAGACAAGCAGAGGATCCATTCTACCTGAAGGCTGCTGGGAGACAAGCAGAGGATCCACTCTACCTGAAGGCTGCTGGGAGACAAGCAGAAGATCCACTCTACCTGAAGGCTGCTGGGAGACAAGCAGGGGATCCATTCTACCTGAAGGCTGCTGGGAGACCAGCAGAGGATCCACTCTAGCTGAAGGCTGCTGGGAGACAAGCAGAGGATCCATTCTACCTGATGGCTGCTGGTAGACAAGCAGAGGATCCACTCTACCTGAAGGCTGCTGGTAGACAAGCAGAGGATCCATTCTACCTGAAGGCTGCTGGTAGACAAGCAGAGGATCCATTCTACCTGAAGGCTGCTGGTAGACAAGCAGAGGATCCATTCTACCTGAAGGCTGCTGGGAGACAAGCAGAGGATCCACTCGAATTGAAGGCTGCTGGCAGTCAAGCTGAGGATCCACTCTACCTGAAGGCTGCTGGGAGACAAGCAGAGGATCCACTCTACCTGAAGGCTGCTGGGAGACAAGCAGAGTATCCACTCTACCGGAAGGCTGCTGGGAGACAAGCAGAGGATCCACTCTACCTGAAGGCTGCTGGGAGACAAGCAGAGGATCCACTCTACCTGAAGGCTGCTGGGAGACAAGCAGAGGATCCACTCTACCTGAAGGCTGCTGGGAGACAAGCAGAGGATCCATTCCACCTGAAGGCTGCTGGGAGGATCCATTCTACCTGAAGGCTGCTAGTAGACAAGCAGAGGAACCATTCTACCTGAAGGCTGCTGGGAGACAAGCAGAGGATCCACTCTACCTGAAGGCTGCTGGGAGTCAAGCAGAGGATCTATTCTACCTGAAGACTGCTGGGAGACATGCAGAGGATCCACTCTACCTGAAGACTGCTGGGAGACAAGCAGAGGATCCACTCTACCTGAAGGCTGCTGGGAGACAAGCAGAGGATCCATTCTACCTGAAGGCTGCAGGGAGACAAGCAAAGGATCCACTCTACCTGAAGGCTGCTGGGAGACAAGCAGAAGATCCACTCTACCTGAAGGCTGCTGGGAGACAAGCAGAGGATCCACTCTACCTGAAGGCTGCTGGGAGACAAGCAGAGGATCCACTCTACCTGAAGGCTGCTGGAAGACAAGCAGAGGATCCATTCTACCTGAAGGCTGCTGGGAGACAAGCAGAGGATCCACTCTACTTGAAGGCTGCTGGGAGACAAGCAGAGGATCCATTCTACCAGAAGGCTGCTGGGAGACAAGCAGAAGATCCACTCTACCTGAAGGCTGCTGGCAGACAAGCAGAGGATCCATTCTACCTGAAGGCTGCTGGTAGACAAGCAGAGGATCCATTCTACCTGAAGGCTGCTGGGAGACAAGCAGAGGATCCACTCTACCTGAAGGCTGCTGGGAGTCAAGCAGAGGATCCATTCTACCTGAAGGCTGCTGGGAGACAAGCTGAGGATCCACTCTACCTGAAGGCTGCTGGGAGACAAGCAGAGGATCCACTCTACCTGAAGGCTGCTGGGAGACAAGCAGAGGATCCACTCTACCTGAAGGCTGCTGGGAGACAATCAGAGGATCCACTCTACCTTAAGGCTGCTGGGAGACAAGCAGGAGAGCCATTCTACCTGAAGGCTGCTGGGAGACAAGCAGGGGATCCATTCTACCTGAAGGCTGCTGGAAGACAAGCAGAGGATCCATTCTACCTGAAGGCTGCTGGGAGACAAGCAGAGGATCCATTCTACCTGAAGGCTGCTGGGAGACAAGCAGAGGATCCACTCTACCTGAAGGCTGCTGGGAGACAAGCAGGGGATCCATTCTACCTGAAGGCTGCTGGGAGACAAGCAGAGGATCAACTCTAGCTGAAGGCTGCTGGGGGACAAGCAGAGGATCCATTCTACCTGAAGGCTGCTTGTAGACAAGCAGAGGATCCACTCTACCTGAAGGCTGCTGGCAGACAAGCAGAGGATCCATTCTACCTGAAGGCTGCTGGGAGAGAAGCTGAGGATCCACTCTACCTGTGCTCAACTTCTTTAAGAGCCCATGATTCTTCCATAATTGATCTAAGAATGAACTATTCTAATTTCAATTGTTAACCCTTTTGCTGCTAGGCCTTTCCCCTTCCTGTGCTAAGACTTTTTTTTGCTATTTGGGGTTGTTTGCACTTAGGGCCCTGTAACATTTTATCCACATAAGGTATCCACGCCAAATGTGCGTCCTTTTCATCCAGCCTCATGGGAATTTTAAAGTTATCCAAGGTTTGTGGATTCCCCTTGAGGGAACCCAGAAATTAGCGACAATGCAGCTAAATATATATATATTTTTTTTAAATGTGGAACAGGTGCTGCAGATGAAAGTGTCTATTTTTGTTTCCCTGCACATAGAATCAACAAAGGGGTTTGTGGGGCTGAAATCACCGTCTTCCCAGCTTTCAGGGACAGGCAGACTTTTTTAAGAAAACCACAATTTTCTACACAGTTTTGGCATTTTACTGGTACATAGCCTATGTTTGCTACTTTTTTTGCTTTCAACCTCCTTCCAGTTAGTGGTAGAAATGGGTGTGAAACCAATATTAGATCCCGGAAAGCTATACATTTCTGAAAAGTAGACAAAATTCAGAATTCAGCAAAGGGTCATTAGTTTAGATCCTTTCAGTATTTAAAAAAAAGAAACTGACAGTTTTGTGCCAACGATTTTACCTGTAACTTCTTCTGAGTATGACAGATTTTTTAAAGCGATATACTGTTACATCTGCTAAACCCTTCTGGTTGTGGGGATGGTTAGGATTGTAGGTTCACTAAGAACCTGAAGAACCCAGAGCCAATAACTGAGCTGCATCTTGCGCTGACTTTTCATTGTGTTCAAGGTATATAGCAATTCTTTTGGTAAAAAATAAAGAGTGAAAAATAGGTATCAAGGACACCTATTTATTTCTGAAATGGGAACAAAATACAGAGTTTAGAAGCAGTATTTATTTGCACATCTCCAAAATGTGGCTACTCATACTAGCATGTGAACTGTAGGACAATATTTACAAAGTGACTTCTTTTTTCCACATTGTCTTACATGTAGAAAGCACAAATGCATAGAAAGTCAAACGGTAACAACAGTTGCTCTACAATTCTGTGTTCCCCTAAGTCTCCCAATAAAAATGGTACCTCACTTGTGTGGGTAGGCCTAGTGCCTGCTACAGGAAATGGCCCAAAACGCAACATGGACATATTACATTTTTTCAGTGAAAACTGACCCTTTTTGGCAATGTGCCTAGCTGTGGATTTTGGACCCTAGCTCAGCTGGCACCTTGGGAAACCTAGCAAACCTGTTCCTTTTTGAAAACTTGACACCCAAGGATATCAAAGATTGGGTGACTTGTGTGGCTCTCACCAGGTTCTGTTACCCAGAATCCCTTGCAAACCTCAAACTTTGTAAAAAAATAAAAATAAAAAATTCCCCACATTTTTGTGATGGAAAGTTCTGGAATCTGCGTGGATCCACAAAATTCTGCCCACCCCGCATTTCCCAAAGTCTCCCGACAAAAATGGTACCTCACTTGTGTGGGAAGACCTAGTGCCCGCGAGAGGCAAATGGGCCAAAATGCAACATGGACGCACAACATTTTTACAGTGAAAACTGACCCTTTTCTTGCAAAGTGCCTAGCTTTGGTTTTTGAACCGTGGTCCAGTGGGCACCCAGGGAAACCTAGTAAACCTATACATTTTTGAAAACTAGACATTCAGGGAAATCAAGGATGAGGTGACTTGTGCAGCTCTCGCTAGTTTCTGTTACCCAGAATACCTTGCAAACCTCAAACTGTGCAAAAAAAAAAACATTTTTCCCACATTTCTGTGATGGAAAGTTCTGGAATCTGTGTGGATCCACAAAATTGCACCCTCACCATATTCCCCAATGTCTCTCGATAACAATGGTAACTCACTTGTCTGGGTAGGCCTAGTGCCGCAAACAGGAAATGTGGATACATCACAGTTTTACAGTGAAAACCAACCCTTTTTTGCAAAGTGCCCAGCTGTGGATTTCGGACCCTATCTCTGCCAGCACCTAGGGAAACCTAGCATGAGGTGACTTGTGTGTCTCTCACCAGGTTATGTTACCCAGAATCCCTTTTAAACCTCAAACTTTGAAAAAAAAACAACCATTTCTCTTAAATGTCTGTGATGTAAAGTTCTGGAATCTGCGTGGATCCACAAAATTCCACCCACCCCACACTTGTGTGGGTCGGCCAAGTTCCCGCAGCAGGAAATGGGCCAAAAACGCAACATGGATACACCATATTTTTACAGTAAAAACTGGCCCTTATTCTGCAAAGTGACTAGCTGTGGATTTTGAACCCTAGCTCTGCTGGCACCTCGGGAAACCCAGCAAACCTATACATTTTTTAAAACTAGACACCCTAGAAACTAGAAATCCAGGAGGGGGAGACTTGTGTGGTTCTCACCAGGGTCTATTACCCAGAATCCCTTGCAAACCTCAAACATTCACACACAAAAAATCCTAAAATTTCTGTGATGGAAAGTTCTGGAATCTGCATGGATCTACAAACTTCAACCCACCCCGCATTCCCACAGGTCTCCCCATAACAATGGTACCTCACGCGTTCCAAGTACCTGTGACAAGCAAGGGCCAAAACATATTGTGGAGACATCAAAATTACCTATCGCAAAAAACTTGGTTTTGCAAAGTGTGCATCCGGGTTTTTGGCCCCGGGCTCGGCGGCCATCTAGGGAAACCTACCAAACCCACATATTTCTGAAAACTAGACACCCTGGGGAGTCCAGGGGGAATGGCTTACATGGATCCCCAAAAGTTTTCCTACCCAGAAAAGCCTACAAACCTCAAATTCAGCTGAAAAAAATCACCTTTTCCACATTTTTGTGTGGGATCACTGTGCCGGCACAAATGTCCTACAACCCCACATTCCCCTTGGTCTTCTGAGTAAAATGATACTAATGGTCAGTACACGCAGACTGTCAGCCAAACTCCAGTTTACACCCACACAAACTCTCCCTGGTTTCTAGTGGTTTTCTGCCCCACTTATTTGTTTTTTGCAGAGTGTAGTAGGCCAGGGCAGTTAAAGGGTTGGAAGGGACCACAGGACGCCGGAATATGATCTGTACTGTTCTACTTTTATTTCCTTTTTAGGTAAGGGGTAGGGATAGCAAGGAGTTGAGGGTACGTTTGGCAAGGAGTTGCTGCCACAAAGGTCAGTCCAACAAAAAAAACAACACAACAGGTGGCAGAAGGCAACTTCTTCTTCTATCTCCTGGCTCCAGAATGGCGTAGTAGGGTGTATTGGGGTCTTCCGTTTTCCTGCACTCTGGCTGGCATCCACTCGGTAGGGCGAGCAAAAGAAAGAGGAAAACACAGGTTGGGGTCAATATTGTGCTCACAAATGGTGTTTGCCCTTGTGCTACCATCACCAGCTGTCTTTGTGTGGGGGGGAAAGGTTTGTCGTGGGGCCTTAAAGTTATCACCGCTCCAGTGCCCTATCTCCCCGTGCCTCCCCACCTTCCCCACCAGAACGATCCCTGTATGGATACTTGCCTTGAGCCACGGCCTGTCCCAGGACCGTGGTGGCTGGACTCGGGGCGTCTTCTCCTTCCTTCAGCCCACCGGGTATGGTCGCTTTGTATATTCCTCTCGTTGGTCGTCTCCACGCCTGTTCCTTCTCGGTCCCGTCTTCTTCCACTGTTTCGCCGTACGCCATGCTTTCTGTCCTCCTCTCGCCGGTACCTCTCCCCGACTCCTCGCCTTCCACGTCCTTTGTTCCGCCTTCTTCCGCCTGCGTCAGAGTCTCCTCCCTGTTTCCCTCGGCTGCAGCTAGACCGCTGCCACCTTCCGGTCCTGGTTGTGGCGTCGCTGCCGTATCCCACTTCCGGTCCGACCCACCTCCATCCTCCTTACACATCTCTCCCCCTAGGAATGGACGGTGGGGCCATTCAGTGCAGGGATTCCGGGACAGGTAGTCAGCACAGGTCTGTTTAGCACCAGGTAGATGCAGAGTCTGAAAGGAAAAAGGTTTCAGTGCTAAAAACCATCTGAGAATGCGCTGGTTGGAGTCTTTGGGGCAGATTTACAAGCCCCTTGTGAGACATTTACGCCGCCGTTGCGTCACTTCTGTGACGCAGCGGCGGC
This sequence comes from Triturus cristatus, assembly GCF_964204655.1. NCBI lineage: Eukaryota > Metazoa > Chordata > Amphibia > Caudata > Salamandridae > Triturus > Triturus cristatus. The sequence continues at coordinate 1,126,987,410 of NC_140588.1, read as the reverse complement.
GTAAACGATGCGCCATATTGCGCCTTATTTACAATGTGACGCATCTAGGGAGATGCGTCACGTTGTAAAGCCCTGAGCTACATTAAACCTGCATCAGGTTTAATGTATGCAGGGTGGGCGTTTCATCAGAAAAAGCCTCGGAAAAGTGACGAAGTGAAATCTACAAGATTTCACTGAGTCACTTTTCCGACACTGCTGCGTCAAAACCCTGCGCCTGCTTGAAGCAGGCGTGAGGCATGACGCAGCATGTTAGGTATGGGCAGCCCCTGAGCATTGCTGGAGTTGCGTCGTGCTTGCGACACGACTCCAGAAATGCGCCGCCCTTATTCCATCAGATGCGTCACGCATCTGTTTATCCTTGCGCCACGATGCGCTGCATTGTAAATGCGGCGCATCTGTGGTGGCGCAAGGGTAAACTTGCGTGACTCATCTTTCCTGGCGCATCCCTGCTGATTTGCAGGAATGCGCCAGGAAACATAAATCTGCCCCTTTGTGTTTTACAAGCCAGGTGAGGGGAGCATGGTCAGTGAGAATAATGAAAGAACGTCCTAACAGATAATATTGGAGAGCCTCAACCGCCCACTTGATAGCCAGGCATTTCTTCTCTATAGTCGAGTAGTGCACATCTCTGGGGAATAATTTCCTACTGATATAGAGAATGGGCTTGAGGTCCCCATTCGAGTCAGGTTGGTGTAACACGGCACCCAGCCCCAGACCAGAGGCATCCGTTTGGAGTACGAATTGTTTATGGAAGTCAGGGAAATGCAATACGGGTACTGTACATATGGCGTTCTTTAGGGCTTGAAAGCTGTTTTCTTGTGTTGTGGTCCAGGTGGTTATTCTGGAGGGGTAACTTTTAGTCAGAAGATTAGTTAGGGGACTGGCTAAGGATGAGAAGTTCGGGATAAATCTCCTATAATACCCAATGAAACCCAGGAAGGATCGAACATCTCGTTTGGTCTTTGGAACCGGGAGTGTTTCAATGGCTTTGATCTTACTCATCTGAGGCTTAAGCAGTCCCTCTTGTATCGTGTACCCGAGGTATTGTATAGTGTCTGTGACCAGAAGAGATTTCTTAGGGTTTATTTTCAGGCCTGCCTCCTGTATGGCAGTGAACACTGCCGCCAAGTGTCTCATATGTTCCTCCCACGTTGGGCTAGAGGCGACTATGTCATCTAAATATGCAGCGGCGTAGGCTGCATGGGGTTTCAGTAAGCGATCCATTAAGCGCTGAAATGTCGCCGGGCCCCATGGTGGCCAAAAGGGAGTACCCGGAATTGGTAGAGACCCGAAGGGGTCGAAAAGGCGGTTTTCTCTTTGGCCTGCAGAGTCAAAGGTATTTGCCAATACCCTTTCGTAAGGTATAGGGTGGTCATATATTTGGCGTTTCCTAATTGTTCGATTAGCTCATCAATATGGGGCATTGGGTATGAGTCGAATTTGGTGATACTGTTTACCTGACTTAAGTCGATACAAAAGCGTAGACTTCCATCTGGTTTCGGTACGATCACTATTGGGGAGCACCAGTTGCTCCAGGAGGGTTCTATGATATGAGCCTGTAGCATGGCCGCCACTTCTCTCTCCACGGCCTCCCTTCTAGCAGCTGGGATTCGGTAGGGTTTCTGTTTTATGACTGTTTGGTTCAGGGAAACGATATCATGTTGAACCAAGGTGGTCAGCCCGGGTGTAGAGGAAAAGAGGTTAGGGTACTGTTTCAGGAGGGTGGATAACTGTGTTTGTTGTGCGGGGGTCATTATGTTCCCTGTCGGGACTTTCTCTGTCGGTTCTCTCTGTGTACTGGCTATGGTGATTTCTAGGGGTCTCTCGGTATTTACCAGTAGTGCTGTTTGTCCTATAGCAGTCGGTACAGCGGGTTCTTCCCATTTCTTTAGCAGATTAACATGATATATCTGCTTTCCCCCAACCCGTTGGGGCTGTAATACCCTGTAAGTGACTGGGGTTATTTTCTTTTCAATAACATAGGGACCTTGCCACTGCATTAGTATCTTATTCTCGGTTGATGGGAGCAGGATAAGTACTTTCTCCCCGGGAGCGAATACTCTCATCCGGCTGTTTCGGTCATAGTAATGCTTTTGGATGTTTTGGGCTTTTTCCATGTTCTTGTGTACCAGGCCCCATATCTTAGAAACGGCTGATTTCAATTCAGCTGCATACTTTAATAGGGGTTGTCCCTCTTCTTCTTCCCACTGTTCTGCTGCCATATCCAGTAATGTATGGGGTTTTCTCCCGAACAACAACTCAAATGGGGAAAACCCTGTCGACCTCTGCTCATGGGTTCGTATAGCGAAGAGAATCAGGGGCAGTTTCTGGTCCCTGTCTCTACCAGTTTCTGACATGACCTTGCGGAGCATGTTTTTGATGGTTTTATTGTAGCGTTCCACAAGGCCGTCAGTTTGGGGATGGTAAATGGATGTTCAAATCTGCCCGATACCTAATATCTCACAGACCTGTGCCCTGAGACGAGACATGAAAGGGGTCCCTTGGTCAGTGAGTATCTCAGATGGAAATCCGACCCGGGAGAACAAAGAAACCATAGCTCTGGGTATGGTGGGGGTGGTCATTGATGGCAAAGGGAAAGCTTCCGTATACCTACTCGCGTAGTCTACTATGACCAGGATGTACTTATGTCCTCTGCCTGAGGGAGGCAGAGGACCCACCAGATCCATACCTACGCGCTTTAATGGGACATCTATGATGGGCAGGGGGAATAAAGGGGCCTTTCTTACCCCTTCTGGACTGGTATATTGGCATCTTACACAGGTCGCACAGTGCTTGGCCACATCTCTATACACCCCTGACCAATAAAACTTATTCAGAAGGTATTTTAGCGTGTTCTCTTTTCCATAGTGTTCACCCCCTGTGTTGTTGTGGGCTAGCTGCAACACGTGGTCACGGAAAGGAAGGGGTACAAGCAGCTGAATGGTGGTGCGCTCTCCCCCCTTGACAGACCTATATAGCAATCCCCTCCTTATGAATAAATATGGTCCTACCTTGTCTGGCTCCTGCTCCTGCACCTGTTCCGAAGCATGGACGAGCGTGTTATCTTCTCTCTGGCCTGTTCGGAAGCTAACTGATGTTGTCTCAACTGATTCTGTAAGGGAGAGAGGAAAAGCCAGTTGTGATGTCTGGACCTGTGTATAGAGCTGTCTCTCTAGCTGTCTTTCTTTCCTACTCTTCCTGTCCTTCCCTGCTGTGTCTTCTAAGTCACTGTCTTTAAAAGGGGCTTCTTGTAACCAGGGTAAGTCCTCCCCTTTTTTCTCGTCTAAGTACTGTTCAAACATGGGGTGGTCTGTGACTATGATGACCGCCTCAGGCAGTGAGGGTATGACTCCCACTTTTCGCAGTTGGGGGTCATTAAATACATCCAGCAGGACCTCTGCCACAGGGTAGGATTTAGTGTCCCCATGTACGCAGGTAACGTGTACCCTCTCTGTTTCTTATATGTGAGGTTGGGAGATTAGGGCTCTATCTACCACAGTCACGTGACACCCTGTATCTTACAGGGCCTGGTATTTTTTTCCATTTAACAACACAGTATTCCTGTACCGTTGGGGACCCTTGCCAGTCACATAGATGCGTCCCCTAGTGTATCCTACTTCCATTGGTTCCGCCAGTGGGGTTCGATGTGGACACTGTCGGGCGATGTGTCCCCACTAGGCGCAGTGGTAACACTGAGGGCCCTGTCCCCCTGGTCCTGGTAGAGGTGGTATGGGTCGGGGAGGCGCACTGGGTACTGGTTGGGGTTTCATATCAGGTCTAGGGTTAGTTCTTGGGGCCGAAAAAGGTACTCGTGATACACCTGCCTTGAACTCAGGGAACCTATGGAAAGCACAGGCCAAGTCTACAGCCGTTGCGGAAGTGAGATTGGGGTGTTGTTTTACCCAAGTGCGGGTTGTTGCGGGTAAAGCGTCCAGAAACTGTTCCATGAACACCTTTTCTATTACTTCCTCCATACTGAAGGTCTGGGGCGTCAGCCAACGATTTCCCAGATCCTTGATCCGATAGTACAGGGCACGCGGGTTATCCCCGGTGGTCCACCTTTCTTTTCTGAACTTAGCCCTATAGTACTCCTGATCGTACCCCAGTCATTCCAAGATGGTCTTCTTCACTTCCTCATAGGGTGTTGTACCGGCAGGGTTAGCGGCCTGATAGGCTGCCTGTAGCTCCCCAGACAAGAGAGGGGCAATGTATTGACTCCACCTCTCTTGAGGCCAGGCAGCAGTAGAAGCGACCCTCTCAAAATTGATGAAAAAGTAATCAGGGTCCTCCCCTTCCTCAAATTTTTGCAGGACGGACCCAGGGACGTTTGGGCATACTCGAGTGCTTACTATGGCGTCTGTGAGCCGTAGTATGGCCATGTCCTGTAGTTTTTGGTTTGTAGAGAGTAGGGTGGCTTGTTCTCTCAGGGCATTCTGAAGCGCTTCTCGGTCTTTCTGGGCAGATTGGGCCTGCTGCTCGAGTGCCAATTGCAGATGCCTTTGCCCCTCGGCCAGTTGACTGATGATATTTTCCATGGTTTTTGGCGCGGGCTGTGTCACAGTCCAACACCTGGGGACCTATATCCAACTTCTGACACCAAATGTAGTAGGTCGGGGTAGTTATAGGGTTGGAAGGGACCACAGGACGCCGGAATATGATCTGTACTGTTCTCCTTTTATTTCCTTTTTAGGTAAGGGGTAGGGATAGCAAAGAGTTGAGGGTACGTTTGGCAAGGAGTTGCTGCCACAAAGGTCAGTCCAACAAAAAAAACCAACACAACAGGTGGCAGAAGGCAACTTCTTCTTCTATCTCCTGGCTACAGAATGGCGTAGTAGGGTGTATTGGGGTCTTCCGTTTTCCTGCACTCTGGCTGGTATCCACTCGGTAAGGTGAGCAAAAGAAAGAGAAAAACACAGGTTGGGGTCAATATTGTGCTCACAAATGGTGTTTGCCCTTGTGCTACCGTCACCAGCTGTCTTTGTGTGGGGGGAAGGGTTTGTCATGGGGCCTTAAAGTTATCACCACTCCAGTGCCCTATCTCCCTGTGCCTCCCCACCTTCTCCACCAGAACGATCCCCGTAGGGATACTTGCCTTGAGCCACAGCCCGTCCCCAGGACCGTGGCGGCTGGACCCGGGGCGTCTTCTCCTTCCTTCAGCCCACCGGGTATGGTCGCTTTGTATATTCCTCTCGTCGGTCGTCTCCATGCCTGTTCCTTCTCGGTCCCGTCTTCTTCCACCGTTTCGACGTACGCCACGCTTTCTGTCCTCCTCTCGCCGGTACCTCTCCCCGACTCCTCGCCTTCCGCGTCCTTTGTTCCGCCTTCTTCCGCCTGCGTCAGAGTCTCCTCCCTGTTTTCCTCGGCTGCAGCTAGACTGCTGCCACCTTCCGGTCCTGATTGTGGCGTCGATGCCATGTCCCACTTCCGGTCCGACACACCTCCGTCCTCCTTACACAGAGTTTTATATAGCGCGAACTTGACCCGAATCCAATCAGGTATCAGAGCGCTTTACATAGCACCAGTTATGTTACAATAGGACACACATTCATTCTTTGTTAGGCACAGGGAGATTAAGTGATTTGCCCAGAATCACAGGATGTTCAGCGTCATTACCAAGACTCAAACCCTGTACCCCAGGTCCGAAGTCGAGCGCCCTATCCGTTAGGCTAACTCCTCTCCCACTTGCGCGAAGATGAAAATTAAAATATCACTGAAACAGCCAAAATGTGTGCCTAAAAAAAGGGAGCTACACTTGCCTATGGGGCTTCTCACTGGAATGCCCATAAATATATCACTGGTGCCAAGTGGGCTTTCTGCACCCACAGGGGCAGATAAGGGGCTATTGCCCTGATCGGCCTCCCAGGGAGTAGAAGGACCGTGGAGTTTTACAATAAAAAAAGAATCCCTGTTATCTACTGTTATTGGTGGCTACTGCCCCATCTGCCCTCCAGGGGGGGGTCAGAAAAACTGGAATTTTGCTTGGGGTGTTTTTAAAAAAAGAATCCCTGGTGTCTAGGGTGCTTTCTGTCCCCCTGAGGGGCAGATAGTGGGATCCTGGGGGCATGAAGACTGATTATGCCAGAAGGAATTGGGGGAGCAAAGGCGCTTGCCCTGGGGGGTGCTCCGCCAACCCTGGTGGCTAGTGGGTGGATCCCTGCTTAGAGATCGCTCTTCTGGGGCGATCCCCAAGCAGGGATCCACTAGGAAGGATTCTCCCCTTCCCAACAATAGTTCTCCTGAATTTCTATGTCCTGGGGGCTGAGCCAGCCCCCTGAGCATGTTGAAAGTGAAACTGAAATGAGCCTATTGGCTCACTTCAGTTTCGGTTTCTATGAAATGATGTGAGGGCGACTTGTGCACTAATTGTCATTACACAGAAACCAAACATACAGCCTCAAGAGCTGCGAAAGCCCTTCCTCAGCTCCTGAGGCTGTTTTAGGGAAAAGGAAACCCCTCTGGTGCCCACACCAGAGGGATTGCCAGTGCTAAGTGATTGGATGGCTGGGTGCCGTTCGATGCACATGAGCACTGGTGCATCGGACAGCTCCCGGCCATCCGACACACCGCAGGGGTTAAGGGTATCTCTGTTATCAATGTGGTTAGTTAGCTGATCAATGTTGCTAAATTCAAACTCAGTATTATTTCAGATATCAAAAAATTAACATCACCAACCAAGATACATATTTCTTTCCAGATTCTGCACATTGCTGGCCTTGTCCTGAAGACCACTGGCCCAACGAAGGACGGACAGAATGTGAATTAACAACTCTGCAGTTCCTCTCCCTTGAAGAGCCTTTGGGGATCATCTTTTCATCCTTGACAGGCCTCCTATTCCTAATCACCATTTTTGTTCTCTGTGTCTTCAGGAGATACCTAGATACACCAATTGTCAAAGCGAACAACAGAGGTCTCAGTTATGTGCTTCTAATTGCTCTCTTGCTTTGTTTCCTCTCCTCCTTCACCTTCATGGGACATCCCTTGCAGGTGACCTGTATGATCAGACAAAATTCTTTTGTTATTATCTTTTCCATTAGCGTTTCTACTGTCCTGGCAAAGACCATTACTGTGATAGTAGCCTTCAATTCTTGAGATCCCAGCAGTCACCCTAAAAGGTGGCTTGGGCCCAGAGTGCCGTATGGTGTGGTCCTTCTGTGTTCATTTGCTCCAGTCCTGATTTGCACACTCTGGCTGCTTCTTGACCCTCCGTTCCCAGTGAAGATACAGATGGGGACACCACCATCATCCAGTGTGACAAGGGCTCTGTCCTCTTCTTCTACCTGATGTTGGGATATCTAGGCTTGTTGGCCACTGTCAGCTTTGTGGTTGCGTTTCACGCTCGCAATTTGCCTCAGAGTTTCAATGAAGCCAAGTTCCTCACCTTCAGTATGCTTGTGTTTCTGGCCGTCTGGGTCTCTTTCATCCCAGCGTATCTCAGCACACAGGGAAAGTACATGGTGGCCGTGGAGATCTTCGCCATCTTGTCATCAAGTGCAGGGCTCTTGGGTTGTATCTTCATTCCCAAGTGCTATATTATCCTTTGGAGGCCAGATATGAATGTGAAGCAGTACTTGGTGCAAAGGACCAGCTGCAGCAAGAATAAATAAAGTGAGATGTGCAAATATCACTTAACATATAGTAAATGTAAATGTGAAGTCTTTCTTTCTATAGCAGAGCTTCTAATAGCAGAGCTGCTATTCTTGGCATATGTGACTGGTATCACAACGCAGTTGAGAAATATGTGGCAGCTGTCTCTTCTGCAGCATCACCACATCTAAAGGTTTTTTATTCAAAAAAGGTCTTCATGAGAAAAACAAGGACATTGAAATGTGTTTGTAGTATTCTAAGTAAAATCTAAATATAACATAACTGATTGCAAATTGGTTAATGAAGCATTTCTTTAACACATATCTTGTTGCTTGAGCTATGAATGGGTAACCACAATCAACGAGCACAAGCACAGCGAGTGAGAGGGATGGGCGTGCATAAACACTAGAGGTGTTGTTTAGGTTTGGCACATGTTGGATCAGAGAACACTATAAAGATATAAAGGTACAGTATAGGCTGCAAGTACTATTGTGGGTATCTTAGCAGAATACTTGTATGCCTCCTTGTAATGCTGGGTGCTCAGTTGGAAACAAAATTATCAGCCATGTGGATAGCATTTGCTGCTGGAGGTTTGTCCTGGGTGATGAGAAACAGGCTAGAAGGAAAGGACTATCAAGATGCAGTGGTGCAAAGGGACTTTGGGGTGTATTTGTAAGAAGTGGCGCTCTGCTCTTTTGCCACTACATGGTGTTAGGAAGAGCAAGGGATTGAAAAAACTGACATTGATATATCTGCACATCCAGTGAGTAAAAAAAACCTCACGCTAATGTAGAAAAAGTGATGTTCAGTCAATTGGCAGCTAGTAAATTAAACGTTAGCCATCCTAACGTCACTTTTGTGTGCGTAGCAGGGAAAACCCCCCAAAAACCCAGGTACTTTTAAAAAAGAAATTACATTACACTTACCTAAAATCAGCAATGGAACAACCAGGAGTGAGCACAGTACAGAACCACAACCCCCTCAACCCCACCACCAGCCAGATGAGCTGCCAGAGTCCCAGGGGAAGGGGAAGAGGAAGAGGAAGTGGAAGAGGAAGTGGAAGAGGAAGTGGAAGAGGAAGAGGAAGTGGAAGAGAAGTGCAAGTTCAGTCAGGAGGAGAATTTGATCTTGATCACGGCGGCGATGGATCACCAACACCAGCTCTTCAACAGCTCCAAAGTGTCACTGAGAGGAAAAAGACCATATGGCAGTCCTAGTAAATAAGGAGAACTGCGTTTTCGAAGTCAAGATAACTGTGACTGACTGTTAGAAGTGCTGGCTTGATTTTAAGTACAAAACAAAGGAGAAAGTCGCAATCAATCTCAATGCAGCATTGCAGACCGGAGGTGGAAGTCCAGTGCCCCAGCAGGAGCTCAACCACTTGGGGGAGCGAGTGTCTCCACTCATCCCGGAGACGTCGGTAGTCAGAGTTGCGGGACAGGACGGTGCTGGTTATGGCCAACTACAGCAGCAACAGAGTGAGTCACAATAAAGGACAATGTAGGTAATTATGTATTGTCATGCAGTCCAGGTAGCTATGCCCCAGCGCTCTCCGGCACCGTCTGCAGGCCAAAGGGTAGGGTCAAGGACATTTTGTCAACATATTGGTGTAAGGCAGCGTCGCAAGCCTTTGAGCTGTGCTATCCTACTTGAAAAGAAAAGGGCATTCCTGTCCTTTCGGCCAGTGTCGGTGCACGCATGGGTCTGAGAAAAATGATTTGTGACACGTTTTAGGTAACCAACTCTGGTCCTGATGAAATGGCGTGAATGTCAGTGAGCATAATGTGACTAGCATTGCAGAGCCCATCCACTCAGAGTAGGCACACAGTGGTAGTGAGAATAATGCTGACATACTGTCATCTGAAAGGGAAATACAGTGCTATATGCAATCCATACCCTCGCATAGCAGCTGTCATACGCATTAATGAGGAACTCAAAGGGTAAGGTATTGCACCTTGATTATCAACTGCATTACTCATGTCAACAGATATAGAGATCAGCAGTAGCATGTCCCCATTTCATTGCAGAATATGAACCCTCATCATCCCCTTTGATATCGCTTTGTTCGCCCTAAGTTGGCATGGTATGCCCAGACGTGGGTCCCTTGCTCACTTTGCCACTGGATTTAAGATAGCCTGGCTGATGAGGGTTATGACCCGAAACTGGTCCCAAGATGCTTGTTTCCGGTCCAGGGAAGACATGGCTTGGCAGTTCGGGCTGGACTGTTCCCATGAGGCACAGGGTCTGACTGATTTGCATATGGCCATTTCTGAACTGGGGTGGTGGAGTGAGCTAAAGAATGATGATGGATTAAACCCAGATCAGTTGACTGGGGATGAGTGTTTGATTTGTTTAAACGCTCCGTCCATCATCCCCTTTAGAATATGAACCCTCACCTCCTGGCCAGTCAGCTGTCTCAGACTTCAGCAATGATGGGAATGATGACAACCTGCCAACCATCGACCAGGATGCCCTTCAATAACTTCTGGACTCCAATGGGACATCATATAAAGACACAGGAAGGGTCAGCAGCATTGTGGCATATCCACATCCCCCACCTACCAAACAACAGGCACCACCTGCCACCCCACCCAGACCCCTGGACTCCAATGACCTGCAGATTACCCTCCAACTTACTGTGGTAGGAGTCAGCAAGAGTTGGTAGAGCAGCTGCGGGCAGGGTTGAAGACCGTGGCGGCCACCTTAGAGGTAGTCTGGTCAATCAATCAATTAGGGTTGGTATAGCGCAACTACTAACCCATGAGGGTTTCAAGGGGCTGGGAGGGCAGCTCCGTTGTGTGCTGGGTCATCTGAAGAGCCAGGTCTTGAGGTCCTTCCTGAACATGGCAGTGTGGGGGCATTGCCAGGGTTGGGGGTCGTTCCAGGCCTTGGCTGAGAGGTAGAAGAAGGTCTTTCTTCCCATTCTCGTCCTGCAGATGCATGGGACAGTGGCCTGAGAGAAATTGACTGATCAGAGGTGTCTTTTAGGTGCGTAGAAGGAGAGGCGGTTGTATAGGTATGTTTGTCCAGTGTTGTGCAGGACTTTGTATGCATGGGTGGGGAGTTGGAAGGTGATTCTTCTCTCATCTAGGAGCCAGTGGAGATCGTGGAGCAGTTGGGTGATATAGCTGCGATGGGGGATTTTAAGGATCAGTCTGGCTGCTGTGTTCTGGACGGCTTGGAGTTTGAAAAGGAGTTTCTTGTTGATTTTGGCATAGAGCGTTTTGCCATAATCTAGTTGCTATTGATGATAACGTGCATGACGGTTTTTTGGGATTCAGATGGAATCTATATGAATGGCTTTCGAGGCATGCAGAGGGCGTTGAAGCAGGTCAAGGATATGGTATTGATCTGGCAGTTCATTGTGGACAATGAGTCCAGTATGACGTTTTGTGCGTGATCCACCGGGGTAAGGGGATATCCTGGGGCTGGAGGCCACCAGGAGTCATCCCATGCAGAGGGGGTGGAGCCCAGATTGACGACTTCTGTTTCCTCGGAGTTGAGTTTCAGGCAGCTGTTCTTCATCCATGTGGCAACAGCTTTTATTCCTTCTTGGAAATTGTGTTTGGTGATGTTGGGTTCAGTGGTGAGGGGAGGATAAGCTGGGTATTATCAGCATAAGTGACGATGTTGAGACCATGGTTCCTGATAATGGTTGTGAGAGGGACCATGTAGATGTTAAAGAGGATGAGACTAAGGGCGGAGACCAGGGACACTCCGCAGTTGTTCTCTTCCGGTGAGAAATTAGCATATCCAGTCAAGTGCCTTGTACCGGATGCTGGAGTCATGAAACCTAGTGGCTAGGGTGCGGTGTGAGGCAGTGCCGAATGCAGTCAAGAGGACCAGGAGAATGAGGGATGCCTTTCCCCCTGGTCGAGGAGGGAGCGGATGTCGTCGGTGGCAGCAAGCAGGGCAGTCTTGGTGCTGTGGTTGCTGTGGAATCTGGATTGGGAAATGTACAGGACATTGTTAGCTTCAATGAAGTTTGGAAGCTGGGCATTGAAGGCCTTTTTGATGACTTTGGTTGAAAATGGAAGTAGGGAGATGGGTCTGCAATTTGTAAGGTCTGTTGGGTCATCAGAGGGTTTCTTCAGGAGGGTATTGACCTCATCATGTTTCCAGTTATCAGGGAAGGTGGCGGTCTTGAGTGGGTGGTTGATCGTCAGATGTAGTTTGGGATGAGATGGCTAAGACGGCTCAGTGGAAGATGTAGGGTGGGCGGGGGTCAGAGTGGATGCTTTTCATGGTCTTTAAGGTGTCTTCTGCCATGAGCGGGGTCCAATTGAAGTTGTGTAACATCATCTTGATCTTAAGGTGAAAGAAGATGCTGAGTCTTTTGCTGAGGTCTTGGGAGGGTACATTACAAAAAGTGGCCCCAATAAACAATTCATCAACACCAAAAATACAATAATCAAAGAAAAATATTAGAAGAAACATGTAGTATAGTTAATAATCAGTGTTATTTAATCACACTGAACGTATATCTGCTTATAACGTTGTTTTAACAATACCAAAAAATAGTGCCCCTATGAGGGAAAAGGAAGAGGTATGGGTATTGCGATTGGAGTGAGGATAAGAGGGTAAGTAGAGAATATAATGTGCAAATCACATAAATCGTCACTTAGAAAACACAAGGCTCATATCTTAAGCCACACAAGATTCAGAATGATATCAAAAAGATAAATAGCCATGTTTGGAAACAATGCCACAGTGATGAATCGCTGTTGATCAAGCTGGCAAATGGTACAAATGTCGACATTTTGACCCCTAAAACACTGGAGGTTATTTAATCCCTTACGAAGGGGTCTCCCTTAGGACAGGAGTGAAAGGAAGAACGTACCATGAACAGCCCTTCACTGAGGTCTGATTGTAAGACGTGGGCGTGTGGGCTCCAAAATAACGAGAGCGAGGACAGTCACTTGCATGGATATCAAATTCCTTCAAAAGAAACCGAGCCGGACTACTCAGCTAGGTCTTTCCATTATGTAATATTCTGATAAATTCTTTAAGTCAGGCAACAGTGCTCCGTACATGTCACAATCGCTGCTCGCAGGAAACGTCTCTGTTCATGAAAGGAGACGTTTCCTGCAAGCTGTGACTAGTTGTTTGAGTCCTATGTTGGCAAGGTTCTCTAGTAGGGAGGCAGTGTTTGGGTTGTCATGGTTGTCCAGGTGGAGGTTTAGGTCTCTGAGTAGGATGTAGTCTATAGAGGCAAGGGCATGGGGTGCAATGAGGTGGGTGATGGTGTTGGTGAAAGGAGTGTGGGGGCCAGGCAGCCTATAGAAAAGGATTTAGCAAAGAGTCATTTGAGTATTAGTCTGGATCTGGAAGTAGAGGCGTTCCATCAGGGTCCTGTCGTACTGGGTGGTGGCCATCTTGCGAAGGGAGCTTTTGTGGACAATTGATCCCTCCTCCACGGCAGGTGGAAAGTCCTTTACAGGATCTTGTATGCTTTGGGAATGGCAGTGGCGATGTCAGGTGTGGAGTTGGCGTTGATCCAGGTTTCTGTGAGGAAGGCTACGTTGGGCGAGTGGGCATTGAGGAGATCCCAGATTTTTCGAGGCATGCGTGTGTAGGATGCATATGATGAGGAGGATGCAGTTGAGTGGTTTATGGGTGGTGAAGTCCAGGGGGCTGGGGTTGCTGCTGGGGTACAGAGGTGGCTGAAGGTGTGGCGGAAATGTAGCCAGGAGAGAGGGTCTTGAGTGTTGTTCAGTGTCCAGAGCTAGCAGTTGTTGTTGCATCCAAGGTTGAGAGTGTGAAGGGTGGTGGAGTTGTAGTGGAGGTGGGTCAGAGGACCATGGTCCCTGGCGATGGTCACGGTCGGGTCACGGACGGGCACGGATGGGCATAGATAGGCTTGCCATTAGCATGCTTATGGCGTGTCAGCGATGCACCTGTTGCACAGCCATGCAGCGTCCGCCTCTAAGTAGGAATTGTGGGAGTGTGGGTCAGCTGGGAGGTGGGAGCTGAAAGCACACATTGGAGGGGGGAGGGGCCATAGGGCAACAGCAGCAGGGACAAAACTCAGGGGAAAAGAGAGAAAGAAGAGAAATTAGAAAAAAGGGAGAATGGAGAGAAAAGAGAAAAGAGAAAAGGAGAGCACAGAGCGCACTGAGAAAAAAGAGAGAAAAGAGGACACACAGAGAGTATTGTTCGACTGGACCACCAATAAGGAGGGGCAGTCAAGAGCCTGCGGGTAGAGGAGGGTCTCGAACACCCTGCGGCAGAGCGCTTAGGGGGCAGAACTCCGTGGTGGAGCTATGGAGGGGGACAGCAGGTACACTGATCAGGTCAGTGGTCTGTCTGTTGGTCCATCAATCCCAATAGGGACAACACTTCCACCATCAGAGGCACCTACTCTGTGTGACCTCCAGTCATCGCAGGTGTCATCAGGCAGAGTCATGAGCAAATGCCCTGCCAAAGTAGCATCAGCGAGGTGGCCAACCAGCTAGGAGCAATTAAAACAATCTTGGAGTCCAGGGCGCGAGAGCAGAACTCCCACTTTGCTGACATGGCTGTCTACCACCCCAATGTTGCTGCTGTGTTGCAAAACCAGCAGATCTTCCTTGATGCTGCACTGCCTCATGTGTTGGCACAAATGAGTGCTGTTGCAGAGATAGAATCCACATCTTCTGCCCCTGATGTGTGTGTGCCTGCCTTGACTGCCGCACCTACAATACCACCCTCACAGGAGACATCACACACATCAGACGAGGAAGATGTGGATGGTAGTTCTTTCCAATGAAGAAATCTCCGGTAGCATTCATCTGTGCTACATACCCAATTTCTCCTTTGCCCTATGCTTACGAACATGCCAGGGAACATCTGTTGTCACTGTCATCATTTTTAGTTTACACTGTTTACAATTTGTGGCCTGTCAATGTGGCCTGCCCTCCCTAATTACATTGTGCTCATTCTCCTGACTAAAGCACTCCTCTCCTCAACACTTCCCATGGCATGTTCCCCCCATGGACTGTGTGGACATCCACTGGCTCTAAACATCTTGTGGGGTTGTTGTCCAATAAACTATACAAGTGATCTGCTTCAACATTTGCACATGTAAATACATGCACTGAGAACTACCTGTGTGTTGCCTGTCTGTTGGAGTCACGACCAGGTTGACCATTATGCATTCTGTGAGGCAAATCGCCAACTACTTGCCAAAGGTACATGTTTGTGCAGTCAGTGACAATGCTAGACAGTTAGAGTGTAACATACTTGGTGAAAGCTATTTGTATGTTGACTAGCAAGTGCTTACTCAAGGTTGCAAGCCTTAAACATCTCCAGTAACAAACAGCTGGTTTGCAAACTACATACATTCTATCACCCCCTGGGCGACAACCTCCCATTCATTGAACAATTAATAGAAATTATCTCTGACAATGTGGATTCAGTGCAGTCCCACATCTACCTTGGGGACTTTAACCTTCATTGGTCAAACCCTAATGACCGAGCCGCAGCGTGCCTCAATTCCTTGTTGAAGGATCACAATTTGGTTCAACACTGTGACCAGCCCACCCACAGTAAAGGGGAAACTCTTGACCTCATCATCTCCAAAGGACACACCATCACATTGGACTCCATCATACCCTGCGATTTGTCGGAACATCACATCATTTCCTTCCATATCAACCCAGAGGTGCCTCAGAGTAAGGCTCAAACAACTAAACCAAAGATCTGGAAAAGAGACCTCAGAGAAATCAATACCATTGACCTAGCAACCCGCTGTAAACGTGCCCTCTCTCCTCAAGTGGACTTACACGAAGTCCATGCACTCACAGACTTCTATAACCCATGGACGATATGGCTCCACTACAACAAAAAAATACACCCACAAAAATATCTAAACCCTGGTTCAATGGCAACCTAAACTCGGAACGTCGCAATCTAAGCACAATCAAACGTTCCTGGAGATCCACTCCATCGACAGACCATCTAAAAATCCTTAGATCAGCTAGAAGCTCTTATCACAAATAAATCAAGACAGCCAAGGTGGAATATTTCAGATCCCAACTTAACCAAGCGGCTAATCAACCCAAGAAACTGTTTGAACTGGTTAAACAACAATCTGTGGTAGCCCCGAACCAATCAGCTTCGGATGTCAGTCCTCCCTCATGTGATGACCTGGCGGACTTTTTTACTGAGAAAACTAGACTTATTAACATTGATCTAGAAACCAGGAAAACTCTATTAATACCCAATGGTCCGGCACCCCATCCTGGCCTTACCAGACAAGGCTGCTCCATGTAGCTGGGGTATCAAGCACAACGCTTACTGGGATACCTTTACCACCCTAAATGAAAATGATATCAAAAAGCTTCTTCGGAGTATCAACGCATCTAATCACTTCAGTGACCCTTTACCACCCACCATCTTCAAAGCAATTAAGGATACAATCTGCCCCATCTGGACAAAGATCGTCAATGCATCTCTGTCACAAGATACGATTCCAAAATGCCTAAAAGAGGCCCAGGTAACACCTATGTTAAAAAAACCTACAGCAGACAGTACAGATCTTAACAACTTCCGCCCTACCTCAAGCATCCCCACACGAGCCAAACTCCTGGAAAAATGCGTCCAGTCACAACTATGTGCGCACATCGGAAAATTCCATCTCCTGGACCAACACCAATCTGGCTTTCGTAGTGGGCACAGCACTGAATCGACTCTCACTCACGTGATGGATGACATCCTACTAATGCTTGATCGAAATGAACCCCTGCCTCCTTATCCTACTCGACCTCTCCTCTGCTTTTGACATTGTCAAACACGACAACCTCCTAGATATTCTGGAGCAAAGGATGGGCCTCTCTGGTCAGGTGCTGCAATGGTTCTCGTCCTTCCTCCAGCACAGGTCCCAAAGAGTTAAGGCGAACCACTCTCTCTCCCAGCCATCCCCAGTCACCATGGAGGTTCCCCAAGGGTCCTCCTTATCACTCATTCTCTTCAATTTGTTCCTGGAACCATTAGCTCATGTACTAAAATCCATGGACATTCGCTTCCATATGTATGCAGACGACACCCAACTCCACCTGAAAATCTCCTCCCCGGATAACATCACTTCACTCAACTCCACCCTACTGACCACTCAAAATTGGCTAAGTGAGAACCACCTCCTGCTAAACACCTCCAAAACAGAATTCCTCCTCATTTCTCCCCCGAAACATACTCCTGATATTGCCACATGGATGAACCAACTTACCACCTTCAAATGCTCCCCCCGCACTATTGACTCAGCTAAATCTCTAGGAATCACCCTGGACAAACATCTGAATATGAAGACTCAGATTAGCAATGTGTGCATGGGAGCTAACCACCTTCTGAGAACACTGAGGAATCTCAAACCTTTCCTACCTCAAGCAGATTTCAAGCATGTGGTCTAAGCGCTTGTTTTACTGAGGCTTGACTATGGCAGTGCCACGCAATGTGGCCTCCCCAAATACACGTTGGTCCCCTCTAAAGGCATCATTGAATGCTGCGGCCAGATTGATAATGGGCACCAAGCGAAATGCCCACATCTCCCCGGTCGTAAAATCTCTAAACTGGCTGCCCTACGAAGCTAGAATACAACTGAAGATTGTCTGCTTATCGCACAAAGCCTCCACTTCAAAACTCCCAACTACCTTGTACAAAAGCTAGAACTATCTGGAGGGGGTAGACCGTTGAGGAGTGCTAATTACCTCCTCTTAAAACCCCAGATCTTCCGCAAAAAGAGAACATGCCAACGAGCCTTCTCGGGATCTGCACCCAAAATTTGGAACTCTCTTCCACCGGAAATCCGTAGAATCTCCTCCAAGGTTGCTTTCAAACTGGAAGCAAAAAGATTCTTCATGAATAAGTTCTTACCTTAACAAGAGGAGCGATTGTCAGGTCTAATCGCATCAGACATACTACAATATTGGTTGTCAATCTTGTATTTTACTATTGTAGTTGCTCCCCTTTGTCATTATGTTTCAGCGACTAGCCCTTCTACGCCTACCCCAGGTTTATAATTGGTCTTTTATGTGTGCACTATTTGATTCAATGCCAAATCCTATTCCCTTTTTGACTTATGTACTGCTCTGTTACCTTCATTTCCCTCAAATTGTAAAGCGCTCTGATATCCTTGGGGATCAAGTTTGCGCTATGTAAAACTTTATAAATAAATAAAATAAATAAATGACGTCCAATTGGTGTCATGCAGTCAGTGTTGATGATGAGTTAAGTCACCCACAAGTGCCAGGTCCACCCATGGTTACTAGCAAGCATACAACATTGGGCTGACAAGTAAACGCTGCAAGTGTATGTGGGTCTGGCGCAGCAACAACTGTGTGATTCCAAAAACCTGCTATTTTGGAAAATTCTTTTGACTACAACATCTCTCCAAGGCACATCGCATGACATACCCTCACAGAGATATTGTATGTCAACACATGACTTGTACTGTGTACGATTTCCATCATGATTGCCATGTCCACTGCTCAACAATGTCTGACAGTAAGATCATGTAAAGTCATGGCGTACTATACAGATCCCTGTCCATAGGTGAGAAACCTACTAACACTTGTTGCCAAACACTACTAGCAAAGTCATATGCATGTACATAACATTACCTGAGTCCACATGCTAATTTCCACACAGTAAATCATGATGTAGACCTGCATGTAGGAAAGAATGGCATTTAATGCTAATAGAAAACTAAAAACTTTTAAACTACCTACCATATACCAACTAATTATTCTAACCTAACCTACACTATGTTATCCTACCTACTATCTTAAACTGCCTTAACTTAACCTGCCTTACTCTACACATTTAGCACAACATTATAAACATCAACCCCCCCACACCCCTTAAGATACATCTTCACAAAGGGATAACAGAAAGTACACTGTAGGAGAGTAGGATCTGCACTTATGTTGCCCACACTTTTTTCTGATGTATACACTGGTATCTGGCTATAGTCTGGCTGGGTCCCTGCTAATCAGGGCCCCAGTCTCTCTGTTCTCTCTAAACGACTTGGTGTGCATACTAGAGGCACTAGTGATTGAATACTGTGGTGCCTTATGAGCCCCTAGTATATGGTACCTTAGGTACCAAGGGCATAGGTACTTCACAGGCCTACCAGGGGCTGCAGCATGTATTATTCCACCCCTGGGAAGCAAACTCAATCTGACACCACAGGCCTGCTACTGCAGCCTGAGTGAGGGAGTGTTAGCACTCCTCACTGAGATATAGGTTCCTATATCTCACCATACACACACATATAAACCTATCAGCCACCCCTATGGCAGGCCCTATCAATCCTGAGGGCAGGGTGCTTGGTTTACAATGTGAGGGGGTGCCTCTGCATAAGCAGGACCCATCTGCAGCTGGCAGAGTCTATTCTCTGTGGCAGTTTTTGAATGCGGTTAAACCATATACTCTTAAGTGCATTATAACCCAATGGTAAATGCTAACTTTGGAATGACTGCATCAAAACATGTCGTGTTTGGTGTCAAACAACTTGGAATCATAACCCCACACAAGTAACTGGTGTGGCAGTATGATCCTGATGCACCGTGGAATACAAAATCCCTCCCTTTGTCACAGTCCAAAGATCTCACAAACACACTCAACCAACACATTCACTGGTGGGACCCATAACATCCACATTCGCTCATCATCAGTCTGTATTTCTCGGGAGATGATTGTTCCAAACACTGACATGAAAGGAAATACCTTTATCCCTAATGAACAATAAATCTACGTAACCATCTTCAACTCATTATGCACTTAATTCCACCTTTGGTATTCCTGTCATAGGTTGGCGATGAATCTGCTAGTTGCTGGTTAGGTTAATTTTATCATTCTCTATTCACTTTGAATTAATTCATTTTCTATGAATAAACAACCCAACTCATTTGGTAATTAATCAATTCAATCGTTATCTAATTAATGCAAGTTGAATCATTTGTTATTCAAGCCGCCAATCATCATATTTACCTATTCTGGCTAATTGTCGTCCTCTAAGTCAAAATTTTGTTGTCAGTTCAGTCTGTCAAAGATTCAGGGAAACAGCTGTCCTGTAGCGTCACAGTCCTCTCCGTCAGCATAACGTCAGGAAACCAAAGTTCTCGATCGGGCAATCAGTGTCAGATCCAACCTCACTATTACACCATAATTTATAGTAAAATCACTGTCAAAAAGTATCAAATATTGGTTTTCAGCTCTTCTGATTGGATAATCAGAGATCGACCTACAGAGTTCTCATGAGAGTTTGGTTCATGTTGTCATCACACTTTGCTGGTTCCGGTTTTAAAAGACATTCCATTGTTCCCAGAAAAACTCGCTGGCTCACCAGGGTGACCTTGGTGGGTACAGTCTGGTTAGGGTCAAGACGAGGCCACTGTTGCTGGCGTTAGCTCAGGCGCACTTCACCCAAAACCTCGTGGAGCGTCGTCAGTCACGTTAGGTACATGAGGCGGCCCAAATGGTCAACTTAAGCGAAACAAACACAAAAACATAATTAAAACATAGAAATGGCTAATAAAATGTTATTCCCTCGCTAATACCCATATGTGTGTGTATTTATCTAGCAGAAGCGACACTCAAAGCGGTTTATACTCACTTAATAAAGCACAAATCACAAATACATCACCAAAGCAACGTATATCATGCAATCTTCTAATTTCTCTAATAATAGTATGCGTACATACTTTAGTTTACGTATTAATTAGGCCATGCAAATGCAAATCCCACGTGTAATTCATGTATTAGTAAGGTTGATTTAGTCAATCACTTCAACAATTAGTACGATTATAATTAATTAATTATTCTAATTAATATAAACATGCAAATGGAGAGGGTATACAAAATTTTGCATTACCCGCTCCAGCAATCCCACCCTTTTAGAGGGGACTACATGCACCTACTGTGGTAACACGGTAGAAATCTGAAAGAGCCTTGGCATCACAAAATGGATGCCACCAGCACAGACACCGGGCTGCCCCCTGCTGCTGACCGAAACTCGCAGTGAAGGAGGACCAACAATAGGCATCCTGTCACAGGGAAGTGTCACTACCTTCCAGACAGGATTTAGTGTATTGGGGCTGGGTGGGTGCACTTCTAGAGTGCTTTGAAGTCCTGCACTGGGGGAGCAGTGGGCCCCTCTGTGCATATGCCAGCTCAAACCAGTTCAGGGGCTACCTGTCCCTGCTCTGGCGCGAAACTGGACAAAGGGAAGTGGGTGTAACCACCCCCTGCCCTGACCCTCCCAGAGGAGTGGTCATAGAGATAGTCTCTCCCCTATCTTCAGTATAAGATAGGAAACCTTGCCATTGCAAAGTAGATAACCCTGGATGACGCTTTACAAGAAGAATCCTGGCCCTTCGACGTTCCACGACCTTTGGAAGATAGAAGAATCTCCCTTGGAGTCAAGGAGTGAATCCCCTGCTTGGCAGGCACCAAAAACCTTAATCAACGGTTGCAAACTCTCCCGCTTCTGCTAGAGTTCGAAGTCCATGCAGCCCCGGAAGTAGATTTCCTGACTTCTCGACAGTCATTGTGAGTCCCCAGCAAAGGTGTGACGAGTGGATCCCAAGAGTGACGAGGAACAGCAGTACCCGGGTACCGTGCACTATTGTCAAGTGCAACCCCTTCACGACGTTCTACAATCTTGTGCATTGGACCATTTGTGGCCCAAGCCTCCAGCAGGTTTTTCAGCGAAAATCAGAGGCCTACCCCATCCCAAGTGACCGTGGGCTCCTATGAAGCATTTCCTCAAGAGGCGTCTTTGCGATCACTTGCCCTTTGGCTTGTGGGTCCCTTGAAGACTTTCTTATCAACTCAAAGGGCTCCCCTGGCTGCTCCAGGCCTGTCCTCACTCACCCTTGCTGGGTGAGTCCCTCAGACCTTGCTGGTCTGCAACGCTGACCTTCTTTGATTTCCACAAGACTTGCCAAGGCTTATTTGCACCAATCCGGTTGCCGACACCTCAGTAAGCTGCAGACGTTGTGGGACACTCCGAATCCAGCTGCTGGTCATCATCGATCTCTCCTGCACCTCGTGAGCGAAGAGTCAAAACACCCTTGATCACCTGAAATCACCCGACATCCGTGGGCATCCATCTTCCTGGCCCAGGGTAACTGGCAAGTGGCTGTGAACACTGTCCCTTCATTTTTCAGGTCATCTTCATCTTGAATCTACCCTTGGATGCCACCGGACACTTCTCCAGTCTTTGCAAGCCGCAAGTCTTCTTTGGTTTCCATAGAAAACAGCAACGCGACCCGACACCAAAAGACACCTATGCACCCGGCTTCCCTGGGTGAGGTAACTCATGCACTCCGGTGCCCTAGTATGTGTTGGCCCTCGAATTACTTACCTTGTAAGTGACTTGCTTGTAGACTTCCTCGAAGTACCCTAGAACTTTAAAAATCAAACCGTGACTTGCTCCATTGTAATCAATAGGGAACCCGCGGCGGTGTTCTCACACTGCACGCGTCTCCCGTGGGTCTTTTACTTACCTGCTTCTGCTTCATTAGTGAAGCCCCAGCAATTCTACAGGCCCTAGGCCTTGTCATTCTGCAAGTCGACTTTCCTAACCCTCTTTTTTAGTATATGCTCTGGTACGCCCCTAGGGCCCCAGCCATATTTGTGCTTAACTTATTGTGAAACGTTGATATTTGAATGTGTTCCTGGCTTCTAATCTCATAAAGAGATTAGTAGAGTGTGTCTAGAAATAAATACACATGCAAAAACAACAGTTGATGGACAGTATGCAGAACAATGTCATACATTCACCCCAGTACAGAGATCTGGGCCTAAATCCATTGTTTTTTTGCTCACCATGCCGTTCCAGTTTGAACCCAGCCATATGCAAATCAGTCTTGACCCTGTGCCTCATGGGTACAGTCCAACCCGAACTGCCAAGCCAGGTCCTCCCTGGACTGGAATCAAGCATCCTAGGACCGGTTTCAGGGTTTCACCCCTCTTCAGACAGGATAGCTTGATTCCAGTGGCACGGAGAGCACGGGACCCACGTTTGGGCATATCCTTCCCACTCTGGGTGACAAATGTAAAAACAACAGTTGATGGACAGAATGCAGAACAATGTCATACATTCACCCCAGTACAGGGATCTGGGCCTAAATCCATCGTTTTTCTGCTCACCATGCAGTTCCAGTTTGAACCCAGCCATATGCAAATCAGTCTTGATCCTGTGCCTCATGGGTACAGTCCAGCCCGAACTGCAAAGCCAGGTCCTCCCTGGACTGGAAACAAGCATCCTAGGACCGGTTTCAGGGTTTCACCCCTCTTCAGCCAGGATAGCTTGATTCCAGTGGCATGGAGAGCACGGGACCCACGTTTGGGCATACCCTTCCCACTCGGGGTGACAAATGCTCAAACAACAGTTGATGGACAGAATTCAGAACAATGTCATACATTCACCCCGGTGTGACTGGAGGTGAATGTTTTGCCAATGTGCAACATTCCGTCCATCATCTTGTGTATTTTGCTGTTTGCCCTATGTGGGAAGGGTATGTCCAGACGTTGGTCCGGTGCTCACTACGCCACTGGAGTCAAGCTATCCAGGCTGATGACAGCTGATAGCCAAAAGCAGCTCCTAGGATCATTGATTCCGGTCCAGGGAAGACATGGCTTGGCAGTTCGGGCTGGTCTGTTCCCATGAGGCACAGGGTCAAGACTGATTTGCATATGGCCATGTCTGAACTGGGGTGGCGTGGTGAGCAAAATAACGATGGATTAAACCCAGATCTGTGACTGGGAGTGAATGTTTTGCCAATGTGCAACATTCCGTCCATCATCTTGTGTGTTTTGTTGTTTGCCCTATGTGGGAAGGGTATGCCCAGATGTGGGTCCCGTGCTCACTACGCCACTGGAGTCAAGCTATCCTGGCTGATGACGGCTGATAGCCAGAAACCAGTCACCAGTCCTAGGATGCTTGATTCCGGTCCAGGGAAGACATGGCTTGGCAGTTCGGGCTGGACTGTTCCCATGAGGCATAGGGTCAAGTCTGATTTGCATATGGCCATGTCTGAACTGGGGTGGCGTGGTGAGCAAAATAACGATGGATTAAACCCAGATCTGTGACTGGGAGTGAATGTTTTGCCAATGTGCAACATTCCGTCCATCATCTTGTGTGTTTTGTTTTTAGAAATAAATACATATATATTTGATATATATACCTGTGTGGTGTCCTTTCATTTGGTAATTCAAGAGATTATAAGGTAAAGCAAGCTGCTTTACATTCCTCAGAGACTTAGCCTGAAGGCTGCTCTCCACAGCTACCACTAGGATAGCTTTCTTTAAAAGATTGTCTTAAACCTATCTACCATAAGAGTCGAATTGTACTGGTGCAAGGTGGCCACTATAACTAGTGACCAACATATGCGAGGCCAACTTCTCACAGTAACGAAATGCTTGATGCAGTGGAAAAGACAAGGCTTACTAACTAAAGGTGAACTGAACTTTTTAAAAGTGGAATTCCCAGTAACACCTATTCTATATTTTTTGCCAAATGTGCACAAGAAAACAGATATTATTCCTGGTAGGCCAATTGACACATATTATCCTAAACAATCATATCCAAATATGCGAAAGCCCTACGCTCATCAAGGGAGCAACCTTAGATCTAATCATTGGCAAACACAACTCAATTAAACTTGAATCAATCGTCTCTTGCAACTGGACAGACCACCACTGCATCACCTTCTTAATCACAGAATCTAAAAGAACTAAGAAAATGCAGCAAAAAAAACAGAAGACTGTGACACATTAAACTGGATGATCTGACAATCCTCAGTAATAACATTTGACCCCCCATGAAAATGTCAGCTGTCTATGATCTTACTGAACACTACAACCGATGCATGACAAGCATTTTTTACGTGATTGCTCCTTTACAGTTAAAAAGAATGTCTTTCAAAGTCTCCAAACCCTGATACAACAGTAGTCCAAATGCAGAAAGAAGAAATCTGAGACTAGCGAAAAGATTGTGGAGATCCTTGCTGACCTTTGAGCATCTCAAACATCTGAGATCATCAACGAACATCTATAACAAATGCATGAGAGTCTCCAAAGCTAACTACTTCAGAAACCAACTTGAGCAAGGTAAACATTGTTCAAAATTGTTGAGTTTCAATAAAATAACCAACTCAATCTCTACCCTGTGGCATCCTGTCCACAGCCGAACTGCGAAGATCTTTCCACTTTTATAATTGAAAAGCCCATAAAGATGGAAGCATTGTCTCCGGACTGCAATGGAGCTCCTGTCGATCTTACCACCAATAAGCCCCCACCCACCTCAGTCTTTGGTGCCTCTGCTCGCTCCAGTTTATACCCCTAAGAACAATGCCTCTTATCTTAGAGCGTATTCAAAACCTTGGATGAAAACACCGTTCTAAAAACTCTTACAGCATTGATAGCATTTAACCACTTCAGTGACCCGTTGCCATTGAATTTCTTCAATGAGATTAAACCAGCCATCCTCCCACTATGGGGCAAGATAGTCAATGCCTCACTGCTTCAAAGCACTATCCCAGACTATCTAAAAGTGGGACAGACTACCCCTATTCTTATAGAACCCATGGCAAATCATACTGACCTACACAGCTGCTGCCCGATTTCCAACATTTCAACCCTGGAGAAGCTCATAGAGAAATATGTCCATGTCCGGCTATGTAACCATATAGAACAATTCCAAATACTTGACTAATTTCAATCTTCGCTTCCATCTCCGTCATAGTACAGAATCCGCTCTAACTTACAATGTAGATGATGCGCTCAAAATGCTCGATCAGAATGATTCCTGCCTTATGATCCCCCTTGACCTATAGTCAGTTTCAATACAGTTAAATATGACTGCTTACTTGCCATATAGTAACACAGGATGGGGCTCTCAGGGTCTGCTCTAAACTGGTTTGCCTCTTTTCTTCACAAAAAAACTTCAAGATTCAAGGTTAATCAGTTCCTATCTAATCCCTCACCGGTTAATGTAGGGGTACCACAATCATCCACACTCTCACCAACTCTCTTCAACTTGTTCATGGAGCCTTTAACTGAATTATTGAAACTATCCAACATCCATTATCACATGTATGCCGGTGACACCCAACTGTACCTGAAAGTCCCCTCCCCAGAAGACATCAGGTCCCTCAACACCACACTAGTGAAAGACAAAACTGGCTGACTGTCAATCACCTTAAATTAAACACTCTTAAAATGTAATTCCTCCTAATCGCCCCACCTAAACAGTCACCAGCCATCAAAGAATGGATGAATCAGCGAAAAGCTCTTAACTGCATACCACACATCATTGCCTCCATGAGCTCACTGTGCATAGTGCTTGATATGAGTTTGAACATGCAGAAGCACATTAGTGCTCTCACCAAAGGAGAGAACTTCTGAATGAGCATAGTTAGGAAACTAACACCTTTTCTCCCCCAATGACTTCAAATCTGCTGTGCAAACTCTTGTGATTTCCAAGTTGGATTATGGAAGCTCAACCCTTTGTGACCTCCCTAGATCTAAGATGGCTCCACTGAGGGCCTCTACTAACTCTGCTGCAGGACTCATCACAGGCTCTAAAAGAAACCACCGTATTATGCCTGAGCTGAAATCCCTAAACTGGCTCCCATATGAAGCAAGGATACAACTAGAAATTGCCTTTGTGACCCATATGGTCTTATATGGTCTTATACTTCAACATCCCGCTAAACCTTGAATAAAAACGTGTGCTATCTGGTGCTTTCATATCCTCTAGAAATGCCAGTACCCTACTGATGAAGCCACAGAACTTCCATAAAAACAGAACTTACAATCATGCTTTCTCTGGTACCGTCCCAAGAATTTGGAACTCTGTGCCCCCCTGAAATCAGGACAGACCACTCAACAACATTTTTCAAAAAGGAAGTTAACGTACTATTGATATACAAATTCTTGCCCTAGAACCCCTCTGCCTGACAAGCACTCTAAGACTCACCCTCCTCACCCTTGTTATTTATGATTATATTTTGATTTGTGGGTTTCAGAAAGTTACTGCTTTTTTTACTTTCGTATTTACTTGATTGTTAGATCCCCTAACTTCTTCTTCTTGGACAATTGCAAAGTGCTTTGCTTATTCTTGATCCACTAATTTCCAGGCCCACACATAAACCCTCACCGTTTGTACATTGTTCTGTTCCGCTACTGTTTTTCTCCTCTAGTACCTTTCGATTATCCTGTTGCCTGATCTATATGCCGCCTTTTTATTGCTCAATTGTAAAGTGCTCTGATACACCCATGGGTCTTGTTCATGTTATATACAACTTTTACAATAAAATATATATATATTTTTTTATTTTATTATGTTTGTTGTTTTTTATGCAGCTCTCAACCCAAAAAAACTAAAAGTACTCCATGCACTAAAAGTCTAACCTACCCCTACAAAAGCTGTAAAAGCACTATCCCTAAACTACCACTAGGACTGCACTAACCTACACTAAGCTACAAAACATTATGTACAACTTAAAACAATACATACAGTGAAAAAAAGGCAGAAGGGTTCCCTCTGGAAACTTGGGTCTGGTCACTGCCTGCTTGATCCCATGGAGAAGAGTCAATGCCTGGTAACTCGTAACTTCAGATACCAAATGTCCTTCCTCATGTTCAGCTCAAAAGAGTTAGCCCCTCCCGGTTCCTGAAGTGTGTGTCCAGGTGGATGTGATGGTCCACTGGTCAAGGTACTGGGTACAGGTGGCTGGGAGGTACCTATACTGAAATGTCATTTCCTACCAGAGATCCCCTTGTCGAGGGTTGGTGGTCCTAGTGGAAAGCTTTGCCACTTGCCTTGAGCCTTCTCCTCCTCATACCTCCTCCTTTATGGCACTGTGTGCCTTTGCAACAAATCTGAGGTGGTAGTAGCCCTCATTTCTCTTAATATGCTGCCTCAGCTGTTATGGGGGTCATGTTGTCTGTTACAGCAATATGGATAACTGTCAGTCAAAGGGTGACTAGTAACAGGCATACACATCATGAGACATCATCATTTACACAATATTTAAGGAAGCAGCCCCTACAGCCTAAAATCATCTTGCAGCCTAGTATCTATCAGATGCAGCCGCTGCTGGTAAGAGCGGTGAGGCCAGGTGAGGGGGAAATAAATATTTAATTTTCACTTGTGGTTGTTTGTCGAAATCCTCCCCCCCCCCACTGGGCGCCACGTCTCTTACCTGGACGGTCCGCCGCTGATCAGATGTCCTAAGACCTTATTGCAAAGGCAGGCCAATTGTTGCACAATACAATTGCAACACCATGGCACATCTTGCTGTGACCATGTCAGTATTTAGTATGCTTGGAAGCAATACTCTTTGGTACCCATGGAATGGTACACACTTCACCTTCACTCTATATTAGTGTGCCTTCTGCATCCTGAAATAGCCTTTGTGCCACAGGCATTTGCCACAGTAAGATGTGCAAAGTCTGAAGAGTACATGTATTGTCTCACAATGTAGTGAAACTGATCTGGCGAGGACCCATATCAAGACCCATTGCTAACTATACTGAATGCTTGACAGATATGACATGCAACAATGGACACAGGATAAGTACCTCACATCACACAGAGGCATATGGAACCTCTTGTATGTGAACAGTTGTAAGTCTATGGTAGACCATGCCACCACTCATGATCCCAATATCATAGCATGGGCAACTGACATGCATTCTGAATTCTCTCAACCACATCCATGTTCAGATGTGTATCCACTACCACATATGTTTGCCTAGTCTGCCACTGTGATGACAAGCCTCTATCATGGGGTCCATCCTTGACATCAGTCAGAGGCTGATAGACATGCAACATGTAATGTCAACTTTTCCTGACCTATTTATCCTCATCCAAACGTTTAAAGGCACTCACCAGTATTTGGAGACCTTGAAGATATCTACCTTAACAATTGTGTATGAAGGGGGTCCATGTACAAGACATAACATGTAAGGCACATCAGTAAACTCAGAAGACATATTTAATATGCAGCAGAAGCACATTACATATGCATAGCTATTGGCTATGTAACCCTTCAAGTTAAAACTTATATAGGTATTCAGACAGAATACCAAGTTAGAAATGTCGAATTACACAAATATAGAGTTGGCAATTACGTGACACAGAAATTAACTCTGGAGGGAGACCTCTGCTCTGCCCGTGGAGTGTGCAGAGATTTGCCTTATCCGAGTTCCGCTGAGAACGCGGAGAACGCAAATCTCTGCAAACTGCGGAGTGGAGGTAGCCAGCCCCCGCCTCCACTCCCCTATTAAGAAGTAAGTTAACATTAATTAAAAAGAAACTAAAAAACCGATTACCTCTGTACTGCGGCATTCCCGGGCTGCCCTCCTCCTCTTCCTCACCCTACTGGTGATACTTGAGAAAATGGCGCATACGCGTTGAACCACACATTTGCATTTCATACGTTTATATATATTGTCATACGTTCATATGAATCCCTGCACACATAACAGGCAGTCCCGACACCCACCGACCACGCATGCAACCTGGGAATCATACTCGACTCAACGCTCTCCATGACTAAGCAAGTCAACGCCGTCTCCTCCTCCTGCTTCAACACCCTCCGCATGCTCCACAAGATCTACAGGTGGATCCAGACAGATACAAGAAGAACAGTCACCCAGGCCCTCGTCAGCAGTAGACTCAACTATGGAAACGCCCTCTATGCGGGAGCCCCGACCAAGCTCATCAAACGACTGCAACGCATCCAAAACCAAAACGCCTCGGCACGACTGATTCTCGCTGTACCACGCCACGGCCACATCACCCCCCTCCTGGGAAACCTGCACTGGCTGTCCATCAACAAGAGGATATCCTTCAGGCTCCTCATCCATGCACACAAGGCACTCCACAAGACCGGCCCAGCCTACCTCAATAGACGAATTTCCTTCTACATCCCCAACCGCCAGCTCATTTCAGCCAACCTCGCACTCGCCACCATCCTGCGCATCCGAAGAACAACCACCGGTGGGAGATCCTTCTCCCACCTCACCGCCAAGACCTGGAACACCCTCCCACTGAGCCTACGACAGACCCAAGACCTGCTGGCCTTCAGGAGTCTACTCAAGACCTGGCTATTCGATCAGTAGCGTCCCCCCCTTGCAGCGCCTTGAGACCCTCATGGGTATGTAGTGCGCTCTACAAATGTTTGATTGATTGACTGATTAGGCCTGGAGTCCTGCGATTGAATTGCACCTAACAATTAGATATTCCAAATGCCACTCCAAACAGGGGGTATCGGTGGCGAAGAACTATGGACATCTCAGGCTGTAATAGAACAGCGGAGTTGTTATGGTTCCCATCCCCTAGACTCACCCCATAAGGATGCCAAGGAATCTATCCTTGATGCAAATTATTTATCCAATGTCCTCGTGTGCTGAAAAATGGCAGGTTATAATAGCATGCGGAATAATGCTAAATGGCTTACCATCATGACTGACTTTCATATTATTTGTGTACAAGAAACATGGGAGATTGCACCAATAACCATTAATGGGTATCGATCGTTTCAAACACCGGCATCACCCTCTACAGAGGAAAGACCTGGGGGGGGCCTTATCACACTGATATCCAATTTGGCTGCATTTAATATTCTAAGTTATGTAAATACATCGCCTTATTTTCACATCCAAGTAATCAAAGGTTATGATATTTGTGATCTAGTGCTAGTGAATTATTACAGTAATAACTTCTTAAATCCTGAAGTGATACCCCAGCACTTAGATAACACATTAGAGGAATTAGCGGAAACTCATCCTAACCCCGTACAAGTTATCTGGCTGCGAGATTTAACCTAAAGATTCAATTTACAGACTTTAGTGATCATGCCGTGCTTTCCTGTGTCCTACACGGGCACGATTCAATATTACGCAATGGTATCAGAGTTCCTAAACCACTCTTAGGCAGAGTTTTGTTTTAAAATGGAACAACGTATTTCTCACAAATCATATCGTGGTAAACCAATAGGATATTAACCTCTACCTGAACCCACTTTTAAGTCAAACGCAGGTGACTAAGGCGTTTAGTAATCTTTTAAATATTCTTAAATCACAACTGATCCACCTGATATCGGTACTCCACAGTACTATTGTTTTGATAAGAACTGTGAAACCGCCTCACCTAATCCCCGTAAAGCTCTTAAAACACTAACTAGGGACAAAGATTACATTTGTGCCTTGAGGAATACCAATAAAAGAAGTAAAATAGTGCGAATAACTGGATTTGTGCAAATACTGGGACAGACTAACCCATTTGACAGTCTTACAGTGTCTGTATTGATATACAGGGACAAAACTAAGACAAAAGCATTCCTCCCTTAAATACCTGTGAAGAGAAGGCAAGCTGTGTTCCTATGTTTCCATCTGTGGCATCTACATTCAAATCCAAGATTTAAGGCGGCCCCCAGGCAGCATGTACAAACAAAAGGAGGCCAGATGGCCCCTTACTCATGCCCCGCTGGAGGTGAAAAAAAGGCTCACTCGCTGCCTGCACGTTGCTGCTGAGAATGGAAAGCAGTCAATGTGCCGGTGCTGCTGAATGTTTCCCGGTATCTGGACAGTACACAGGGACAAGTTAAGCATATTCCTGCGGGGACCAACACCCTGGCAGGGGGGACGGCGTCCACCCCGTCCAAAGAGGGGGGACACTGTGTACCTGCGTGTACCCAAGACTCAAGCCATCGGCACTTGTAAGACAACAAAGCCATATAATCTTCGTGCGCTACAGCTGCATAATGGTAGCCAGGCTCATGCCAGACGACAATGTCCACAACAGTCAGAAGACAGCTTCCGCTTGCTCAGGTCTGTGGTACCAAGTGAAACAGACCTCAGAGCTCAGCATAGTCCAAGCCAATGCACACAGGGCTAAAGTCAGAGAGCTGGATGACAGTTCTTGTCAGGAGGCATGAAGAAAGGGAAATGATAATTGAATTAGTCACCAACAGTTCCTGTTGCTGTAAAGTAGTTAGGAATCCAAGAAGGCACAGGCAGCTTCGAAGGCAATCAGTTCCAAGAGACGATCCAATTCAACTTCAGCGAAAAGGACCGCCTTCCAATCCAGCAGTCTGAAGGAACAGGTGTGCTCCTCACACCACGAGGTTGCAAGGCACATCCAATCGCAATCTGGGAGAGGTTTGATGTAGGCATGGCAC
This sequence comes from Triturus cristatus, assembly GCF_964204655.1. Taxonomy (NCBI): domain Eukaryota; kingdom Metazoa; phylum Chordata; class Amphibia; order Caudata; family Salamandridae; genus Triturus; species Triturus cristatus. The sequence goes on along the minus strand of NC_140588.1, from coordinate 1,126,955,650 downwards.
AGGAGGCATTGTGCAAACCCACAGGGGCATCCCATGACGTGTCTCACCAAAGCAGTCTTGCATGTGGACCAACAAAGGAGTCACCCACAGCTCATGATCCAGGTCAGCAAGGAATGTGTTTGAAAAGCAGATGTCTATGGCCCACTCAAACAGACATCTTCTGCAGGAAAAGACAGGTTGCACGCAGATGAAATAGGCATAGCGGAATGTTAGCCTATAACTGATGCCCAGTACAGCCAATGGGACACATCCAAAGAGAAGCTGCATGCGGTCACGGTACAGTTGCAACTGACCGGGCTCGTCCTGGCCCACTGAACTGTCAGACATGGCGTGAGAGCAATCTCAGAACCAGCGCTCATCTGTACAGCCAAAGTTATCATCTGATACCACTAAATGCAGTGTGCAAATTGGAGGAATGACAGCCGGTGGTACTCCCGGAAAAGCATGGAAGGAAGGGACAAAGCCAGAGCCCACAAGTCTGATAAAAAGTGTGCAACAGCCTTCAGTATCAGATGCTATCAATAATTTGTGTGTTAGTTTACCACGAAAATAGTGGGAGAGCAGTGTTCAGCAGTGAGTGAATCGCACGGGACGGTCAAGACACCTGGAAGTCGAAGGTCTCCAGGCTGGTGTGGGAGTGACTACGTGTCTACACAGAGGCTCATTGTGCCTGCACTCTCATTGAAGTATGCTTTTGCTGTGGGAATGTGAGACCACAAATGACTATCCACAATCACTTATGGGGCAGTTAGCAGAACATTGCCACAAAAAGGACACGGTGTACAACTGTTCCCATATACGTGATGCCTGGTCTGTGCATGCAGATGTTGTGCTCATGTGGAAACAGCTAAGTACATTTGGGAAATAGATTTGGCATGGGGATGTTGTCAGGGACTGGTATTCATGTGGTGAAACATGCATAAATTGCCCATGTCCTATGAAAATCCCTCTGCAACAGTACTTAAGTGTGTGAATGCGACAATGTCACCATCGTCCACATGACAGGATGTGGTGTGATGCTGGCTCCTATGGGCACACTGCTAAGGATTTCATTGGTCTGAGCTGTGTGATCTGTGACAACTTCCATCATGTCCATGTTGATGTCATTAGGGGGATGGGAGCACACTGCTTCACCTCCCAGCACAGTTCATCCCTTAGCATACTGGTAAATGCAGTCCAGTCATGATGCTCACTTGTCATGTGACTGAGGTGTTTCACCTGAGTTGGGCAGGAAGAGGTACAGAGACTCGAGTAGATTGTGGCAGCTACTCCAGCAGACACTGATCACAAAGTATCTTACCTTTACTGATGTAGGATGATAACGCTACACACACATATCTGGGGAATCACAGCACTGACCTGCACCAACCTTGATGACACATGACTACAGTGATACGAGTAGGCATTTCTGCTGAACTGCATTGACCAGGATGCTAAGGGGTGAACTGTTTTGGGAGGTGTAGTCGTGTGCTCCAGTCCCCCTGCTTTCGATGTTGATGGTGTTGGCCGGTGTTCACTGGAAGGCATACTGCACAGTGTTGCCTAGTGGTGTGCTTTTGCTGTAATTCCATAATATGTCAACGCACTGTTATTTCCTTGTGTCTTCCCAGGTTCCTCCACTCTCTCATTGTATTTCAGCTTTTATATTTTCAGATGCATTGAAATTTGAGTTAACGTGCTACTTACTGCAATGAAAATATTCTTGACACCAAGGCATACTGTTGTGAGTTGTGTTCCTTGCCCAATGTGTGACAGGTGAAGGGTGAATTTGAAAGAGATGGTACATAGATCGTTAATGTAGGACACACAATGGTAGAGTCCAAAAGTAAAACAGAACACTCCCATCCTTGTGGCAATGTGGGTTCTGATTTACAACAAAGTCAATGTTTGGTGTTACAGTGGAGACATCAGTGGTTGCTCTGAGGACTGGTACGGCACGGTGCTGTGCCACGTGTTCATCTCAGGGTATTTTGGGATGCCCCCTTAGCTGTTTGTCAAGGGAGAACCTGCTGCATGCTCAGAGGTGTCTAAGAATTTGCTGTGATGTGACTCGCCCCTCCCTGTGGCCACTTCTGCGATGGTGTGACTAACATCCGGCTGGCCAGGGGGAGTTGCCAGCTATTTGTGCTGCATGCATGTCCCTCAGGACACCCACAAGCTGGCCCACGTTCTCGGCAATTTGTCCCAAACGAGTGTCCATCGACCTCTGCAGCAGGGGCTGTTCCCGCAATGGCACATTTCAATTGAGATGGTATGACTTATGCCTTGGCATTACTAGGCATTCATGTCAGTATGTCATCAGTCGCACATGATGTTGAGGTACATACAGGGTTTCAAGCAGGCTGGGTATCACCGGTGCTGGGCAATGTTATGTATTCAAGGGGGCCTCGGTACAGGTCTCTTTCATGCTCGGTTTTGTGCCCTGCCACAGGCGGTCCGTTCTTTTAGCTGGAATGCATTGACAGCAGGTACATCGATGTGCGCATGGTCACACTCCTCACCTCTTACTGGTGGAGCAGTTACAGCATGACACCATGCCAGGTGAGCATTGTGGGGAAGTGAAATCATTTAAGGATTATTTTTGTCTCTGGAATTTACTCCTTTGGAGATTCATGTGCAGCAACATGGTTGTGGTGTCATCAGGGCTTTAAATGGAACATTTTCCAATGTGAGATGCAAACCATAGTTGCTGCTTCTTTATCTTATGCAACTGACAAACCTTGCCAAGGCCAGTAGTCCGGAGTTTTAGTAGGTATCATGTTACTTGTTGTATCATGTGTCTGGGTGCAATGGCAGTGACAGAAAAATGCTAGTGGGATAGCCCAATATGCTAAGCACAGATTTATGTCAGAGGTTTGTAGGCCATCACTTCATTATTTTGGCCAGGCCCCTCTAAGAGACCCCCCAGTTTTTTCATCCCACTTAAATCGCACTTACATCCCTGGGTACATACATTGCTCGTTGGCTATGTGTCATGGCTGAAGAATCAAAATCATATGGACAGATATTGTGTTTCCTAGGACATGTCCTCCGGTACCAACTTATTGCTCATCCGATTCAGTTCATGCTTGGACATTTGTGTCTTTTCTATGAGTATCTGACTACTATGATGCAACTTCATGATTTGTGTTATGATTTTTGTACTTACCTCCTGTGATTTGTGAGGTTTGACAGAGTTTCCATGCATGTGTTGTGTTGACCGAGTCTTTCTGCTTTGAGGTAATGGGACTTGCACATTGGCTTTTTGTGATTGCGTTCTTGTATTTTGCTTTGCAGTTACAAGTGACTTCATCGCTGACACTGTGAATCATGTGGCCTCTCGATGGTATAAGCTGTATGTGTACTGCCTACAACTTATGGGGGGTTCCAGGTAGTGCCTGATGTGGGGGTCATTTGGCTCCTTGCTATCTGTGAGGGAAGAAAGAGGGCATTGTGGGAGATGTGGTATTCCTATCAGGGCTCAACATCCCCCTCCCCAGTGAGATGGCTACCTATCCTGTTAGGAGGCACTATCAACGAAGTTAGCTGACACATGGCTGTGGGGTGGGGAGGGTGGGCCATGCTGTTTGGGAGAGAGGACAGGGTGCATTAGCTGACTACCTACCTGTGAGATGAAGCTGAGTCAGGAAATGCTATCAATTCATATTGAAAGCATGCATTCCGCGTGAGTTTGATGTGTGCTGGCGATTGATGATCGCTTGTTGTGCACAACAGTACATTGCAGTGTGATGGGAGACATTTCTTAGTACTTACCAGCCTCCACTCCCACCTCAATGCCTGTGAGTCTTGTCTGATTGTCTTGTCTACCATCACTTTCAACTTTGAGTCAATGGATTTGGGCATTGTCTTGGGGGACATGGTGCAAATGAATGAGGGGTGCAGGGTGCAAGGCAGTGGTGGAGATATGTGAAGTGTGTGAGGTGTGTGGTTGAACGTGGTGTTGTATGGAGATATGTGGGTATGATGTTGTGCAGTGTCAGTCAATGGTGTCCTGTCTCTCTGTCTCAACTTGTGGTGTGTAAAGGATGTTGGTCCCCGAAGGGATTGGTTTTCTACTGTGGTATCTGGGTGTGTCCACATGAGTGATGACCTACAGATGTCTATTCCATGCTGCACATGACTTTCCTAACCAGGTGCACGCTGGCGTGTGTCATTGGGGGAACAACCTTTACAACGCAACTTTTACAACGCACTACACTTACAACGCATTTTTTACAACGCAACATCCACTACAACGCATTCCATTACATAGCATGACACTACAACGCATTTTTAAAAACTACCTTTACAACGCATTCCATTACATCGCATACTACCTTTACAACGCATACCATTACAACGCATAATATTACACTACACTATCCAACACTTACCCTACTGTTGCACCCCCTGGAGTTAGAATAGTAATTTTTACCCCTATACTTCCAACACTTACCCTACTGTTGCACCCCCTGGAGTTAGAATAGTAATTTTTACCCCTATACTATCCAACACTTACCCTACTGTTGCACCCCCTGGAGTTAGAATAGTAATTTTTACCCCTATACTATCCAACACTTACGCTACTGTTGCACCCCCTGGAGTAAGAATAGTAATTTTTACCCCTATACTATCCAACACTTACCCTACTGTTGCACCCCCTGGAGTTAGAATAGTAATTTTTACCCCTATACTATCCAACACTTACCCTACTGTTGCACCCCCTGGAGTTAGAATAGTAATTTTTACCCCTATACTATCCAACATTTTCCCTACTGTTGCACCCCCTGGAGTTAGAATAGTAATTTTTACCCCTATACTATCCAACACTTACCCTACTGTTGCACCCCCTGGAGTTAGAATAGCAATTTTTACCCCTATACTATCCAACACTTACCCTACTGTTGCACCCCCTGGAGTTAGAATAGTAATTTTTACCCCTATACTATCCAACACTTACCCTACTGTTGCACCCCCTGGAGTTAGAATAGTAATTTGTACCCCTATACTATCCAACACTTACCCTACTGTTGCACCCCCTGGAGTTAGAATAGTAATTTTTACCCCTATACTATCCAATACTTACCTTAAATGCAATTTAATATTATGCGTTGTAATGGTATGCGTTGTAAAGGTAGTATGCGATGTAATGGAATGCGTTGTAAAGGTAGTTTTTAAAAATGCGTTGTAGTGTCATGCTATGTAATGGAATGCGTTGTAGTGGATTTTGCGTTGTAAAAAATGCGTTGTAAGTGCATGCGTTGTAAAAGTGTGCGTTGTAACGACATACATCCGTGTCATTGTGGCGTGTGTGTTGTGATTGAGGGCAGCAGGGAGTACAGGCAAACTTCGGGCATTGTTGTGAAGTTGGTTTTGTCCGCCATTCATTTGACCTATGTGCGTGCGCGGCGGTCGGACGTAGTGCTCGGTCCGCCAGCTCCGCCTTCTCATTGTAATTAGCCGTGGGGTCATGCCGTGGCAGGTGCGGCCTTTTGAAGCTGTTGCACAGCTTTCCCCGTGCGCAGCGGCCGGATTTGCAGCTTTTCCGACCGTAGTGGATGGTCTTTTGTGGCATCCGTCCGCCGTGGTCTGATTTTGCATACATTGCATCATAATGTGACCGACGTAAATGCTGCTGGGTAATGAATGGGATTTTTCCCGACACCACGCGGTCGGAGGGTTTTTCCGTACACCATCAAAAATGGGCCCATAATCTTCAAAATGGATTTTCTGACATTGTAACCCCCGCATACTTTTCCTTATTTTTCAGAACTAGCCACAGATAGGAGGATATTGCACAGCATTCAAGTAGAGTGTGTAGTTGTAATAAAAATAAAAGAGCTGTCCTGCATTGTCTGAAATTAGGAGTTTTAAAAACAGATAAAATATATCTCCTCCTTGGTAGTACATAAAATTTACAAAAACATATAATGTGCAAATTAGTAATTGAGGACGTATTATCGCACAGGCATAATGATAGGTCAGACGTTGAATGACAATTATCATAAACGGAATCTTGTTTGCACTAAATAGGGTTAAAATAAATCTCTGCTAGTCATTACAAACCAATGTTAAGTATGTTTTCAATCCCTCTTGGGGAATCAAAGTATTCTAAATCAATACAGATGGTTTTATTCCCTCAACCAGCTCTCACTTTTCTAATAGCTTGTACTGGAGGCGTTGTTTCAGCTGGTCTTTCCCAATCAATTTACTAGTTTCTAGGTCGAGAAGGAGTTTTGGTAAGCCGATCAGCTCACATGTGGATTTAATATATCCCAACCGTGGGAATTTCATTGCGTGACTTAGGTGCATGGCGTCATTTAGTATCAATTTGTTCAAGCCTGTGTCCTCATGTGACCAAACAGAGTACCAAAGCATTATGGGGCTATTTTAAGTGTGTCGGAAATAAACAGAATGCCCAGTTCCGCATGGGCTACATAGTTTGATGTGCTAGGGAGAAGGGAGAGGATGGACTTAAAAAATGAGTCTTCAATTTTGCGTATGCTTTGTGTACTGGCCATTCCCCATACCCCCGCACTGTATGAGACCATATATTATCTACTGGCGGTCGCCAGTAGATAGTTATAGTTAGGACCGAGTTCCCATAGGAAATCTGAAAATTCTATTTTGAATAACTTTGGCGCCGGTTGACGAATCCTCGCGAAATTTTCAAAACTAATGGGGCGCTCCGCTCAGCTCCTACCCTGAAAATCTCGGGGTGATTCATCAAGCGGGGGCTGAGAAAAAAGGGGGGTCCCAAAACGCGTTTTTCCCATGCATTTTCCCATAGGACCTTTAGTCGAAGGTACAGCCCGAACGGCTGAACAGAATTACTTGAAATTTGGCAAAGAGGTAGTCCTCAGGTCAGGCATGTGCCTTTTGCATATATGGTGTCAATCTGTTCAGTAGTTCCTGAGAACATTGCAGTTAAAAGTACATAAATATCTATATGCGCGCACCGTGCGCGCACGGTGCTCGCACGGGGAGCGCACCAAATGTCCGCGAGCGTAATTCTGATTGGTGGTTAGATGTCAGTCAACATTCGAATTGGTCGAAATCAGGAAGTGTTGGATGCCATTTTGTGTGTGGCAGTGAAAAAGAAAGGTGGATAACGTGAAAAGGGGGCAGGGTAGAGCGTTCCTGCCCCCTAGCCTTTGTCAGGACCCCGAAGGGTGAAAAAACCATTTTATTTTTTTTCAAAAAATCGCGGGGTGCGCGCACGGTGCACGCACCCCCCAGCCGCCATTTTGAGTTTTAGAGGCAGAAGAGATCTAAAAACACAAGTGGAGAACGTGAAGAGGGGGCAAGGTAGAGAGTCCCTGACCCCCTAGGCCTTCTCAGGGGGACCATGAAAGACCCCTAAGGTCCCAAACATTTTTATAAATATTGCGCGGTGCGCAAACAGTGCGCGCACGTTGCGCGCACGGCGACCAAAAATTCATAAAAAAAATAGATTAAAAAATCAAGTTTAAGTGTTTAGATGTTGGTTGGCTCTAAAAACAGCCGTTGTGTTCATTGAGTGTTTTTTTGTACCTACAAGTAAATACCGATGCAGAGTCTAAAGTTCAAGATGAAGACTCTGTTCCCTTTATCTACGAAATGAACACCGTCTCCTCTATAAATGCCTTGCATGTTGTAACGCAAGTTGTTGTGGTATATAGAACTCATACCATAGTCTCTGAGGAAAGCAGAAACAGACTTATTGACGTGCTTTTTTGCTTTCTCAAACTGCGGACAATATTGATTGGACCAGTTCCACTTTTGCCTTTGGCATATATTAGAATATACAAAGGTAGTTTGTGGAAAAAGTGACATCAATTGCACAAAGGTGTCCTTAACAAGCATTTCCAGACCTACCCCAGTTAAAGTGCCTAGGTCATTTCCTCCACATTGCACAATTATAAGGTCAGGCTGTGGGAGATGTAGAAAGGATTTCACCAAAGGCATTAATTGGTGCCACTTTAACCCTCTCTGACCAATCCATTTAATGTCTACATTTGGCAAAGCAAGGTCTTTCACAATACCTCTTTTTTCTGCATACTTTTCACTCCAGTAGACATAGCTATGACCTACAATCCACACTGTGAACATCTTTCAAGGAGATCTGGATGCACTCAGAAGGTGTCTTTCAGTAGAATGGCAATATGAAAAGAAAGATAGTTGTAAAATGCAGGCTTACATACTTTTTTTTAATAAAAAGAACTCATTGGCTGTTTCAGACCATTCAACACTAAAAACTAGGCTGTATGTTAAAAATTTCAAAAGCATGTTTTGTATTGGTTCAGAAAAATGTATTCCCACAGAAGATTACTTTGGATATGCTGTTAGGTTTGAAAAGTCAAGCACTCTTGCTCTTTGGATTAGAAACATTGTGTGCTGAACTTCTGACCTCCCTGCTTACACCAGTGTTCCATGACCTGTTGCTATGGTAGGAGGCAGAAGTCATGTTGGGGGTAGGGATCATTTGGAAAGGGTTGAAATTTGCAACCAATAGAAATGTGTGATTCCATTTAAAAAAATGTGGGAAGCAATGTGATTTGAAGTTAACATGTATATGTGTGAAAAAAGAGTGGGAAATTTTGCCATTTAGTGGTTTTGTTGAGAGGAGTACAGCTCAGAGATTCTGGCTCTGATAATCTGCTGTGTGAGTGGCACATTTCTTTCTCAACTAACTACTTTTAAAGGTGAGTTATGAATTTGAGAGGGGATGTATGTGGAGTATTTTGATATAAATAATAGAAATGTGTTTCTTCTTTTAAAGTTGTGTTTTACATTTTATGTTTTGGAAGATATTTAACTGCCTTGAACTTGTAAGATATTATGGAGTATGTCTTCACCATAAGTTAAGGTGTACTGGTATCACCCAGGAATACTGTTTTGAGCCTAGAATCACATCATGAGTCTGTGTGCACACAGGAATTGTTGTCAGAGATTTAATTTGTGTTGCTCTTGTTCTGTAAGACTTGCACTTGTAGGAAAGGGGCAGCTTGTTTTCTTGAACTGTGATGGTTAGCATTCAGCAGAAATCACTATCTCACAGATGAGAGACAAATGCTAACACATTTGAAAACAACAGGGTAGATTTTCCTTCCACTCCTGCAATGGGTGAGGTAGTTCCTACATGTTCGAAACTCCAATTAACCCTTACCACAGGTGATCTTACATACATCTCTGCAGTCTTCATGCAGTTGTGCAAGCGTCCATGCAGATCTCTCTTGCACCTGACAATACACAGTCTCCAGAAACACTCTCTTAGCACACAGGCAGGTGCTTCTCCTGCACTCCCATGCTTACTATTCAGCACTGTGTGGTATTTCAGATAGCAGTGTGTAACGCTAACACATTCAACATCACCAAGGCTCATTTCCTTTGCTCTAGTCTAATCACTCACCCAGGTTCCACATGCTCATGGTCTCAAGTAGCTGTTAGGACATGTGCTCTTTTCTGCCTCTCTAAAGTATAAGGAAAATGTGTCAGGCTGTTACAGTAATTATCACTTGCTCTACCACAGTAGTAAATGTGCTTTGAAATTGCCAATCAAATATTGTTTTCTGCCTAGAATCACACCATGAGTCTGTGTGCACACAGGAATTGTTGTCAGAGATTTAATTTGTGTTGCTCTTGTTCTGTAAGACTTGCACTCGTAGGAAAGGGGCAGCTCATATGATAGGATTTGAAAAGCTCAAAAAAAATAGTAATATATTTAAATTACATAAAGGTATTTTTTTTTTAGTTTCCTTTAGGTATTGCTGAACAACACTGAAATAAATTAAACATGCCTATAAAATCAAGAAAGAGAAAAGAACAGCAAAAATATCTATATTTGAAGACAACTGGAAAACAGAAATTAGTTGAAGAACCTCATGTTGGAAAAAAGAAAAAGTCTTCTGGTAAGCAGACTAAGGATTTTTTTTAAATATCCTCAAACATAGAAAAAATGTACAATGTATATCCACTGCAAATAGTGTTTCAAGAAGAAAACAACAAGACAATAGAAAGAAAATACTAAATGCTAATGTACAATCAGAAGCAAGTTAGAATGACTTAAAAAGAAAAACAGAATTTCAAAACATTCGTAAAAAAATATTTCAGAGAAGAGTGGTGTTGAATTTGTTAAAGGATGTGAAAAAATATAGGAAGAAAGCAATATTTTATAAGAAAAAGAAACATATTGAATCAATTGTTGCAAAGGCTTTGGAATTAAAAAGAAAACTATTCATTTTAATTTTGAACAGGATCCGTACATTAGATAAAATAGTCAATGTAATGAAGTCAAAAAGCAAAAGGAAAAGAGTAGTGAAAAAAAATAACTTTTAGTAATGTTTTCTTAGGAGAATGGAAGCATAGTTCAAGAATTGAACCATTTTTTAATGAAGAGAGTTATCTTCAAAGTAATAGTTTGCTGCATGCAGTTGACACCAGTGGTCGAAGTTATGAAGTTAAAGATGGTTGTGTAATGGAAAAGGAGAAAATGGTTCCAAGAAATGAGGAAGAAGTGTTAGCTGATGAGGTTATGGGGAAACGTCCTAAAGCCCCAGTGTACACTTGGAATTGTAGTAGTATTTGTACTGTTCGACAAGAATCTATTGATAAATTACGTGACTTTCTCAGAGAATATAGTTAAAAAAGTGTTAACCCCTTCGGTGCCACGCCCTTTCCCCCTCCTGTGCCGGGCGTTTCCTTAGTGGGCGGGTTTCATGACGAGATAGTCTCGTCATGGGCACAGCCCGACCGTGCTCCATGACGAGACAATCTCGTCATGGGCACAGAAGAGGTTAAACAGAAGATTAAGGTGCTTCAAAGACTAGATCCATGCAGAGTGAGAAAGAATACTGGTTTGCAAGGACATTCTCTGGCTTGTCTCTCTAGGGAAGCTTGTCAAAGTGTTTTTCACCATTTTAGGATGCTGGCAGTACATCACACTGAAATGAGAAAGTTTGTGAAAAGATTGTATTTTGCTAAAAGTCCAGCACTAAAGTTAAATGAGTTGAATAGTGCTCTGTTGCGTGGATCTGTATTAGATGTAGAGAAGGTTACTGATGATATTCAGTTTTGTTACTTTGGTCCAGAACAAGAAAGTGCAGGAAATGACACAGTTATTGAAGAAAATGTGGAAGAGAATGTAGAACCCACTGTTAGTAAAAATTTTGAAGATCAAATGACAAAATTTACTATCATCTCTAATGAAAGACCAAATATTACTTGTATTTGTTGCCAGAGAAGCCATTATAAAACTCAAACAAGGAATGTTGATCTCTATAAAAAAAGTGAAAAAGAAAATAATTATGAGTGGAAGGATTTTGCTACATATTTGTTTCTGGAAAATTGTTTTGATTTGGGTGAAGATCAGCGTATTTGTAAATACTGTTATAACAAGTTAGAAGAAAATAAAATGCCAGCTAGATCTGTACATAATAATTTAGAATTGGTTGATATTCCTGCAGAACTAAGTGATTTAAATACGTATGAGTCTATACTCATTCAATGTGTCCATCCGTTTCAGACTATAGTTCGTATGGAGCCCAAAACTGGTAAATTACCTCCTTCAGATTTACAAAGAGGTTTAAAAGGAAGAGTTGTCTATTTGCCATTAGATTTGAAAACAAATATTGAAACAATTGATGCAGATAGTTTGGAAACTGAACCATTAGTTATTCTGGTTAATGGTGTACCTACAAAGAATAAGAAAATTTGGCAGGAGCTAGTAGATGTACGAAAAGTACAAAGAGCAAATTTATATTTGAAAAGAAATAATAAGTACTATGAATCAATTTATCTGGATGAAGATGAAGAAGTTTTACTAGCAGACACAGGAATACCAACTGGGCAAATTGAAAAAGTGGACAAGTCAAAAGAAGAAGAAATTTATGAACATTTCAGCATACATCCTCTTCATTCTAAAGAAGTTATGGGAAACACTATTGATCTGTTTCAGTTGAAAAAAGCAAAAGGAACTCCCGTGAGTGTATGGGAGGAGAGCTTGGAAGCTCGTTGTTTTCCCCAGCTGTTTCCTACAGGAAAAGGTGGACGATATGATGAATGTCCAGTACAGATTCCTGCTTCTGAGTATCGGACTACAAGATTATATGCAGAAGATCCAAGATTTCGTCAAAGTATTCCTTATTTGTTCCATCTTTTATTTGAAAGTGACTTGTCTGCACCATCTTATGCAGTAAATCACATTTTAAAAACTGGAGTACATCTACATAATGTGTCTGCAAAGGATTTTATGAACAAAGTGCAACAGCGAGATGATCATTTGGAATCTCAATTGATTAATCTGATGGCTTGTCAGCATGGAACTAATGAATATTGGTACCGACGCCATGGAGAATTGAATTGTATGTTACAGAATTTAGGAACTCCTACATGGTTCCTTACCCTAAGCTGTGCTGAGTACGCTTGGGATGATCTTCTGGATTTTCTTCGAGAGGCAAATTCAAATATTGAAAACATCCAATACAAGACAGCAGGAGAATTGTGCTCATTGGATCCGGTTAATGTTTGCAGATATTTCAATCATAGATTTGAGGCTATGATGTCCTTCATCTGCAATAAAAAAATCCACCTCTTGGAGAAGTTGTGGATTTCTTTTGGAGAAAAGAGTACCAAGCAAGAGGTGCTCCTCATATTCATATGCTGTTGTGGATCAAGGATGCCCCAAAATTTGGAACAGATTCTGATGATGCAGTTTTTTCTTTCATTGAAGGATATGCAACATGTGCTATACATAAAAGCACAGGAGAAAAAAACTTAAAAGAGCAAGTTTTATGTTTCCAAAGTCATCGGTGTGGAAAATACTGTCGACGAAAGTACAAGAGTAAAGATAAATTCTACACAAAATGTCGATTTGGATTTCCATGACCTGTTCTTTCAAAAGGAATAGTAAACAGTTTTATGTCAGCTGTGCGACATACCATTACAAGAAAATCTCCGAAAAATACCTACAACCTAAGAAGAAAAGAAGAGTCAAAATATATAAATGACTACAACCCAGTCATTTTATCCATGTGGAATGCTAACATGGATATTCAGTTTGTAGCTGACAATTCTATTGCTTTTGCTCGGTATGTCACATCTTACATCACTAAATCTGAGAAAACGGAATTAAAATAAAATGTCAGTAAAAAGCTATACAGTTTCAGTTTAAAGATGTTATCGCATCGAGAAATTGGGTCATACGAATGCTCAGATAGGTTATCATCTGCAAGTCTGTACTCCAAATCCAGAAGAATAATTTGGGTAAGTTTAGGCCTTGCAGGAATGCGAAATCGGGTACTGAAATCTATTCTAGAAATTGAATATTTTGCAGAGAACGAACCAGAAAGTACAGACATTTTGAAAACATGTATGTTGGACACATATTACCCAAACAAAAGTCATCATCTTGAGAACATGTGTCTCTATGAAGTGCTGCAGAACTACATTTTTACACGGAATGCCACAGAAGACATCAACAATGGAAAATATAAAGTCATTGGTGAGGAAGGATGTTTGGTGAAACAAACAAAAGGAAGTTTGATTAATCACAGGAAGCTGAGTTGCGACACTACTGACAAAACGGAATTTTACTAATTAGCACTTTTACAGCTGTTTAAACCATGGCATTCAGAGGATGAATTACTTGGAGATTTTCAGAGCTTTGAAGATTCCTTTAATGCATGTAAAGATAGCATAGAATGCAGTACTTTCACAAATTATGTACAAATGTTAAATGAAGAAATTGAACAAGAAGCTACAATTGCAGCTGTAGTAGCTAGAGACAGTTCTCAAGACAGTCAAAGTTCTGGTACGCTCACTCAAGATCCCCTAGGACAACCAATCGTAGAAAATGAAGCTGCCATAGCCATGACTGAAGTGGAAACAGCTATGAATCAAGCTCAGGAAGATTTATTAGACTTACCAAATTTGGAACAACAACTGAATGATGAACAACAACAAATTTATGAAGAAGTCACAAAACAAATTGATCATGGATTACTACATGAAAATAAAGAGTGCTCATGCACATCATTTGAACCAATCAGAATGTATGTGAGTGGACAAGCTGGAACTGGAAAAAGTTTCTTAATTAAAGTAATTAGAAGCTACCTACAGAAAAAAACTGATTCAACTTTATCTTGTGTATTTACTACTCCAACTGGGTTAGCAGCATATAACATAAAAGGAATTACCTTACATTGTTTGCTAATGTTACCAGTAGAGCATGAGAACAAAATAGAATACCACAAGCTAACAGGAGAAGCATGTTTTGAAGTTTCAAGAGTGTTGAAGAAAATGAAAGTTCTCATTATTGATGAGGTAAGCATGGTGTCAAACTTAATGCTTGCCTTTGTGCATTTAAGAATGCAGCAAATTCTAAAGACAGACTATGACATGTTATTTGGAGGAAAACATGTTATAGTTTTTGGGGATCTACTGCAGCTCACTCCAGTTAAAGGACAACCAGTATTTAATACTCTTGCAGATGAAGACACGAAAAAGTCATTAGGAAGTATAGGTAAGGTGAATATTTGGTCATACTTTGAGTACAAAGAACTCATTACCAATATGCGGCAAGCAAATGATGATGATTATGCAAGTATTCTCAAAGATATCAGAATTGGACTACTCACAGAACATGGCAGAAAAGCTTTACAGAGTCGATTGCTATGTAATTTGTTTCCAAAAGAACAAATAGTTCCAGAGAAAATATACAAGAAAATTGCAGAAAAAAATACTGTAATCTGCTTAATGCCAACACTACATGAATGCTCTATATTCAATGAAGAACTTTTGAAATTGGAAAATGAAGAGATTATGAAAATGGAAGCCGTGGATAAAATACAGCATGAAGGAATAACTATTACATTGACAGGCAAATTGAAAACTAAATTGGATTCTCTAGAGAAAAACATATCGAAAACAGCTGGTTTAGAAAAGAATCTTTATGTATGTATGAACTGTGATGTAATTTGAGTGTAGAAAAAGGTTTAGTGAATGGAGCTATGGGTAAAGTTGTGGGTTTTGTTAATTACCAGAAAAAAGATGGAATTGAATTTTTAAAAATAAAATTTGATCAGATTGAAGAGGTTAAAGACATTAGTCGTTGTTCAGTTCGTTTTTTGCTTGTGAAAGACTTATATGTACGTAGGAAGCAGTTTCCGTTTTCTCTAGCATATGCTGTAACTATTCACAAATCTCAAGGAATAACTGTAGATAGTGCTTTTGTAAACATTGGATCTAGTTTGTTTAAAGAAGGTATGGCTTATGTTGCTTTGTCGCGAGTGAAAAAATTATCTGGTTTATTCATGATAGACTTTGATGAGTCAAAAGTTAGTGCTGATGCAAACTGTGTAAAGGAGTATAATAGATTAAGAAGAAGCTATGCTCCTCATTTAGGTCAGTATCTTGTGTTTAAAAAATGTATTGTTTGTCAGAAAAGGAGAATTGAGAATATCTGTAATGAGGATGTACAGAAGAGAAAACAAAAGGAGAGTGATGTGATTGCAAGCAAAAAGAAAAAGGACGTCCAGTGGCCTGGTACACGGTGAATCTGCGGCCGCAGATGATGTGCTCGGCTGAGCAGGTGGAGGGTTGTCCCTTAGGGCTCTAGTTGTCTCTCGAACATAAGGTACAGGATGCACTGTCTTGAAGTGCCTCAGCATTGAATAAATACTAAATGAGTGTTTTTTGCTGGGATCTCCTCTGGATAAGACGGTTCCACAAATAGTGCATGTCACCTTTGGAGCATTCGCCTTCTTTTGGCCCTCTGGAAAGGTGAAGAATTTCCAGATGAAAGAGTCTTTTTGTTTCGTCTTCCTTGGTGGTACCACAAAGGTCTCCTCCTCACTCCCTGAAGTTGACAGCTGTTCTGCCATTTTCCAGTAAAATTTTACTAGAGTAGCTGTTCAGCTCCTTCTCCCAGGAAATAAGAAGAAATAGTGAGGGGAGTGGGTGTGGTGTTTGAAGATTCTGGAACAGAAACTACTATGAACCGTTGAAAAGTTCAAGTTTCAAACTTGAACTCGCACGTATGCGCGCACCGTGCGTGCACCGTGCACGCACGGATCAGAAATGAATTACTTTTAACCCGATTTCTAAAACATGAAAAGGAGGCAGGGAAGACACTCCCTGACCCCCTAACCTTCTCAGGGGGTCCCTAAAGGACCTCGTAAATAAAAAAAAACATTTCCTTTAATAAAAAAAATTGCTGGTGCGCGCACGGTGCTCGAACGGATCAGAAATTATTTACTTTTACCCCGATTTCTAAAACATGAAAAGGAGGCAGGGAAGACGCTCCCTGACCCCCTAGACCTTCTCAGGGGGTCCCTAAAGGACCTCGTAAATCAAAAAAACAATTCCTTTAATGAAAAGAATTTCCGGTGCGCGCACGGTGGGCGCTCCGTGAACAACCCTTTAAAAAAAAAAAATTTTAAACTGTTTATAAGTTTATAGAATATATTAACTATGCTGTTCAACTTTATCCAAATTCAAAAAAAAAGAGCTGAGCCATTCCATATTACAGGATACAGTCAATCTATAACTATATACATAGATAGTTTATTGTAAAATAAATATATAAAAAATATAATAATACATACATAAATTAGCATTTAAAAAACCTTGCAAATTCACTAAAAAAACCATAGGTTTCACACACGTTATAGTTAGAAATTAGCATTTAAAAAACCTTGCAAATTCACTTAAAAAACAATAGGTTTCACACACGTTATAGTTAGGAATTAGCATTTAAAAAACCTTGCCAATTCACTGAAAAAACCATAGGTTTCCCACACGTTATAGTTAGCTGGACATTTCACTCGTACAAAACCATTGAAATTTCCCCGTTATAATTAGTTCAGCTAACTATAACTCGCGTGACCGCAATCCACTGCTGATGACGTCACATATTACATCACTCATGACATGGTCAGTGACATCACTCATGACATCACTGATGACATCTCAAATGACATCACTGATGACATCATCCTTGTGTAAGAGTGGCAGACCTCCTCTTATCCTAATATAAACTTTGATACACTCATTGAAAAATACAAACTAAAGTTTTGAAAACTATAGAGATACCAATACCAGTTAGAACAACCTATTCAGTAATTCCAAAATCTACATACGCATCCACTCATTCATCAACACTTCTATATAGTCACTCATACATGTACTCAGTAAGCCTGGGCCAAAATTCCGTTCCGTTCGCGGAAATTGCGATATTTTGGCATTTTCGCGTTCCGCGGAAAGCGTGAAAATGTCAAAATTTCCGCATTCCGCAGCTTAGCGATAATTTGTTTCTTGCTCGCGCTGTAAAAAAATATCGCCTTACCTGAATCTCCGCGTTCGCCGACAAGTTTTCCAGACCCGGTCGCGTTCTCCACGAGATGTTGGATTGTTGGTAGCCATTTTGCGCTGTCTCGCGACAGTTCGCGGCCGCATTAACGTCATTTGTCGCGCGATCACGTCATTTATCGCGCGATCACGTCTTTCTTCTCGCGATCTTGCACCGCGCGAGTATGAGAAGATTGAGATCTCGAACACGTCATTCTACATCGCGAGCGAGAAGGTGAGGACGCGGGCACGTCTAATCGAACGCGAACAGGGGAAAGAGACCCCGAACACGTCATATCCAACGCGAGGGACAAAGAGAACGCGATCATGCCATTTTCGACACGCCGGCAGAAGTAATGTGAAGCTCGCGATTTCGAGCATGTAAAATTTTCAATTTGGAGAGGAATATCAGCTCTAGCAGCATGAAACCTTCTGCAAATGCTGATTTTGGATGAAAACAACTCCTTACATTGACATTTGGCTGTCCTTTTTTGTACAAGGAGTCCTTTTTTTAAAAGGTGGAGAGAGGGAGGAAGTGACACAGAATCTCCAACTTCCTGTTCCTGTCCAGCAGGCTCCTCCCAGTGCTTTGTCCATCTCCTGCTCATTCTGCCTTTGGATTTGGAGCTGGAAAGATCACTCTTTTTGTCTGCTGCATCATTGCAATTGGATTTGAGGATTTTTTTAATAGGATATTTTACAAGTAAGTGGTTGTTGTGTCTGTTTGATTGTGGGCATTACAGTTGTTGTAACTACAATTTATTTTTGATAATTATTATCATCATTCCTTTTTTTTTTTTTTTTTTTTTGTGGGTAGTAGTAGTAGGCCCGAGCTAGCCATGGGCATGGCCTCATGGGTGTGTGCATGATGAAGCAACTGTTCCTTTTGTAGTTTTTGGAATGTATTTCAATTTCAAGCACATTTAGGGCATGGATGGCATAGGATTGAGTTGGGGAAGTGTGCTTTTTGGGGGTGGCCTTTCTGATGTTGTTGGCCCTGGCCATGTGGCTGGTGGCCATTTAGAAGCCTAGGCCTGCAAGCTTGCCTGTCCTTGCCCGCCAACAGGCCTGCTTTCATCCACTAGGACCAGAGCAGGTAGCCACAGCTTTATTAATCTACTGTTTTCTGTGTGGTCTGTTGAATTTAGACTTCATTTAGGGCATGGATGGCATTGGATTGAGTTGGGGAAGTGTGCTTTTTGGGGGTGGCCTTTTCGGTTGTTGTTGGGCCTGGCCATGTGGCTGGTGGCCATTTTGAAGCCTAGGCCTGCAGGCTTGCCTGGCCCTGTCCGGCACGAGGCCTGCTTTCATCCACTAGGACCAGAGCAGGTAGCCACAGCTTTATTAATCTACTGTTTTCTGTGTGGTCTGTTGAATTTAGACTTCATTTAGGGCATGGATGGCATTGGATTGAGTTGGGGAAGAGTGCTTTTTGGGGGTGGCCTTTCTGATGTTGTTGGGCCTGGCCATGTGGCTGGTGGCCATTTTGAAGCCTAGGCCTGCAAGCTTGCCTGGCCTTGTCCGGCAACAGGCCTGCTTTCATCCACTAGGACCAGAGCAGGTAGCCACAGCTTTATTAATCTACTGTTTTCTATGTGGTCTGTTGAATTTAGACTTCATTTAGGGCATGGATGGCATTGGATTGAGTTGGGGAAGTGTGCTTTTTGGGGGTGGCCTTTCTGATGTTGTTGGGCCTGGCCATGTGGCTGGTGGCCATTTTGAAGCCTAGGCCTGCAAGCTTGCCTGGCCTTGTCCGGCAACAGGCCTGCTTTCATCCACTAGGACCAGAGCAGGTAGCCACAGCTTTATTAATCTACTGTTTTCTGTGTGGTCTGTTGAATTTAGACTTCATTTAGGGCATGGATGGCATTGGATTGAGTTGGGGAAGTGTGCTTTTTGGGGGTGGCCTTTCTGATGTTGTTGTGCCTGGCCATGTGGCTGGTGGCCATTGTGAAGCCTAGGCCTGCAAGCTTGCCTGGCCTTGTCCGCCAACAGGCCTGCTTTCATCCACTAGGACCAGAGCAGGTAGCCACAGCTTTATTAATCTACTGTTTTCTGTGTGGTCTGTTGAATTTAGACTTCATTTAGGGCATGGATGGCATTGGATTGAGTTGGGGAAGTGTGCTTTTTGGGGGTGCCTTTCTGATGTTGTTGGGCCTGGCCATGTGGCTGGTGGCCATTTTGAAGCCTAGGCCTGCAAGCTTGCCTGGCCTTGTCTGCCAACAGGCCTGCTTTCATCCACTAGGACCAGAGCAGGTAGCCACAGCTTTATTAATCTACTGTTTTCTGTGTGGTCTGTTGAATTTAGACTTCATTTAGGGCATGGATGGGATTGGATTGAGTTGGGGAAGTGTGCTTTTTGGGGGTGGCCTTTTCGGTTGTTGTTGGGCCTGGCCATGTGGCTGGTGGCCAATTTGAAGCCCAGGCCTGCAGGCTTGCCTGGCCTTGTCCGGCAACAGGCCTGCTTTCATCCACTAGGACCAGAGCAGGTAGCCACAGCTTTATTAATCTACTGTTTTCTGTGTGGTCTGTTGAATTTAGACTTCATTTAGGGCATGGATGGCATTGGATTGAGTTGGGGAAGAGTGCTTTTTGGGGGTGGCCTTTCTGATGTTGTTGGGCCTGGCCATGTGGCTGGTGGCCATTTTGAAGCCTAGGCCTGCAAGCTTGCCTGGCCTTGTCCGGCAACAGGCCTGCTTTCATCCACTAGGACCAGAGCAGGTAGCCACAGCTTTATTAATCTACTGTTTTCTGTGTGGTCTGTTGAATTTAGACTTCATTTAGGGCATGGATGGCATTGGATTGAGTTGGGGAAGTGTGCTTTTTGGGGTGGCCTTCTGATGTTGTTGGGCCTGGCCATGTGGCTGGTGGCCATTTTGAAGCCTAGGCCTGCAAGCTTGCCTGGCCTTGTCCGCCAACAGGCCTGCTTTCATCCACTAGGACCAGAGCAGGTAGCCACAGCTTTATTAATCTACTGTTTTCTGTGTGATCTGTTGAATTTAGACTTCATTTAGGGCATGTATGGCATTGGATTGAGTTGGGGAAGTGTGCTTTTTGGGGGTGGCCTTTCTGATGTTGTTGGGCCTGGCCATGTGGCTGGTTGCCATTTTGAAGCCTAGGCCTGCAAGCTTGCCTGGTATTGTCCGCCAACAGGCCTGCTTTCATCCACTAGGACCAGAGCAGGCAGCCACAGCTTTATTAATCTACTGTTTTCTGTGTGGTCTGTTGAATTTAGACTTCATTTAGGGCATGGATGGCATTGGATTGAGTTGGGGAAGTGTGCTTTTTGGGGTGGCCTTTCTGATGTTGTTGGGCCTGGCCATGTGGCTGGTGGCCATTTTGAAGCCTAGGCCTGCAAGCTTGCCTGGCCTTGTCTGCCAACAGGCCTGCTTTCATCCACTAGGACCAGAGCAGGTAGCCACTGCTTTATTAATCTACTGTTTTCTGTGTGGTCTGTTGAATTTAGACTTCATTTAGGGCATGGATGACATTGGATTGAGTTGGGGAAGTGTACTTTTTGGGGGTGGCCTTTCTGATGTTGGTTGTCTTAAAGACATGCTTTTTTGTATGTGTCTGGTCACTGGTGTGCAATGCATGCACCCTGCAGAGGTTTTTGGGGCCTGTGAATGTTCGTATTTATATTTTGTTGCATTAAAAAGGCAGAGCAGTGTGCTTTAGCAAGCATCCTTTACCTGGCTTTTATAGGCCTTTTGTCAGCTCCTGGTGTTTCCAAGGCCCCCGGCTTGTTTGTGATTTGTGTGTGTCCATGTGGGTGGTGGCCTTTTTTGGTGTTTGGACTGTGAGTTATTAGTGTCCTGCTTTTGCCACGGCCTGCATGGTTTTCCTATTGGCTCTTTGGCTCTTTGGCTTACTGCTTCCATCCATCCACCCCCTTTGCCAGCAGCAGCTCCATGGATGCTGAGATGCTCAAATATTGCAATGGTCCACCCCACTTCCATAAAATTTTTATTTTGTTGTTTATTATTAACTTTCCTATCCTTCCTGAGAGTGTAGTGTGTAGTGTGTGGCTGTACACAGTACTAGTAGTATAACATAGCTCTAGTTAAAAAAGTAACTGAACCACAACAACAAATGCAACATTTCACTGATGTTCTTCTCCTGTCTTATTTGCTCTTAGGTTCACAAAAGACAGAGTAGGAGGTGTCATCAGCATCACCCGGCTACCCGTTGTACTGCCAGCCAGACAGAAGTCCTGCTGCGCATCACGTCCACGTGTGACCAGAACTTGTTGTGCATCTGCATCCTGCCTGACATCTGAAGAAGATGGCCCCAAAGAAAGGTACCAGGTCCAGTACCAAGAAAGTTGCCGGTGAGAAGAAGGAACAGAAAAAGGAAGTGCCATTAACCACGACTGGTGGTGTGCCGGCCATTGTTTTTTTTGGCACCAAAGCGTTGTCCGGGAACTAAGCTGGGAGCAGCACAGCGGTCCAACCCCACCAACCTAGGCCCAAGGGCTTTAGTGTCGCAGAGGTAGCCAGTCTACTAACGAGCAGCGATGTTGAAGAAATGTCATTACCGCAAAGTAGTACACAATCAAGTTCAACGCAGGCGCAAAGTCAGCAGATCAGTGTCAAGCCGCCGCAACAAGAACAGCAGCAGCCGCCGCAACAAGAACAGCAGCAGCCGCCGCAACAAGAACAGCAACAGCCGCCGCAACAAGAACAGCAGCAGCCGCCGCAACAAGAACAGCAGCAGCCGCCGCAACAAGAACAGCAGCAGCCGCCTCAACAAGAACAGCAGCAGCCGCCGCAACAAGAACAGCAGCAGCCGCCGCAACAGCCCACCATAGTAGTTGTTGCTCCTGACGTAGGGGCATTTCAGGAAATCGAGCTTCCTGCAGACAAAGTGGAGCAAAGTCAAACCACTGTTTCAGAAGATCTATTGTCTTCCAGACCACCAGCAAGGAAAAGGAGGCTTAGTCCATCATCTTCTTCTTCAAGCCCCGCTTCTGATGATCGTGATGACACTTGGGTCCCACCAGCTCGGTCTGAGAGTGATATACGCCACAAGACAATGCTTCTGAAAAGGAAGGTCCCAGAAAAACTTATGGAGGTAGATGTAGAAGAGGGGGGTGATGATGTTGATGAAGACGAGCCAGTCATCACGCACATTACTCCCGCCCCAAAGGGAATGGAGACCGACATTCTCACCCTATCCAGAAAGGCTGCTACTGAGCGGGATGTAGCACGGATCTCACCAACACAGGTTACACCACCACTACCTCCAGCTGCCATATTTTCCAAGGCCCGGCAGGGACCTACATCTAGCTCAACCATCTCAGTAGGTAGTAGTAGTAGTAAAAGTCACAGTGTAGGTGGACAGGGTCACATATTTTCAAGCACCCCCTCAAGTTCATCTGGTGTTGAAAGGGGCACATCCAGCAGTGCCAGAAAGTTCTCCTCCCCAGTTTGGGACTTCTTTTCTGTTAGCGCCAAGGAGGAGAACGTTGCTATATGCTCAATTTGTCGGCAAGGTGTTCGGCGTGGTAAGCTTGGTATAAACTATGGTACCGGAGGACAAGCAAGTCATCTAAAAATACACCACACTATTGTGTGGGATGATCACCTACTTAAGTTAAAAGAAAGTAGAAAAACTAAACCCATTGAAGTTGGTCGGGATGAATCACAGAGCGATATTATTGTGGTGGCAGGTGAAGAACAGGGAGGCATTTCTAGCCCTGTCTCCAGTAGTGCAGTCACTGCAGTGGTAACGCCCACATCCTCCTCAGTAACATCAGAGTGGCACCGCAGTAAGAGCCATACTCAGAGTCTGGGTGAGATACCAAGGCGACCGGCGAGTACCTCAATGAGACAATCTGTGTCGTTGAGCCTTAGTGGGTTAATGAAAACAGCACCACTAAGGAAAGTAAGCCAGCCTACCATTGAGAGCATGTTTAGGTTGGAGGGGCAGTTCCAACGCAACCACCCAACGGCACGATTGTACAAGGCGAAGCTGGCTAAAATGTTAGCGCTGGACCTTCTTCCTTTTTCATTTGTGGAAGGGGTGGGTTTCCTTGAATTTGTGTCTGCCATCTGCCCGAAATGGAAAGTTCCCAGCCGGTCCTATTTCGCAAGAATTGCTGTTCCATCACTACATCATGATGGGCTGGAATTGGTTGGTCAAGGTTTGCACAATATCCACCTGACAACAGACATGTGGAGCAGTTGCCAAGCCACAGATTACATGTGCATCACTGCACACTGGATCTCTTTTGTGGGGGTTAGAGATAAACTATCTGCACGAGGTGTTGTTGACACAGCTGCGATTTTTGAAGGTACTCGGAAACATGCAACTGTAGCCATGTTCGCCATGGAGAAATCTCATACGGCTGAAAACATTTTAGAAGAGTTTCGCACCAAGGTTTTGGAATGGCTTTGACCAGAGGGCTTGGTATTGGTTTTGTTGCCACAGACAATGGCAGTAATGTACTTAAGGCCATGGAACTTGGTTCCTATTTCAGGGTTCCGTGTTTGGCACACTGCATAAACATTATAGTGCAAGACTTTCTGAAAAAAGAACCCATAGTCAGCAATTTACTGGCCATCTGCCGAAGAATATGCACTCATTTCAGCCATTCTTTTAAAGCTCGGAAGCAGCTGAGGATCATCCAACGTGAATTTAGGATGCCAGTCAAGGCACTCATGCAGGAGGTGGCAACAGGTTGGAACTCAACGTATTACATGCTTGATCGTCTGTACGAACAGCACAGGTCACTCCATGAATATGTCTGGTACAGAAGCAGGGATGCTAGTGTTAAGGGCATGACCCTTGAGAGAGACCAATGGACCCTAATTAAATGCCTGACTGACATGCTGTCTCCTTTTGAGGTCTTCACACGTGAAGTCAGCAAGGAGGACTGTACAATGGGCCAAGCTATCCCATTGTTGCAAATGCTAGAGCATGAGCTGAATAATGTGTCTGAATCCTAAAAAGGTGTAGAGGACAGAAGGCAAGCCCATGACTTGGTGGAGAGCTTATCCAGGCGCTTAACTGAAAATGTAAGGAATCAAAATAAAATGTTGTCACAAGAACATTACATTTGTGCCACAATTCTGGATCCATGTGCAAAATTAGGACTAGTGAAGACATTCCTTGCTTTTTCCGACAATGATGTTGCCCGCTACAAAAGTTGTATAGCTGAAGCAGCCATTAAGTTTGAAAACGAAGGGCTGCTAATTAAAAGCCCGCCACATCAACCCACAACAAGTACTGATACTGAAGCAGGCCATGCAGAATCAATTGCAACTTCGTCGGCTGATGGCAGTGCGGTTGGCTCAGAGTCACAATCATAACACTCACCATCACTATCGACTACAGAAACAATAACTGGATCATTAGGCCGAGTACAATCATTACAGGATTGGTATGTAAAGATGGGCCTTTGTAAGCACAGTGCTGATGCACATAAAAAACAGCACAAAAGCTTACCAGCAGCAACCCTGAACATTGAGCGGATGGTCCAGGCCTATCTGGACGACCCAACAGAGGTGTACGTTGATCAAAACCCATTGCAGTATTGGTATAGGAAAAGGTCTGAATGGCCACAGGCTGGCGATAAGCTATCTGGCTTGCCCTGTCACAAGTGTCTCTTCCGAACGTGTTTTCAGTGCTGCTGGTTCCATTGTAACATTGAGAAGGACCAGTCTATCTCCAAAAAACGTGGAGAGGTTAACAATGATCAAAATGAATCAGCACTTCATACCACCTAATTACACAATACATGAATCAACAGAGGAAGATGAGGACAGCGGCTCAGGTGACGGAAGTATTGTGTCAGATGATTACCTACTACTGGAAGAACCCCCAGAGTTTGAGGACGAGCTATACTTCCCTGACAATTAGGCTCGCACTTACTGTCTTCCTCCCTTTTTTCCCCCTTTGTTTATATGTCTGTAGTTCTGGTTATAAACTTGTGAATCGCAACAAATCCATTATCACCGTCTTCTACTCTTCTAATTTAATATACAAGTTTCAGGTGTCTGCTACTTGACAGTACAGTCCTCCTAATCCAGCTCCTCCGCTCCATCATACTGAATCTCCTGCTCAATTCCATTTCCCTCATGAATGATGATTGGATGATGGTAACAACAAATTCAAACTTTCCTCGTCCTTCCAAAACAAGTGGACCATGAATCAGATGACTACTATAACTATCCTCCTTTCAGAGCCGAGAGAGACTGGCCATTAACTGAAAATAGGATGGAACAGGTAATGATTGATGCCATGCATTGGACGCAGAGTCGCAGACTGAATGATTTAGATTTTGTTGTGTTTGTTGTGCATGAATTTATGTAATTGTGCACTGCCACTAATCAACTTCCTACAGAACACACTATTTTTCCCCTTCTTGCAAATAAGAAATTTGTACTTCTCCTGCAGCTTGGTGATACATTGCTTTTAATTCAATACAGGAAGGGGACTCACTCAATCTGCGCAATGCGTATGACTGTGACACAACAGCACCGTCCATGATGATGATGGCGAAATAGACGGCCCGTTAACTTAAGATGAGAAGGAACAGGTAATGATTGATGCCATGCGTTGGCCGCAGAGTCGCAGACTGAATGATGTAGATTTTGTTTTGTTTGTTGCGCATGAATTTATGTAATTGTGCACTGCCAATTATCAACTTTACAGAACACACTAAACTTAACTCAAGGTGAATTCAATTTTCCCCTTCTTGCAAATAAGAAATTTGTACTTCTCCTGCATCTTGGTGATACATTGCTTTTAATTCAATACAGGAAGGGGATTAACTCAATCTGCGCTATGCAAATGACTGTGACACAACAGCACCGTCCATCATGATGATGGCGAAAGAGATGGCCCGTTAACTTAAGATGAGAAGGAACAGGTAATGAATGATGACAATTAATGGCATGCATTGGGCACCTGACTCTGAGCTATTGGTCTTTGTGTTTGCGTTGTTTGTTTGTTGTGCACAAAGTGATGTCAAAGTGTACTAGTAGTAATCTATCTTTCTGTACACAATAAAGAATGACTCAAGTCAGTAATATTTATATTTCTACTCTTGTTGTGTCATAAAAATTTTACTTATACTGCAGGCCGATCTTCACAGTCAGTCAGTAAAAGTATCACAGATGATGATGAAGTCAGGAGGATGTTTCAGGAGTGGCATAAAACGGAAAAGCCTAAAGGTAAACACGTCAACAACAACCACAGCAGACCCAAATGTCTGTGTAGAGGTTGAATAGAGTGTAGCGGTGGGATAACTGCAGCGCATTGATTTTACTAACTTAAACTGTAAAATGCTATGTTTGGAATGGATAATGTGCTTTGCGTTTGTCCAACTCTTTGAGAGAAAAAAAAGAATTTTAGAGCACTGTGGGCCTGCTCTCTCCTGTTACTGTTGAAGGTCAATGCTGGAAACAGACTAGAGTAGAGATGATGCATAGATGCCACCTCGGAAAGTGTTCTTGTTGCACTACACCATCACTTGTGCATTTGTTTTAACTTTCTTTCTCAATATCCCCTTTGGTTTTCAATCTACAATTACAGGCCGGGCCTTGCCCGAAACTTTGTAAAACATTACAATGCATATTAATTACCTTACCAATCCATCACCTTTTTTCTTTAAAGCCGGGCAGTGGCGAGGCGACACACCCAAGATTGATGGACGAGAGGAGCAAGAGGAATGCCGAGATGCAAATCCAGTCCACATTTTTGACCAGGAGAAGACAGTAACAGTATCCACTTTTATCTTCTTTTAAATAATTTGATTAATATCTTGTATACAATCTTTACAACAGTGTGTTCTTGGAGTTGTTATCATCATTAGGTTTGCTCTGTGTTTACGTTTCTTCCCTACCAATATTTACAATTTCTATTTGCTATGTGTTAAAGTATTAAGGCCGGAACCACTGAACAAGAACTAGAAGTGTATGTAATCCGGGTCTCTCATCATCATGCATGCATTGCCTTTTTCTCCCTTAACATATGGATATGGTAGTCTTCAATGATTGTCGTTTGTTTGTCTATGTATGCATACTGTTTTTCTATGTCAAACCTTTCCCAAAAACCCCCTTCCCATCCATTCAACAAACCCTAACCCTCTTCCCCCGGGCTGTGTGACTTATTGTCGAGGTGTAACTAAATTAAATGTACACCAATACTTAATCACACACTTGCTGGGGCGGATGTGGTGAAAGCAACACTACTTCAATTTCAAGGCAGAGCGATGATCTTCTTCTGCTTAGCCACCCATGAGTAGGATATTTCAGAGGTTATTTTATTTAACAAAGGAACATATACCTCAGCATGAATTGCCGGCATTGATTGGGTTTGTTTGTTGTCATTCCTCATATAAAGCACTAACTGTTAGACTGTAGGCATAGTCAAGTGACTCGACACAACTATAGTTTGTAACTCTGTCTAGTAGGCTATCCTCCTAACCACCATTCAGTTTTTTTGGCAAATATTTGAGCATAATATTGTTGCTCGGTAAGTTCTGTACTGTACTTCATTCAACTACTCCTCTAACAGTCTCTCAAAGGCGATTGACTGTCTCCTTTTCTTTTTTTGGAAATGCTGCCGCCCTGCCAGTGTCTACTACTACTACTATACTACCACCACCACCACCACCCCAATCATGGCATGTATGAAAAAGGAAACCATCTTCACCATCCAGCCAGTGTTGTGACACAGTTGGACATAAACATCAAGCACCGGTAAGAGACAAGTTTGGGGGAGGCAGAATTAATAATGGACATGTCAATGATTTCGTTTTCACACACCAGTACAAAGAATGCATAGACTAGAGGACAGACTGAAAGTACCAGAAGGACCAGTCAATGAGTGAGGTGTGTCTCTCATCTATCTGTTTGTGTCTTATACAGTCAGCCAATTATTGAAATCAAACACAGGCTATGGGCGGCCATGCACCAGCAAGGAAACAGTGTGATGTTAAACAGTTACCCCACCTACAAAACATTAACAACATTGCATGTACCATAGAAAAATATATTTAATTTACCCTAACAAAAATAAACTAAACCCACAAAAGCTGACCCACCCCCCTCCCTAACCCCAACCACTGTCCATAGTAGAAAAAAGTCTGTAATGCCCAAACGAGTTAAGAACAAGAATTAAAAAAGGGGCAGAACAGGATGACAGGGACTAACTGGTGGGACGGGACTCGAAGAGGACACGCATCTGGCGCATCTCGCCCTCTAAACGGGTAACGCGGCGTCTAAGGGTGCGGCAGTTGCAGCCACAGTGGGGGGGCACCGGAGATGGCACGGGGGCCAGACGGTGGCGCCGTACCGCCGTACCGCTGGAGGGTGGTGGCTGGGGCCCGGGCCACGGGAGGAGGCTTCCACAATTGCAGCCGCAGTCTCCTCCTTCTCCTCGGCTAAGACCACCAGCCGCCGGTATTCTCGCTGGATTGCCTCCAGCTTCCGGCGCCGTGCCTTGGCGGCCAACTCCCTTCGATTTAGTTTAGGAGTAGCTGTGTATCAAAAAGAAAAAAACAAGACAATTGTAAAATATACTCTTAGAAAAACAGTAAGACAAGTTAATTATTTATACACATAGTGGCATGGTAGAGTAGCACTATAAAGCACAGTAGTACATAACATTTTAAATCGCGCCCGTCCTTCTTCCTTCCACCCGTCTTTCACTTTTTAGTTGAACAGTGCACCAGGTGCTCTTCTCCATAAAACTTTCAAAGCGGAGTTGAAATTAGATAGATGAGGCCATTGGTTACTCAATACTCCCGCTCCTATGCCAATTAAAGGGATTCTAGTCTTATAGTTCACACTTCAAACGTTCACAACAACTCATATTACTACTTACGACATCGTATGGCGGGCGGACTTTGTCCGCCCGCCATCCTCACGCTAAAAAGGGTGGAGGTCCCGTGGGGACAATTAATTAGGATGATGCGCCCGGCACAGTGGCTGGCGCATCCTGTTTTTTTTACATTCTGGTTGGCGGTGCCGAAAGCAATGCTAAAAATACATGTTGTGCTGCTTTTCCAAGCACAACATGACGGGCCCCGCACGGAGCCTGTCACGTTTTGCTTGGAAAGGCGGGGGGGGTACCATAGCTTAGGTAGGTACCCTCCATGGGGGCACCCAAGCATACTCTGCAATGTCTGCATGCCTTTCCGTGGTGGACGGCAATGCCGCCACGCAAAGGCATTCCAAAATGCAGATTATATGGCTGGCGGTGTGTTCAGAGAGACACCACCGGTATATTGAACCCTTTTCCCGCTGGTCGACATGTGGGGGTTCTGAATAATTTCTACAGGCATGGCGGAGGTTTGCCCCTGCGGTGTCGGCAGTGAATTCCAGCCGGCCCGTCGGGGGCAATACGCCCACCATCCTAATGGGGCCCTAAGTCACAACTGTACAGTATACATATACATACAGTACACCCTTGCAGTGAGTGTGCTGTCAAGTTCAACAATAGTTAAGGATTATGAATCTAACTTACCACCACCTGCCACTGGTGCTGCCACTCCCCCTACCGCTCCATCGTCGGTATCGGCAGCAACTGCCGCATCCTCGCCCTCCGCGTCGCCTTGTTCGCTGGCCCCGGCACTGGTGGTCGTAGTGCGCCTAGAAAACATTACACATTTATTAGGCGTCATATACACCTCCCCTTATTGATCAGTTGCAAGGTTGAAAAATGAGTTAATACTAACATACATCACTAGTACAAATCAGGTAGTAGTAGAGTAGACACTAATAGTTATATATGATCATTGTAGCCTTTGCTTAATTAGCCCTAGCCATGCTACCATTTTACCTTTGTGGCTTTTATTTTTGCACATGTGACGTTACCTTTACCTTGCAGCTACTTAAGACACCTTTGAGCCCACATGACCTGCCTCACACTGCTACTGTCTAGTCTACGCGCTGCGTACAAGTGGTCCACAAACATTAACAAGCTACTTTTTTAGGAAGTAGTGGTGTACTACTGTTACTGTTAGTCCATATTGGCTATCCATAGATGCTACACTTTTTGGCACGGCTGAGAAATGCTTGCAAGTTGCAATATACTAACGCACACCATTTCTTTTTTCGCATTACAGACGGAAGATTCCCTTCTACGAACCAGAGCTTCTGAACGATGCACCAACTACCAGTACTAGGTTCTTCTAAGGTGAGGGGTCCCTTCACTCACATCTTCTTTTATAAATTTATATAAACTAAATTGCAATGGGATGGTGGTGCTGCCTTCCACCACTGTTCAGTTATCATGATTTAATTCCCAACTGTATAAGTGTAACAATGTATATTGTTTTAATGTTATTGATTTTCCGGTTGGTGCTGCTAAGAAAACAGTGTACAGACCTTCTCAAATTGAAATATACATTTTGAACTTTCATAGACTTGGTGGTATTTGGTGACTGTGGACTAACTTACACGAGTGAGCAAATTAAAGTAAGGGTGTGCATGTGAATTGCTTCCACGACTGAGAGGTTGGGTGTGTTATGTTCTGGGTTGTCTACTTGTTGGGTATCTTGGGGGGAGGGTTCCGAGACCTAATAGTTATGACAAGACAGTACTATAGTCAAGCAGTGGAATTGTGGTGTGTGCGGAATTTCTGATTGAGGTGTGCAAGGAAGGTCCAACCTACCATCACCAACATCCTATTTTCTGGTGCAAATGTATGTGCAAGATCCCTATAACGGTAGTATGTCCTATAGGGTATCATATCAAAATAGTAATAAATCTGGTAGGGCTGTTGTTGCTGTGAATTTTCAAAGCCTCAAGATCAATAAGAGTAAAAGTAGTACAAGACGACGACCCAACCGATTGGACTCAATGGCTCGAGCTACTGGTGAATATGAGTTTTATATTACAACCTTTCACAAAGAGTGGCACTGGCCAACTGGGCAAGCCAAGCTACTACAGTACAGACAGACTGATAGTATGTAGTAGTAGTAGTACTCAGAGTCATCATAGCGGAGGCAGGGATAAGATTTTTGAAACCGTACAGATCGAAGGATAATTGGTGGTAAAAAAGTAGCATTTGGAAACAAACAATAGTTCGGGAAAAATATGGGGCAGTAAAAGTTATGGAATAAGAAATATTATTAAAAACAAGAAGACTTACTGGGGCCAGCAGAGGAGCCCTCAGCGGTGTCCTCCTGGTGGTGTTGTTCCTGTCCCGCCGACTGCCCAGTCCCTGTTGGTCTGCCCCTGGGTGCTGATGAACAGGAAAGATATAAGAAAGAGACAAACATTGATGGATGGTATCAAACAAATACAATATTTTTCAACAACGGTCAAAAAACACTTATGTAAACAACAATTGCAATAACTACATTGACCAATCTCATCTGGTCAACATGTAATATCGGGGGATTCGCAGTTCGACTACTTAAGTTACTATTTATCAACAGTAATCCAGTCTTCCATTCTGATTCCAGAAAACTAAGTTACAACGAAGCCTAAGTACAACGTACCACCCAACCTAGCCCACCTATTCCAGGCATGCCAATTGTACATTAAGTATGCATTTCCACTGTATTCCTCAACAATGCGTATGGTCAAATCATGGAGGACACATGAACATGACTACATTTTTTGTATACACCAAATTTTGGTTTGATTGACGCTGATCTGCTACTGCTAAGTAACTGCTAAGCCTACCACCACTCATTGAACAAACTAGAAAAGGTTCTAAAGACTGCCGTACTAGCAGCACGTCACGTAACTGAGTGAGGGGGCATCACGCATACCACTAACAAATTAGAAGCTCATACAAAGTAGTGTACCTAAACATCAATCCGCCCCTATCTATTAGTGACAGGACAAAGTAAGGAGTGGACTAGAGTCACTGTAGCATTACGTAACTTAATTTCTCTAAAATAAACTCGTGAAGAATCACGCTAAGCAAGCGCAAACGCAAAGCTGCAAACAAGTAAGATTAGTAGTAGCGCAGAAGAGCACCATAATCACAGAAGACTTTTAAACGTTATTAACCTGGAATGTATTGTAAGCAGCAACATTGTAGCTGGTTGGAAGGAAAAAAAATATTCGCAATATATAACACAGAGCAGAAGAACAGACACAAAGTTGTAGTAATTAAATATGTACTCACCAAGCCCCGGGACCTCCACTCCTAGCAGGTCCAGCAGGTCCTGCTCACGGTCCAGCAGGTCCTGCTCACGGTCCAGGCTGTCGGGCCACCGGTGCGTCAGCTGTGCCTGGGTGCGCCGGACCCCAGAGATGCGCGACACAGCCCGGCGCACCTTCCCCCACCGCTGCCGACGCTCCCGGAGGCCGTACCCGGACCCAGGCCTGCCACCTGCTGTCAGGGTTGAGGGGAGGTGGCGCTGCACAAAGAAAATTAGTGCGGCCAACTCCTCCTCCCCAAATAAGGCCCGTGCCTGCACCCCTTGTGGGCGCTGCCTTCCGCAAGGAAGGCGGTCGCGGCTCTGGCTGCGCCGGCGAACAGCCCTACCCTTGGACATGGTTCTGGGGACGGGGCAGGAAAGAAAAGGTAAAATAAATAAAGGAGTAAAGGAAATAAATAGCAGGCAATAGAAAGAGAAAAAGTAGCTAAAAAACAACAAAAAAGTAGACAAAAACCAAAAATATAGAAGCAGGAAAATAGTTAGAGAAATAATAAGTAATAAAGATCCATAAAAAGTGGCTACAAACAAAGGATTGAAAAGATTTTGGGAGGATTGAAAATCAGGCCCCAGAACCATGCAATAGAGTGAAAAACAAGATGGCCGCGCCCATTGCGACCACGTGTGCATGTTCGCGCGATATTTTCTCCCCGAGCAAGCAAAAAGCAACGCGATCAAGTAAAAGCGGTCGCGAACAGGAAATATCGACCGCGAACGGGCGCGAACATGCATTGCGCGACCTGGAACAGGAAGTAAGCATCGCGAGAGGGCAGGACAAGTGAAAACAAGATGGCCGCGCCCTTGAGCAACCGCATGGGTAAGTTGGTGACCCGCGATCATGCAAAAAATACCGCGAACAGGCGGGAAAAGAACTTCCGCGTCTTCGCGATATTTCTGGCGTGTTTGCGGAGATTTTCAGCATATTCGCGATATTTTGCGAAAGTTAATTTCTCAAATTCCGCCCACCCCTAGTACTCAGTCATCATATGTACTCATACACCTATACATCCTGTTACACACCTACACTCATACATAGAGTTACTCACACATGCAAATAAACATCCATTTACTTGCATATACAGCTATACACACACCACTACACTTACTTCTACAGAAACGTACACATACTTACTCTCTTAAACAATCACTTATAGAAATTCATACTTATTTGTACAGGAACTCTTCCAATCTCTCACTCTCATATATCCTCACTTATATACATCAATAATCACATATACTAGTTTAAAACATATGGACTTACTCATAAAGACTATTGAGACAGTCATTCACTCTCTTACTCACCCATACACACACTCATCCACCCATACTGTCCTGCTCACATACTGTCTTCAAAACACATACAAACAGTGAGTCACTCATTCATGCATCTATACGCTAAGTAACATCCCCCACTGAACCATACAGACACTCATACTGATACTCTAAAAACGAACTAATAAACCATATACACACTCATGTAGCTACTCACCAACCCATGCAGCCACTTATACACATAGTGAGACACTGATACAGATATTTAAATATTTAAACATTACTCACTAATACTTCGATTCACTAAGATACTGTTAATAAGTCAGTTATACAATTAATTTTACAAAAAAAACCATCCATTTAGACACTTATTTACCCATTTATTCTTCCATTAACCTTTAGATATACATATATAAAAAATATTTATTTTTCAGAAATACACATATTCACTGGATGATGTCATCAGTAATGTCATTTGAGATGTCATGAGTGATGTCATGAGTGATGTCACTGACCATGTCATGAGTGATGTAATATGTGACATCATCAGCAGTGGATTGCGGTTGCGCGAGTTATAGTTAGCTGAACTAACTATAACGGGGGAATTTCAATGGTTTTGTACGAGTGAAATGTCCAGCTAACTAGAACATGTGTGAAACCTATGGTTTTTTCTGTGAATTTCAAAGGTTTTTTAAATGCTAATTTCTAACTATGCCTACAGAGATAGGACATGTGAAGAAAGAAGAAAAAATGCACATAAAGAAAAAAAAGAAGTGCAGAAAGAAGCAACAGAAGTCCTCAAAGACGAAGAAAAGTGCAGGAAGAAGGATAACGTGCAGAAAGAACAAAAAGAAGAGCAGAAAGAATCCTTGTTGCAAAATCATCCTGTACCCTCAACTTTTTCTGACGGATACTGTTGGTAACTGAGTCTGACTAACTTGTCCTAGAGCCAGTGCTATGTTAAAAGACACTTAGAATACAGTGAAAACACCTACATACACTAGGGAACATTATGCTCTGTAAGCCCCTATTATACAATAGGGCAGGGGAATTAAAACTACCTCTTAAAACAGGCCACAGGGCGTTTTTGCACACATTAATTCAGGCCCCATCCCCTCCCTTCACTACTGTGTAAACACGCCCTGTGTCCGTGTTTAGTTGGGAGATTAAGTTCATTTGAATCCTGAGGGTCCCTAGGGTCCAACTAGCCCACTAGGTACCTCCAGTAAGTGCCACAGAGCTGCGTTGCAGAGAGGTGTAAAAAGTGGCACGGCCTGGACCACCTCTCTGCAATGCAGCTCAGTGGCGCTTACTGGAAGCACTTGGTGGGCTAGTTAGCCCCCAGGGGCCCTCAGTATTGAAGGGAAATTATATCCCCAATTGAAAACGTGCCATAGTGCGTGTTTGCACACGTCACCTCAGGCCCCGTCCCCTCCCTTCACCACTGTGTAAACGCGCCCTGTGGCTGTTCTAAGTTGAGAGATTAAGTCCCCTTGAATCCTAAGGGTCCCTAGGGTCAAACTAGACCACTAGGTACCTCCAGTAAGTGCCACAGAGCTGCGTTGCAGAGAGGTGTAAAAAGGGGCTTGGCCTCAGAACACCTGTCTGCAGCGCAGCTCCCTGGCGCATACTGGAGATGCCTGTTGGGCTAGTTGGCCCTCAGGGACCCTCAGTATTGAAGAGGAATTAATTCCCCAACTTACAACTCGCCAGGGGGCGCGTTTGCAGAGTGCTGCAAGGAGGGGGCGTGGCCTCCGGCACAATGCCAGTCTTTTATTTATTTTAATTTTTTAAGAAGGGGGGCTGTGTGGTTCCCCTTCTTATTCTAATTTATTGGCCCTGATGACCCCATCCCCCAGGGCCCGTCTCCTAATTATATTTTTTTGACCCCAATCCCCAGGGCCGGCCACTGTTTTTTATTATTTTTAAAAAATATATATTTACAGACACACCTAGGACATGCTGGACAAACCGTACGTACCTATCACCATGACGATTTGCGTGATATTCATTAAAAGGCGTCTATGCATACAATGAATCCACGTGGAATGTATTTACACCACTAGTGAAGCTCTGACATGTCTGATGCCCTACCGTGCCTAATCCCGGTAGACACCCTTGTCGTTTATTTATACAAACATAGGTAGCTATTGACGGGCACATTTAATACACATGCACACCAAACCATTAAAAGGGGATTCGACAAAAATTCGACCAAAACTATGCAAGAAACCCCCCTCACGGTTAATAAAACACACATCCACTGCCGGATGTGTAATACTTTTTATTTTACTCTCTGGAAAGGAGAAGAACATCACTTGAGAGTCACAGTGCGCTCCTGGCAGAGCCCAATGCTGTGTTACACCCACCATTGCCTGCTGAGTGACACACACCTCTGTGTTGTATTCCACTAGCTAGTGCATATGCTATGACACTCTCTAGCCCATGTGCACTGTAACACCACCCCGTGAATATGTCATGCCACACTTGTCTTCGCACGGGTTATATTTAGGCCTGGGCGGTAAATTCCATTCCGCTCGCGGAATTTGCGGAATTTCGGTAATTTCGCGTGCCGCGGAGAACGCGAAATTGCCCAAAATGCTGCTTTCCGCGACTTCGCGAAATTTTTTCTTGTTCGCGTTCTCAAAATGCGTGTTCGCGAGATATTTCTCCCCGAGCACGCAAACAGCAACTATGAACAGGAAAAAAGCATCGCGAACAAGCAATTCCGCGTGTTCGCGGAATTTCTGCATGTTCGCGGAGATTTTTTACCGTTTCGCGGAGATTTGCGTAACGCGATTACGCAAATTCCGCCCACCCCTAGTTATATTGCCCCATCTAACGTGCCTTCCTCGATGCCTATGTTATAACGCACAGTGCTATGCCATACATATTACAATCTGGGATCCATATCTTTGTCACAGTGCATATGCAACGTTACACTCCCCAGCACATATTTTATATTACAACTTTAGAGACTAGTTAGGTTACACAACACTGCCCTGTGCATATTACACTCCAAGGCGCATATCGTATAGCACGCGCTAGTGCCTGTGCTATCTCGCGCTCTCCAATGAATCTGTCATTGCGCACAGTGTATTGCATATTATATTTCACGCCCGGTTCATCTTACATCACACTTTTTGGTGCATAGTTTATACCATACACTATATCTAGTTTTCATTTTCAATCGTGCTCTCAGGACTATATTCTATATAACACTGTGTTCACCTACCCTTTTCACGGGCATTACATTTTGCGATAGGGGGTGGAGGGTCAGGGGGTGTTTCTGCCAAGTGAGCCCGGAGTCACAGTCACAAACATCCTCTTCTTCCTGAATAAAAGTGAGATTATGCTGCATACTTGTTCATATTTTAAGCAGTTCGCACAGACACACGTTTTAAAAACAATAAAGTTCCTAATACCTGCCTTCTCTGAACAGTTAGCTTGCTGCCCCATCCCCCCCCTCCCTATCCTCTGTTGTGTGAATCCATGGACTAGCCTCCTCCCTCCTGCCATGCATGGTCTGATGTGCTGCCACTGCCCTCAATTTAGTATGATGTACCAGTCCACTCCTCCTGCCCTCCATTGCCCAATTCTATGCCCCATCATTGACCTCCTGCTTAAACTCTGTGCTTAGCTTGCTGCCCCTATTCTCCTTCCCCCTGCCCTCCGATGTCTTTGTGCATGCCCCTGCTCCATCCTTTTTGCCCACCATGTTCCATGGACCTGCCACTCCTATCTACTCTGAGTGTTCTGTTGAGCTGCCACTCCCCTCCCACCTGCCTAGCATTGTCAGATGACTGTAACCTGTCCCTGCCACCTCCACCCTGCCTGTCCACATGCCATGCCCCTAACCTCTTCCTCCTGCCCTACATGGTCCATTGTACTGCCACACCCTTCTGCCCTCCCTGGTCTGTTGTGCTGCAACTGCTCCTCCTGCCTGCCCGTGCGGTCTGTTGTGAGGCCCCTTCCCCTGAACTTTCTTGTCTGTGCACAGGTCCTGACCCTCCCTTCTATCCTCCATCGTCCTTTGTGCATGCCCCTGCACCCTCCTTCTTGCCCATCATAGCCATTGTGCTGCCACTAACCCTCCCACTTGCCATGCATGGTCTTCTGTGCTGCCATGGCCCCTCCCACCTTCCCTGTGTGGTCAGTTAGCTGCCCCTGACCCCCTCCCACCTTCCCTCCATGGTCTGTGTGTATGCCTTCACAGTCTCACTGTTGCTCTTCATGGTGTGTCTTGCTTCTAGTGCCCATCCTGCCTGACCTCCATTGCTATCTTGCTGCTCCTGCCCTGCCCCCTTGCCCCCTTACCTCCAGCCCTCTGTTTACATGTGCAGACCCCTACTCCTTCCCTCCTGGCGTGTCTCTTCCATTGTAATGCCCCTGATCCGTCCCTCCTGCCCTTTATGGTCTGTTATGCTGCAGCTTTCTCTCCTGTCTGTCCATTATGGTCAGCTAGCTACCATTGCCTCTTTACCCTCTGTTCTCTGTTGTCCATGTGCATGGTCCTGTCCCCTCCCTCTTGCTTTCTATGGATTGTTGTGCTGCACTCCTGTCCCGTATGCCCTGTGTGGTGTATTGTGCTGCTGCAAACCCTGATGCCTGCCCTGCAGGGTCAGTTTGGTGCACCTCTCCATGTCCCTCCTGTCCTCTGTTATCCAAGTCCATGTCCCTACCCCATTTCCTTCCATGATCCAATGTACCATACTTGCGAACATTTTGAACTTGGTAAGAGGGAGATTTTGAAAAAAAACTGGGGTATTGATTTTCCCCTTTGAGTTACATTGAAAAAGAGGAGATTGTAGACAGGAGGCAGATCAAATAAAGCCCATTTGAGCTTAAATACATTGGATGTTTCCTGGCTGAATCGGGTCTGTTGGCATGTATGGTTGTACTACCATTGCCTCTTCCTTCTGCCCACAATGGTCTATTACATTGCCACAGCCTCTCTTGCAAGTCCTGTATTGTTGGTTTGTTGCCCCCGCCCCCCTTTCCACTGCCCTCCATAGTCTGTTGTGCTGCCATGGCCCTTCCTGCCTGCTCAGTGTGGTTAAATTGTTGCCTTTGCACCCTCCTA
This sequence comes from Triturus cristatus, assembly GCF_964204655.1. Taxonomy (NCBI): domain Eukaryota; kingdom Metazoa; phylum Chordata; class Amphibia; order Caudata; family Salamandridae; genus Triturus; species Triturus cristatus. The sequence continues at coordinate 1,126,916,861 of NC_140588.1, read as the reverse complement.
CCTGACTTCAATTTTCAGAGTCCGTGCCCCTGGCCTCTGCCTCTCAACAGTATCCCAAAGAACAACTAGATTGCTAACATTCGATATTTATTACAAAAGTGTGGAACGTCTGACGTCATCTTGATGTAATCAAAACTGTAATACCTAGAGCATTTCCTTTAGAAATTACATATATGAGAGGGTCTTATTGGCATCAAAATTATGGTTAGTGCTCTAAAAGACTAAAATAAGGACATATTTTCTGAGTTTTCAAATAGAGACAAATCACTTTTAAATTATTTGTTATCTTTATGTTTTTTTATCCAGTTGACCACTTGATTAAATGTTGCACTTAGGGGAGAGGATGTGGTGTTACTTCCAGAACTGCAGACTTTGCAACTGGGGAACCAGGTTGGAGTTTCTGCTTCAGCTCGACATTCTGTGATTCTGGTCAAATCACTTAGTCTCCCCATGTCTACAACCAAAATTAATTTGTTCTTGTGTGATGTAACCAATGCTCATGTAAAGCACTCCAATACCTGACAAGTCTGCACTATATAACACTGCAAAAACACAAAATAATAAGTGTTTTGCACACTTCTGTCATTGGGCTATATTTGGGCTACATCTGGGTGATTTTGGGCTACATTTGGGCTCTTTTGTCTCCGGTGGCCATCTTGGGAGATTTATTTGTTCTGAAGTTTCCTAATTTCCTCATGTACTGCAGTCTCCTCAGTAGGAAATGCTTTCAGTTTTTTACTTTGATTTGATCATGAAGGTATTCAGATATGTCACACATTTGCCATAAATTCTGAATGTTAGCACTCTAGTTGCTCATTAGATCACTGTAGTAAAACTACTGTTCACCATGGAAGTCTGCTCCTGGTATTAAAAGTGCATGTTTCAGTCTGCATGTCAGAATTTTTTAATGAAATAGAAGAGGATTTGAGAAGTCACTCAAAATGTGCCCTCATTTTCTTTCTTCAGCATTAATCATAATTTCTATGGCAAAATGAACCCCCCTCATTGTGTTCCTTTTTAAATTAAATGTGTTAAGTGTTACCAGTTTATTCCAATCAAGATGGCTTCAGGTGTGCCATACTTTTGTCATAATGAAGACAGTAAGCGCTCTAGTTGTTTTTAAGAACACTCTGGGACATTCTGTCATTAGGCTATACTTGGGCTACATCTGGGTGATATTTGGGCTACATTTGGGCTCTTTTGTCTCTGGTGGCCATCTTGGGAGACTTATTTGTTATGAAGTTTCCTAATTTCCTCATTTACTGCAGTCTCCTCAGTAGGAAATACTTTCAGTGTTTTACTTTGATTCCATCAAGAAGGCATTCAGATGTGTCACACATTTGCCATAAATTCAGAATGTTAGCACTCTTTTTGCTCATTAGATCACTGTAGTAAAGCTACTGCTCACCAGGGAAAACTGCTGCTGGTATTGAAAGTGCATGTTTCAGTCTGCATGTCAGAATGTTTTAATGAAATAGAAGAGGATTTGAGAAGTCACTCAAAATGTGCCCTAATTTTTCTTTCTGCAGCACTAATCATACTTTTTATGGAAAAATGAACCCCCTCATTTTGTTCCTTTTTAAATTAAATGTTTTAAGAGTTACCACTTTAATCCAAGCAAGATGGCTTCAGGTGTGCCATACGTTTATCATAAGTAGGACTGTTAGCGCTCTAGTTGTTCTTTGGAACACTCTGGGAAGCTGCAGTAGAACACAAAGGAATCAAGTGACAGTCTCTGCCCTTGTTGGATGTACATGTTTTACTGAGAATGTCAGACTTCATTCTCACATGACTGAGAAAGATAATGTGAATTTACAGAAAATAAGCTCTCAGTTTAGCTTATAGATCACCTTCCAAACCTCTGTGGGAAAAGCATGAGAAAATATTTTTCTGTCAATCATGATATCCCAGCAGAAGGATTTTTCACATGGTGAAATCACCTTAAAACATACCACAATTCCTAAAATGAGTATGGACCATCAACAAATGATTTATAATGTAACTAAAGTCTTAAAACCTTCTATTAACTGCAATGCTTTTTAATGAGGTGCTATCATGTATATTGGTCCCAAGATGGCTGCCAATACTTCTTGGATGAAGTGCTGACAGCCAATCAGATCTCAGGATGAGATGTGGGGTTAGGCTCCGCCCACATATATATATATGATTTTACTTTTGATTTTCTCAGGAACTACTGAACAGATTGACACCAGACCTGCAAAAGGCACTTCCCTGACCTGAGGACTACAAGTAATTCTGTTCAGCCGTTCAGGCTGTAGCTGCGACTAAAGGTCCTATGGAAAAATGCATGGGGAAAACGCGTTTTGGGACCCCCTTTTTTCTCAGCCCCCGCTTGACGAATCACCCCGAGACTTTCAGGGTAGGAGCTGAACGGAGCGCCCCATTAGTTTTGAAAATTTCGCGAGGATTCGTCAACCGGCGCCAAAGTTATTCAAAATAGAATTTTGAGATTTCCTATGGAAACAAGGTTGTAACTATAACTATCTACTGGCGACCGCCAGTAGATAATATATATATATATATATATATTCACTGAAAAAACCATAGGTTTCACACATGTTATTGTTAGCTGGACATTTTACTGATAAAAAACCAATGAAATTCCCCCGTTATAGTTAGTGCAGGCAACTATAACTCACGCGACCGCAATCCTCTGCTGATGCTAATACTGTATTTAGACAATTATTTGCCCATGTCTTCTTCCATTAAATTTTAGCTATACATATATTACAAATATTTTTTTTTCATAAAGACACATATGTCATCAGCAGAGGATTGCGGTCGCGTGAGTTATAGTTGCCTGCACTAACTATAACGGGGGAATTTCATTGGTTTTTTATCAGTAAAATGTCCAGCTAACTATAACATGTGTGAAACCTATGGTTTTTTCAGTGAATTTGCAAGGTTTTTTAAATGCTAATTCCTAACTATAACGTGTGTGAAACCTATGGTTTTTTCAGTGAATTTGTACGTTTTTTTAAATGCTAAGTTACTTTACGCCATTCGTGGCGTGCGCGCCCACTTAACGCAGTTTGTTCTGTGCGCGCACGGTGCGCTTCGCGCACCGCGTGCCCACGTTACGCTTGACGGGGCCATGTACGCACGGTGCGCTTCGCGCACCGTGAGCGCATGGAGGACATATTATGCGCTTCGTTGTGAAAGGTAATGTTTGATTTTTTGTTGTGCTACGGTATATTTATACACCATGCACTAATGGTGCCCTTCGGGCACCATTTGCACACGGGGTGTGGAGATTATGGATATTTTTTTTTTTTGCAGTTTTTTTAACGTACGCGTACGGTAAGCGTAATCGGCGATTTTTCAAAAAATATTAAAATTGCATTTTTGCCCTTGGGGGTTCTTTGAGGACACCTTCATCAAGGCTAGGTGGTTGGGAGCAGTATAAACAGCCCCTTTATATGTTTTTTGCCTTTGTTTTTCTTCCACCCCCTCAGAGTGCGAGATAGAAAATGGCGGCGGCCGCTTCCTGGTTTCGACCGATTCGAATGTTTACTAAGATCTAACAGCCAATCAGAATCGCGCTCGCGCACGTCACCGTACGCGTACGGTAAGCGCACGGTAAGCGCACCATAAGCTGCCACAGATATATATATTGGTTTAAAGGCTATTTTCTCAGGATCTACTAAACAGATTTACACAAAATCTACAAAAGGCACTTCCTTGACCTGTAGACTACCTCTCTGCCAAAGTTCAAGTAACTCTGTTCAGCCGTTCGGTCTGTAGCTGTGTCTAAAGGTCCTATGGAAAAATGCATGGGAAAAACGCGTTTTGGGACCCCCCTTTTATCTCAGCCCCCGCTTGACGAATCCCCCCGAGACTTTCAGGGAGGAGCGGAGCGTAGCGCCCCACCTATTTTGGAAATTTCGCGAGGATTCGTCGACCGGCGCCAAAGGTATTCCAAATAGAATGTTGCGGATTTCCTATGGAAACAGGGTCCTAACTATAACTACCTACTGGCGACCGCCAGTAGGTAATATATATATATATATATATATATATATATATCGTCGAAATCCAACTGATCCGGAAGAATCGCACTGCTAGACCTACCGAAGTAGGAAACGGACACCAACTTTGTGCTTGATTACTTTATTTTCCCGCAGTAAATGCCGCCATGACGCGTTTCGGGCCCGTAAGCCCTTGATCACATGATATATATATTAAGAACTTCCCTCATCGCTTTAAAACCTAGGGGCAGATTCACAAGCCCCTTGCGCCATGTTTCCGTCATTTTTAACATGGGAAAAATGACGCAAAAGTGGCGCAAGGGGCTCGTAAATCTGCCCCATAGTTTCTTTGTAAAAGTAAGTAACCCATTAATGACCTTCTCCATTTGTGTACATCTGTTGGCTATCATTTGAGATCACACGTTCTTTTTATCAAAATGTATCCCCAAGTAGCAAAAACTTAGAAGTTTCAGTCAACTTTTGCTTTTCTGCAAAAAAAATGAGTTTTGTCTTTGGTTTCAGCTGCTTACTCTTAAGTCCAGGTCTGGCAGAAAAATGATGTAATAATTTATGAGGTCTTGCAATCCCGGTCCGGTTCCAACAGTTAATACAGCATCATCTGCGTTTAGGAGGACCAAGAGGGGCGGGAGCCCATCACTACTGTGTCTCTGGTGGATAGAGTGAGACAGGATTCTACTCAATTTATGTAAAGGGAGAATAAAACCGGGGCTAAAACGCAGCCCTGCCTAACCCCCCTACCAAAACAGACCTGGGACTTTACGTCTGCATAGAGTTACCTTATAAAACTAATGATCCCCATCTCCTCCATGATTTTCCACAGCCTCGAGTGACAAACACAATCAAAGGCTGAGGAAAGATCCATGAAGGGGAAGTACAGTGTACCCTTCACCACTGTATATTTCCCGATGACAGTGTTTAAATTTAAACACTGGTGGACAGTACTTAAATCTTTTTGAAACCGTATTGTGTGTCTGCCAGTGTATTCTTTTCTTCCAGTCAATTAGGTAGAATATGCCCGATGGCAGTAGCATCCAGTAACAATATTGTATGATAGTTTTGTTGTAAAGACTTGACCCCCTTCATGGGATCGATTAGGATAGCGGTCGGAAATGCATTCCGACCGCCGTGGTATCGGAAAATAGGCATTCTGCATGTACAGCGGCAAAACCGGCAGTCAGATTAGGATGCACCGCCAGAAAAATCCAACCACGCGAACGGATTCCACGAAACTTTGCCCGGAACTGTCTGGAAAAGCTGAAAATCCATCCGCGGTGGTCAGATGTGCTGCAGGAAAAAGCAAAACCCCCCGTTCTACCAGCAGAATAACCGCAAGTGAAATTATGATATGGTAGAACAATTAGTTGTTTCTGACCTCCACGATCGCAACAAATGATGAATGGGAGAGCCGGTGGAAGGACTGTTGCATTCCGACCATTGCAGTCATGCGGTAAGAGTAATGGCACAACAAGGCTACCAAGTGTGGCTGTATATCTGGCTTGCCCTCAAAAAACACGTAACAAACCCCAATGACACATCCCCATGGCAAGTAAAAAATACAAATCTCAGATCAACACACCTAACATGAATACTCCATTTTGACCCACCCACATAGCTGAGTATAAAACCAGCCCCTTCCCTGCCCAGAATCATTTGCACAACTCCTGAACTGAAGGTCCCAACCCCACAGCACAAAGGAGAGGCAAATCAGCACACATCACACCATCACAACCACACACACACCACACACATCACCATCAGTACCTTCTAAAATTAGGTAACAGGCCACAGGAGGAGCAGCGACAGGTACTGACTTGTGGTTTAATCAACAGCAGGTCGCTTATCAAACACCATCAAGATATTTACAACTTGCTGGATGATTTAGACCTCGACCTGCTTTTTTTAACTGAGACTTGGATACATGTGAACTCCTCAGTAGAACTCGGACTAGCATCCCCCGCTGGATATAAGATCCTCCAGAAACCTCGCTTGACGGGGAGAGGAGGAGGAGTAGGGCTAATCTTTAAGAAACAGTGGGATTGTGCCATGCTGCCGGTTGAAGTCATAGCAGGATATGAGATTATGGGCTTCTCCCTACAGGAGGCTAAGGGGAGAGTGTTGTCAGGTATGGTTTGCTATAGGCCCCCGGGTATGGACGCTAACCATCAGGCGCTATTGGACACTATTGTTGCTTTGGCTTCCACACACTCCAGAATGCTACTTCTAGGACATTTTAATCTCTGGGAAACAGGGAGTTTTGGAAATCATTTACAAGCCCTGAACTACACCTGTGCGAACTGTGGCCTCCACCAGCTTATCCAACAACCTACACATGTAGGAGGCCACACACTCGATTTAGTATTTGCCAACCCCTATGAAACTGAATTAATCAGTATCGCCCCACTAAATTGGACTGATCACTATCTAATTCAGTTCAGGATAAGCATACATGAGGATAAATTGGTTGGGAACAAACAAGCCAACTTTAGGTGGGGAAGAGATTGGGCTAAACTTTCCAAGAGAGGAACAACCTCCCTCTTCCCAAGATCTAATCTGTTTGATCCAAAAGTTGCGCCGGAAGAAAACTATACCAGATATAGCAACTCCATCAATCTAGTATTGGAAGGATACATACCTAAAAAAAAACTGAGAGTGCGTAGTACTCCATCAGCCCCCTGGTTCAGTGAGGAGCTAAAAGCGCTACACCTAGCACGCAGACAGACCGAAAGAAGCTGGCGCAGACAGTACTTGGAAGCAGATAGGAAAGCCTTGAAAATTATACAACTTCAATATAAGGCAGCTATTAGGGAGGCCAATGCGAAATTCTATGCTAACTCCATTCTGCAGGCATCCAACGGAACCAGGGCACTCTTTAACATCGTCAGAGACCTTAGTAATCCGGGTTGCCTGGCCAGCACCGTCCAGCCATCTCAAAATTTGTGCAATGAAATTGCTACATTTTTTGTTGATAAGGTCAACAATATCGTGGGTGGGTTTGATCAGAATGCTACAGAGTCCTCCTCGATCAGTGTAGATATCAGGAGAGAGTTTGCTCTGAGCCACTTTAACCCTCCTACGGAGGATTCCTTTAACGAGATAGCCCAGGAGATATCATCAGGGTCACCTCTTGACCCCCTTCCTCATAAGATCTGGAAGGAGCTTGGACCCGACCTATTTTCGGACCTGAGGCAGATCTGCTGTCAATCCCTGAGTGAAGGTATTGTACCAAGTATGTGGTAGCAAGCGATAGTCACTCCATAATTGAAAAAACCTTCCCTTGACCCATCACTGCCAGCTAATTTCCGCCCAATCTCCCTTTTACCATTTCCAAATAAAATCTTGGAAAAATTGGTCAGCAAATCCCTGTCTAACTTTTTGGAAGAACATTTGATTTTAGACAGGGACCAGTTTGGCTTTCGGCCTGGGCACGGGACGGAGACAGCACTGATAACCGTTTTGGACAAACTTCGAATGCGTGCCGACAGTGGCTGCTCCTCTATGTTGGTGCTGCTGGATATGTCGGCAGCCTTCGACACGGTCAATCATTCAGTGCTGCTGGCAAGGCTAGAGGATCTGGGGGTGACAGGTCGTGCCTTGGAATGGCTGCGGTCATATTTGACGGATCGTCAACAGGCAGTGACCCTGACGCCATTTGTGTCCCCCTGGGCCCCGGTCCGCCATGGAGTACCTCAGGGCTCAGCTATCAGCCCTATACTCTTTAATGCCTACCTGGGGCCCCTGATCCCTTTAATAAAATCTTATGGGATCGAGGTGGTTAATTATGCGGATGACATTCAGCTAATGTTCTCCTTGGAAGGAGAGCATGCAGTTCCCCTGAACTCTTTCCAGGCATGTATGAGGAAAGTCTCAGACTGGCTGAGAGCCAATTCACTGCAGTTGAATGCCGGGAAAACGGAGTTACTGCATTGCTGTGCAGCTAGACTGCCAAAATATCTCTGGGGTTAGTTCCGGCTTTTACCCGAAGACGCCCCGATAGCGGCAGTAAAAACAGTCCGTAACCTGGGGGTCATGATGGATGAAGACCTCCAGTTGCAATCCCAGGCGAATAAGACCATTGGAACCTGTATTGCCTTACTAAGAGCTCTGCGTCAAATCCTTCCGCTTCTCCCTAATGCGGCCAGATCTCTGGTGGTCCAGAACGTGATCCTGAGTAGGCTGGATTATTGTAATTCACTGTACCTGGGGGCCCCCCTGTATATCGTACAAGGATTGCAAAGAATACAGTCTGCTGCAGCCAAACTGGCCCTGGGGAGACAACGTGATTCCTCAGTAACACAGGCACTGAGGGACCTTCACTGGCTCCCGGTCAATAAAAGGATCGAGTTTAAATCTTTGGTTATGGTTTATAAAGCCCTTCATAATATTGGTCCGCTACCTCTGTGTGACAGATTCTCATAGTATGAACCAAAGAGACTCCTTCGATCCACCAGCCAAAGTTTGGCAGTTGTCGCCAGAGTAAAACGCACCAAGATGGGAGGTAGGGCCTTCAGTACGGTGGCAGCCCGCCTCTGGAATCAGATCCCCCAAGAAGTACGTCAAGCCAAAACTTTGCTAAGTTTTAGGAAAGATCTTAAAACGTGGCTCTTTGGCAGAGAATAGAGCGCAATAATTTAGTCCCATCGCCTTTCGTTCTTACTGTCCCAGGTTATCACAGTCTCACAGCGCCAGGATACCCGCAGGGTGGCAAATAGCGCTATAGAAGAGCTTATACAATACAATACAATACAATTCACACCTGCATCTTTCACCCATTTGCACATCACACATCATGTCACAGAAGAAGATGCCCAAATTCACCGACAATGAGTTGTCAGTAATGGTAGATGTGGTAATCAGAGAAGAACCACATTTGTTTGGAAGCATGGGCCAACAGACACCAGTTGCCACAAAAAATAAAATGTGGACAAGGATAGTCTAAAAAGTCAATGCAGTAGGGACCACCCTGCGCACCCTGAAGGACATCAAGAGGAGATGGCATGACCTCAAGAGCAGGGTGAAAAAGCGGGCCAACAAGAACGATGAGCTGGCAGGTGGTGGCCCTCCCATTCCACCACTAACATTCACAGAATGAGAGGAGAAAGTGCTTGCCATACTGCATCCAGAGAGTTTCACAGGAATAACCAGGGGAGTGGAGGCTGGTAAGTAACAACAAATGTCTCACATTACACTGCAATGTACTGTCTTGCACAACTACAAAGCTACACTTCCTAAACCCAAATGCACTTACGTACAACACACTCTTCCAAACACATGTCTCACAGACCTAACATTTCCTTCCTCTGAATCACCCCAAAGGTAGCTAGCAATATTTCCATGGGAGCATGTGTACAGGCAGCTAGCACTAAAATTCCACCAGGCCTCCTTGTCCCACAGCTAAGCAGGATGGTACACTCCTCCCACCCAGAACGATGTGCAGGCCATTTCATTGCTCACCTTCACCTAACAGATAGGTAGCCATCTTAACAGGGAGTGGTGTTTTTGGGTGGGAAGCCATCACTGCAACTCCCATCTGGCCCCCTTGTCTCACCGCTGAGCAGGATGGAGCACTACCCCTACCCAGAACCATGTGACAGCCATTCCATTGCACTCATCAAACTTAATAATAATAATAATAATCCACATGTGTAAAGCACCAACAATCACCCATAAGGGTCTCTAGGCGCTGGGGGCCGTCGGGAAGATTAAGCAAACTATTGCCCAGAGTCACATGGTGCTGGGCTGATATGCCGCCGGCGATCGAACCTTGATCCCCAGATTCCGGAGTCAGTCGCCCTGGCCATGGCGCCACACCTCTTCCCTTACAGGTAGGTAGCCATCTTAACAGGGAGGGATGTTTGTGGGGTTTGTGGGTGGGAAGTACTCCCCACAACCATGTGGCAGCCATTTCATTGCACTCCTCAAACTAACAGGTAGGTAGCCCCCCTGTCCTACCCCTGAATTGAAGAGCCATGTGTAACCTATTCCCTTCCTCTGCCCCAATTCACAGGAAGGTAGCCTTCTGAACAGGGAGGAGTGTGTGTGGGAAGGAAGCCAGCACTACAACTCCCCAAGGCCCCTATGTCCCACAGCTGAGCAGGATGGAGCCCTTCCCACATCCACAACTATGTGGCAGCAATTCCATTGCACTCTTCAAACTTACAGGTAGGTAGCCATCTTAACATGGAGGGTGTTTGTGGGTGGGAAGCCTGCACTACAACTCCCCCAGGCCCCCTTGTCCCACAGCTGAGCAGGATGGAGCACTCCCCACACCCCCACCATGTGGCAGCCATTCCATTGCACTCATCAAACTTATAGGTAGGTAGCCATCTTTACAGGGAGGGGTGTTTGTGGATGGGAAGACTGAAGCACAACTCCTGCCAGGCTCCATTGTCCCACTGCTCAGCAGGATGGAACACTCCCCGCACCAACAACCATGTGGTAGCCATTTTATTGCTCACCTTCACCTAACATGTAGGTAGTCAGTGCATGCACCCTGCCATCCTTCTCAAAATGCATGGAGCCATGTGACCACACCAGCACTCACATTTCATCCGACTTGGCATCGATCCGAAAGCCACATCCAGTGTGCAGACAGCTAAGCGCACATAACTGTCACAGAAATTAAACTTTGACTCACCAAGTCAGATGTGGAAAAAATGCAGGGCACAAACATGCACAGCACAGATTGCAATGTATAAGTGCCATGGTGTCAGAGCATGAAGGCCCATATGAACACAAAACATGTATGGTCATTCTGACAAACAAAGTAAAGTACATTATTCAAAAACGGTATGTATTACATTACAATGGCTAGTTCTTGCTTAGCTTAAATTGATTCCATGCAGAGCAAACAAAATAGACACATCACATAAAGTTGATGAGCCTCAGGGCATTAGATGATGACATGTACTTGTAATCACACAATCTGTATGTGGCACATGGTTTCTATTTACATGTCACACCATGGAAAAGTAATGTATGTACCTCAACATCATGTCAAGATGCTCAGTATCTTGCAGCCATACCAAGTGATTGCAATGTAAAGTGTTTGGTGTATCATATGTAACATCCAAAAGTCTAAAACCAAGCTTGTGGAGTGCACTTCAATGATCATTTTACCTCTGTTCAGCAGGAGATCCACAAGCAACTGCAGCAGAAGACAACACCAACCTGCAGAGCCTGTCTCCCCCACGAAACATGAACTCTTGGATGCAGACTCCCTACGTTTCTTTTGGATGAGGAGCAACAACTTGGCCCATCCGGACTGCCAGGGTGCACCACGTTCAGACCCTCATTGTTCCCCCCACCACCACAGCAACAACAATAGCTCTGACCCCTACTACAATGACCTGTGTGGCCTCAAACACCACCATCACCACTGCTGCCTGCAACACTCTGCCTGCCTCAGTGGTTACCAACACCACAACACAATCAGAGGATGCCAGGGAGAGTTTGCTGGTATGTAGAGTGCCAACGCCACAGGTCTGGTTCAGCAGAGCATGTGGGAGGGCAACTGGGGGACAAACATCAGAGGATACTGGGACTGAAGCCTTGGCTACCATCGCAAGAGTCCTTGGGGCATATGAACAGAACCAGGGACAGATGGGCCAGGTTGTGAAAGAAGTGCCTGCTGCTGAGGTCCATGGACACACATATGGGTAAACTTGTGGACCTTATGGGCCAGCTTGTGGGTGTTCTGAGGGACAGGCATGAGGCCCAAGTGACAGCTCAACCCCCCTTCAATGACCCGCATGCTGATACTCCCACCACCGCAGCTACGGCCACAGAGAGGGGTGAGCTTCAACAAAATGACTCCTCAGACAACGCTGAGCCTGCAGCAGAGACCCCCCCGCCAAACGCACAAGGGGCCGTCCCAGAAACACCAGGGAAGGATCACATGGCAATGCAGCTTTCAAACGATAGTCGCTGAGTCAGCCATGATGGCACCTGTGTTCCCCTTGACATTGACTTTGTTGACTATCCTTACCCACATCGCCATGTTGATGGCAGGAGTGTGTTGACCTGTGTGACTACATCAATGTGGTGACGACTATTTGTCTCATTTACCATCACTGACAACTCATACATTCACAATTTAGTAAATAATCACTTCTCTGTCACAAATACTTATTGTAAATAAACACTCTTTACACACCTGGGTCTTTGTGTCAGCTCCATGTTTTTCACAGTATGTACAATGTCAACTCAGATTCCAATGTACCACACGGCGCTCTGATTGTGACGAGGCATTGATAGGGTGAAGGAACCTAGAAAGACACAAGAGAATGAGATTTACTTGTCAGGTGATGCCATTGCAGCTAGAACACACCACGATTCATCAACGTACAAAAACAAGCACACATTCCAATGAGCAACAACATCAACATAGCCATGAGGTAACTGGATAAAAATACCCTGTGCCACACACATCAGCCATTAGCATAGAGCCAACAACAGCCAGCAATCAAAAAGATCATCTATTCCTTGCCACTACCATCAAAGACAACAATGTCACTGTTGTACAATGTCACTTACACTCAAGAGAAGTAGTTGTCCATGAGCTGTTGACGTAGGTCAACACCTTCCTTTTATCCACTATCGTTGTCACTGGGCATGTGTGAGGTTCCAGGGGGGAGGCATCTGCTGCTCATCATCGACCAGGAGCAGGGGGATCTCTTTGCGCAAGGCCAGGTTGTAGAGCATGCAGCATGCAACTATGATCTGACACACCTTTAAGGGAGAGTAGAGTAGTGCTCCTCGGCTCTTGTCCAGTTGTCCAGACACCGGAATCTAGACTTCAGAAGCCCAAAAGCACGTTCCACCACACAATGTGTCCTCCCATGTGCATAATTGTAATAGACTTCACCCGGGGTCCTTGGATTCGTCAGTGGGCTCAGCGACCAAGGTCGGTTGGGATACGCAGAGTCACCTAGGTGTGAGATACAGGGAGCAATTTACTAATATGAACAGTAGCTGAGGACAGCATGTCACATATACAGCACACTACTTGAATCTGCGTACTCACCAACAATCCACGCACGCTCCGGATGCAGATATGCCATCAGCTGTGGTACGATGCTGTTACGCAGTATGTAGGAGTCATGTGCAGAACCAGGGAATTTAGCACACACATGGGAGATAATCATATCCACTTGGCATACCACTTGCACATTAATGAAATGGAAATGTTTCCTGTTCCCGGTGATGTGCTCACGTGCCTGTGGAGGAACTAGGCCAACATGTGTGCAGTCAATGGCGCTAACAACATTAGGGATGTGGGCAAGGTCATAGAAATCACCCTTCACATCTGCCAATTCATGTCTTCTTGGAAATTGAATATAACAGTCCTTGTAGGTCAACAATGCGGACAGGACATCATGTAGCACCATGCTGAACATAGCTTGATACATCCCACCGGCGATGGCCACCATGTACTGAAACAAACCAGTTGCTAAGAAATGCAGGGCTGCCATCACCTTAACTGTTGGTGTCAAAGCAGTCGGATAGGTTCTCTAAGGTCTCAGATGGGGCTCCAACTGACCACATAGTTCCTGAAGGGTAGGTAGATCCAAATGGAATTTATGTATGATGTCCTCATCCTCCATGTCCACAAGCAATGTGAATGGACGATGCACATTTGGTCATCTCCTACATAATATGAAAGGTAACACATGTCAATTTAATTCCCCTATGAGATGTGTCAAACATCTTACACCTTGGATGACACAGCGCCAACAATGGCTGGACTGTACCAACAGCTTAATGCACAAGTCACATGCATAGACACCTTGATCTCATGTAGTCGTACATGTGGTCAGTATGTACATACTGACTATCTCCCAAACAGATTCTGACTATGTGAATGGTAAATGGTACACTCATACAGCTTGTGTTCCCAGCCCTAGGAGTAGTTGACACAGCACATGTTGGAAACAGCAACACTGCTGACATCTACATAGCTGCTCTTACCGCCACACCTTCTTGCTTAAGTTGCACAGAGCACAGCTTTTCTACACAATGAGCACAGTGTGTGTAAGCTGATCAACTATCAGAATCAATACAGCAATGTTTACAGTGAAATAGGCACATTATGTGGTCAGACCATCATTACTGTGTGTTGATTAGCCATCACACATTGACATGTTCACCAATATGAGACTCCATTACACACTAAATCTGTGTACATGCACCCAAATATCATAGGTGATATGTGCGTAAGTACATGCCAATGCATGTAATCATGTGCACTGACATGCCATGTGTAAGCATCAGTGATTTTAATGTCACACTAGCATTCAATTTTGCTAACAGGTGCTGTGATACATTGTGATGGGAGTGTTCAATGATGAAAATTGACTAATCCCATTGCTAGTGCATAATGTGTCCATAGGTGCAGTATGCGTGCTCCGCCACAGCGATCACGGTCATTGGCCACAACTGAAAGATGCAGAATTGTGGTAGCGGCCGCCTGGCCCCCGTGGTGTGCCACCACCAATGCCCATGCCATTGCAGCCAATGGGAACCACGATCGTGGTAGTGAATTACAATTTTGAAACCAGCGGTAGGCATGCTCTGTTACTGCGGGCCCGGTCATTAGTTACACTTGAAAGATGCAGAATTACGGTGGAGACCGCCTGGACCCCGCAGTGTGCCACCGCCAATGCCCATGCCATTGCAGCCAATGGGAACCACGATAGCAGTAGTGAAATACAATTTTGAAACCCTCAGTAGGCTTGACCCAAATCCGTGGGCCTGGTCATTAGTTGCAATCGAAAGATGCAGGATTGCGGTGGAGACCGCCTGGAGCCCACGCTGTGCCACTGCCAATGCCCATGCCATTGCAGCCAATGGGAACCGCGATCACGGTAGTGAAATACAATTTTGAAAACTTGCGGTAGGCGTGCTCTGCTTCCGCTGTCCCGGTATTGGATACAATTGAAAGATGCTAACCAGGCAGACCAATTGTAGCAGCTGAGTACCACTGAAAGAACCCCAGGGGCCTAAATGCGAGACCCACACATTTCACTTGCATTCAGACACTATTGCCTACCATTCATCATCAACAAGTGCTGCTGTTCCAGTATTCTGGACCCAGTGATGGTGAGAACTGAGAAAATCAGGGCCTGTCCCTTCACCACAGAGAAGCTGGATGTCCTGGTGGACGAGGTCCTTGCACAGTATGGGAGGCTGAATGGTGCATCAGATGTACTGGTAAGTGTTTCAGAGTAAAAGTTTGATAGTGCTCAGAATGCTCACATGATGTTGCTCTGCAGTAGTATGTGCCTGTAAGTGCAAGTCAATGTGCATGCATCCATATTTTTCCTATAGCCTCCTCCATAGATTGCCAATTAAGAATTGCATTTAAGTATGTGAGGAGGATGGCAACATGGACATTTCTACAGCCCTTCTTCAACAAACAAAAAAACATTTGTTTGAGACTGGGTAATGTAAATGTGTGATAGACTACCTAGCATGCAAACTTCATGTCAATGTGGTGCGTAGCCTTATTTCCATGACATGCAATATTTTTGCAGCCACACAGTTACACTGCTTGTTTGAGACAGTCGTAGAATGAACAAACATTGCCTGTGCTATGTGATGTCATTGTCCATTAAGGCTTCACATGCTCATTTGTGACATTGCAAATGTATTTTGTTCAGAGGGTACTGAATGATGTCTGTACAGTTCTCAAATTGCGGGTAATTCACCTATAACACATCAGATAAATGTAAGTTGGATATGTCATCCGTCTATTGATTTCATTATGTGTTCAGTCTTGCGTGTGTAGGTACTGTTTGCCCTCTCACATTCTACATGCATGGGATTTCTCTGATGGCCCATGTTTAACCTCAGTGTGAGTCCCTCTGGCCTGCACAGGAAATGCCCAATGTTACAAGGACCAATCACTAAATGGACTGAGTGAAACATATGTGTTGTCCACCACCCTATTTCTCAGTGAGCTATCTTAGGCCTGAGGATTGCACAAGATAGGGCTAGACCTTGTGCGAAGAATGTGAGAATGTAAGATCATGGTCCTAAATGTGACCTCCATGACACAGGTAGCCATTCACTGGCCAAGGACATTGAGAGGTGTGTAGTGTTGGACACAGTGAGTCTTTCCCGACAAATCATTTCCACTGTATTGTATGTCATGCTCTCTCACAAACTACATCACAGATGAGGGTCTTCTTCACATTTGTTTCTGTGCTGGCCTCTGCATGTGTATGAGATGGCCATGTACTGTGTCCATCATCATACATGTATACATTTCTATGAGATTAATTGATGCAAGTGTACTACGTGTCATGCTGTATGGCCTCTGCTCAACATTTATGTGATAGTGTGCTATGTTTTTTCATGCTCCTGTACTGACACACAGTGGTACATAACACAGTGTCACTGAAACTTCCTCTTCTTGTCTCCCATGTCTGCAGCTTAAGGTCCACCAGCGTAAGGCAATATGGAGGGCCATTGCCCGCAAGGTGCGGTCTCTGGGTTTCTCAAACCGGCGGCACACACACTGTCACAAGAGGTGGGATGACATCTGCCGGCTGAGCAAAAACGTGGCAGAGATGATGCTGAGTATGCTCCGTCAGAGTGGCAGGTTGGCGTGCCGGAGCATGACACCACTAATGGTCCGCATCTTGGCAATGACACAGCCAGAGCTGGATGGACGCTTGAGGACCAATCAGCAGCAAGTTGGGGGTGAGTATTCAGCTAAGTGTGACTGCATGAATCTCAACCGTGAGCCAGTGAGAAGCTCTGTGATGTCTCTAGTGTGATGCATTGGCTTCTAAGTCGCCTCAGTGTTGAGTGCAGCTGTTCTGTGTTTGTACAACATGTGGATTCTCATGTGTTTAAAACCATGACCCTTGTCTTGACAGATGAGATGTGGCCTTGTGACATATGCTGCAGTATGAGTGTCATAGACATCACCTGGCAGTGAACCGCAGTGAGCATCATGTTAGTGTGCATCTATAGATGTGTGCTGTGCACAACAGAAAATGTGTGACATCTACACAGCTGACACCAATGTACAACTGTAGTTGGGTTTCAAAGCACAACAGTATGGATATCAGGAGCTTGTAGCCATTGCAAAAGGACATTTTGGAGTTTGCATCTGTGGTCTTCCCTTAAAGTGACTCCATATGTGACAGAGACAACATGGTTTGATGTATAGCTATCTCACCTACAGGCATGTAGGTATGCTTACAGACAATAGTATGTGTGGTTACAGGGAGGCTGTATGCAAACAAGGTACAATGTTCCTCAGATTCATAAAAAGTGAAGGGAGATATTACAGGGGTGGGTGGTTGGGGGTTCCCCTTGGTGGAACTAGAGCTCTCACACACCCAGCAAGCTAGGTGTCATGCTTCATCATATGAGTTTGCCCCTCGTCAGGGCGGAGCTGCAATCCCTGACGGGCTCCCGAACCGGGGCTCTTTGGCGGGGATCTTTTGTTCCTGCAGCTTGGTGCAGTGGGGGTGAGGGGTCTAGTGTGTGTAGATGTGAGTGAAAGTGGATTAAAACAGGTCAGTCTGTCCTAGCCATTATTTTATTCACAAGGTAAACTGCCTGATTAAAAGGGGGTGGAGAGTGGCAGAGTACTAGCTGTAAGGTGTCTAGTAATGTAGCTCTACTCTCAAGATCAACATGTTTCATGCCTCTGTGGTCAGGATGATCCGGGCACTTCTTCAGGATCAAGAAACAACAATCTATCTACACTGCGTGATTAAGTGACCTCTACATACCACGTTCACAGGTCCGTGACCTAGTCTGTTGCTGATGAGTGCCAGCAGCAGTCCTGGCGGTTATGTAAAAACGGACACCGATTGGGTCCCGCGTATTAGTAACGCCGAGCCTTCGACCTATCCTACCGCCAGGAACCGGGATGGTTACAGGGAGGCACAGGACCAGCTATTTGGCTGTGTCAACGCCACATGGAACATTACTATCACTATGCATGTTTCCAAGCATCTTCTGATGATTGCATAAATGTAGCACATGCTGACTGTACATGGAGGAGCCCAACATGGGGTATCAGTTTCAGGTTTTGTGCTTTGCTTTTTGGCCATCTGCCCACCCAGCTCGCTCGCCTGACCATTATCACCTCATCATAGATCTCACTGACCACCTTTCATCCAATTCTTCCCCCAATCCAGTGCACACATTTATATCTAATGCCCCTCAAGAGTCCTCATCATTATTCCGGATTGAGGGAACCCCTACAAGGACTCCCACATAAGGGGCTTTAACTGGTGGCAGGTCTATTGTTCTTACGGGGCGACCTGAGTCCATAGTTTTGACATTGATGTTGATTCAAAGCAGGTAGGCTCCTAATCATTCCATTTGTGTTTCTGGTCGCTGCAGGTGCCTCAATATTACCGCTAGGTCTGGTGCTTTCCCTTTCCGAAGCCATGTCCTGTGGGTTCCTCCTATTAGTGTCTGCTCTATGTATTGGAGCACTCAAATTACAAGGGTAGTTATTTATGGGGCCTGCAGGGAGTCTGATGTTAGATTGTGTTAAAGACTCAGAGACAGATTTAGAAGAAACTGACGCACCATGGTGCAAGGATTGACAGATGCGTCAGCAATCTGTTGGTGCAAAAGTCACGCATTCCGGGAGTCGTGTCTCACACACAACGCAACTCCAGCAATGCTCTGGGAGGCCTATAGTAATTGTGCTGTGTCACTCCTTACGCCTGCTTCAAGAAGGCTTAAGGTTTTGAAGCAATGGTGTTCTAGAAGTGGCGCAGTGATATCTTGTAGACTTCACTATGTCACTTTTACAGGGCTTTCTTACATGTGAATGCCCAGCCTGCATACATTATACCTGACGTAGGTATAGTGTGGCGCAGGGCTTTACAACTTGACACACCTCACTACATTCGTCACATTGTAAAAGTGCTGCAACGTGATGCATTGTTTACGCTGCCGCTGTGTCACACAAATGACGCAACGGTGGCACAATAGTGTTGCATGGGGCTTGAAAATCAGCCCTTTTATCTCTGACAATCACATGGCTAAGGAAGCAATCAGGGAGGTCATCTTTGTTCCATGTTTGATATTAGGTCTTTAATAATGTTACTAATAGATATTGTAGTGTCCTTTTCCTGATAGTTGCTTCCTGTGGTGGCATTTTTTGGGGCTACGCCTCCAGTCTGTCTTTTTCCCCTCCTGATGCCCATTTGTGGGGGAGGGAGCTTAGATGGACCCTCCCTAGCTACTTTTTGTTTTAATTTCTTTTGGGGTGGTGATGCTGTACTCTTTCCTGGAGAGGGGACTTTTGAGTCAGCAGAGATAATGTCTACCCCTAATTTACTAATTTGAGAGGTGTTAGTTTCTTGTGGTCCCCATCCTAGGGCATCTATGTTAGTGATTTCAGAGGGTTCTGGCAGCAAAGGGGTGTCTTTTAATGGTGCTTTGAGGGTTGCCTCGAGGTTAGCCTTAGTGTCTTTAATTTCGTTTTTCAATGCACTTGTTAGGCATTTCTCCAGGGAGCCAGTCATTCCCCCATCAGACACATTCATCTTTGCGCTCCCCTATGCTCAAATTTTAAACTGAACCTGATACCTGAGCTGATAAAAACGCCAGACTTCCAGGGGGGTATTCAAAGAGACAAAACAACGGGGGGTAGTCCAACCTCTTCTGGGCTATGATGGGCAAGGACGGGCCCGCCCGTGTCCCGTGATGCGGGCCCCACAGTTGTGTTTTATGTGCCTCCAGAAGCGGCAGTGATGACCTCCAGCACTCTGTGCAGTCTGGGAGTTGACGTCCTCTGGCAGTCACAGCGGTGGACGGTGAGTGGTATAAGCGGATTCCCACACACTGTAACAATAATATGCTCCACTAAATACTGACTGGACAGTTTTGCTTCCAAAGATTTCAGCCTCAATATCCACTGAGATAACTTTCTGCACACTGTAACACAACGTTTATCATGTGGAAAATGCCCATCATTTGATAAAGATCATCAAATTCTATCTGATTGCTCATAAAAAGGTCAGCAACAATACGGAAAACACCTTCATTGAAGAACATTGGTAGGATAGGCTGGTCTTCAAGCTGAGCACGCACATTTTTGAATTTTTTTTCGGGCTGTGTATACTGTTGTGTAGTTTGTGACTGGAGATAATATTACTGGTAAAAATCAAACCTTCTTCAGTGGGACAGTATTCTGGAAGATCAGAGCATGAGTTTCAGCCCACTGAGAACTGACTTTTCTTCATCCTTCAGTCATCATTAATAAGCAGTATGATAAATTCAGTTTAATCAGCTTTGCAGGCCGCAGCATAAGGTAGAAGAACATTCATGCCCTCAGCCACTTTGAAACTTTTGGTAGACTGGAACTTGTTGATGTCTTGCAGTGATTTTGAACATGTTGGCACGGCAGTTGATTTATAAGTTGGCAGCGTTGTTCGTTTATGCCTACGGCGGGATGTGTTATCTTCCAGCATCTACTTCAGACAAAGAAGAGCTGGCTTCAAAATCAAAATTATCAAGAGCAGCAATTGTAAATACTAATTGGTAAACTGACTTGGAAGTGGTGTGCTGTCCGAGTCACAAGATTTTACAGCATGAGCTGCTAACAATTTCCTCCTCCGTAATATGTCACTCCAACTTGTTTACACACCGATCCCATTCATTGAAGTGATCAGCTCTCTACTTTTGCACTGGTCATAGATTGCATTGACAATCATGTGTAGTGGAGTGATTTGGAAAAGACAGTACATTTGCACAGCATGGAATTCATGGGATTGTCTTCTATTTCTTCGCTTATATCTTCAAAGCCATCATCAATGTTTTTGGCTTGTGTTCCAAACTCAAGAACATTAGTTTGTGACAGCTTTACTTTGCTGATATAAAACAATGATGTAGAATTTTTTTTTTTTAAATCAGGCATTCTTGTTGACTCCCATGATTTTTGGAGCTGTGGGGCAGCACAAAATTTGTCATTAAGTCTAAAATTTAAATCTAAATCAGAATGTTTCTTAAAATGGTTCCGGCTGATCTTACTGCATCCTGTGATCTTATTTTGGCAGCAAGAACTTTAGAAATTATCAGCTGAGAATAAAATAAGTGGCTCATTCTTTTTGCTATTGTGAATTCTGTCGTTTTTTTCTCAACAGAAAAATCTTAGTTTAATTAATAATGAATCAATACAGTTTCATCAATGTTGACCATTATTTCTTTGATCTCACTGAGTGTGAACCAATAGCCAGCACTCAAGAGTGGCTTTAAAACAATTTGGAATGCCTTTTTCATGTAGTATACTTTGTGAAAGGAACACATATTTACAAGTGATATTTTCCTTTAGAGACCACTCGGACTCCACCTTTGTCAACTTCCGCCATTGTCTGGATAACATCTGTGCCTGGATGACCATCAACCACCTTAGACTTAATGCTGACAAGACGGAAGTCTTGTTTTTCAACCAGAAAACTCCAATATCCTCTAGCCTGTGGTGGCCTACAGCACTTAACCCTGCGCCTACCCCTGTTCAATCTGCACGCAACCTGGGCTTTCAATTCGACGATACACTTTCTTGCAAAGCGCAAATCAATAAGGTCACCTCTGCCTGCTTCATGAAGCTTCGCATGATTAAAAAGATCCTTCCCTACCTTCCCCTGGATGCCCGTAGAACGATCACTCAGGCCCTCATCACTTCTCATCTAGACTACGCCAACAGCTTATACGCGGGTGCCCCTCAATATCTGATCGCTCGTCTTCAGATCGTTCAGAATGCGGCAGCCAGACTGATCGGAAACATCCCCTACCGTCAATCGGCTGCCTCCTATTGCAAAGAGCTTCACTGGCTCCCCATTGCAAGCCGCATTCAATTTAAGATCCTCACCCTCGTCTTTCGAGCTATCAACGGCCTTGGACCTGGATACCTGAAAAAGCGAGTAGCAATATCTCAATCTGCTAGATCACTGAGATCTAACCACTTACGCCTTCTGACTGCACCTCGCTTTCGACGTTCCAGAATGGGTGGTAGAGGGTTCAGCGTAATTACTGCTAAGCTATGGAACTGTCTCCCACTCGACCTCAGGCTCTGCCCGTCTGAATCCATCTTCCGTAGTAAACTAAAAACATGGCTGTTCTCCTGATCATGATTCCCGTCTTGCAATCGGCTTGACTACTCCCTTCTTTCTGAGTTTCTGTATTAGCGCCGGGACACCCCTCCGGGGGTAGCTGCGCGCTTTATAAGCTACTTAAATAAATAAATAAAATAAATAATAAATAAGGCCATGAAAAGCCACATAAAGAGGCTTTATGTGGCCTTGCAAATATGCCGGGGAACACTGAGCCACCGGATCGTAAAAAAAGTTCCAGCGGTGCAAAAGTGATCATAAATGGGGCCCTTCATTTTCTTTTCAAAGAGTGCAAACTTACTTAACTGAAGGCTGGAGGTTACGTTGCTGCTGGAAGATCATTGTACATTCATGTTTTCGATGTATGCATGCATGCAGTTCGGGTGGGTTAATAAATCCGCTGCAAGTACATTCACATCACTGCTTAGATCAGCTACTTGGCTGAAAACTTCTTCTTGAAAGAAATTAGCTACAGATAAAAACGTTTGAGCCTTTGGGACTCGCATACTCTGTACTTTGTCCTTTTGTCAATCCTTTTGGCCCTTGTTCTGGCGAAACCACAGATAACACATTGAAGATCCTCTGCTTTCTGCTCAGTTGGAAATAGATGAGGGGAAGCCATCGATCTACTAAGTGGATGGGTATTGGGTTTGGTTGTCATCACTTTCTCAGAAGATTCTTGTTGTGATTCACTGGTTCCTTCTATTTTTGCCAAATTGTTTCAAAAACAGTTTTTCCATTGTATACGACTTGTAGCACTTGTTGTTAAAAAGATAAAATATTTGATCCTCTTCACACATCAGTTATAATCTTTTGTGAACTTCATCTTGCCGTATCATTCTGTCCATTCGCAGTTGATGTTAGCTTTACTTTTGGATTAGTTTGGCATATGACACATTTTTCTTTGTTGCAGGAGTCCTCAGATTTTGTAGTTAGCAACACTTTGTCAGGAGGTAAAGAACCTCTGCTACCTGCTTCGTTCATGTTTAAGGATTTGAATCAAAGGAAAACCTGAAACAAATAAATTACCAATATGAGGGCCAAAACATCATTATAGAGCCGCTGTCTTGGGAAACAGCTGAAGGGTTGCTCTGAGGAGTTATTTTCTGTCTCTATAAGAATACTTGACCCTCAAAACCTATGCTGTGACGCCAAAATCAAGTATATAGGTCTCATGATTCCTAAAATATTAAAGCATCATCGCAACAAATATGCCTTTTTAGGTCTCGTCATCTCCCTGAGTAGCCTGTGTGCTCTGCCCACTGCAAAGTTGTCGCTGACCCTTTGTAGGCACGGCTGCTTTGAACTGCTGCTGCAGTGTTTTCCTTTTCAAGCACATCCATGGAGCTGCCTCTCCTTCTGTAGTGTGTGCATGTCTTGGCAGTCCTCTTATACAACCTACATGTAGAGCCTTGTTTCCTGGCACCAATCATGGGCTGCAGCAATCGGTTCCTTCTATTTCTGGCGTGTGTTTAACCCGTTCTGTGCCCATGAAGAGCTGGACTCGTCATGGAGCACAGTCGCGCTGTGCCCATGACGAGTCCAGCTCGTTATGACACCCACCCACGGGGGATGCACTGGCGCTCCCCCCGTGAGTGGTCGATCCTTTTTTTTTTACTGGGAAGGCAGGGGAAGACCTTCCCCTGCCTCCTCCCGCCCCCCACCCCCACATCATCAATAACGTCAGCGCGCGAGTCGCGGTGACGTCATTGGAGGTTTCCCTTTTGTTCTCCGTCGCGCAGGAAGCCATTTGCTTCCTGCTCGTCGGAGAGGAAAGGTGAGTTTTGGGGCTGGGGAGGGAGGATTTCCTTTTCGTTTTTGTGCTGGCAGCTGTCCCCCCCTCTCTTCCTTTATCCTCTTTCGATATTGCTCCTCATTCCCTGAAAACCGTAACTTGAAATGGTGAGCAATCGATTTCATTTAGTTGCTTCCCTGTGAAATGGATCCAAAAAAGATAAACACTTGGGGAAATGCCCTTTTTTATGACTTTTTTGCTATTCCAAAGTTAGCGGAATGGAAAGAAATCGAAGGTTAATATCACAAATAAATACATAACTAAATAAAGCAAGACAGAGGGGTTGCAAAGTGGCCAGATTTGTTTTATTTACATCCAAATACATCAGCCTCACTTTACACTTTGCCAGTGAAGCGCTACTTTCGTTTTCTCGTCTATCTTTGAACAGCATTGTTGTTCCCCGGGTGGGGAAGTGCACCATTCCTGGAGGTACTGCAATACCTGGTTGATGGGTGGATTGAAAAACACGTGTACCATGGCTCTGTGTTTATGGATGTGGTCTTTTTATACCATACTGCTTACGTTTTGTAAGGATATTAGCAATGGACATTGAAACGGTTCCCATCAGGGCCCTCTAGTCATGTCCATAACTTTTCAGGTAAAACCACTCGCTGATTTCTGAATAGTGAGTGAGAGATCGTTTAGGTAACCATGTTGTTTCTGCTTACATTTCACATGCTTTGCATTCCCTATGAGTGGTTGCTTTTATTTATTTTTTAGGCAGCATATTACTCTTATCAAGTGCATGATTTGAATTGAGCCACATCCAAGTGTTTATAGCGGGCACAATTAGGTTATAGCTGAAGGCAGTGCGAGTTTCTCTCAGTGGGGAAGTATGGCGTTCAGTGGGGGAGAGGATGTGGCACTATGGCCAGAGCTGTCGAATTTGGAACTGGGTAACCGGGTTCAGCCTTCATGACCAGTCCACCAGACCACTGTACTGAGGGAGCACATTCCCATGCTAGACCTTAGAAGGCCCCACTAGACCTTAGAAGGCTTGATGTCTTAGCACAAGCAGGTGTATCCTAGTGGTGTCAATTGTGGGTTAACCTTGAAGGTCTGTCCACCACAATCCATACTGAAGTTCATCTCCAGTCTTGCGGGCAGGCCTATGAAGCAGCACACCCTAGAGCAACAGTGATCCAGTCGCTGTGACTCTGTCACTGAGGTCACATGAACCTTGAGCAGGTTAGGGCGATGCGAACGGTGTGACCTCACTGGGTACCTATTTCGGGTGGGTGCGTAGTGTTTGCAAGTATATTATGGTTTGAAAAAAACTTGCTGCCTCCTTCCTGGCCTCCAGCAATTTTCAGAAACAATTAAAATGTCATGATAACTTTGGTGATTAATGTTCTTCCTAGAGAGAGATGGAGTTTTGTCTAGTGGAAGGGTTGACTCCTGGAAAGGTAGCACAGAGGGTTAATGTGCCTGCTGCAAAGAACATGTACCATGCAGATCACAAAGTGCACTGCTTTAATGGGGGGACCATGATGAATGGTCATTTAATGTCAACTGTAGATGATAGATCCCTGAACAGTGTCATGTTTGCATTGTGCTGAGGGGTTTACCAGGTAATTATTCACGCAGCTCTCTGATGGATGTCACATGTGGTTTTTCTGAGTCCCCAGATAGATCATGCAGTCTGTGTGCTCTCTTTTGTACTGCCAGTCACCGGTGTATTCAACTGTGTAGCCTTGGACAGTGTCATGTATGTGCATGTAACTTGCATGATCGAGGTAACTATTAGTGGCAATACTACTTGTCTCTCAGACCTCTTTCAAGACATTTTGAAAAAAAGAGCAAACGTTACGTTACATGAGGCAATGGTGGTAATTGTGCATGTATCAAAAGCAAACAAAATACAAGAGGTAGCAAACAATACGTTACAAGAGGAAAAGTGACATGTGTGCAAGTTACAAAAGAGTACATAGTAAAAGTAAAGGTATAAAAGTGCAATAAATGGCAGACACTCAAAACACAGGAACACACTGGGAAGGTACTTCTACGGGCATGGAGAACAGAATTTCCTATAATGTAAAGACTTCCTTCAGACAATAGAGAGGGCGTGAATTAAGTTTGGAAGTGTCTTTGCAGGAGGAGAACTTTGAGGTCAGTTTTGAAGGACTGGGAAGAGGGAGGGGGTGGTCCGGAGCTGAGGCTCAGTTCCAGATCCTCGCCGCGTTGCTTGTAAAGGATTGGGCCATCGATCTTTCCTTCTTGAAAGTGGGAGGTTCACGCAATAAATTTTGCGCAGTACGTGATGGTCTAGAGCATTATATGCATATGTGACATTAATGTTTTTTTCTCCTTTGTATTCTAGTCTAAAGCTTTTGATTCCTGTTTCCGGTTTCGACAGTGGTTGTTCTGCAGTGTTGTGTAGTTGCATTGTTTTGGTAAGAATTTTTTTTTTGTTGTATTTACTCCAAATGAGTAATATTGTAATGTTTGAATGAATTTTTTTGTAAGTGATGTTATAATGGCAGCATATTTAGTTAGTGGTTTGAGCATGAAATTCTTTGCAATGTGTTTTGCATAGTCTTATGTGTAATTTCTTTTCTCTTTCTTTTTTAGTGGGATATTGTTGATCCATACTGTGTCTGTACAGAGTAGGTGGTGGTAAGTAGTTTAGCTGCCTCTGGCAAGTGAGTGGTATTGTTTTTGAGTATATATGTGTTTTTGATAAAGGTGCTTTTTGTTTATTACTTATTTTACAAAGTGTTTGTTGTTGTTGCCTTGTTTGACAAGTTACCTTTATTAGTAAGCATTATTGCTAGCCGTAGAATGACTGCTCAACAGGTGGTTGGTATGCTTCTTGAATCTTCCTCTGAGCATGATTATGAGACTGACAGTGCGTCTGAGGGAGAGGAGGGAGGGGAAGATTCTGGCAGTGAGTTTTCTCTCCACATGGAATCATCGGATGATGAAGGTACTCTCAGTGCAGATGAAGGTACTCTTGGTGTGGATGAAGCAACTCTCAGTGCGGATGACGTGCCTGTCTTAGAGGAGGAAACTGATGTGCCGATGGTGCAAGAGGCATCTGGATTGCAGCCTGAGGCTGCTAGGCTTCCTACTGGAAGTGCTGGACTTTGGGTTGATCCAAACATGGTGCAGCCGGTGTTGCCTGCCTTTAGCGGTGATGCAGGGTTTACAGTGGATTGTGAACACTTTTTGCCTATACAGTTTTTTCAGTTGTTTATGGATGATGTATTTTTGGGTGAGATTGTTGAGCAGACGAATTTGTATGCTGAACAGTTTTTGAGGGACAACAGTGACAAACTTAGGCCCCAGTCTAGAGCTACTCGGTGGACTCCCACATATCTGGAAGAGATTAAGAAGTTTTTGGGTTTGACTTTATTGATGGGTGTGGTAAGGAAGCCAACCTTGGCTTCATATTGGTCTACTAGCCCCTTGTTGGCAACTGCCATATTTCCTGCAGTTATGACTCGTAATCGGTATTTACTTTTGCTACGTATGCTGCATTTTGTTGATAATTCTATGGCGTTGCCACGAGATCACCCTGACTGTGACCGTCTTTTTAAGATTCGGCCCGTTGTTGATCACTTTGTAGATCGATTTTCTGAGATCTATACTCCAGGGAAAGAAATATCTATTGATGAGTCTTTGGTCTTGTTCAAGGGCCGTTTGGTTTTTAGGTAGTACATCCCTAGCAAGAGGGCACGCTATGGAATTAAGCTGTGTATGTTGTCTGAGAGTAGGACAGGATATGTTTTTAATTTTCGTGTGTACACTGGTAGAGATTCTACTATTGACCCCCCAGGTTGTCCGTCCACTTTTGGAGTTTCAGAGAAAATTGTGTGGGATCTTGCTAGAAGACTGTTTAACAGAGGCCACCATTTGTACCATGATAACTTCTATACTGCTGTGCAATTATTTAAGGAATTGTATAAAGTGGACACATTTGCATGTGGCACAATCTGCTCTAACCGTAAAGGTTATCCGAAAGAGCTTGTTTGCAAAAAACTTAAGAGGGGGCAGTGCAGTTCCTTGCGTAGTGATGAACTACTAGCTGTAAAATTTGTAAACAGGAGGGATGTGTACATGCTGACTACCATCCATGATGAGAGTACTTCACCTGTGGCTGTTTGGGGTCAGGTTGCTGAAGTGCGCAAACCTGTGTGCATTCTAGACTACAATAAGCACATGGGTGGTGTTGACAGAGTAGATCAGAGGTTGGAACCTTACTCTGCTATTCGGAAGGCTTATGTTTGGTATAAGAAGTTGGCCATCCATTTCTTCGAATTAGCAAATTTCAATGCTTTTATTGTGTTCAAGGAGTGTTCTCCTGCGGCAAACTTGAGATTTCTTCAGTTTCAGCACTCTGTGATAGCTAGCCTTGTTTTTGTGGAACAGGCAAGTGTTCCTAGATTTGGAGTGGTGGAGGATGTGGTTCGATTGAAAGATCGCCACTTTCCTGATTTCATCCCTCCCACACCAGCAAAAGATTTTCCCACTAGGAGATGCAGAGTCTGTTGGCGAAGAGGTACATGGAAGGAGATTCGTATGTACTGCCCCGACTGCCCTTCTAAACCTGGGATGTGTGTCCCTGCTTGTTTTAGAGCGTACCACACGCGAAAGAATTTTTGGTAGCATTCATGAGTGGTAAAGTGAACTGCCTGGTCTGTATTCTTTGAAAAATTTGATTCTGTTTCAAGGTTGGCGTTAGTGCAATGTATTTAGTTTCTTATTTTGTGTTTGTAGATTTGTATCTATTTGAGATTTGTTTGTGTTTTTATTTTTGTCTAAAAAAAATCCTAAATGTGTTGGCGGTGTGTGTGGACTGGCACTTGGTTGGCGGTGTGCGTGGAATGGTGCTTGGCTGGCGGTGTGCGTGGACTGGTACTTGGCTGGTGGTGTGCGTGGACTGGCGGTGTGTGTGGACTGGCGCTTGGCTGGTGGTGTACGTGGACTGGCGCTTGGCTGGCGGTGTGCGCGGATTGGCGATTGGCTGCCGGTGTGCCTGGACTGGCGATTGGCTGGTGGTGTGCCTTGACTGGCGCTTGGCTAGCGGTGTGCATGGACTGGTGTTTGGCTAGCGGTGTGCGTGGACTGGCGCTCGGCTAGCGGTGTGCGTGGACTGGTGCTCGGCTGGCTGTGTGTGAATAGTGACTTGCTGCTGGTCACTACACACACTGCTAGCTGAGTGCCACTCCACACAATCCATCAACTTGTGTAGTTGCTGTGTCAGGAATGTGGGCATGTGAAAGTGATGGGCCCTTGAATGGCGCTGTGTGCTAGTGTGAGTTTTGTTATGTGATGGGCCCGCAGCTGGCGTGTGAATGGTTTTGTATGTCTCACACGTATGAAAGGTGTATGAATGGCCTGTAAAGAGGTTGGTGCCTTGTCGTGGCTTTACAGCTCACGAGCTGTGAGTAAATGGTTCAGTTTCTCGCCCTTTCAATTATTAACAGTGCAGTTCATTTTTGTGAAATCACTTGCTAATGCAATTGTATATACCGAACCATCACTCACCCTCGTGCCAAATCCAACCAGTATGTGTGTGTGCTTGAGGATTAGATGGCTGTGCAGTAATATTTGCCTTTCTGAAGCAGGGTGTACCTTGTCCCTTTTGTGAATTTTGTAATGTGTTGTTTTTGTGCCTGGTGGTGCGATTGGTCTTGTGTGTATCACGTATGAAAGGTGTGTGAATGGCCTGTAAAGCGGTTGGTGCATTGCTGTGGCTTTACAGCTCACGAGCTGCGAGTCATTGGTTCAGTTTTTTCTCCATTTATTTATTGACAGTGCATTTCATTTTTGTGAAATCTCTTGTTAATAAAATTTAATATACTGAACCATCACTCGCCCTCGTGCCAAATCCAACCAGTATGTGTGTGCGTTTGAGGACTAGATGGCTGTGCAGGAATCTTTGTCTTTTTAGTTTCTCTGCCAAGGTGTATGTTCCATGTAAGAATAACCCACCAACTGTAGATATTGTCGTAAACCCACGGGAGTTCATGGTGATGTCTCTCTTGTGAATTCCAAAAAGTTATTTTATCCACAATGTCCTGCAAACCTCAAAATGTCTGTCATATTTTCCTTGCAATATTGTGCCGAAATTCTCACACTGTAGAAACAATGTCAAAACGATCTGGTTTTGCAAGGGGGGTCAACTGTCTTTTTGGTCCGTGCTCGGCGGCCATCTAGGGAAACCTACCAAACCCATACATTTCTGAAAACTAGACACCCGGGGGCTTCCAGGGAGGTATGGCTTGCATGGATGCCCCAACGTTTCCTTACCCAGAATCCCCTGCAAACCTCAATTTTAGCTGAAAAAAAATCACTTTTTTCACACATTTTTGTGTGGGAAAGTTGTGGCATCACCGGGCCCACTCAAATTTCCCACCACCAAGCGTTCCCCCGGGTCTCCCGGTAAAAATGGTGCCTTACTTGTGTGGGAGACCCAAGTACCTGCGACAGGCAAGGGCCCAAAACGTAGTGAGGTGACATCAAAATTGCCTATCTCAAAACCACCTGGTTTTGTAAGGGGGGTCAAAAAACAAAAACAAATTGCGGTTTGACAACCAGAGGGTCTGAGGGAAAATATTATAGAGACCACGCAGGGTTTGTTCCCCCAAAAAACAGAATCAAAGACCAAATGAAACCCTGGGGTCTATCAAAAGTTTAGAAAGTGTAGAAGACTGCTACATCAATATTGGATCAAATGATACCAAGTATAAAACTGAAACAACACCTAAAGAAGTAAATGGGCATATCCCTAGAAAGGACGAAATCCCTCACTCAGCAAAGGTGACATGCTTCATCATTGGGATTCTCCATCCCAGAGGAAACTCCTAGTTCCTCTGGGGGCTACAACTCCCTCACTGTGAGGGAGGAGCTCAAGGATGTTTTGATGGTGAGAATGCTAGGATGTACTAAATCCACAATGAGGAGCTGATGGTGTGAGTGAGAGCGCAGCGCAAAAGAAAATTAATATTTTTGATATTTTTAGTTTTGAGTGAAAGTGAAAACTAGCTCAAGAGCGTGAGGCACCGCTTTATTCGTAGTACGTACTTGGCTAGAATTAAAATAATAGTGCACCAGCAGTCAGCAGATGTTTAGACCGTGGTGATAGTGAAGTTCGTCAACATGTTTCAGACATAGAGCCTCTAATAGGGCACGGCTTTTATCAGGGCTAGAATAAGCTACTGCGTGCAAAAGAACCCAAGTAAAGGATACTCTAAGTCCACGTTCTTATAACACGTGCATGATTGGTGAAGACAGCCTGCAAAAAACCCAGAAACAACATAAAAATAAGTGGTGTTTCAAATAATCAGTCTTGTATCGGAGACAGATAGATCAAGGATGCGACTTACCCGTGAATACTGGGTAAGTCAGCCCACCTCTCACTGGAAACCGCTCAGGAAAAGGGCACCGCTCTATAAAAAAGGTTAGGTGATCAATGTTTTAGTGGGAATCAGATCTCCATCCTGAAGGGGGTAATGCTATTCAATTCTTAACCCTACAGAAGAGTCTCTCAGAGATGTAAGTATAACATAGTGTAAATGGCAGGAGCTTAGGGTAAAGAAAACTAAGTTTTACAGACAACCATGGATTGCTGTCAGGAAAATCAATGTATAAAACATAAAACCATGAGGCAGAAAAAGACTAACATCAATAATGATGCCAAATCCTCAGCGAACTGTTAGCTAGATCAAACAAGATGAAGACAAGCCAATAGCCCCCTGTTTCTCTCTTAGTGTATCGTGAGAACTATGACGAGTCTAAACCGCCTGATTCTAAAAGCGGGTGCAAAGTTCTATGAAACCCCAGCAAAACTAGGGCAAAGTGATGTCGGGAAAACACCTCCAAAAAGCCTACCTGTCCGTCGGTACACCGGCGCCTCAGTGAGCCTGAAGCCGGAGGTACCGAGAACCGGAAGTCCTTTGCTCTAAAAAGGCCGTCCCGAGCTAAGATACCCAATCGCTGGCTTAGATGGAGAAAAACAATCAGTGACGAGAAAGGCGCCAAAGCGCATGTCAGACAGAGCATGCGCGTAAAAAGCCACTGCTGTTTGGGGCATGCGTATACGCCTGAACCAATCCGCGCATGTGTGACGGAACAATGCGCTCGAGAATTTAACCATAAAGACTGTTATCAGGCACGTAACCCTCGCGTCCTTGTGAAAACAAGTAAGCCCACAACAGCAGAGGACCAAAAACGGCAAATGAACATTCTACAGGCAAAACCTCTTCTTGTACAAAGCTCCCAAACTCATAAGCCTTGTGGATGAAAACGGCCATGTGATGACTGCACCTTGCCTGTATAGTGATGTAAAGTGTAATGAATGCATTAGTACACAGGGATCCCTACACAACCCTGTTGAATTAATTGGTAGAGTAAGATATTCCCATATGTTCATGAATCGGACATGTTTGTGAGGGAAGTATCAATCATATCCTTTGTCAGTGTGCCCCCGCAGGTCAGACAGTGTTCATGAAAGCTCGATTTGTTGATAATCATATGTCAAAGAATACTACGAAACCGGATCGGTTGTCCTGAGGTTAGTATTGCAACACATCATGTGGTGCCTGTCAAAGTCCAGAATACGGACTAAACCTGATAGACCACATGGCAATTAGGAAAAAACACATCCTTAATAAGGTGCTAGAAAAACCACACACCAAATGGTGAAACCAACTCATGAATCCAGGAAATACTCCCCATCTTATATTAACAGCCAGGGAATATCATCATTCATACCGCAGGCGTCTGTATGTAGCTTATACACCCACCATTGTTCTCGTTTGAACAGGAAAGCAGAAATGTCAGTGTGATGAGGAGGAATAAATGGTTTTTCCAAGACTGTCCACTTGAGATCGTTTGGACTATGTTGCATAGCCAAGAAATGTTGGGTCAATTTTGTGGAAGTCTTCCCACATCGTATTGTGCTTTTGTGTTCTAGGATACGGATCTTAACCTTCCTAGTAGTCATGCCCACGTATCGTAATGCACAAGGACATGCAATCATGTATATCAAGTTATTGCTGTTGCAGTTAGTATGGCATTTGAGGCGCCACGGCCTTGATGACCCTATGTCAATTTCAGTGGTCATAGTCTTATGAGGACATGCCGCACATGATCCACAAGGAAAATGTCCTTGTACTGCCGGCAGTCCCATAGAGTGTTCTGTGTCTCTTTATATTTGACCCGGGGACGGGTTTGAACCAGCCGATCCCTCAGATTGGTACTTCGCTTGAATGCTAAAAGAGGGCGTGGTAAACTTTCTTCGCCTAAGTTCAAAATCTTCCAGTGAGATAAGATGGTGTTCTTAATCTGATTGGAAAATTTTAAAAGGTATGGACACAGGTCAATCTGTCTTGAGTTTCTTTCTTCAACTTTGGTTCCAGTAAGGCTTCACGATTATTGTTAAATGCCCGTTTAAAAGATCTTTTTATCAGTTTTCTAGGATACTGTCTAACTTGTAATTGTTGTGACAAGTTTTTAGCATGTTCCTGATATTTCTCTGTAGTAGAACAGTTCCTCTTAACTCGCAGGAACTGGCCAAAGGGTAAATTATCCCTTAGGGCTTGAGGATGGTAACTATCATATAGCAATAAGGAATTTCTTGCTAAAGGTTTTCTGTATAGTTCTGTGGAAAGACCCCCATTGGATGGTGAAATCGAAATATCCAAAAAAGGGAGATGTGTTTTACTGAACTCACACGTAAAATTTAGATAGGCATTGCAGTTGTTAAGCCATATCTTAAATTCCAAAAGTGATGACAAAGAACCACGCCAAACTACAAAAATATCATCAATATATCTTTTCCATATAAGGATATTTGCTAGATAGGGATTGATGATATTGAGGACATGTTCTGACTCGAAGACATGAACGTACAGATTAGCCAAGCTGGGAGCAAAAATGCTCCCCATAGATGTACCGGATATCTGTAGGAAAAATTGCTCCTCAAATTGAAAAAAGTTTTCTTTCATTGCCAATTTGGCACATGCAACAATGAAAGACACTGGTGTAATAGAGTCTGGAGGGTTGTTTATCAGAAGTGTCTCTATCATGGATAGTGTTTTGTCCTGAGGGATACAGGTATAAAGTGACTCAACGTCGAAAGAAACCAGAAAGTCTGTCTGTTTCGCTACCTCTGGGTTCTCCATAAATGACTTCAAATTGCAGCTAAGGCGGCTGACCTGGGGACCTTGATAGGAAATCTGGAACTCTGCTGTGAACCCTTTGCTAAATAATTGTCCACCGCTCAGATTGGCATACTCGCTTAGCTGCCGTAACAAGCCCTCTCTCTTAATAGGGGTCGGGAGAGGGGCCAGTGGGTCCGGTAGTTGTTTTTCCCCTGACCACCCATCCCTGTTACTTCTTTCTGCTGTCCTTGTTTTTCCCTGCACTCTGTGGCTTTCTGCAGTCAATTGTTGGGTGTCCAGAAGCATGTCTGAACTTGCAAGCGTGCCCCATTTATGTTTATCCTTATCATATTTACAGCATGCTGTGGGGGTATCCTCCCATTCCTGGCACCAGCACTCCCTTTTGCTTTGCTCACCTTTTAGGAACCTTCATGTCTCCCTTTGTTTTGTATTTTCCGAAAGGGGTTGTCCACCATGCTTATCCCTTCCCTTGCCTCCACCATGTGATTGATAAAGCCTTCAACATCCTGCTGGTCAAGTTTGCATTTTTTCCTGGACCCTCATCATAGAGGAGCCAGGCATCCCCTTGATGCGTCTGCTGTGCTTCATGCCCCTTTCGCTCATTGAGAAAAAGTGCCCCAGCACTTTGTGTACATTTTTTCACTACTTCACTTCCCAAAGTTTTGAAGGCCCTTAACCAATTCTTAATACACTGCTCCACCCTTGGTCTCCACCTTTCTTTCCTGTCCTTGTCTTACTTATCCTGTGTTGTAAGGTCCAGCCCCACCTGCTGCACCTCAACTGCTAGAGGAATGAGGCTGGCTAAGCAGGTCTCCTGTGCTGTAATTTGCGGGTCTCCTGGGGAAGGCCTTATGTACTCACTTTTCCCCCCTGCTTCCTTCGCTGCCCCTCCCGCCCTGGCCTTAGTAGTGTCAGTCCGTTCCCTGCCCAGGGGAAATTTGGTTCTTTGGTTTCCGCCTCTTGGTTTGTTGCTGCACTCCATTAATCCTTCTCCTGGGTACCTGCAGTGCTGTCCTTTGGGGATGTCACCCCATACCTACCAGTCCAGACATACTAGTTTCCCTGCTACTAATCTTAGGTTGCTCCTGAAGCCTTGGTGCAGCACTGCCCTCACCTTGGCCCCCCTCTGCAAATTTTCTGGCTGAAACCCCTTAACGTTCCTTCCCTGCAACTTGCCTTGCCATGGAAACATGCCAGGCCAGCCATATGCTGGGTAGCCCAGGAGCAATTGAGTGCCTACCCCTGGCCATATTCACCATGGTGCATCCATGGATGTGCCCATGAATTCCGCTGGATAGTGTGCCTGCACCCCATTCGCCACCAGCCATTGTGCACCACATGCCCCTCATGGAGAGTCGTATTGGTAGGCTCCTGTGGCATTAGCCAAGGTGAAGCTAGACCCCCCAGTTGCTGCCCCGGACCCCGTATTGCTGCATTCACCACCTCCCACCCTGGGTCCTAAAATTTGCAATGCTTGAACGGCCTCGCTGCAATGCATGCCCCTGGACCCACAATTTAGCATATGGCACCTGCTCAACATTTTCTCCCTCTCTATCAACCTTGCTCGCCTCTTTTTGGCTGACTGGTAAGTTCGCATGGCCCCCTCACGCCCTCTGGTCCTCACCTTCGCTCTCATCAAAGTTGTCCTCATTGCTGCAAGCCATCCCCCTTGAGGAGCTCCTTGCCCTCTGTACTTGCTGTTTTCATTTTGCTCTCTTGTTTGCCCTTTGCCATCTGTTTTCTTATGCTCTTGTGAGGGGGGGCGGGTGCTGTTGTGGCTGCAAACCTCCTCCTTCTCTCCAGTACTTAGGCCCTGGGAGCCCTTCGACAACCTGTTGATCTTTGCTTGTACGCCCCCCAGTTGTTCCATCGCCTTTTGGCTTACCCATTCATACCCCCTTCTTGCCACCAGCTGGGGTGCCTTAGCCAGCAGCCCCTTAAGGTCCTTGTCCAACTTGAGGACCCCACCCCCAACATGCAAGGACAGAAGCAAAGGCACAGTCCAATGCCTCCGCTGCCACCCATTCTGGGATTACTGATATGTTTATGCACGGCGACATGCCGTAAAAACCTATGCACTGCTTAGCTAGTGCTTTACATACAGGACATATTTCAAGAAAGATCCGAGTAAAACATCTCTGACACACAAAGGTCTCATTCCAGCATCAGTGACACAGGGGACCAGCCACAGTCCTCTTTCACACACCACCAAGAGTACCTTTTGCCCTACAACCACACACTGTGCAAATGCACAGTACAAGAATGTTGCAGAGCGAAAGTACACTGCACAGAAAATAAAAAATACATTCTGTTTGACTTGGCCCTTTTTGGCAGATTCACCCCGAAACATTGTGCATTTCTCCCAGCCTTTTCTCTGCATAGTGTTGGTGGTTTTAGGCCTCTGGGCACTGTAGCCCTGTGGTCCAGTGTAAAGTGCGTGCGCCCTCTGTTACATTTGGTGAGATTGGCCTGCCCATAGGAATGCCTCGGGGATTCCCTGCTAAGTGTGTCAGTGTTCAGTTCAGTAAATCTTTATTTCGCTGATTAGAAATCAACATAAAAAGTACAAAATACAAATACAATATACAGTGTACAGTATATTTACATTAGATCTGAACCGACGGACATTAAAAACAGGTTAAAAACGAAACTTTCAAAAGGCACTTTACAAAGGGCACATTGCATTATTGATTCATCATAATTCAATCACGGGTATTCCTCAATCTTACCGACACTCTCAAGAAATTTACAATCGAGCACAAAGTGCGGGTGTCCACGGCCATTTGTAAAAAATTCAGGGCACTCTTGGCTTCACGTATTTTAGCCTCCTAGGATATGAACAAGAAATGGTTGAAATTGGTGAGATTGGCCTGCCCATAGGAATGCCTTGGGGATTCCCTGCTAAGTGTGTCAGTGATAATTCCTGGTATGAGAGGAGCAGTGTGGTCAAGTCTAGTATGTATGAATTTGTGAGAATAAATGCTGTGCAATGGTGTGCACAGATTTATGGTGACCGGTGGAGAAATTCCACTTTTAGAAGTTGGCATTTCTGTGTGCTATGTGTCTGCCTGCCTGATGTGAATTGCCTGTCCGGCTTGTGAGTGAAAGGGGCTGGGAGGTGTGTGTGGCTCCAGGAGGGGCAGGGTGAGTCAGCACTGGGCTGAATGCGACACCTGGGCTAAGAGTAGTGGGAGGGGTAATCCCCTGACTCCGAATAGGATGGTGCCTGCCCTGTACAATGCTGGCTCCACCCCCCTGTGGTGTGTCTGATCACCTGGCCCCCACCTGACAAAGGGGAAGATGAGCTTGCGAAACAAAGTGCTCCAATTCCCCCTGAACCAGTTGCATCTGGTTCCCCCATGCCCTGCACTCTACACAAAGGAAATGTTGGTATAAATATAGGGGCTGTGACCCTATGTCGGTGGATGTGCTGTTCTATTGACTTGGGGTGGGGCCTGCTGCTGCCGGGCTCCAGGAGGAACTGCCACTAGGGACTGGTTTCCTGCTGGAGGGCCCTGTGAGCTGGCCTGCCTGGGCCCAGCCTTTGTTCCCCCTTCATCCTAAAGGACTTCCCTGGACTTTTTCCTCTAGCGCCCTGTGAGCGCTGTATTTTCATTCCTTGAGAGCGCTTTGCTCTGGGCAGCAGCGAAGGAGCACGTGAGCTCTACAGCGCCGCTGAAGCTGTGGCTGATTCCGAGGGAATCCCGACGTGGGAATTCCCCCGCATTGTGTGAATAGTCGGTGCCCACCCCGCTTGATACTTTGAAATTAGGTGGGAGCCTACCCCGCATTTCTGCCGCTTGAGGCGGGAGCCTACCCCGCCTTGCTGCTAAGAAGAAAATTACTGCCGCGGCCCGAGGAGAAGAAGCGACATGGCCCGACCCGGAAGCCAGGCAGAGCGAGCCTGACCGGGGGCAGGGCCGCGAGACAGAAGCTACACCTAATCCGGAAGTGAGGCGCATTGTGAAGATGGGCTCCCGTGAGTGAGGGAAGCCCCGCATCTGCAACCTGCTGTGGCGCTGAGGGGAGCCCTGGAAACTTGCCCGTGCCTGGCCGTTGGTCAGGAAGCCCTGAGGCCCGCGGGAGGAGGCAGCGAGATGCACGCAGGGCTCCGTGTGTGAGAGAGCCCCACAGGTTGGGAAGACCAGGTGAAGAGCAAAGTTGCCGCCTGAGAACCGAGGAGAGGATCGGAGGTGCCCCATGGGCCCGGTGAGTGGGGCTCAGTCTTCCAGTGGTTGGAGGGTGTGTCGGGGCACATTGCTGTTGCCCGTCAGTGCTTATTTGTTTTTTTGTTTCCAGCTGCCCCACCTGATAGCGGGCAGCTGCACCTATTGAGCCATGGTTAATTCCAGAGTACCTTGTTGGTGCTTGCTTCTTTCCCAGCTGCCCTGCGAGAGCGCAGGTAGCTGCAACGTTTGGGGGCATGTTGTTTTAATAAGGAGAGCAAGGAGTAAGGTACACTCCTGCCCTGCGAGAGCGCTTTACGCGCTTTGCTTTTGCTGCTCTTGCAGCCAGCCCTGGCTCTGCGGGACATACGCCAGCACCACCATAGTGATAGGGACCCTACACACGCGTGTACGGTCCGTATCACTATGGCGTATGCATACGCCAGCACCACCATAGTGATAGGGACCCCACACACTCTGCGGGACATATGGCAGTTGAGCCCCTGTGAGAGGCCAGTTGGCCTGGGGCCAATTTTAGTGTATTGTGCCCCCGATTGGAGCACCCTGTGGGTATGCTAATCATGGCCCTAATGTGATTTATGTGGTGTACAGGAAATGCGATCTATGCACCCTGATTTATGCCCCTACTGTGGTTTATGAGTATGAGGTCTATGCTAATGTGATTCATGCCTGATATGATTTAGGTGTCCTATGTTTTATGTTTAAGGATAATGCTGAGTACAGTATTTTGCCAGAAGTTACTGGTTGTGCGTTATGTATGATTTACTTGTGCATTTCTGAAGGTTCTGACCGTGGCCCGATTGGCCCGGCCAGTTGTAAATAATCCCCTGTAAATACCGCCCAGTGCCAGGTGGCACAGTGTACATTGTGCGATTATGATCTAATGTATTTATGACAATACAAAGGCTATTTTTGATATAACCTTGTGTGGAGTTCCTTTTGTGGTGTGCCTAGTGTGTTGTTGCTGTGGGTGTGTTGCTCAAACTCTTTACACATTGCCTCTGGGATAAGCCTGAATCCTCGTGCCTAGCTACCAAGGGGGTGAGCAGGGGTTATCTTTGGCGTGTAACTCCCTTGCCCTGACTAGAGTGGTGGTTTCTGCCTGGCTTTGGCGCAAGCCTTAGCCAGCCAGAGATCCCATTTCTAACACATTCAAACATTTGAATGTGCATAATGTCATACCACTCTCGTGTAGCTAGACTGGGTGCATGGAAGACTTTTCCCTCTCTGGGAGAGTGCTGGAGCAGAGTTTTCTGTTGAAAATCTATTGGGTTTTTAAGCTCCAGTTTTGTCTATATGTTTTGTTTTAAAAACACTAATTTGAAACAACTAATTAATAGTTTGTTTTGTTTTGATTAACCAACATTTACTAATGAGAGAAACTACACGTGGGTATGCATATATGTTGCTTAATAATAATGTGCAGGTTTAACTAAATGAATGTTGCTAAGTGCTGTTTGTTTAAAGCACAAAACGCTTTTGAAATAACGTGTATTAATGCTTTACTGTGTTGCAAAAGGCTAGATAATTACATACACATAAGGGTATTAGTGGGGTTAACACTGTTTAATCACTATGCTGTGGTAACGTTGTTTTTGTCTCTTTCAATTAAGATGGTCCGTTTTGGCCTATGATAAAATGGCTGCCGTTTACAGCCTGTGCTCGAGTGATCGGATTCTGATGAGAGGGCCTTGCTGAACATGGTTGACAGTCACCTGACCATGGCTTCTGCTGGAGTTTTGAAAGTTTCCGTGATGACAGTGACTCCAGGCAAGCGTCCAAATAACCTTGGAGGACAAGAGAGCCACAATGAACTTTGTGATTACAGTGGTGGTTCCGAGGAAATGTGTGCGCGAAAGTAACATTTGTAAAACTCGAGTTTCCTTCTTCCGTCTTTTTATTTTTGTGATTTTTCTGAGCGGAGATTTTCCAAATGTAGCGATGCTACATCCTTTCCTGCTCGCTCTGCTCAGCGGTTCAACGGATATTCAGAACGTTTTATGATGCGTTATTTTTGTAAGATTTGCTATAAGTATTGTTAGCCTAGAGAGGGTCTAAGGCCACTTCTTCCCAAACCTGCGTTGGTGAGGATCGATGCTGTGAGGACGGCGACTCTGGAGACTTCTACTGAGAGACCTGTCCTGACCCATTCATGACATTTAGCTAGAATAGGTAATTATGAGAAAATGATTTGCTTTGATTGAATTTCCTTTGAACTAATTTTAGATAAAGTACCATTATTTTAAATACAGTGTTGGTGGTTATTTCTTGTTGTTTATTGAGTACTCTATTTTGATTATTGTTGTTTAGATCATGACTCAGGACAGTATCAAACTGGTCTTATCGGCCTCACTGTAGATACAGGGTGTTTAGGAGTTTTCTCTCCGCAGGTTCAAAGCTGATAGAGTAATCGAGCGTATGTTAGTGAAATGGGCCCAAGTGTGTGATGAGTGTATGTGCGTGTATCTGTGAAATTACTCTATCCGTGGAAGTAGGGAGAATTTGTATGCCCTGATCTGTACCAAGAGCACTGAAAGGTAATTGCAGAGAAAGCCAAGTGAAGAAACAACGAGGTTTGCAAAGTACCTTGGAGTTTCAGGCTTGGCTTTGCTTTATGGACGCAGCAGCAGCGCGGAGCAGGTGATGCCGCTAACAGGGGCACAGGTGGGTTGGAGTTAGAAGAGAACAGTGTCCCTGGGACTCCCTGTGAGCACATCCCTCAGCAGCCAAAGGCAAGTGCACTGAAAAGAAGCACATGAGGAATGTATCAGCCTTGTATCTGAGCATTTGGAAATGGATTGAGTGTTCCGCTGACAGCTAGAGGGGCTTGGGATTCACAGGGGTGGGAGCAGAGCTCTCTGTAAACTGCTTGACTTTACTTTGGTGACACCGGCCACAGGGGATGAATTACAAGATAATGGTAAAATTGTTCTTCTTAATTGTGCACTGAGTGACGTGAAGCTGCTCTCTAACAAGTCCAGGGCTTTGATGAGTATAGGTCTCATGAAAAAATTGGAACCACACATCCTAGAATGCTGGGCGACGCTGATGAATAAGCCAGGTGTGATTTCCGATATCGCCAGTGCTGCTTGGCTGCTACGACTTCGCTGGCAGTCGGACGCGGTCACAGAAAGATGCTCTGAGCTGCACATGGAAACATGAATGACTAGTTAGGTCCTAAACCCATAGAGAGATGCTCCTGCCAGGTAAATATGTAAAGCTTACCACATCTCTGAAAGCAGACACAGACTGGAGCTAGGTAGGGGGGCTTCAGCCCGAAGTAACTTGTGAAGCAATGCGGGCTGGGTGGCTCTCGGCTGCAGACAATGCCACCCTACCACTGTAAACCCAGTCTGGCAATGCCATCACTGGTGTGCTCAGTCTCAAGGCTCAAGCCATCCCTCAGCATTATGGGTACATGAGTTTACCGGTGAGCAGTCAAAATATCGAAAATTAAATATCTACCCACACTAATATCGAGTTTTAAATATCGAAGGGACAGAATATCGATGTCAATAATATCTATGGACAGAATATCGACCCTAAGGTAAGTATTTTTATATCGATGTTAGTAATATCGAAGTTAGTAATATCGATATCAAATATATCGATGTTACTAATATTGATGTTACTAATATCGATATTTATATTATTGTTAGGTATTTTATTATGTATTCAATATGCATGTGTTATATGTTTTTTGTTAAGTGTTCTACTGGTTTTAAAATATATTTATAAAATTTTTATATGTTAATAATGGTT
This sequence comes from Triturus cristatus, assembly GCF_964204655.1. Taxonomy (NCBI): domain Eukaryota; kingdom Metazoa; phylum Chordata; class Amphibia; order Caudata; family Salamandridae; genus Triturus; species Triturus cristatus. The sequence goes on along the minus strand of NC_140588.1, from coordinate 1,126,874,885 downwards.
TTTTAAGTCAATTTTGTGTTTTAGTACCGTAGCGGGTTGTGGGTTTATAGGGGAATAGGGTGGGAAGTAATTTAATTATATGAAATTAATTATACATTTTTAGGAATTATAAATTAATTTTAATTAATTTTTGCGTTTAACTTCTGTAGCGGGTTGTGGGTTTATAGGGGAATAGGGTGGGAAGTAATTTAATTGTAATGAAGTGATAATTTATTTTCATTTATTGGTATTGATAATTATATTATTGTTAATTAAGTATTCATTGGTAATTAATTGTTATTAATTGGTAATTAGTTTTTATTAATTGATTAATAGATAATTATGTTAAGTGTATTATTTTATTATTGGAGTGTGTCGTGCGTTTATAGGGGAATAGTGTTGGAAGTAATTGAAATCTAATTAAGTAATCATTAAATTTGCTGTTGGGTATTGATGATCAATTAATTGGACATTAATTATTAATTGGTAAATATTTTAAATTATAATATTTTGGTTATGAAAAATAATTTATTGTTGATTAATCAATTGGGAACTAAATATGATTAAATATTATGTATTGATATGTCTAATTAATATATTAATAAGTAATTATTAATTGGTAATTGATGTTGAATAATTATTATTTTGGGGTATAAAAAATATTGAATCGTTCAATATTTTTTAATTGGTAATTAATGTTTCATAATTATTATTTTGTGGTATATTTTTGTTAATTGTTCAATATTTTTTAATTGGTAATTACTTTTTAATAATTCATATGTTTTGGTTATAAGAAATATTTTATTGTTTAATATTTAATATTTGGTAATTAATATGTATTAATTATTATTTATTGGTATTTATTATTAATGTATTGTTAATTAATTATTCATTGGTAGTTATGTTTGTAATAATTATTTATTGGTATTTGTAAATAATTTTGAGTTATTTAATAATTAAATCACTAATTATTTTAAATAATTATTTTATTTATAAGTATGTTATTTTTAACTTCTACGCTATCCAACACTTTCCCTACTGTTGCACTCTCTGGAGTTGGAATAGTAATTTTTATCCCTACGCTATCCAACACTTTCCCTACTGTTGCACTCTGTGGAGTTGGGATAGTAATTTTTACCCTTACGCTATCCAACACTTTCCCTACTGTTGCACTCTCTGGAGTGGGAATAGTAATTTTTACCCCTACGCTATCCAACACTTTCCCTACTGTTGCACTCTCTGGAGTTGGAATAGTAATTTTTACCCCTACGCTATCCAACACTTTCCCTACTGTTGTACTCTCTGGAGTGGGAATTGTAATTTTAACCCCTACGCTATCGAGGATGACTCCCAGGTTGCGTGCATGGTCGGTGGAGGCCGGGGGGGTCCCCAGTGATGTGGGCCACCATGAGTCGTTCCATGCTGAGGGGTTGGACCCAAGGATCAGGATCTCCGTCTTGTCTGTGTTCAGTTTAAGGCGGCTATCCTCCATCCAGTCGGCGACGGCATTCATTCCCTGGTGGAGGTTGGATTTGGCGGTGAGAGGGTCCTTGGTGAGGGAGAGGATTAGCTGAGTGTCGTCAGCATAGGAGATTATGTTGAGGTCGTGTTGTCGGGCGATGCGTGCTAGTGGTGCCATGTAGACGTTGAACAGCGTCGGGCTGAGGGAAGATCCTTGAGGGACGCCGCAGATGATCTCGGAGGCATCGGACCGGATCGTCGGGAGGCGGACTCTCTGGGTTCTGGCGGATAGAAAGGAGGTGGTCCAGTCCAAGGTTTTCTCCCGGATCCCTGCGTTTTAGAGTCGCGTGCGTAATGTGCGGTGGCAGACGGTGTCAAAGGCGGCAGAGAGACCCAGGAGGATGAGAGACGCCATCTCGCCATTGTCTAGAAGGATCCTGATGTCGTCTGTGGCGGCGATGAGGGCGGTCTCGGTGCTGTGGTTGCTGCGGAATCATGATTGGAACGGGTCCAGGATGTTGTTGTCTTCCAGGTGATGGGTGAGCTGGGTGTTAACTATCTTCTCGATGACCTTTGCTGGGAACGGAAGCAGGGAGATGGGTCGGAAGTTCTTGAGGTTGCTCAGGTCCGCCTTGGGTTTCTTCAGTAGGGCGTTGATCTCTACGTGCTTCCAGTTCTCAGGGAAGGTAGCAGTCTTGAAGGAGAGGTTGATGATTTTGTGCAGGTGGGGTGCGATGGAGTTGCTGGCTTTGTTGAAGATGTGGTGCGGGAGAGGGTCGGACGGGGATCCTGAGTGGACTGTGCCCATGGTCTTGATTGTGTCCTCGATGCTCACGTTGGCCCAGGTTGTCAGGGTGTCGTGGGCAGTGGGGTGCGGTGGGTCCGGTGCAGCGAGGTCTGCAGGGGCCGTCCGGGGTTTGAAGCTGTCGTGGATGTCGGTGATTTTCCGGTGAAAGAAGGTGGCGAGGGAGTCGCACAGGGCTTGCGATGGTGGGATGTCGCTGGCACTGGAGCTGGGGTTGGAGAGTTTCTTCACGATGATGAAGAGCTCCTTGATGTTGTGTGCGTTGTTGTCAAGGCGGTCTGTGAAGGAGGTCCTTTTGGCGGTCCTGATGAGGTGGTGGTGTTGCGGATGGCGTCTTTGTGGGCAGCGCTGCTGTCCGGCGTCTTGTCGCTGTGCCATATGTTCTCCAGTTTCTGGCAGGTGCGTTTTGAGTCGGTGAACCAGCTGACTCTTTTGCTGGTGTCTCTGCTGGTGGGTTTTTTCAGCTGGGCTACGGTGTTGGCGTAGTCGTTCATCCAGCGTTCGAGGGTGAGTGCACCCTCATCGGGGTTGGTGGGGTTAGTCGGAGGGTTGAGTGCGAGGCTTGTCTGTAGTTGTTCTTCAGTGACTTTGCACCAGCAGCGGCGGGGGTCTGTAGTGTGCGATGGTGTGTGAGGGTTTTTTGGAAGGAGAAGTGGATGCAGTGGTGGTCTGTCCAGGTGAGTTCGGAGGCGTGGCTGAAGGTGACGTGGGGGCTTGAGGAGAAGATGGCATCTAGCGTGTGGCCGGCGATGTGGGTCGGCATCGTGACGAGCTGTTTCAGTCCGAGGTTGGCAAGGTTGTCGATCAGGGTGGAGGAGTTGTTGTTGTTCTCCAGGTGATAGTTCAGGTCTCCAAGGAGGATGTAGTTGGTGGAGGTCAGTGCGTGCGTGCTGATGAGGTCGGCGATGGAGTCGCAGAATTGAGGCCGGGGTCCTGGCGGCTGTAGATGAGGGTGCCTCTTAGGGTGGTCTTGGGGTCCGTTTGGATCTGGAAGTGCATGTGTTCGGTGGTGCTGAGGGTGTCGTTTGTGTTTGTTGAGACCCTGATGGTGTTTTTGTGGACGATTGCGATTCCTCCTCCGGCCCTGTGGGTGCGGTCCCTGCGGGTGATCTTGTACCCATCTGGAATGGCTATGGCAATGTCTGGCGAGGAGGCTTCGTTCATCCAGGTCTCGGTCAGGAAGGCTACGTCCGGTGATGCGGTGTCGAGTAGGTCCCAGAGTTTGACGGCGTGTTTGTGTGCAGAACGGGTGTTGATCAGGATGCATCTAAGCTGGTTGGGTTCCGTTGTGGCAGGCGTCTTGGCACTTTCGGGGCATGAGAAGCTGCAGTTCCGGCAGGTGCAGGGACCGTGGGTGCGCTTCAGGGCGGCCTTGCAGCAGGTGTGGGCCCTTCCTGGGTTGAGTGCGACAAGGGTTTTGGCGTCATAGCGGAGGCGGCTGTCCTCGTGGCTGCTGCGGGGGCCAGGGGTTCTGGTGCTGGGGGTGGACCAGGCGCGGACGGGCACAGACAGGCTTGCCTTAGGCGTGCCTTCGGCGCGGCCGGGCAGCAGCCTCCATATATGAGGAGGTGGGGAGGGAGGAGCAGCTGGGAGGCGGGAGGCGAGGGACGGGTGGAGAGAATGGGAGCGGAGGGGGCGGGGCTGCAGGGGAGGCAGCGGTGGGTACGGGGGCCGGGGAGCAGAGCGTGGCGATCGCAGGGAGGAGAAAGGCAAGTGTAGGGCTCGAGAGGGCAGCAAGAGGGGCACAGAATCCAGGGGGCAGCAGTGAAGAGAAACGGGGCACAGAATCAAAGGGGGCAGCAGTACAATAAAAATGGGGCACAGAATCAAGGGGGCAGCAGTAAAGAGAAACGGGGCACAGAATCAAAGGGCAGCAGTAAAAGAAAACAAGGCACAGAATCAGATGAGGGGGCGGGGGGGCACAGGAGAGGAGCGGATAGGTAGAAAGGAACTGTAGGACGGATACAAACCAAGGCCACCACTGGCCACCAGGGATGAGGCACAGATGGAGGCCTGCGGGTGGTAGAGGGCCTCGAGCTTCCGCGGCGATCAGGACACTTCAGCGGGGGCTGCAGGCAGTGCTGCAGCGGGGGGGAGCGACCTACCAGCTAAACAAATGCTGTTAGATTTCTATTTAAAGGGAGCACTTCCTTGTACTGTGCTTAATTTGAGCAGGTGGCCACAGTGTCTTTTTTGGGCTAATGTTTATTTTTAATCATGAGTTTGACCCAATACAGGAAAAAGGCACTAAAGTGAAAGTCAGAGAAACAGTGGCAAAGTGAGGAAGCAGGGATGAAAGGGAACCTACTGGGTCATGACAGAGTGGCAAAAAGAGCAAGATGAATCATAGAGGGTTAAAGATAAAAAAAAGACTTAACAGCCTTGATTTCCGGCAATCCAAACATTCAACTGTAGTGCTGGCATTCTTTTTTAAAAGATTTGGGTCTCAGCACTTATTCTTTTATAGCACTAAGTTACTAAAATGGTGCTGCCACAACACCATTTAGGACAACAATCAGCCAAAAACTCAGCCTTAATTAGCACTTGCAGTGCTCACTTCATGTGATATGACCCTAGATGTGAACTCCTAAAAATGCTTCATCCTAGACCCGGCCACACAGGACCACACATGACATCAAGTGGATGCCACATCCTGGCACACAATACAGAAAGCCCCTTATTGAAGATCTGGGGGCATAGTTACTCTGCCACAGGGATGCGTTCCATGGGCGCTGCATTGGGGCTCCTACGAAACATCCTTGGATTTGGACGCATTCCCAGATTTATCAGAAGACGTATACCTGGGAATGTCCCATATGCTATACCTTGCCAGGTGAGGCATAACAAAGATGAATGTATTTATTTCTTCTCCTTTTTAGCTGTTTTTATGTGTGCTGCATTCTGCACCAAAACAATCCTTCTTACAACTCAGGCACCCTTGAATCATAGTGCAAGGGTGCCAGCGCTGGCATTGGGTCCCCGAAACGGCACCAGTGCAGGGACGGAGGCAGAAATGCACAGTGTGATGTGGCCATAAATATGTCTCAAATGTAAATGCTGGTGCATGGATGAGATGATATTGACTTTATGTCAATAATCAAATCAGCAAGAGCACTATTTCACCAACGTGCAAGGAGTGCGAAAAGTAAATATACGTGCATTACTATTGGTCCTTCATTTTATGTATCTAATGGACTTAATGGATTTTTCTCTTCATTCAATTAAGTTTGCTCTCCTCTGGTCTGCACTCCTCAGAGAATAACCTTCTAGGTCCCAAGGTGAGAGCCATTATTTCTGAAAATAACAGGTGAGTGTTACCTCTCAGTGAGGGAGCTTTAGCCACACCTCCAAAATAACAGTGTGAGCTGCTCAGGGAAATAGGGGTCTCCAATGTGTCATCAGGTGCCCTGGAACTTGTCATTATTTTGCCTTCATAAGAGCTTCCACTGGTACCTGAGAGTCATGCCAATGGAGCCTTATGTTGGGGCGTTCGTGAACCTGTACAGCCTGTGGTGACGTTAGGCATATCTTTGAAGTTAGGCTGAAAGTCAGAGAAAGGACTGAGTAGAAGAGCAGGCTCCCTTTGCCATTTCAGCCATTCTGGCACTACTGCCTAGTCCACCTTCTACAGCCTCCTTAAAGAGGCTTCTGGTGGACTTGCAGCTTTGAGTCACCCTATCACATGGAGCTCCACAGGTACTTGCTCATCACATTCAGCATATACACTTTGAAGTCACTGGTGAGATCTGCCTGCACTCTGCAGTCTTGGGAGCTGGAAACCCTCTCCACACCTGGGCAGCTTCTCCTGGGGGTCATCACCAAAGTGTACTCTGGAGTGACACTGAGTGAGGTCAGCTACAGGAAGAGACCAGAGAAAGCCACCTGTTATAGGTAAGCAGAGAGTGGTGATGTGCATCTCTCATCTTGAGGTGTATGGCTTTCCGCTCTTGCCGGGTTAAGACCAGGCTCTATCCATGTGAGTAATCTATCCTCTCAGACAAGTACCCTGGCAGGGGTAAGAACAGAATGTGCCCCTTTGAGTCATGGTGCTTGCCTCTCCTCTAATTACAGTCTCCTCAGAGTTAAGGATAGGATCTGCCCTGACTGTCTGTCATTTACCACACTGTGATGGTGTTTGTCCTCTGTTGTTCGCAAGCCATCTGAGGAACAGATGCGTCAAATTACAGCTCCACATGACTATGTATCTTGAACCCAGTCTGCCTACTGATGCTTCAGCCTAGCACCCCATGAACAAAATGTGGAGAAAGCAGAGAAACCATAAGATGCTGAAATGTGAAAATGTTTGTAACAATCAGCGCATCTCACCTCAGCTCCCAAGACATTATGAGCCACATTTATCAATCTAATAGGCACAGTAGCACACCAGAATAAAGTCATACAATACGTAGTCCTGATTCATATAGCGATATTCCACCTGATAGGATTGTGTCCATTTAGCTGTGTCAAATAACACAGAAAATTACAAATAATGATCTAATTCCATGTCGAGATATCAATGATTGAGTTTTTATTCCATAATCCAGTACCAGCCGACGCGCGTTTCGCCCGCAGGGCTTTTTCAAGGCTCCAAAGTAATTTTTTCTTTCAAGTATATAACACCTCGCACGGAGAAAAAACTCTCTTCATTGTGATCCTGTCTCACAAATTCCAATATGGGCTATCAAATGCACAATGATGAATCCAAACACCATCAGTCTCGGCTTTAGAGTTCCAAATTGTTTAACATATCAGAGACCATAATACGTACTCACTATCGACTGGCCTGTATTCCGACAGCTTATCTCCCTATTCTCTTTGGCATTCTGTGGCGAGACTGATGGTGTTTGGTTATATCATACTGACAGGGTTTGGAATAAATCTAGGGTCTGTCAGGTTCTGACAAAATCCCCTGGATTAGATACATCAGGGACACACTGAGGAAGTCGAGCAATGGGATTTTCTGGGAAGACCAGATGACAGCGGGGTCTATTAGTAATGAATACCATCAGAGCCAATTATGGCCAGTAATCAATTAACCTAATACAACCACAACCCTTACTCGACCCCCTAACCAACACTTTCCTCTTGGTGAAGGATGCGTTTAAGATTGAGCGGTTCCTCAACAAGATTTAAACTGTGGCAGCTATGAAACTATACCTCCAGTTTCGTTCTGGCACCGTACCCCTGCTCACCTTCCCCCCAGGTTGGGGTTGGCCACATAAACAGGATAGGTGGACATGCCCCTCCTGTGGTGCCTGCAATTAAACTGTGCAGCATACACTGTTCTTCTGCCCCACCTCTGTGAAGGGGAGGAAAAAATGGATACTCCCAGTATGCCAAAATTTAGGGTTTAAAAAGCATGTTGAGGTTCTTCGTGCTACAAGATACGACTTGTGTCGTTACATTCTGATGATGAAGAGGACTAGGTGCATGATGTCCAAGCTTAATGCGGGTCCTGCTATCACAACTGCACAGGGCGCTCCAGTGTCTCTGCTCTCCCTCATGCACTAGCCCTTTGAGGCGTTGTAGTTCATGACTCTTTCTGTACATTATTAAAGCATAGGAAACGGAGAATTTATGGACCAAAACCGCTTTTGTTCACCTTTGTGACTCTTTTTACTGACTTCACTAAATTTTTTGGCTACATTTAAAAAAATATCTTTTATGATGCATGTTTGATCTAAGCAGGTTTTTCACTTATTTTGGTGTATGTTTATTCAATTGTAATGTTTTTATACTAGGATGTATTGCTCTTTTATGGCTTAGATCACATTGCACCATTCTGTTTATGTTAACATCCAAAGACCTGATTGAAAAATGAATAGAAAGCATAGACATGTGTATATACTTAAAATATATGCACTTTTGAATACTTTCTAATAAAACTAAAAAAAATAACATTAATAAAAAATTATTAGAAACCATTAGAAAGCGTATATATTTTCCTTTTTAAAAGTATATACATAACTCTATATTTTCGGTGTAATGTGATCAGGTGCTAGGGACATTTTGAGTTTTAAACTTGACTTAATGTTCCTCCCAAACACAACTTTCACTATCCAAGGAGAATCGAGGTTTTCCCATTGGATTCTGCTTCTGAAGAGGCATATTTTTATTTTTAAGTAATACTCAGGATTTCCTGGAGCAAATTCTTTATGGTTCAGAACTTGAATTGTGCCATCAAAAGCTAGACTCCTCAAGGGTGATGGTAAAAGGAGTATAATCTTCTCCCATCACATGAAGAAAGAAGACAATATCATGTAAGATAAAATAAAGACAAAATGGAATGGCAATCTAAATGTGATTTAAAAAATATGTTTCATTTTGTTATAGTCAGTTAGGATTCAGCCTATGTCATACTTGATTTGCAAGAGAGGACATGTATTTACTATTAGTAGTGATTGGAAATGAGTAGTCTAATACAACAAAAGCTATATTTTCTACGTTGTCAAGTCACACCAAGCACTCCGAATTGTTGAAATTGAAAGAGGAGTTTCATGTTTATTTCTTTTGTTTTTTAGATACTCTAGGGTGCAGACTACCTGAAAAAGATTCTCCTATTTCATAATTTCCAGCAAATGGTTGAAATGACGATGGGATTTTCCTATAGAATTAGAGAAGGAGCTATGCTATCCCTCTAGCGCAGTGCTACTTTTTCATGTCTCTCTAAAAACGTCGAGTAGAAATTCCACAAGTTAATTTGAAAATGTGTAACCCTCCTAAGACACAACCTGTTTAGACGCTGTTAGAACTGGGGTCACCAATTCCGACGTGGTAGCTTGGCGCGAGGTAGGAAGGCACCGGAAGGCAATGTGTAAAGCAGTTGTGCAGCACTAACTCACACGGATTCAGCAATGCGCACACAATGAAGGACACGACACCAGGTTGATTGATAAAACAAGATCCTTTATCTAATGCAAGTCATGGCGAATTAATTCATTTTGGCAATAGAGCAGATCATCTCAGGATAACCATGAATTCATTCAAGTAAATAGAACAGATAATCGCAGGGCAACAATCAATTCATTCCACTAAATAAAGCGGTGAATGCCAGGGCAGCAGTTAATTCATTTCAGCTCAGCACAGGTGTAAATTCCTTCAAGTGAATAGCACCAGTAATCTCAGGGTAACGGTTAATTCATTCAGGTAACCAGTGCAGGTAATTTTCAGGGCATCAATTAATGCATTCAAGTAAGTCTGGCATAAAACGAACATCAACACACTCTCCTGGTGGAGACACAACAAAGGCACCATTCCTCAGGGGGTATTAACTCAGCTGTTAACTCTTGGGCCCCTCTCCCCTAGAGGGGGCAGTACTTCTTAGGCGCAATGGGGATGCCAGTACTGCAGCTTGACTCATGTGGCCCAGTCTAATGTGAAGGAGGATTGGCAGGGTCCCATCACAGTACATAACCCCCAGGCAGAGAGGCAATTACAGGTCCCACGAGGGCACAACAGCAGGGGGCACGGAAGGAGCCTCGGTGGGGCTTAGGCCCCCATTCCCCCTCGCACTCATCAGTTCTGCCGAGGAGGGGAGCACCGCAAAAGTCGGGCGGCGCTGAGCCGCGTTTCCAGGTGGCGCCCCCTCTCCAGTCAGCACCCTTCTTCTAGAGGGGGTAGTAGTCCTCCTGATGGTCTGTGGGCGTTTGCAGGTGGGGAAGCGGGTCCGGGTGCTGCCTCCGGCAGCGCAGCCCCTCCGGTGGGGAATGGGACAAGCTCCGGGCCTTCCGGGTTGCTTCACAGCCCGGGAGCCAATGGGAGCGCAGTTCACCGGGGGCATGGCCTGCGACGCCGCTGGTGCCCCGGTTGCCGCGCAACGCTTCGCGAGCACTCCCTAGGCCTAGCGCGGCCCACGCAGCACCCATAGCGACCCTCTCCTCGCTCCTGAGGTCGTGGCGGTATAGCGGTCCCGGGATTCTTCTCTTTCAACCACCTGGGGTACCCGATACTTCTGACTAAGTGGCGCCTGGGCCACAGTGGTGATATTGGACGCAGCGCTGCTCCTTCAGCTGAGCAGGGCCCGCGGCGGTGACTTGGGCAGCTAGCGCTTCCACCAGCACAGCGCTAGATCGTATGTACCTGGGCGGCGGCGGTGAACGGGGCTTGCAGCGCTTAGAATGCACAGCGTGAGAGAGTCATAGCAGGAAGGGGGGAGGTGCAGTAGTAGCTCGGTGAGGTTAAGGCAAAGCAACGCTGAGGAGCTACTCAGCACTTGGGGGACGGTGGCAGGAGCCCGGTAACTGGTTATACAGCAGGCACAGCTCTCATTACCTCGGGCTCCTGATCAGCAGCGCCCACAGCAGGCAGTCTCCCTCTTCTTCACAGCGCCTGGGTGGCCCAGCGCTTATCTTAGGGGGAGTGGATGGCTGGTCTCAGTCGCAGGTTCTTGGGGGGAGAGTAGGGGTTGAACTGGCAGGCATAGAAGGGCAGGATGGTTCCCTGCAGCACACTGGAGTTAGTCCCCTGGGCGCCCCCTTACTGGGCAAGATCAGCGGGCTGGCAGAGTCCCCCAACTAACTTGGGCCCAGCAGGGCCTAAGCTCAGTCAGTCCCAGTAGTGTAGGTTTCTCCCCTAGGCCCAACCGCCTACGCTCTGGCAGAGCTTTCCCCAAGTCCAGTGGTACCCCAACTGACTAGTTCAGTTTACCTCCTTTCCTCTTATACCCCTAGGTCAGGTGACCCTCCTGTAAAGGCGGCAAAGCATAATTCCTCCCAGGGCTGGACGCTTCCACATATCTGTCTATGGAATAAAAAGGCAGGATGGTAAAGATACAGTATCAGGATGTCCCAGTCTGCTCCTAACCACTAGTGCGTGTATGCAATCGTCACTCCGCAGTAGCAGGGGCCTGTGGCAGCCATGTTAATAGGAGAGAGCACCTGCACCTCAGCACTGTTTGGCAGTGGTAAGGTGCCCAGAGGCCTAGGGCCAACACAAAGATGGCGGCAAAAATGAGGCGACAAGTGCAAAAAAAACGGGGTAAAACCACCCTAGGGCTGACAGGTCTAACAGATGCCAATCCAGGTCTGTGCAAAATTGTTCAGAAAAGGGATCAAACTTTCTTCATTTTGTGAGTAATAACCTGACAGTATCATCGCTGTGTACAAAACATCGGCTGGTTCAGAGGGGACAGCTAACCACTAGTTCTTTCATCTAAAATTGAAACTTGCTGTCTTTCATGCAGTCCTGTGCTAAGGATGTTCTTGTAAATATTACACAAAATTGCCTGCAGAAAAGAAAAAAGATATATGATTGATTTTTTTGTGTAAAGATACTTTAATGTTTTTTATTTGAAATCCTTACTAATTAAAAGTCAATTGTTGATTCAACTGGGCTTTGGTTATGTTTTGTTTCTGTTTCTGTTTTCCATAGTCAAACATCCTGTGTAAGTGTAAGACTGCTTGCCTGGTAGAATGCATATGCTGGAGGTATTTTAGCAGGTATTGTGTAATTTTGGAAGACTGGATGGGGCATTCTTTTAATAGTCTGACACCATTTTCTAACATTCCAGTGTTGTGAATTACCCCAAAATATTATTATGTTTTAGGTTTTTGTTGTCATACAGAAAGAAGAGAAGTGCTATTTGAATTCCCTTGGGTATGTTCATTTCATGGGGAAGGACTGCATTACCACCTCTCTTTTCCATTTGCAATGGTGGGCATTTGTCTGTCAAATTACGCCTGGATAGTCCTTGAAACTGCCACTAGCACCCAAATGCTCCTTGGAGGTGCAAGTCAATTCTTTTATCTGCAGAATATTTTCTCTTTTTTCTACTTCTTCTGCAATGACAGAGTGCTAATGCTCTGAGGTCCTTTCAATAGTCCCCCAGTGTATGTGCTTTGCCTCTGCAGAGGGTTGAGTGATAATTTACACACCTACAATGAGTCCTGGGTTGAGTCTTGCTGTACTCACATGAAAAGATAGGATAGGTCACTTGCGCGGTGCAACATCTGTGCAAACCTGGCATCCCACCGGCACAGGAAGTAGGAGGAGGCACTTTGAGAGTGTCCAAGCATTAGTTTAGCATCTTTAAAAAAAACAGGATTTCAATTGCTTTTTTAAAGCAAATATTATTGTCAATGCCAAGGAATGTAATTGGAAGATCATTCAAATGTTTTGCAGCCAAAAGGGAAATGAAACCCGCCTTTCCTTATCTGCTCGCTTTCAGGAACAGTTAACTCTTGATAAGCTAAATGTCCTCATGGGATGGTCATTCCTCCTGCTCACTAGGAACCAGTGAATGGATCTGGTATTAGCTGTTATATGTTGATGACATGGTAACTTCAAAATCAGCGTGGCTGTGTTATTGTTCACCATTGGAAGCTGCCTCAGCAAACAGTGAGTTCGCATAATCTAATCTGGATGTAAACAGAGAACGTGCATGCAACTGTATTTTGCACTGATACAGACAAGATGTAGAACAATCTCTGAAAGAGTGTATGAAAGAAAATCAGACGTCAGCAGAAGACAATATAAGAGGAAGGAAGGATAACTCAGCATCAAATTTGACACACAGATTTTGCTTCCTGCTCATGGGGCAAGGGAAATCTATGAATTTCATAGTGCACCAGTCAGACAACCAGATAGCTTGAGGGCTGTGGTTTTGATGGACATGTTTTTGTCCATGTTAAATTTCAAACAACTGTTTTGTATTGCTTGAATAACCTAGGTGAGTCACAGCTCAAAGGCCTCTTGAGAAATGTAGGATTTCTGTCAATGGAGAACAATAGTTGAACAATTTAAGGGGCCATGGAGGTATAAATACCACTGGGCTCAATTAAGAGCTGAGCTGAGTTTATTAGATTTTGACCGAAGGGGAGCGATTGGGATTGCTGACTTGTGCAGCTAGGGACTAGCCTACTGACCCTAACACTTACAAGTTGTGCAAGCAACATGAAATGTGCCACTGTGTTGAATACTGTGGAAAAATTCACCTGCACCAGATGTGCAGAGTAACCTTGATCCAAGATGAACTTTATATGTCTGGTAACTTCAACCAGTGTTGATTCTGTGCTGTGATTTAGATGAAACCTGGACTGGGTGAAATGCATCAACCCAAGTTGTTCCAAGTAGTCAGTCAGCTGACTGTTGACCAATGTTTCAAGCATTTATGAGGCTGCTGGAAGCAAAAATATTCAATGATAATTTGATACAATGGTTAGGAATGTCCAGCAGTCAGCACCTGTTCCAGTCACCGATGATTGGTTAAACAGTATGTTAGGGGTCAGATAGGTGATCTGCAGGGCCTTCTTAAGCACTCATGGGGGCTAGGGCAGACCTACTCTCAAGCAAAGCTTGGGCTGAGTTCTCCAGTGAGATGATGTTAAATTGAGACCGACGTGGCCCACTTGGAGACAGAGCCATCTCTGTGGTAGATTAAGCATCAATATTATCTGGACGAACAAAAAAGTCAATTTGTATCTTGTCACAAAAGAACTCAGACAAGTGTTTCCAAAGGTCTAAGCAGGGAGTGACGGCAGGTTTAAAAGCCCTGGGATTTAAGTGAGAATCAACAATTGCGAAGTTTCCTTAGAGTCATTTGGAGTCTCATTAATTTTCTCCAAATACAAACCTACTTTTATGTTCATGACAAATGTATCACATTATTGTTGATGATTTGATTAAAAAAGGATGTCAGTCCTTTTCAACATTCTTTATAGTGCTTTACTCTGGCTTCTTTCATCCTGCAAAACCTGTGTGATATGACCACCTAGAGTATGAACAAAATATCAAATACAAAATAATGTGATAAAGAAATATTGTGTCAAAAATATCAGGATGTCAAAATAACATCAACAGGAATATCGAAGGAAAGAAGAAGACCGTACCCACACTTTGGGGGGCGTGGGTACGGTCCGTACCACGCGTACCCCTACGTCACCACTACTATGGTGGTACGGACCGTAACCACACTCTGGGGGGCGTGGTTACGGCCCGTACCACCATTGTAGTGGTGATGTAGGGGTACGCGTGTACGGACCGTACTCACGACCATTCGTACCCGGGTTTTACAGGATCGGAATTGGCAGTATTTGAAATGATTTTGAATTTACATTTCTATTTATTTTAAAAGGCTTTTGAAAGTTTGTCTGATTATAATATGATAATGTCATAAACATGTATAGATTATGATATATAAATGTATTTTTAATGTATATTTTTGTTATATGTTTCTTTATGACAACATGTTTCACAAAATATAATACATAATTTGTTTAATCATGGAATAAGTTGTTACAAATATAATCATTTTCTATTGTGATAAACATATTATTTTATATGTTAATGTATATATATATATATATTTTATATAGGTATTCAGTTTGGGTTATTCTGTTTTTGTAAGTATTTTTTTTATTTTATATATCAAAAACTATGTAAGAGTATGAAATATTGATTTTGGATATACATTTTTTAGTTTGCAGCACTGTACATAAAATGTTTTAGAATGTAGTGGAAAAAGTAAATGTTATCTGTTTAGAATTTAACATCTTCCGCAAACTGGTAAAGATTTGAGAGGGAATTGTAAATGTCACCGCTTTAGTGTCCATTGCCTTCCACAAATCTTTTTAGATTAGAATGGGAATAGTAAATGTATCCGCTTTATTGTCCAACACCTTCCTCAAAATTGGTATAGATTGGAGTATGAATTGTAAATGTCATCCCTTTAGTGTCCCACACCTTATCCAAATTGGTATAGATTAGAGTAGAAATGGTAAATGTCACCCCCTTAGTGTCCATCACCTTCCACAAATTGGTGTATATTGGAGCGGGAATAGTAAATGCCACCCCTTAAGTGTCCAACACTTGAAATACATAATCTTTATTTAGATATAACACAGATATCTTTAAAAGAAATTACAAAATTACAAAATTTCACATTAAAAAACCAACTGATTTAAAATGATGAAAACGGGCAGCAGATCGATAGCCAGTCTAAAGTGGAAATTTTCAAATCCTAAACCGCCTGAGTCAATGACAGTTACATAATAGCAAGCGTTTAAATATTAATGTAAAAAAAAAGCTATTCAGACATTGCTTGTTACGATGACTATAAAAATACAACATACAGATTAAAGCAAGAATTGACCTATTAGATTGCAAAGCATAATAGTATTTTCATTTCATTTTCCATAAAGTTTTTGTTAGCAAGGCCTATTTTACATAAAATTACGATATGCTTGCTGGATAAAAGTTGTTAACCCCAAGTTTAAATCTGTATTGTCGGGGTTCAGGGCCTCAATGATGGCTTGCCTGCATGTCCGGACACCTAGCCTATTCCAGGCTGCTTTGAGTTTGAACCTGCGTTGAGAATTAAAAGCTGGACAAAGACAGACTACATGTAGCAGAGTTTCGGCAGTCTTGCCGCACCCTCTACAAATTACGTTTTCTGCCGTGCGTCGCCAAGGGGGCAAATCTTGCAGGAAGCGCCAATCACCCATTCTAATTATCATAAAACTGCGTTTTAAATACAGTGAATATGTGCAGGACAGGTAAGTAGCAGGGGCTAACCGTCTGTATGAGTTTACGAGGGCCCAAGCATGACTGCGTTTGGTGAATAGTGCCTTATCCATTATAAGAGAACTCATTCTCACACATTTTTTAATGGCGGTTTTAAATACTGCCCGGCTGGGGTTAAGGGCCCATAGCTCACTCACAGACAATTGAAGGATATAGTCCTTGAATAGGCAGCCAAACGTGCCTCCAGGGTTTTTCTGGGTAATTTCCATCCAGACTAGGGATTCTAATGTTCCTGGTTCCGCTTGCCTCAGTTTGTGACAAAGGTTTAAGTATGAACCCATATTGGAGATATCATAATTCAATATCCCCAGCTCTAATCTTACCTGAGCTGGCGATGCGGAGTTTGGCAGATGAAGTGCCTTTTTGTGAATTTTTGTCGTGTGTTGGTTTAAGGCGGTATTCAGCTTGCCTCTAAATATCTCTATGCCGTATGCTAAGGTTGGGCCAATTTTCGCTCTCATGACTTCTAGAAGTGGTAAGAGAGTTGGGCCAGAGATATTTTTCGAGAGCTTTGCTAATGACACCACAAGGGTAATAGCTTTAACTGTAATCTCGTTCCGATGTTTAATAAGATTACCCCTAGAGTCCAATTGGACACCTAGGTACTTATACGAGTGTCCTACAGCAAGGCTTATGTTGTTATACGCCCATCCACCAACAATGTGCCTTTTCCGACCAAATGGGACAACCTGTGTTTTCTTTAGGTTAACCTCTAGTAGGTTCATTGTCGTGTAGATGTAAAATGTATCCAGAAGTCTTTGCAGCCCAACCCTGGTGAGTCTAAAAAGGACCAGGTCGTCGGCGTATAGAAGATTACTTAATGTCATGCCTCCTACCTTTGGGGGGTGGCTGTCAGTGTCGTCCAGTAAGGTTGACAAATCTGCTATAAACAGATTAAAAAGCATGGGGGCCAGCATGCATCCCTGCTTCACGCCTCTAGATGTCGAGATTTTCCGCGAGAGGTGCGTGCCGTACCCCAACTTCACCCTGACCCAAGTGTTGGAGTGAAGTTGTATTATTGCCTCCAAAAGTTTGTCCGGGATCCCCCATTTCCTCAGTTTTTCCCATAAAGCAGCCCTCGGAACCCTATCAAACGCTGCTTTAAAGTCAACAAAGCAACAGAACACTGATCTAGATGTGAAAAGAGCTTTGTCGACTATAGTTGACAGTGCTAATAAGTTGGTCATCGTCCCAGACTTGGCAGTAAAGCCTGTTTGATTAATTGGGATCAGATTGTGGACTTTTACCCATAGCCTCAGCTCCTCCAGCAGTAGACCCGCGTAGTGCTTTGCCTCAATGTCCAGCAGTGCAATAAGTCTATAATTATTGGGGGATGCCCGAGAGCCTGATTTATAAATAGATCGAATTATTGCACCCCGCCATGAGTCTGGGATTGTTGCAGTTCTCAGAGCAAAGTTGAAAAGGTTTGTCAGTGGACCTGACCAAAAGGCCACGTCAGATTTAAACAGATTCTGTGGCAGGCCATTTGGGCCTGGAGCTCCATCTGATCTGGCTTTTGACACAGCAGTATCAACCCTTTCTTGAGACATCTGAAGGTCCTCGATGTCGATGTGTGAGCACTCTGAAAGCATGCTCTGCTTATTATTAAAGTCTGTTACGTTCTTTCTTGCGAGGCTGGTTCTTGTGTCGCCTAGAAATTCTGGAGATCTAAAATGGTCAGGGAGGAAGGTAGCCTAGTCTGATTCTTGGATGTTGGCAGATCCAAAGCTCAATGAGCTTGAGTTGGACTGATTGATTAAGGCCCAGAATGTTCGTGAACTTCGGCTCTTGCTCTCATACACTAATTTACACCAGAATTGATTATCATGTGTTCATTTATCTTTAGTGATCTCCTGCCTGAGTGACTTTTGGGCTGCTTGGTACTGTTTTAAGCATTCGCTATTCCCTGGAGCTTTTACCAGTAGACATAGGGCTTTGTTCCTGGCGTTCTTAAGTAGCTTCGATTGTTGTGAAAGTGCAAACTGGCGCGTAGAGGATCTCCTTGGGGAATGCGTTTTTTTTGGGAAAAGATTAATCAGATGGAGGCAGAGCATCGACCATTTCGCTATCGGAGATGTTTAATGATCAATTCCACTTCTTATAAGCTCCATGCTAGCTAATAGGATCTTTGGGCTGATGTCTTCACTCCATCTGAGGCGCTTCAGATTTTCGGAATATATTCCCCTGCTTGCTAAGGGGGCGGATTTATGCTTCCCTGGATTTGTTTTGAAAGCTATGACCTGAGGTCGATGATCACTTTCTGTTCGCGGGAGAATACGAAAGCTAACCAGACATTGGAGCAAAGCTGAGTTACAAATGGAGTAGTCCAGATAGGATCGTTTCTTTCCATTTGTCCAAGTCCAATGAGGAGGGATGTCGCCTTCCGACCTTCCATTTATAACCAGATAGCCTGCGCTGTAAAAGCGCATCACGCAAAGGTGACCCAGGCCACAATAGGCTTGATTTACCGGTTTAGATTGTAACTCTGCCTCATTCAAGGAGAATAAGAAGGGCCCTTCAGATTCTGTTAGCCCCTGGAATAAATTAGTATTAAAATCCCCAGTGACAATACAGTCTGAGTCAGAGTACTCCGCGGCTAAGTCACTCATAATTTCTGTTAATCGTACCAAGTGTTCGTGTGTTTGGATTGATATATACATTTAAGAAGATGAGTGAACGATGTTCCCGCCATGACTTGATTTTGATACCCAACAGCCAATCTTCCTCCAATTTTAATTGTGTTATTGGACCTTTTAAGTTAATTGATATATAAATTGACATGCCGCCTTTTGAGTGGCCAAACCGGCTGGCCCTCAATGCTGGTTTCCATAGTTCGATATAGCCAATGACAGGGCAACCTTGTGAAGCCCAAGTTTCCTGCAGGGCTATTACAGCATGTTTACAAATAAAAGATTGAAAATCTGGGTTTGTGATTTTCTGTCGAAGTCCGCTGATGTTCCAGGAGCAAATTAAGAATGTGGAGGCTGCTTGCGGGTTGTGCCCCGTTGGTAATACAGATGCTTGAGGTCTTATATTTTCCAGAGATTTGATAGTATCACCCGTAGACTCTGTACCTTGTGGTCATTCTGATCTTTTTGTTGATAAGATTGCTGGAAGCCAACTCCAGCCTTGATCTAAATCGACATTAGTTACCACATTTGAAGGCTGGTTATTACATATTTCAGGGCCAGACGCGTTTTTTTAAATCGAATATGGTCTGGGGTGAGACACAGATCGAGGAGATCCGTTTTTTTTGGTGGAGTTTGCTGATTTAGTAGTGTTGGGGGGTACCCTGGGGTGGAATATGGATAGACTCGGATGCCCCAGCCCCGCAGGGTAGCCTTGTGATCCAAGAAAACCCTCCCAATAGGCTGACTTGAATGTTACTAATGTTACCTCAGATGGTTGTGTGCCTCTTGGTGGGAGGAATTCGATGGATTCGATGTCATCCGTTGCAAGGCCTGCAAACCCCGGGGTGCCATCTACTAGTTTGATTATATTAGATCTATTGAGGATGTCATGCCGGCCTTTTGATTTATAGTCAGGAGCTAGTATGATATGTAAGAGTTTTAAGTCCCTTTTGACATTTTTACTACATGGGCTTTGAAGTGTTTTATTAGTTTTGTTGAGTGACGGGCCTGCATCTGACTCTTGCTCCTCTTCAGGCTGGTAATTGGAGACCTTCCTCAAAGTCTGACTGTTAATAGGCAAACGTGTTTTATGATTGTAGATTGTTTTTATTAAATGTGGGTTAGTCGGTATCTTATTTGACCGGGGTGGAGTTGAAACAGGCACTGAATTGAAATTAATTGCAATCGCTGTAGCTTCTGACAGGCTTGGATCATTACTTTTCGCCCTTGATTTTGCTTTAGCTATACTAGGGTCTTCTATTGTTATTCCCACGGGTAAGGTCTCTAATAAGCTTGGTTCATTAATTTTGACCTTTAGCTCTTCTTTAATAGAGCTTAAATCCTCAGTCGCTGTTCCTGTGGCTGACTTAGTTGAGTCTTGATTGCTGCCCAGAGACCATTGGATAGCGGTTTCAGATAAGTCCCCTTTCTTATCCGTTGCGTTTGAATTTGCTGACGATGATGTTGCGTCAGTTCCACTGGAAGCTTTTTTATTAGGAGCTATTGCAAAGACTGGGTAAAAATTTGACTGGGCAGCGGTTGTTTTAGTCCTTACTTTATTTCTATTTTTGCGCTGGCGTTTGTGCTCTCTTACTGCAAAATGGTAAGGGGGCTGGCTGCACTGCTCAGGTCAAGGGTAACTGATCTGCTGAACTGGTTGCTATCTCTTGCTCAGTTTTGGCTGCACAAAGTGAATGCCCGCTTGAGGACCGGGCATTTTTGATCATTGCTTCAGTCGGGTTGGGGATTCGTTGATCCACTTTGGAGTTGGTCAGAGGATGACTGTTCATTTATCTGTTTTGGAGTGGAGACTGTTTCCTCCCTCTGCTTGGTGTCTTAGTTTGTTATAATCCAAGGATTGGCTTGTTTTTGAGGCGCATTTTGCATTATTTGCGATTGGTTGCCTCCCTTCAACTGCTTAACTTCATCTATGACTTTAGATAGAAATGCTGGAAGCGATGAAAGTGAATCTATGATTGGGGAACAGCAGCAAACCGCCTGAACGAGCTTTGCAGAGGATTGTCGTCCTATTATTAGATTATTCAATTTGTCTAATTTATTGTCAATTCCTGCTGTGAATAGTGCTAGAGTGTTCAAAAGATCTATCTGCACATCCAGTTTATCAGAATGATAGTTTAAGGCATTTACTGTTTGTTGGAACGTTTGTAAAAGTTGAGGCCAGACACCTATTGCTGTAGAGTCCTCTGAGTTGGACTGCACATTTGGCATATGTTCAGGAGAATTTTGAGTGTTTTTCAGAAAAAATTGACAAGTCCGCTAAAAACTGGTCATCTTGAACTGATTTTTTAGGTAAATGCGATAATGGTATTGTTACTGTTGTTATTGGTGTGAGTACAGTGCGTTTGGGACTTGTGGCATCCAAATAATCCTTTGGACTACTGGTAGTTTGAGGCGATTCTGCTAGTCGTAGTTTTTTGTTGCAAAGATGGCTATTTTGCGCATGGATTTGAGGGAAAGTTAAGTGACTACGAGAAGCCATTATGGGTTCCTTTAATTCGACGAGATCCTGACTTGACAATGGAGCTGATGGTTCTATGTTCTGCACGTGGACTGCAAGGGGGCCTGAATTTTGTAGGGGGCTCAGCAATAGAGTGTGCTGCAACCCTGCTTCTTGCTTACACTTAGCCGTTGGTGAGGGAGTTTGTCCTGGTTGTGATTGTGAAGAATGATCGTGTTTAGAGTTTTGTTTTAGAAGTACCCCCCCTAGCTGAGCTGGGGTTACCGCTTTTTGTGCGGATCCAAAAATAAAGACTTCCGGGAATTGAACTAAGTTTTTACTGGTCGAATTCTTCAATGGCTGTTGTGGGGGAGGAGGTTGTAGAAGGAGCATGCTTGCTTCGGCCTTTTGGTCTGATCCTCCGAGGTTGATTACCTCCAGTGATTGCGAGTGTAAGGGAGTCTTCGCCATAGGTGGAATTTTTTTTAAATAGTCCATCAGCTTCAAGGTTTCCGGAGTCTTTGATGAATCCTTACTCTTGCCATTGGGCTTCAGTTTTACTATGTTCACTGTGTCCTTGCAAGCCCTTAGGGCACCATGGCTTACTTGGTCAGGCTCCTCGTCAGATGACAGCTGTTTAGGTTTCCTCCTTTTAGGAGTCGCTGCAGTTTTCCTGACTTCCCCAGATCTCATGGCTTATGTTAATTGAGATACTTGTTAGAGATCAGCTGATACAGAGCCCCTACCAGAGGACCTCCGGAGGTCCACCTGAGTTGCTCTGCCAAACTGTTGGAGAACTGAAGATCTGGTGTTCTAAAGATTCCAGCAATGCTTGTCTGGTGATTGAATATTGTGGTTATTGTCCTGTGCTTGTATATTGTGCTGTCTTGCAAATTTATTTCGTTTTGCTGAGGCTGCCATGTCGGTTGAAGGTAGCGTGAGTTTTTGCTTTTTGGCGCTTTTAAAACTTCGGTGAGATTGCGCAGGCTTTTATTGGAGCCTTACCCGTGGCACCCCCCGCTCATTTATATAGCCCCAGCCCCTATCAGCTGACCCACGGCCGCCCGCTCACCGCACCGCTCAGGCAAGACTGGGAGACTAGGCCAGACCTCGCCTCTGTGTTATTCCCCTCAAGAGGTGTCACTTTGATAGTGAGGCTGACAATAGAACTCACCAGCCAGAGGCCCAATAAGCTGTGAGAGCTGCGAGAGCTGTGAGAGCGTTGGGCGCGATGGCGGCTGCACAGGGGGGAGGGAGAGAGCGGAAGGAGCAACCCCAGAACTGAACAGGGTCGCCTCGCCCCCACACGTCCGCTGCTAGGCCACTGGGCGAATTGATGGAGACAGCAAGGGAGAGAGGACAGACCGCCGATGCAAAAACTTGCAAAAAGGCAACAAGGCAGGGCAAGGCAAGGCACGTTTACGAGGCAAACTTTATAAGAGCAGAACAGGGGGGCCAACAGGGAACTAGCCTGTGGAAGCGGGCACCGGAGAGAGCTAAGAAAGCAGGGCTAGATCTGAATGTACTGCGACAAGCAAGCACGCCGCAATGCCGTGCAACTCTGGGGGGGGGGTGGGATTAAGGAAAGATTTACGCACCAACCAACCTGCCAAAAACTCCCAGCTCACCCCCACTTTCAGCAGCGAGGCCCTCGAGGCCCCCCAACCAACCCCCGGTTCCGTCGACTTACCGGAACTCACTCGGCTGCCACTGCTACTCCCACCGGTGCGCCTCCAAGTTCTCAACCACCGGTGTCCCGAGGACCGCCCCCCTCACTCCCCTGCCCCCCTGCTCCCGCGCTCTCTCAGCGCGCCACAGCCTCGCTCGCCAAGCCCAGCTGTGCGGTCTACGTCCAGCTCCGCCTACCTCCTCCGTCACGCCCAGTCCTTTCCTCAGCTGACGGGAAGTTTGAATGCGACTCCTACGTTAGAGGGGCGCGGCCACGAGTAATCCACACTCTGTCCAACACCTTTTCCAAATTGGCAAGGATTAGAGTGGAAATAGTAAATGTCATCTCTTTAGTGCATTGTGGGGGCGCGAGTTATAGTTAGCTGAACTAACTATAACAGGGGAATTTCTAGGGTTTTGTACGAGGGAAATGTCCAGCTAACTATAACACCCCTGAAACCTATGTTTTTTTTCAGTGAATTTCTAAGGTATTTTAAATGCCAATTCCTAACTATAATGCCCCTGAAACCTTTGTTTTTTTCAGTGAATTTCAAAGGTTTTTTAAATGCCAATTCCTAACTATAACGTGCATGAAACCTATGGCTTTTTTAGTGAATTTCAAAGGTTTTTTAAATGCTAATTCCTATCTATAACTTATCTCTGAAGATATCATGTTTAATGATTT
Organism: Triturus cristatus; assembly: GCF_964204655.1. Taxonomy (NCBI): domain Eukaryota; kingdom Metazoa; phylum Chordata; class Amphibia; order Caudata; family Salamandridae; genus Triturus; species Triturus cristatus. The sequence continues at coordinate 1,126,851,681 of NC_140588.1, read as the reverse complement.
TGATTGGATTTGTATATTTTTCAAATTCAGTGTGTCAATTTCATTAATTACATTTTTTTTAAAATACTTTTTTATCACCATTTTTTAAACTTAGTTTTTCAATTAATTCTTTTAAAAATTAAAAAATATTATTTGAACTTAATGGGTTTTTCAAACATATTTTTTTATATTTTTCAAAATATTTTTTTAACTATATGTGCAAAACTTTATTGTATATATTTGTTTCAATGTTTTTGGAACCGCGCACCCTAAGCGCACCGTTCCCGATCCCTACGCGATAGCATCCGCGCATGGTATGCGTTTAGTGCGCGATCGCAATGCGACCGGTACGCGACACCCAGCGTAACGCCACGTTTACACGCTTCCGCGATGCATCATCTGCGTCTATGATGCGGTAGATGCATGGATCCCGCGAAATATTTAACATTTAAAAAACATATATATATGTATTTCATGTGAATATTAATTGAAGACAAACTCTAAACTAGTCTTAAAACTCATATATTTTTACATCTAATCCTATAATTTTTTTAAATTCAATTTCGCGGATGCGCGCTGGGTGCGTGATGCATACGCGCAGGGTGCGCGGATCCCATGTGACCTGCAAAAAAAGAGATTTGATTGGTTCATTACACTTCCTCTTCTAACTATAAACACCCCACCCATTTCAATCATTCTTCTTTGACCTTCTTTAGAGCACCATCTCTTTGGAGAGAAGATTTTTTAGACTAAGTTTACACTTAGCTCTAACTTTTTTCAACCAAAAATGGCTTAAGGGCAGCAGGCATCACCTGCTTCCCCTCATACTTCTGAGGATGAATTTTTGGAGGAGGCACCACCCAAAGAACGTTTTTCTTCAGTGGTGTGGAAATGTTTTACTTTTCCCGAGGGGCAGAATAAAACCAATGCCACCTTGGTCACGTGCAAGATTTGAAAAGTGGATCCTAACAAGAAATACTCGTACGGCACGGCAAGTATGATGAAGCACATGAGGACCCTTCATCCGAACAATCTTGCACGAGAAGAGTGCCAACGGATGAGAAACACTCCTGTTCCTGTGTCTTCCACCTCATCGCAGCCGAGCACATCAAGAGTGCATCCATAAGCCCAAACCTTGGACATCCGTCCTCAATTTCAATTTTTAAAAGTGCTCTGCACTAAGTGCAATGCGACTTTGTGCTATGGTGAGCAGTCGATCGATCTGATCTGCCGCCACCAAGAAAGTCACATTTGCTAGTTTTTTTGTTTTTTTTATTGTTCCCTGAAGTTCATTGTTTGGTTTCTCCTGTTTTGTTTTTTGTTTTGTTTTTTGCAGAAAAACCAAAAAAAATTCAAAATTGTTCAGAAAACCCCAACAAAATTATAAAAGAAGAAAGAAGAAAAAAAAAAGTTCTTGTAAGAACTAACTTTCCTGGTTTAAAAAAAAGAGCTAAATTTCTTTGTTAGTGTGTGAAAGTTTAGATGAATGTATGTGTAGTACGTAATTGACTGAATGAATGCATTAGTAGCGTATGGTGAATGTATAAGTGCAGAACTATGAGGAAGTGCTGCAGCATCACACAGTAACCTCTTTAACTGCAGTCTGCTGTAGTACTTCCGAAGCACAGGGATGCAACATATGTACATAAATATGTTGCAAATCTATGCTTCTGTCTTCACGGCTGCTTAAACTGCAGCCATGTGGTGACACAGGCACCCTTGCACCATAGTGCAAGGATATCTGTGTCATGTGCTGTTTGTTTTTCTGTAGGAAGACACACCTTCCTGCACAAAAACAATGAGAAAATGCATTTTTCTCCTTCAATGTATGCTGAACATTTCAGCATGCATTGAAGATATAAAAATGTAGAGAAATGAAAACAATTCTCCTTGTTGTGCTTTCCTACACCAATTTTAGAATGGCAAAGCATTCACACACATATCGAGATTTATGATTTCCGATAAATCTAGACATGTGTCTTGTTCTATGAGTATTAAGTGCAATCATGCACAACAACACTTGTAGAACACCCTTTCAACACAAAGTGGTCTGCATGATGAGGTTGTATTTACATGGAGTATAAAAAGTGCACAGACTGCCTTTTCCTCTCTTTGTAAATATGAAAGAGTATCTTACACAATAACTATGTTACAAAAAGTGACATATTTCCGTTTTTAAAATTCCTTGTGAATGATAAAAGGTAAGCACAAAGTTTTGTCTGCAAAGATGTTCAAAGAAGAAGGATTGAAATAATTGCGGTCCTTCAATAGCTAAAATAGGAAATATTATGAACCCCTCAAATCTCATTTTTTGCAGGTCACATGATATCTGATTATGGTCAGATTTCAAAACTACAAAGGTATAAACAGAGTGTTTTTAGAAACATGTTTCAACTTTGTAGCTTCTTGCAAACCTCCTCATTCTGCATATTGAGATTTAGTTAAACTTACCTTCACAGTAATAGGAATAAAAAATGGTACACATTTTTTTCGCATTTCCATTCCAATCTAAATTCATAAAAATTGCTTATTTTAAAATTTGGATATGTGAAAGAAAAGAAAAAAAAATTATAACATGTAATAATACATTTTTTATAACACAGCATAATTTCCACAAAGTAATTTGTTTGCCTTTTTCACTGTTCTCAGAATATATTGAATTTCACTAGAAATAGTGATTCAATCGTACTCATCACTTAACAGCGGGCAAAAAAAAAAACAATCAGAAAGATTGTTAAAAAAAATCCAACATACTATTCTCAGTAAAATACCAGAAAATACAAATCATACATATATGAAATGCTTACAAATTACAAAATGTTATAACTTTAACTTATAAAAACTGTAAATGTTGCTGCATTAAAATAATCACCAAATAAATGACCACCAAAAAGTCCATAGTTCAAAAATATACCTTTCCTTGAGGCCAAATGGTATTTTTGCACTTCTTCTTTATGTAAATTGTCCAATGGTAGTATTAAATTATAATAATAAATTCCTCAGAGGGTGAATTATCTTCCTAAAACTTTGGCTTTAAAAATATTAGGTAGGAATTTGGTAATTCACTAGGCAAACGCTGTTTGAAAACCAACTGGGCATCATTACAAAGTGTCCAGCCTTTGTCACATTTTAGATAGGCAGTGTAATGTCCAGATGTTGTGGAAGGACCATCATGGAAAATTATTGCAATTGTTACAAAAGTCCTTCCTGATATTGATAGTTGTGCTGCTACAAATTGTTTTATTAAAGTATCCAATTTTCTTCCGTCAGCTGTACAACGTTGCATCATTAAAATTATGTATTTTCCATATTTTGTTAAGAATATTGTGGAAACCATTTCTGATTTACATTGGCTACACTCCATGTTTTGAATTGCACCTTTCACTAATTTATTGAAAGACACTGATTTACAGTCTGGTAATGTTAAATACAGAAATATCTCAGTGTCTACATTGATGCTACATGTATACATGCAATTTTCACAATAATGTTCCCATTTGTAAGAAAGGCCAAAAATATTTTCTATTTCTACACCTTCATTTTCAAAAATGGTAAGCATATACATTTATACATTAAAAATTCCTGAGAATCTTGTTGGATAATTTGTGTAAATTGTGTAGAACCAGAACACACATCCAAAAGACTACGAACATCTGAAACAGATTGTATTTTACTTCTATCTGTTGTCAATTTTTCATAAACAGAATGCAACAGAGAACAAAATCTTTTTTGCCGATTCTCCATAATTTGTTCTTGCAAACCTTCAAGATAAAAAACAACATTGACCACTACATTAGCATAGCAGTTGACACCAGAACTATTTTCAAACTGATAACCAACAATCTCTCCAACAGTGTCCAATTTCTTTTTACCTGCAATCACAACATTATCTTGTTCTTTTCTTTTCTTGACACCTTCAGAACAGATATTCTCTAACCTTCTTTTCCGACCAACCACACGCTTTTCATATGCAGGATATTGACCTAAATTTGGAGCATACACCCTTCTTAACCTATTATACTCTTTTACACAGTTTGCATCTGCAGTAACCTTTGTCTCATCAAAATCAATCAAAAACAAACCAGATAATGTTCTGACTCGCGACAAAGCAACATATGCCATACCCTCTTTAAATACGGTAGATCCAATGTTCACCAATGCACTGTCTACACTTAATCCTTGAGATTTATGAATAGTCACTGCATATGCCAAAGAAAATAGAAATTGTTTCCTACGGACATATAAATCTTTAACAAGCAAAAAACAAACTGAACAACGACCAATTTCTTTAACTTCATCAATCTGATCAAATTTAATTTTTAAAAATTCAATTCCTTCTTTTTTCTGATAATTCACAAAATCCACCACTTTGCCCATTTCACCATTAACTAAACCTTTCTCTACATCCAAATTACGCCTTAAAATTACCTGACAGTTTACACACGCATACAGTGTCTTTTCCAAACCAGCAGTTTTAGATATTTTTTTTTCTGAACAATCCAGTTTTGATCTCAACTTACCCGTCAAAAGAATAGTGAATCCTTCATGCAGTATTTTATCGATGGCTTCCATTTTTACAATTTCTTCATTTTCCAGTTTTAATAATTCTTCGTTGAATATTGAACACTCACGCAGTGTTGGCATTAAGAAAATCACTGACTTATTTTTAGCAATTTCCACGTACACTTTTGCAGGAACTGCATTTTCATTTGGAAAGACATTGCAAAGTAATCGACTCTCCAAAGCTTCTTTCCCTAGTTTTGAAAGAATTCCAATTCTTATATCTTGAAGAATACTTCCATATTCAGCATCATTTGCCTGTCGCATATTTGTTGTCAGTTCTTTGTATTCAAAATTACTCTAAATGTTCACATTACCAACACTGCCAAGAGACTTTCTGGTATCTTCATGGGCAAGTGTTTTAAATACCGGTTGTCCTTTTACCGGTGTCAGTTGCAGTAGATTTCCAAAAACTATGACGTGTTTTCCTCCAAATAACACGTCATACTCTGTTTTAAGAATTTGCTGCATTCTTAAATGCACAAAGGCAAGCATCAAGTTTGAAACCATGCTCATCTCATCAATAATGAGAAGTTTCATTTTCTTCAGGACTCTTGAAACTTCACAACAAGCTTCTCCAGATAGCTTGTGGTATTCCAATTTGTTCTCATGCTCTTCTGGCAGCATTAGTAAACGATGTAAACTAATTCCTTTAATGTTATGTGCTGCCAACCCAGTTGGAACAGTGACAACACAAGACAAATGCGACTCAGTTGTTTTTTGCAGATAACTTGTAATTACTTTAATTAAGAAACTTTTTCCTGTTCCAGCTTGACCACTCACATACATTCGTATAGGTTGAAATGATGTACATGAGCACCTTCTCTTTTCATGAAGTAATCCATGGTCAATCTGCTCTTTCACTTGCTGATATATTTGTTTCTGTTCAACATTTAGTTGCTCTTCCAAGTTTCCTAACTGTATTGCATCTTCTTCTGCTTGATACATTGCTGTTTCCACCTCATTCATTGCAATCGCTGCTTCATTTTCAACAATTGGTTGTCCTAGTGGATCTTGACTCAGTGCAGCAGAACTTTGACTGTCTTGAGAACTGTCTCTAGCAATCTCAGCTGCAATTATAGCTTCTTGATCAATTTCATCATTCAACATTTTGACATAATGTGCGAAAGCACTGCATTGTATGCTATCTTTACAAGCATTAAATGAATCTTCATAGCTGGGAAAATCTCCAAGTAATTCCAGTTCAGAACGCCATGGTTTGAACATTTGCAAAAGGGCTAAATAGTAAAATTCCCTTTTGTCAGCAGTGTCGCAACTCAGTTTTCTGTGATTAATAAAATGTCCTTTCCTTTGTTTCACCAGACATCCTTCAGAACCAATCACTCCATATTTTCCATCGTTGTTGTTCTCTGTAATATTACGTTTAAAAGTGTAGTTTTGCAGTACTTCATAGAGACACATGTTCTCAAGATGATGACGTCTATTTGGATAGTATGTGTCCAACATATTGGTTTTCAAAATATCTGTACTTTCAGGGTCATTTTCTGTTAAATATTCAATTTCTTGAACAGATTTCAGTACCCGATTTCGCATTCCTGCAAGACCTAGACTCACCCAAATGATTCTTCTACTTTTGGAAAATAGACTTGGAGATGTTAACCGATCTGAACATTCATATGCTCCAATTTCACGATGCCATAACATCTTCAAACTGAAACTGTATAATTTCTTACTTAGAGTCTTCTCGTGAGAAATCTCTTCCCACATTTCTTTCAATTCAGTCTTTTCTGATTTAGTAATTTAAGACGTTACATATCGAGCAACAGCAATGGAATTGTCCGCAACATACTGAATATCCATGTTAGCGTTCCACATGGATAAAATAACTGGATTGTAGTCATTTATGTATTTTGATTCTTCGCTTCTTCTTAAGTTGTAGGTGTTTTTCGGAGACTTTCTTGTTATGGTATGTCGTACAGCTGACATAAAACTGTTCACTCTTCCTTTGGATAATACAGGACGTGGAAATCCTCCAAAACGACATTTGGTATAGAACTTATCCTTTGACTTGTACTTTCGTCGACAGTATTTTCCACACCTGTGGCTTTGAAATCGTAAGACTTGTTGTTTTAAGTTTTTCTCTTCTCTGCTATTTGGAAGAGCACATGTAGCATAATCTTCAATGAAAGACAAAACAGTTTCATCTGAATCTGTTCCAAATTTGGGGGCGTCCTTGACTCATAACAACATATGTATGTGAGGAGCACCTCTTGCTTGATACTCCTTTCTCCCAAAAAAATCCACAACTTCTCCAAGAGGAGGATTCTTTTTTTTGCAGATGAAAGACATCATAGCTTCAAATCTATGATTGAAATATCTGCATACATTGACAGGATCCAAAGAGCACAATTCTCCAGGTGTCTTGTATTCAATATTTTTTATATTGGAATTTGCCTCTCGAAGAAATTCAAGTAAATCATCCCAAGCATACTCAGCATAGCTTAGTGTAATGAACCATGTAGGAGTTCCCAAGTTCTGTAGCATACATTTCAGTTCTCCATGTCGACGGTACAAATATTCATTACTCCCACGCTGACATGCCATCAGATTAATCAACTGAGATTCTAAATGATCATCTCTCTGATGCACTTTATCCATAAAATCCTTTGCAGTTACATTTTGAAGATGCATTCCAGTTTTTAAAATGTGATTTACTGCATATGAAAGTCCAGACAAGTCACTTTCAAACAGAAGATGAAACATATAAGGGATACATTTTCGAAATCTTGGCTCTTCTGCATATAATATTCTTGTTGTCTGATATTCAGATGCAGGAATCTGTACAGGATGTTAATCATATCGTCCACCTTTTCCTGTTGGAAACAACTGCGGGAAACAACGAGCTTCCAAGCTCTCTTCCCATACACTCATGGGACTTCCTGTTGCTTTTTTCATTTGAAACAACTCAATCGTATTCCCCATCACCTCTTTGGAATGAAGTGGATGTACACTGTAATGTTCATAGATCTCTTCACATCTGGACATGTCCACTTTTTCAATGTGTCCACTTAATGTTTCACTATCTTCTGCTAAATCTATTTCTTCTTCTCCAACAAACACATTTCTATAGTACTCATTATTTTTTAACAGATACAATGATGCATTTTGCAATTTTCTAATATACACTAATTCTTGCCAGATTTTCTTATTCTTAGTAGGAACACTATTAACTAGAATGACTAGTGGCTCATTGTCTGTATGATCTACACCAATAGTTTCAATATTTTTCCTTAAATCTAATGGTAAATACAAAACTCTTCCTTTCAATCCTCTTTGCAACTCTGATGGAGGTAATTTACTTGTTTTGGGCTCCATGCGAACAATAGCCTGAAACGGGTGAACACATTGTATGAGAATAGACTCATACGTATTTAAATCTATCAGCTCTGGAGGAATAGCAACCAACGCTAGATTATTATGAACAGCTCTAGCAGGCATTTTATTCTCATCTAATTTGTTATAACAATATTTGCAAATACGCTGCTCACATCCCAAATCAAAACAATCCTCTACCAACAAATAAGTTGCAAATTCCATCCACTTATCATTATCTTCTATTTCACTTTTTAAATACAGATTGACACCCCTAGTCTGATTTTTATAGTAACTTCGCCGACAACAAATACAAGAAACATTTGGTCTTTCACCTGAAATTACCTTAAACTTTGTGATTTCATCCTCAAATTTTTCTGTAATTACGGGTTGTACATTGTCTTCAACATTTTGTTCTACTAATGTTTCAGTTTCTTCACTCTCTTGCTGAGGCCCAAAGTAACAAAACTCAATATCCTCACAGACCTGCTTCACATCTGATACTGACCCACGTAAAAGAGCACTGTTCAACTCACTTAACTTTAGTGCTGGATTTTTGCATAATACAACCTTCTCACTAACTTCTGCATTTGAGTATGATGTACTGCCAGCATTCTGAAATGGTCAATCAATCAATCAATCGCATTTATAAAGCGCGCTACTCACCCATCAAACTTTCCTAGAAAGACAAGCCAGAGAATGACCTTGCAAACCAGTATGTTTTCTCACTCTGCAAGGGTCTAGTCCTTGCAACAGCTTAATCTTTTGTTTTACACTTTTTTTAGTATAGGCTCGTAAAAAACTACATCATTTTTCAATAGATTCCTGTCCTACACAGCAAACACTACAGCAATCCCAAGTGTACACAGGGTTTTTAGCACGTCTCCCTAAAACTTCATCAGCTATCACTTCTTCTGCATTTCTTTTAACCATTTTCTCTTTCTCCATTGGACAACCATCACTAACCTCATAACCTCTACCACTGGTGTCAACTGCACACAATAATTTTTCACTCAGTGAATAACTCTCTTCATTAAAAAAAGGCTCTGAACTAGAACTGTGTTTCCATTCTCCCAAAAAAAATCACAAACAATTTTTTTTATTAATATCTCTTTTCCTCCTACTTTTGGCCTTCATTACATATATTGGTTTATCTAGTGATCGAATTTTGTTTAACAGTAAAATAAAGTTTCCTTTTTACTTCAAAAGCCTTTTCCACAATGCTTTCAATATGCTTCTTCTTTTTATAAAATAAAGCTCTCTTTTTATATTTCTTCACATCTTTCAGCAAATTATGCACTACTCTCTTGTAAAATATTTTTTTGCGTAATTCCTTATACTGATTTTGTCTTCTTTTACCATACTTTATCTCCTTTGACTGAACATTTGCTTTTTTACTTTTACTCTTATTTTGAATTTTTTTCTTACTTGAAAAATTCTCAGAAGTTGCAGCATTATCTACATTCTGTTTGCTCCTACAAACATTTTTAATAAATTGCTTCGTGATCTTACCAGAAGATTTTTTCCTTTTAGCCACATTATCTCGTTCATTCAATACTTGTGGTTGATGTTTCTTCAAATATTCCTCCTGTCTCTGTTCTTTTCTTTTTCTTTTTTTTTCTGGCATAATTTCTCTATTTTAACGTTGAAAAACAGTATCTGTAAAAAAGAATCACAAATAAATGCATGTTAATAACTTTCAAATTTACACTATTACATTACTGTACAAACACATTTTATATAAAAACTGACTAAGAAACTATAGCCCTGAACCACAAGTGTGACGATGGTTAAAACACTACGGGCCTCATGTAGGTAGCCGAATACCGGTCGGTAACGGCCGATTTTCGGTAATTATACCGTTACCGACCGGTATTTTGGCTTTTGAGATGTAGGGGGCTCATTTCTGCATTCGGTAATTTACCGAATCGGTAAAATTACCGAATCGGTAATTTTACCGATTCGGTAAATTCCGAATACAGAAATGAGATGTAGGGGGAGTGTGTGTGTGTGTTTTGGAGTCGATATTTACCAACAACTATTAGTTGGTGGTAAATAATGAATGGATGTGTTTAAGCGTTTTAAAGCGCTTAGAAGTGTGCAATGTGGCAGACATACATGCCCTTAGGGCATGTATGTGTGCCACATGTGCACACATGGCCGTCTCAGGGGTGCAACAGGGTGTCAATGTGACACCCTGCCACCCTTGCATGTGTTCCCCCCATTACCGAATCGGTATTTACCGATTCGGTAATGAGGCATACCTTCCCATCAATGGGAAGGTATGCCTCATTACCGAATCGGTAAATACTGATTCGGTAATTACCGAATTATTCCGAATCGGTAATATTTACCGACCAATTACCTACATATCATTTACCACTTCATAAATACCGAATCAGTAAAATTCGGTATTTATGAAGTGGTAAATGTGTCCCTACCTACATATGGCCCTACATGCGTAGTGCATACTACTATGAAGCAGTTCATGCCCTAAAGCCTACCTCACTAAAAGACTACATGCTAACTGACTTAATGATTACAGTACTATAAGGACACTCACTGGGTGAGTAACAGGGTGTTTGCTAGAAGTGTATGAATACTAACTGGGGAATTGAAGGTGTGAAAGACAACTATGTAGGTGATTACAGGACTGAATGCATATTCATACTGGATAGGCATTTAAAGCAGTCCATGTGCTAAGGCCTGGCTCACTGCATGAGTACTTGGGTACTGACTGAATGATTAGAGTACAGCAAGGAGAGTGCCTGGGTGAATTTATAAGTGGTAGGCTTTTGGCGTAGGGAATGGATTGGTACTTAGTACTGAAAGGGTCACTATAGGAATGCAAAGTGAGTGACAGGATGTTTGCTGGACGGTATGAATACTGACTAGGGAATTGAAAGTGTGAAAGACAAGTGTCTAGGTGGTTAGAAGAGTGCATGCATACTGGATAGGGGTTTGAAGCAGTCCATCTGCTAAGGCCTGACTCAGTGCATGAATACTTAGGCACTGACTGAATGATTAGAGTACTGCAAAGAGAGTGTCTTGGTGAATTTATAAGTGTTTGGGTTTTAGCACAGTGAATGGATTAGTACATGGTGCTGAATGGGTCGCTAGAGGACTGCAAAGGGAGTGACAGGGTATTTCCTGGAAGTGTATGGATACTGACTAGAGAATTGAAGGTGTGAAAAACAACTGTGTAGGTGGTTAGAGGACTACATGCATAGTGAATAGGCGTTTAAAGCAGTCCATGTGATAAGGCCTGGCTCACTGCATGAGTACTTGGGTACTGACTGAATGATTAGAGTACAGCAAGAAGACTGCCTGGGTGAATTTATAAGTGGTAGGCTTTTGGCGCAGGGAATGGATTAGTACATGGTGCTGAATGGGTCTCTAGAGGACTGCAAAGGGAGTGACAGGGTGTTTCCTGGAAGTGTATGGATACTGACTAGGGAATTGAAGGTATAAAAGACAAGTGTATAGTATGTTAGAACACTACATGCATACTGCATAGACATTTGAAGCAGTCTATTTGGTAATGAATGAATGGTGCACAACATAAGTACTTAGAAACTGACTAAATCATCAGACTACTTCTAGGACAGTGCCTGGGTAAAACTTTTAAATTTTCAGTTCTGCCACAGTGAAGAGAATAGTACATGGTACTGCACCTTAGTGTCAAACCCTAACTCATTTTATCAATGCATAAGCAAAGACTAGCTTCTAATGCTACTAAAACTTGACAACATGACTGGTTTTAAAAGAGTTATCTGTCAGAAAATACACGATGTTACCCAATCCTTCTCTCACAGTGGTTCCCAAATGCACACAGACTCACTGTGTGATTCTAGACAACAACCACTATCCCTAGAAGTTTACCAAAACTCATTCACTACTGTGGAAGTGGTAATGGAACTGCACACAATCTACATATTTCAGGACTGCACTTTTGTGTCAAAGACTGACTCATTTAATCAAAGCATAAACAAAGACTGGTTTCTAATGCTACTAAAACTTGACAACTTGACAGGTTTTTAAACAGTTATCTGCCACCAAATACACGATGTTACCAAATGCTTCTCTCACACAGACTCACAGTGTGATTCTAGACAACAACCACTATACCTAGGAGTTTTCCAAAACGTATTCACTACAGTGAAAGTGGTAAAGAAACTGCACACAATGTACATATTTCAAGACTGCACTTTTGTGTCAAAGCCTGACTCATTTAATCAACGCATAAGCAAAGACTGGCTTCTAATGCTACTAAAACTTGAGAACATGACCAGTTTTAAAAGACTTATCTGTCAGAAAATACACAATGTTACCCAATCCTCTCACAGCGATTCCCAAATGCACACATACTCACAGGGTGATTCTAGACAAGCACCACTATCCCTAGGAGTTTCCAAAACTCATTCACTACAGTGGAAGTGGTAAGGGAACTGCACACAATCTACATATTTCACGACTGCACTTTAGTGTCAATGCCTGACTCATTTAATCAAAGCATAAGCCATAGCTGTCTTCTAATGCTACTAAAACTTGACAACATGACATGTTTTAAAACAGTTATATGTCAGCAAATACACAATGTTTCCAAACACTTCTCTCACAGTGGTTCCCACATGCACACAGACTCACAGTGTGATTCTAGACAAACAACACTATCCCTAGCAGCTTACCAAAACTCATTCACTACTATGGAAGAGGTAAGGAAACTGCACACAATGTACATATTTCAGGACTGCACTTTTGTGTCAAACCCTAACTCATTTAATCAACGCATAAGCAAAGACTGGCTTCCAATGCTACTAAAACTTGACAACATGACAGGTTTTAAAACAGTTATCTGTCAGCAAATACACGATGTTACCAAACACTTCTCTCACAGTGGTTCCCAAATACACACAGACTCACAGTGTGATTCTAGACAAGCACCACTATCCCTAGAAGTTTACCAAAACTCATTCACTACAGTGAAAGTGGTAAGGGAACTGCACACAATCTACATATTTCAGGACTGCACTTTTGTTTCAAAGCCTGACTCATTTAATCAAAGCATAAGCAAAGACTGGCTTCTAATACTACTAAAACTTGACAACATGACAGGTTTTAAAAGAGTTATCTGTCAGAAAATACACGATGTTACCAAATGCTTCTCTCACAGTGGTTCCCAAATGCACACAGACTCACTGTATGATTCTAGACAACAACCACTATCCCTAGAAGTTTACCAAAACTCATTCACTACAGTAGAAGTGGTAAGGGAACTGCACACAATCTACATATTTCAGGACTGTACTTTTGTGTCAAAGCCTCACTCATTTAATCAACGCATAAGCAAAGACTGGATTCTAATGCTACTAAAACTTCACAACATGGCAGGTTATAAAACAGTTATCTGTCAGCAAATACACGATGTTACCAAATGCTTCTCTCACAGTGGTTCCCAAATGCACACAGACTCACAGTGTGATTCTAGACAAGCAACACTATCCCTAGCAGCTTACCAAAACTCATTCACTACTGTGCAAGGGGTAAGGAGACTACACACAATCTACATATTACAAGACCGCACATTAGTCAAAGCATGACTCATTTTATCAATGCATAAGCAAAGACTGGCGTCTAATGCTACTAAAACTTGACAACATGACAGGTTTTAAAATAGTTATTTGTCAGCAAATACACGATGTTACCAAATGCTTCTCTCACAGTGGTTCCGAAATGCACACAGACTCACTGTGTGATTCTAGACAAACAACACTATCCCTAGCAGCTTACCAAAACTCATTCACTACTATGGAAGAGGTAAGGAAACTGCACACAATGTACATATTTCAGGACTGCACTTTTGTGTCAAACCCTAACTCATTTAATCAACGCATAAGCAAAGACTGGCTTCCAATGCTACTAAAACTTGACAACATGACAGGTTTTAAAACAGTTATCTGTCAGCAAATACACGATGTTACCAAACACTTCTCTCACAGTGGTTCCCAAATACACACAGACTCACAGTGTGATTCTAGACAAGCACCACTATCCCTAGAAGTTTACCAAAACTCATTCACTACAGTGAAAGTGGTAAGGGAACTGCACACAATCTACATATTTCAGGACTGCACTTTTGTTTCAAAGCCTGACTCATTTAATCAAAGCATAAGCAAAGACTGGCTTCTAATACTACTAAAACTTGACAACATGACAGGTTTTAAAAGAGTTATCTGTCAGAAAATACACGATGTTACCAAATGCTTCTCTCACAGTGGTTCCCAAATGCACACAGACTCACTGTATGATTCTAGACAACAACCACTATCCCTAGAAGTTTACCAAAACTCATTCACTACAGTAGAAGTGGTAAGGGAACTGCACACAATCTACATATTTCAGGACTGTACTTTTGTGTCAAAGCCTCACTCATTTAATCAACGCATAAGCAAAGACTGGATTCTAATGCTACTAAAACTTCACAACATGACAGGTTATAAAACAGTTATCTGTCAGCAAATACACGATGTTACCAAATGCTTCTCTCACAGTGGTTCCCAAATGCACACAGACTCACAGTGTGATTCTAGACAAGCAACACTATCCCTAGCAGCTTACCAAAACTCATTCACTACTGTGCAAGGGGTAAGGAGACTACACACAATCTACATATTACAAGACCGCACATTAGTCAAAGCATGACTCATTTTATCAATGCATAAGCAAAGACTGGCGTCTAATGCTACTAAAACTTGACAACATGACAGGTTTTAAAATAGTTATTTGTCAGCAAATACACGATGTTACCAAATGCTTCTCTCACAGTGGTTCCGAAATGCACACAGACTCACTGTGTGATTCTAGACAAACAACACTATCCCTTGCACTTTACAAAAATACATTTCTTCGTCTACAAGGAGTACTACATCTTACTGCAGAAACATAACTCATTTCACAAATTCATAAACAATGACTGGTTTCTAATTCTACCAAAATATAAAAACTGCACAGTTATCTGTCTACAAACACATGAAAAAAACAAATGCTTATCACAGAATGGTTTCTACATGCACCCACACTGTCTATAAGATTGTAGAGAAAAAAAAGTACTCCCTACACTTTACCAGAAGAAATACATTAGTCTGATTAAAATCAAAATATTCTACATACATCCCCTAACAATTAAATAACTCACTTTTCAAGATGTTTTGTAGATTAAGAAGTATATCAGTCACACACCAGATTTTCTTATACAGAATCTCTGCACTGTGCACCTGTCAGCAGAACCAAAGAATGGTAAAGTTTCCCTCTCATTTTCCACACGTATACATATAAACATCAAATCACATTCCTTCCCACATAAATTCAAAATCAACTACACATTTCTATTGGTTAAACATTTCAACCCTTTCCAAATGACATAAATTTGAACACTTCACCCAATATGCCTTCTGCCCGTTACCATAGAAACAGGTCATGGAACACTGTACTGAGCACACAGGCCACAAGTTCAGCACACACAATGTTGCTAATCAAGACAGCAAGTGTGCTTGACTTTTCAACATATCAGCTTATCATATATAATGTTCCTTACAATCAGTTTTTGTTAACCAATAAGAATCATGCGTTTAAAAAACAGAAATATACACCCTACCTTTCAGTGTAGAAGGTTGTCAAACAACCAATGATTTCTTGTCTTTTTTCAAAATTGCATCTTAGCCACCATTTTAGAAACATCTTACTTTCCAAACTGCCATTTCATTTACAGAGACCATCTGAGTGCATCCAGACCTCCTTACAAGATGCTCACAGTGTGGATTGTGGGACACAACTACATTTTCTGGACCCAAAGGTATGCAGAAAACAAAGGCATTCACAAAGACCTAGGTTTGCCAAATGTAGACATTAAATGGATTGGACAGAGATGGTTAAAGTGGCACCAATTGATGCCATTGGTGAAATCCTTCATGCAAATCCAACACCCTGACCCCATAATAGTGCACTGTGGTGGCAATGACCTAGGCACTTTGACTGGGGTAGGTCTGGAAATGCTTATGAAGGACACCTTTGCAGAACTGATTTTACTTTTCCTTAAAACTGCCTTTGTATATTCTAACATATGCCAAAGGAAGAAATGGAACTGGTTCGATCATTTTTGTCCACAGATTGAGAAAGCTAGGAAACATGTGAATAAATCTGTTTCTGCTTTTCTCCGAGACTACAGAATGGGGTCCATTTACAATAACAATCTGCGCTTTCATATGCAAGAGATGTATAGGAGAGATGGAGTACACTTTACTGATGAAGGAAACAGAGTCTTCCTCAACAACTTTAGACTCTGTATAGGTACTTACTTATAAGTACCAAAAACTCTCAATGAACACAACGGCTCTTTTTAGAGCCACTCAAGAACAAAACACTTAAGCTTAATCTTTATCTCCCAACAATTTCATTTTTTTTCCCTTGGATCCGCGAACCCACCGCGAGAGAATCCGTGCATCCAACGCGATAGTATGCGCGCACCGTGCGCGCATTTTGCCGTTTTTTTTCCCAAAAGGGGGGCCCCAGGGGGTCCTTCTGGGACCCTCTAAGCACCTCTAGAGGGTCAGAGTATTTCCACTCTGCCTCCTTTATATATTTTACACTTATTCCCCATGCTTCTTCAGCCCCGCTTCTACTGAGCCAGAAAATGGCCGCCAACAGTTCCTGGTTTCGAATGTAGACAGACACTCGACAGCCAATTAGCATTCAGCGCGCGATCGCGAGGGTGCGCGCTCGGTTCGGGGAGGGTGCGCTCACGGGGCGGGTAGGGTCCGCGGATCCTCCCCGGCCATAGATATTTATGTACTTTTAACTCTATATTTCTCAGGAACTACTGAACGGATTCACACCATTTATGCAAAAGGCATGAGTCTGACCTGAGGACTACCTCTTTGCCAAATTTGGTGTCATTCCGTTCAGCGGTTCGGGCTGTAGCTGAGACAACAGATCCTACGGGAAATTGCATGGGGAAAACGCGTTTTGGGACCCCCCTTTTTTCTCGGCCCCCGCTTGACGAATGACCACAAAACTTTCAGGGTAGGAGCGGAGCGGAGCTGGCAAAAAGTTTGGAATATTTCGCAAGGATTCATCAACCGGCGTAAGACTTGTTGGGAATAGAATGTTGCGGATTTCCTATGGAAAATAGATCCTAACTATAACTATCTACTGGCGACCGCCAGTAGATAATATTATCTACTGGCGGTCGCCAGTAGATAGTTATAGTTAGGACCCTGTTTCCATAGGAAATCCGCAACTTCTTGAACATTTAATAGATAACCTTTCACAACGAAGCGCATAATATGTCCTCCGTGTGCGGATGGTGCGCGAAGTGCATCGTGCGTACATGGCCCATCTAGCGTAACGTGGGCACGCGGTGCGCGTGCGCGTGCACTAACTGCGTAGAGTGGGCGCACGGAACGAACTGCGTGAAGTGGGCGAGCACGCCACGAACGGCGTAAAGTAACTTAGCATTTAAAAAAACGTACAAATTCACTGAAAAAACCATAGGTTTCACACACGTTATAGTTAGGAATTAGCATTTAAAAAACCTTGCAAATTCACTGAAAAAACCATAGGCTCCGGCCCACTTCTATCCTGAAAATTTCACGCTGATTCTTCAAGTGGGGGCCGAGAGAAAAGGGGGGTCCCCATGCATTTTCCCATAGGACCTGTTGACGCAGCTACAGCCTGAACTGCTGAACGGAATTACACCAAATTTGGCAAAGAGGTAGTCCTCAGTTCAAACTCGTGCCTTTTGCTTAAATGGTGTAAATCCATTCAGTAGTTCCTAAGAAAATTAGAGTTAAAAAGATAGATATATCTGGACGGAGCCTAACCACACATCTCATCGTGAGATCTGATTGGCTGTCAGTACTTCATCCAAGAAGTGTTGGCAGCCATCTTGGGACCAATATACATGATAGCACCTCATTAAAAAGCATTGCAATTAATAGAAGGTTTAAGACTTTAGTTACATTATAAATCATTTGTTGATGGTACCATACTCATTTTAGGAATTGTGGTGTGTTCTAAGGTGATTTTACCATGTGAAAAAGCCTTCTGCTGTGATATCATGAATCATGTTTGAGAGAAAACTATTTTCTCATGCTTTTACCCACAGAGTAGGTGATCTATAAGCTAAACTGAGAGCATATTTTCTGTAAATTCACATTATATTTCTCAGTCATGTGAGAATGAAGTCTGACATTCTCAGTAAAACATGTACATCCAACAAGGGCAGAGACTGTCAGTTGATTCCTTTGTGTTCTACTGCAGCTTCCCAGAGTGTTCTAAAGAACAACTAGAGCGCTAACAGTCCTACTTATGACAAACTTATTGCACACCTGAAGCCATCTTGATTGGAATAAAGTGGTAACTCTTAAAACATTTAATTTAAAAAGGAACAAAATGAGGGGGTTCATTTTGCCATAGAAAGTATGATTAGTGCTGCAGAAAGAAAAATTAGGGCACATTTTGAGTGACTTCTCAAATCCTCTTCTATTTCATTAAAAAATTCTGACATGCAGACTGAAACATGCACTTTCAATACCAGCAGCAGACTGCCCTGGTGAGCAGTAGCTTTACTACAGTGATCTAATAAGCAACTAGAGTGCTAACATTCAGAATTTATGGCAAATGTGTGACACATCTGAATGCCTTCTTGATGGAATCAAAGTAAAAAACTGAAAGTATTTCCTACTGAGGAGACTGCAGTAAATGAGGAAATTAGGAAACGTCATAACAAATACATCTCCCAAGATGGCCACCAGAGACAAAAGAGCCCAAATGCAGCACAAATATCACCCAGATGTAGCCTACATGTTGCCCAATGAAAGAAGTGTGCAAAACACTTATTTTTTGTGTATTTACAGTTTTATATAGTGCAAACTTGTCAGTTATTGGAGTGCTTTACATGAGCATTGGTTACATCACACTAGATCAAATTCATTTTGGTAGTAGACATGGGGAGATTAAGTGATTTGACCAGAATCACAGAATGTTGAGCTGAAGCAGAAACTCCAATCTGGTTCCCCAGTTGCAAAGTCTGCAGCTCTGGAAGTAACACCACATCCTCTCCCCTAGGTGCAACATTTAATCAAGTGGTCAACAGGATAAAAAAACATAAAGATTACACATAATTTAAAAGTTCTTTGTCGCTATTTGAAAACTCAGCAAATATGTCCTCATTTTAGTTTTTTAGAGCACTAACCATAATTGTGATGCAAATAAGACCCTCTCATATATGTCATTTCTAAAGGAAATGCTCTAGGTATTACAGTTTTGATTACATCAAGATGACGTCAGGCGTTCCACACTTTTGTAATAAATATAGAATGTTAGCAATCTAGTTGTTCTTTGGGATACTGTTGAGAGGCAGAGGCCAGGGGCATGGACTCTGAAAATTGAAGGCAGGTAGGAGAGTGCAGAGGCAACAATTTGACCACACTGGGCAGGCAGGAAGGGCAGTGGCAGCACAACAGACTATGGAGGCCAGTGGAAAGGGGGCAGGGGCAACAAACCAACAATACAGGACTGGCAAGAGAGGCTGTGGCAATATAATAGACCATTGTGGGCAGAAGGAAGAGGCAGTGGTAGTACACACATACATGCCAACAGACCCGTTTCAGCCAGTAAACGTCCAATGTTTTTAAGCTCAAATGGGCTTTATTTGATCTGTCACCTATCTACAATCTCCTCTTTTTCAATGTAACTCAAAGGGGAAAATCAATACCCCAGTTTTTTTTCAAAATCTCCCTCTTACCAAGTTCAAAATGTTTGCAAGTATGGTACATTGAATCATGGTAGGCAGGAGGAATTGGGGTAGGGACATAGACTCGGATAACAGAGGACAGGCGGGACATGGAGAGGTGCACCAAACTGACCCTACAGGGCAGGCATCAGGATTTGCAGCAGCACAATACACCACACAGGGCATGCGGGACGGGAGTGCAGCACAACAATCCATAGAAAGCAATAGGGAGGGGACAGGGCCATGCACATGGACAACAGAGAACAGAGGGGAAAGAGGAAATGGTAGCTAGCTGACCATAATGGACAGACAGGAGAGAAAGCTGCAGCATAACAGACCATAAAGGACAGGAGGGACGGATAAGGGGCATTACAATGGAACAGACAAGCCAGGAGGGAGGGACTACGGGTCTGCACATGGAAACAGAGGGCTGGGGGCAAGGGGGCAGGGCAAGAGCAGCAAGATGACCATGGAGGTCAGGCAGGATGGGAACTAGAAACAAGACACACCATGGAGAGAAAGAGTGAGACTATGATGGCATACACACAGACCAAGGAGGGCAGGTGGGAGGGGGTCAGGGGCAGCTAGCTGACCACACAGGGAAGGTGGGAGGGGCCATGGCAGCACAGAAGACCATGCATGGCAAGCGGGAGGGTTAGTGGCAGCACAATGGCTATGATGGGCAAGAAGGAGTTTGCAGGGGCATGCACAAAGGACCATGTAGGATAGAAGGGAGGGTCAGGACCTGGGCACAGATAAGAGAGTTCAGGGGAAGGGGCCTCACAACAGACCGCGCGGGGCAGGCAGGAGGAGCAGTTGCAGCACAACAGACCAGGGAGGGCAGAAGGGTGTGGCAGTAAAATGGACCATGGAGGACAGGAGGAAGGGGATAGGGGGATGGCATGTGGACAGGCAGGGTGGAGGTGGCAGGGACAGGTTACAGTCATCTGACAATGCTAGTCAGGTGGGAGGGGAGTGGCAGCTCAACAGAACACTCAGAGTAGATAGGAGTGGCAGGTCCATGGAACATGGTGGGCAAAAAGGATGGAGCAGGGGCATGCACAAAGACATCGGAGGGCAGGGGGAAGGAGAATAGGGGCAGCAAGCTAAGCACAGAGGCTAAGCAGGAGGTCAATGATGGGCCATTGTCACAAGGCCGCTAACGAGGAGGGTCAGGGTGGAGACATTAACAACTCTTCGTTTCCACCCCGACCACAGGACGTTGCTGACTCAGTTATCCAGGACTGGAGCTTTAAGGAGGCGGGAGGGGCAGGTCCGGCGTCAGCAGCCATGGACCAATCAGAAGACCAGCTCGGCTGTAAAGCTCACCCGGAAGAGGACAGCAGCGCGAAAGCCGGAGGAAGGAGCGGAGGAGAAGAGCGAGAGCGTGTGGGTCAGTGGAGCAGCGGAGTTGAAGAGAGGAGAGCGAGGAGTGTTGGAGTGGCGGAGGACGTGGAAGAGAGGAGAGCGAGGAGTGTTGGAGAGGCGGAGGACGTGGAAGAGAGGAGAGCGAGGAGTGTTGGAGCGGCGGAGGACGGGGAAGAGAGGAGAGAGAGGAGTGTTGGAGCGGCGGAGGACGTGGAAGAGAGGAGAGCGAGGAGTGTTGGAGCGGCAGAGGACGTGGAAGAGAGGAGAGCGAGGGACGGTGACCGGACTGACGAGAGTCGTGTCGGAGGGAGGAACCGAGAGCCAGGAGGCCAATGGCAACGCGAGTCGCCCCGCCACGTTTCAGGAGGAGCGTGGCTGGGAAAGGTACGGGACCGAGTCCTGGGGTTTGGCTTTTCACGTGGAGGGACTAACTAGTGGGAGACGGGGAGGTCACGGGGGTGTGAGTGTATAGTCTTTGAGGAAGCTCTTATTTTTCGTCTTTCTCCCCTCACACTCCTCTACGAGTATTCATTGTTTTTTTGGTGAATATAACGCGGTGACAGTCCCGGTGTTCCCCCACTCCCTTAGTCCTTCTCCCTTCTGGTTCCACGCTCATCATCCGCCGCTTCCGAGCCGGAAGCCAGAAAGAGACGTCGTGGGAGAGGAGGAAGACCGAGAAGAAACTATCGTGGATGGTTTCGCATGGTTATACCTATGACCTAAATAAAAACTCGAACCTACCCAGAACCTTGTGTATGGTGGCTCATTCTCCATAGGGGGGTCACATTACGACAGCCATATAATTGGGCAATGGAGGGCAGTGGCAGCACATCAGACCATGCATGGCAGGAGGGATGATGCTAGTCCATGGCTTCAGACAACAGAGGATAGGGAGGAGGTGGATGGGGCGGCAAGCTAACTGTTCAGAGAAGGTGGGTATTAGGAACTTTATTGTTTTTAAAATGTGTGTCTGTGCGAACTACTTAAAATATGAACAAGTATGCAGCATAATCTCACTTTTATTCAGGAAGAAGAGGACGTTTGTTACTGTGACTCCGGGCTCACTTGGCAGAAACACCCCCTGATCCTCCACCCCATCGCAAAATGTAATGCCCGTGAAAAGGGTAGGTGGACGCAGTGTTATATAGAACATAGTCCTGAGAGCACGATTGAAAATGAAAACTAGATATAGTATATGGTATAAACTATGTACCAAAAAGTGTGATATAAGATGAACCGGGGCGTGAAATATAATATGCAATACATTGTGCGCAATGACAGATTCATTGGAGAGTGCGAGATAGCACAGGCACTAGCGCGTGCTATGCGATATGCGGCTTTGGAGTGTAATATGCACAGGGCAGTGTTGTGTAACCTAACTAGTCTCTAAAGTTGTAATATAAAATATGTGCTGGGAAGTATAACGTTGCATATGCACTTTGACAAAGATATGGATCCCAGATTGCAATATGTATGGCATAGCACTGTGCGTTGTAACATAGGCATCGAGGAAGGCACGTTAGCTGGGGCAATATAACCCGTGCAAAGGCAAGTGTGGCATGACATATTCACGGGGTGGTGTTACAGTGCACATGGGCTAGAGAGTGTCATAGCGTACGCACTAGCTGGTGGAATACAATACAGAGGTGTGTGGCACTCGGCGGGCACTGGTGGGTGTAACACAGCATTGGGATCAGCCAGGAGCACGCTGTGACTCTCAAGTGAGGTTTGTCTCCTTTCCAGAGAGTAAAATAAAAAGTATTACACATCCGGCGGTGGATGTGTGTTTTATTAACCATGAGGGGGGTTTCTGCATAGTTTTGTCGAATTTTTGTTGAATCCTCTTTGAATGGCTTGGTGTGTGTGTGTATTAAATGTGCCCGTCAATAGCTACCCATATTTGTGTAAATAAACGACAAGGGTGTCTACTTGGAGAGTACCAACCGGTGGGGGCATCGGGATTAGGCACAGTAGGGCGTCAGACATGTCTGAGCTTCACTAGCGGTGTAAATACATTCCACGTGGATTCATTGTATGCATATTCGCCTTTTAATGAATATCACGCAAATCGTCATGGTGATAGGTACGTACGGTTTGTCCAGCATGTCCTAGGTGTTTCTATAAATATATTAAAAAAATAATAATAATAAAAAACAAAGGCCGGCCCCGGTGGATGGGGTCCCCGGGGCCATAAGTGGCCTGAGGAGGGGGGCAAAGCAGCCCCCCTCCTAAAGATTTTTTTTTTAAAAAGGCCATGACCCGGGGGTTGGGGTCCCCGGGGCCGATTTAGGCCTTGGGAGGGCCAAATGTATTTTTTTCAACAAAAATATTAGGGTGCAGGTCCTGGGGGATGGGGTCCCCGGGGCCAATAAATTAGAAAAAGAAGGGGGGCCACACAGCCCTCCTTGTTAAAAAAATAAAATAAATAAAAGACCGGCATTGTGCCGGAGGCCACGCCCCCTCCTTGCAGCACTCTGCAAACGCGCCCCCTGGCCAGTTGTAAGTTGGAGAATTAATTCCCCTTCAATACTGAGGGTCCCTGAGGACCAACTAGCCCAACAGGTATCTCCAGTATGCGCCAGGGAGTTGCGTTGCAGACAGGTGTTCTAAGGCCACGACCCTTTTTACACCTCTATGCAACGCAGCTCTGTGGTGCTTACTAGAGGTACCTAGTGGGCTAGTTTGACCCTAGGGACTCTTAGGATTCAAGGGGACTTAATCTCTCAACTTAGAACGTCCACAAGGCGCGTTTACACAGTGGTGAAGGGAGGGGACGGGGCCTGAGGTGACGTGTGCAAACACGCCCTGTGGCGCGTTTTAAGTTGGGGAAATAATTCCCTTTCACTCCTGAGGGACCCTGGGGGCCAACTAGCCCACCAGATGCTTCCAGTAAGCGCCACTGCTCTGAGTTGCAGAGAGGTGGTGCAGGCCGTGCCCCTTTTTACACCTCTCTGCAATGGCTCTTACTGGACGTACCTAGTGGGCTATTTTGCCCCTAGGGACACTCAGGAATCAAGGGGACTTAATCTCCCAACTTAAAAAACGGCCACAGGGCGTGTTTACACAGTGGGGAAGGGAGGGGACGGGGCCTGAGGTGACGTGTGCAAACACACCCTATGGTGCGTTTTATGTTGGGAAAATAATTCCCCTTCAATCCTGAGGGCCCCTGGGGGCTAACTAGCCCACCAGGTGCTTCCAGTAAGCACCACTGAGCTGCGTTGCAGAGAGGTGGTCCAGGCCGTGCCACTTTTTATCTATCTCTGCAACGCAGCTCTGTGGCACTTACTGGAGGTACCTAGTGGGCTAGTTGGACCCTAGGGACCCTCAGGATTCAAATGAACTTAATATCCCAACTAAAAACGGCCACAGGGCGTGTTTACACAGTGGTGAAGTGAGGGGACGGGGCCTGAGTTAACGTGTGCAAACACGCCCTGTGGCGCGTTTTAAGTTGGGGAAATAATTCCCCTTCAATCCTGAGGGACCCTGGGGGCTAACTAGCCCACCAGATGCTTCCAGTAAGCGCCACTGCGCTGCGTTGCAGAGAGGTGGTGTAGGCCGTGCCCCTTTTTACATCTCTCTGCAACGCAGCTCTGTGGCGCTTACTGGAGGTACCTAGTGGTCTAGTTGGACCCTAGGGACCCTCAGGATTCAAGGGGACTTAATCTCCCAACTTAAAACGGCCACAGGGCGTGTTTACACAGTGGGGAAGGGAGGGGACGGGGCCTGAGGTAACGTGTGCAAACACGCCCTGTGGCGCGTTTTAAGAGGTAGTTTTAATCCCCTGCCCTATTATATACTAGGGGCTTACAGAGGAGGTCATGCTAATCACAGGGGGACCCCAACGTATAGTGTTCCCTAGTGTATGTAGGTCTTTTCACTGTATTCTGAGTGTCTTTTAACATAGCACTGGCTCTAGGACTGGTTAGTCAGACTCAGTTACCACCAGTATCCGTCTGAAAAAGTTGAGGGTACAGGATGATTTTCCAACAAGGCTTCTTTCTGCTCTTCTGTTTGTTCTTTCTGCACGTTATCCTTCTTCCTGCACTTTTCTTAGTCTTTGAGGACTTCTGTTGCTTCTTTCTGCATTTTTTTTTTCTTTCTGTGCGTTTTTTCTTCTTTCTTCACATGTCCTATCTCTGTAGGCATAGTTAGAAATTAGCATTTAAAAAACCTTTGAAATTCCCTGAAAACACCATAGGTTTCAGGCACGTTATAGTTAGGAATTAGCATTTTAAAAACCTTCAAAATTCACTGAAAAAAACATAGGTTTCAGGGGCGTTATAGTTAGCTGGACTTTTCACTCGTACAAAACCATTTAAATTCCCCCGTTATAGTTAGTTCAGCTAACTATAACTCGCACGCCCGCAATGCACTGCTGATGACGTCACATATTACATCACTCATGACATGGTCAGTGACATCCCTCATGTCATCACTGATGACATCTCAAATGACATCACTGATGACATCATCCTTGTGATAGAGTGGCAGAACTCCTCTCCCCCTAATATAACCTTTGATACACACATTCAAAAATAGAAACTAACATTTTCAAAATAATGGACATACCAATACCAGTTACAACAACCTATTCAGCAATTCTAAGATCCACATACACATCCACTCATTCACCAACAGTCCTATACAGTCACTCATACATGTACTCACTCATCATATGTACTCATACGCCTATACATCCTGTTACACAGCGCCACTCATCCATAGAGTTACTCACACACATAGTCACTCATGCTAATAAAGAATCAAACATCCATATACTTGCATATACAGTTATACACACACCACCACACTTAATTCTACAGAAACTTACACATACTTAGTCTTTTAAACAATCACTTATAGAAACACATACTTCTTCATACAGGAACTCTTTCAATCTCTCACTCTCACATATACTCACTTATATACACCAATAGTCACATATACTAGTTTAAAACATATGTAGTTACTCACAAAGACACTATTGAGACAGTCATTCACTCACTAACACACACATGCACACACTCATCCACCCATACAGTCCTGCACACATGCTGTCTTCAACACATACAAACAGTGAGTCAGTCATTCATGCACCTATGCACTATGTAATACCCCCCACCGAACCATACAGACACTCAGACACTCATACTGATACTCAAAAAACCAACTAATAACCTATATAGACACTCATGTAGCTACTCACCAACCCATGCAGCCACTTATACCCAAAGTGAGAGACTGATACAGATATTAACATATTTAAACATTACTCACTAATCCATGTATTCACTAAGATACACTGAATCAGTCAGTTATACAATCAATGTTTCAAAAACAAATCATCCATTTAGACACTTATATACCCATTTATTCTTCCATCGACCTTGAGATATACATATATAAAACATATGTAATTTTCAGAAAAACACACATTCACTGGATGATGTCATCAGTGAGGTAATTTGAGATGTCATCAGTGATGTCATGAGTGATGTCTCTGACCATGTCATGAGTGATGTAATATGTGACGTCATCAGCAGTGCATTGCGGGCGCGCGAGTTATAGTTAGCTGAACTAACTATAATGGGGGAATTTCAATGGTTTTGTATGAGGGAAATGTCCAGCTAACTATAACGCCCCTGAAACCTATGGTTTTTTCAGTGAATATATATATATATATATATATATATATATTTAGAGAGAGAGAGAGAGATGGGAAGAGAGGACAGAGATTGTTATGTAAATTGTTTCAGGTATGTAAATACTAGCTTTTCATTATATTGGTATGTATTTATGTATGTAGCTGGCAGTATGTGCTTGTCTTCAATTTTCATCCACTGGAAGATAGTAAATCTGTCCCATCAGAGGCCTAGAGATGACTGATGACAAAATAATGTCCAATGTTTTCATAGTATTTTTTTAGTACATCTGTTTTTAGTTGTAAATAATGTTCTGGATTTTATTTTAATATGAGAGCTTTACTGTTACAGAAAACGATATATTGATTAATTAAGATTTCAAGCTTGTTATTTGTGGGAATGGAACGCCCGTATTTGTTCAGAGTTTCTAAAAAGAAATTAATCATGTTAATAAACATTCCTTTATGTATTTAATTATTAATATTAATAGAGGAACATAATATGGCTTGTAATAAAAAAAAAACTTTTTGCAAAGATCTGTAGCAAAAGACATTGCAAAAATGTGTGTGTGATATTCAAATACGTAGTGATACATTAGAATGCATTGTATACACATATTTGGTAAAACGCGTTGTAGGATACCATGTTGTTCTGACATGCCTTGTTACTATGATATTTGCTCCTTGGTGATGGAAGCAACATTATCTGTTACCCCCCTGCCTCAATCCAAATTTATGAACGTGTGTACCTTTGGTTTACTTGTACTGTCTCAAAGTAAGTATTCATTTTAAACTAAATTATACTTTGATTCTATCATTTATATCTGAGTATGGTGTTACATGCTTACCCTCTCATTCCTCAATCTTCACCTCTCTGCCTGACTGATAGCTTTATGCCTTTGCTAGTTTTCAGATACAATACTACAGGAACGTGCTGGGATTACTCTTTGCTGTCACTGAGGTAAATGAGAACCCCTTTCTGCTTCCAAACATCACCCTGGCTTTGAGGGTCTATGACTCCTGTCTGTCTGAGAAGAGAGCTGTGGAAGGGGTTCTTGCCATCCTCACTGGATGGGAGAAGCAGGTCCCAAACTTCTTATGCCAGCCTCTGTCCACTGTAATTGGCTTTGTTGGAGGTGGCACATCTTCCACTTCCATCGCAATGGCTTCGATACTAGACCGCTACAGTGTTCCTGAGGTATGAATTTTAATATGTTGTAAGAGTCTAATTCTCTTGGTCGTTGTTTAATTCTAGTTTGTCATTTTTTGTTGCATCTTTGTGTTTTCTGTGCAGCATAATCTTTAGAAGATTTATGGTAGAAGAAACAAAAAAAATATCACAGCACCATAAATCTCTGTGTACACAACGTAGATAAAAGGTACCATTTAAGGCCAAAGGAATTGTGTTTCTGTGGTTGCTTTGATATTGCTTAATAATCAACCTATCTTTGATAGTTCTTTCAAAGAGTCATTATACCTCAGTGGATATAGTCTTATTACAGCATGGGGGTGAAGGGTCATGAATGAAGCAAGGTTGTCATGACAGCTTTTCCCCCGGATGCAGATTGTGAGGTGCAGCATCTGTCAACAACAAGCCTGAAAATAACTATCCACAATGACGTCGCTCCGTGCCTCAACGGAGGACGCGGTCAGATCCACGAAGTTGCTTCGAACAACGCAGTTCCGGAAATACTACAAACAGACTCCTCACCATCACATTTCTAGTGAGCAGTGCTCTATCTTGTCTCAAAGAATAGGGAATAAGGTTATAGGAATGAACACTCACACAGTGCATCCCTCTACAATAGGCAGTCAGAGACACACAGGCTCGCCTTAAGGCATGCATTGCCTCTCCTGCGCACACATGTTTACTTTGTTTGTGTCAAGTTTGTTTTTATCTTTCACATGGTTTTGTTAAAGACACCTAAGTGACTTAATATTGTTTCTAAGTAAAGTGGTGGAGTGTCAAGTACTGCAATATCTCAATGGTTTGGATTTAAACTCCCTGCAAGTTGTTTGCTTTATTTTATCCAAAAGGATTGAAATGTTCTGGAATAAGCATGGGTCACTAAACTTGTTTGAAAAAAACACACTCAGGACCAGACCTCGGTCCCAGGACATCACTCTCCCCGGCAGCTCCGCGGCAATCTGCGTCGCCCCTGAAGCCAGCCAGCCCTCCGTGGTAGGGTTCGTACCCACCCTGAGCCCGTTTTGTGCCTGAGTGTTACATTGTTGTGCTTGTGCTTGGTGTTTTCTTCGTAGACTTGAGTTGTTCGTGATTCTGTCTGTTGCCGTTTTTTCTTGGGTCTTCCTCGTTGCGCCCCCTCGTTGTGTTCTTGTTTTTTCCCGCCATTTTCATCCTATTTCCCGCCCGCTCCCGCCTCCCAGCTGCTCTTCCTTCCCCCCTCCCCTACAAATGCCGACCGCTGCACGGACACGCAAAGCGAGCGAAGCTGTGGGCATGCTGAAGGTGCATCTAAGGCAAGCCTGTCTGTCCCGGCCGTGCCTGGAGCGCACCTAGCGTCAGACCCCCTGGAACCGCGAACTCCATAGGACCCGACACCGCTACGATGCTAACAGCCTCCTTGCACTCAACGCCGGCTGAAACTCTAACTGCTTGCAGGCCATCCTTAAGCTCACTCACTGACCTTTCACCTGTCGCAGCTGCAGCTACACCAGCCAGCGCACACCAGCATGTCCTGCCCATCCCAACACCACAGGCCGCAACCATCTCAGCTGCATACTGTTAAACACCCGCTCAGTCCACAAGCACACCATCGAACTCTGGGACCTGCTCCACTCCTCCATCCCGGACGTCGCCTTCCTGATGGAGACCTGGATGAACACCTCCTCGGCACCGAACATAGCCATAGCCATCCCGGATGGCTGCAAGATCACACGCAGGGACCGGAACAACAACAAACCAGGAGGAGGAATCGCCATCATCCACCGGAACACCATCACAATCTCAACCAGCACCGTGGACACCCTCAGCATGGCCGAACACCTACACTTCCAGATCCACGTCAACAACAACACCACCCTCAGAGGAACCCTCATCTACAGACCCCCAAGACCCCGACCACAGTTCAACTAATCCATCACTGACCTCATCAGCACGCACGCCATTACCTCCACAGACTACATTCTCCTCGGAGACCTGAATTTCCACCTCGAGAACACTAACAACAGCAACTCCACAACACTGATCGACAACCTCGCCAACCTTGGACTCAAACAACTCATCACTTCTCCCACCCACTCCGCTGGACACATGCTTGACCCCATCTTCTCCGCCAGCAACCATGTCACCTTCAGCCACACCACTGAGCCCACTGGACTGACCACCACTGCATCCACTTATCCTTCGAGAAACACACCGCACACATTCAAACGCAACGCATCCCACACTGCAACTGGAAAAGAGTCACCGAAGACCAGCTCATCACCGCACTCGCTCGAGACCTTCCACCGAGCCCTCCGAGACCAACGCAGCAGCCCACAACTTCAGGCAATGGATCTATGACTGTGCCAACACCCTCACCCCGATCAAGAAACCCTCCAACAGGTGCACCAACACAAGAGCCATCTGGTTCAACACCGACCTCCAGAACTCCAAGCACACCTGCAGAAGACTTGAGAAGCAATGGCGCAATGACCAGACACCGGACAACCACGTAGCCCTCATGAACGCCAGACGCAAAAACCACCAGCTCATCTGATCTGCCAAAAGAACCTCCTTAAAGGAGTGTATCGACAACAATGCACACAACAGCAAAGAGCTCTTCAACATCATGAAAGAACTCGCCACCCCCAGCTCCAGCTCCAATGACGTATTGTTGTCACAAGAACTTTGCGACTCCCTGGCTTCCTTCTTTCACTGCAAGATCGCAGACATCCACAACAGCTTCAACAACCAGGCACCGACGACAGATGCCGACACCCCCGACCCAACACGCACCAAACACACCAACCTTCTGCTCTCCTGGAACAACATCAACAACAAAGACACCCTCGAAATCATGAACACCATCCACTCCGGTTCACCTTCCGACCCCTGCCCCCACCACATCTTCAACAGGGCAAGCTCCATCATCGCAACCCAACTCCGAAAGATCATCAACATTTCCTTCGAGACCACCACCTTCCCAGAGAGCTGGAAACTAGGGGTGGGCGGAATTTGCGGAATTAACCTCCGCAAATTATCGCGAGATTGCAGAAAATCTCCGCAAACACGCCGGAAATATCGCGAAGATGCGGAAGTGTTTTTGCCGCCTGTTCGCGGTATTTTTTGCGTGTTCGCGGGTCGCCAACTTACCCATGCGGTCGCTCATGGGCGCGGCCATCTTGTTTTCACTTGTCCCGCCCTCTGGCGTTGTTTACTTCCTGTTCCGGGTCGCGCATTGCATGTTCGCGGTCGATATTTCCTGTTCGCGATCGCTTTTACTTGATCGCGTTGCTTTTTGCTTGCTCAGGGAGAAAATATCGCGCGAACTTGCCCACGTGGTCGCAACGGGCGCGGCCATCTTGTTTTCCACTCTATTGCATGGTTCTGGGGCCTGATTTTCAATCCTCCCTAAATCTTTTCAATCCTTTGTTTATAGCCACTTTTTTCGGATCTTTATTACTTATTATTTCTCTAACTATTTTCCTGCCTCTATATTTTTGGTTTTTGTGTACCTTTTTTTTTGTTTTTTAGCTACTTTTTCTCTGTGTATTGCCTGCTATTTATTTCCTTTACTCCTTTATTTATTTTACCTTTTCTTTCCCGCCCCGTCCCCAGAACCATGTCCAAGGGCAGGGCTGTTCGCCGGCGCAGCCAGAGCCGCGACCGCCTTCCTTGCGGAAGGCGGCGCCCACAAGGGGTGCATGCACGGGCCTTATTTGGGGAGGCGGAGTTGGCTGCACTAATTTTCTTTGTGCAGCGCCACCTCCCCTCAACCCTGGCAGCAGGTGGCAGGCCTGGGTCCGGGTACGGCCTCCGGGAGCGTCGGCAGCGGTGGGGGAAGGTGCGCCGGGCAGTGTCTCGCATCTCTGGGGTCCGGCGCACCCAGGCACAGCTGACGCACCGGTGGTCCGACATCCTGGACCGTGAGCAGGACCTGCTGGACCTGCTAGGAGTGGAGGTCCCGGGGCTTGGTGAGTACCTATTTAATTATTACAACTTTGTGTCTGTTCTTCTGCTCTATGTTATATATTGCGAATATCTTTTTTTCCTTCCAACCAGATAGAATGTTGCTGCTTGCAATACATTCCAGGTTAATAATGTTTAAAAGTCTTCTGTGATTATGACACAGGTGCTCTTCTGCGCTACTACTAATCTTACTTGTTTGCAGCTTTGCGTTTGCGCTTGCTTAGCGTGATTCTTTACGAGTTTATTTTAGAGAAATTAAGTTACGTAATGCTACAGTGACTCATGTCCACTCCTTACTTTGTCCTGTCACTAATAGATAGGGGCGGATTGATACATAGGTTTAGGTACTTTGTATGAGCTTCTAATTGGTTAGTGGTATGCGTGATGCCCCCTCACTCAGTTACGTGACGTGCTGCTAGTACGCCAGTCTTTAGAACCTTTCTAGTTTGTTCAATGAGTGGAGGTAGGCTTTGCAGTTACTTAGCAGTAGCAGATGAGCATCAATCAAACCAAAATTGTGTATATACAAAAAATGTAGTCATGTTAATGTGTCCTCCATGATTGGATCATACACATTGCTGAGGAATACAGTCGAAATGCATACTTAATGTACAATTGGCATGCCTGGAATAGGTGGGCTAGGTTGGGTGGTAGGTTGTACTAATACT
The DNA here is from genome assembly GCF_964204655.1 of Triturus cristatus. Taxonomy (NCBI): domain Eukaryota; kingdom Metazoa; phylum Chordata; class Amphibia; order Caudata; family Salamandridae; genus Triturus; species Triturus cristatus. Next base: position 1,126,819,207 of record NC_140588.1, on the reverse strand, counting down.
TAGGCTTACTTGTAACTTAGTTTTCTGGAATCAGAATGGAAGAATGGATTACTGTTGATAAATAGTAACTTAAGTAGTCGAACTGCGAATCCCCCGATATTACATGTTGACCAGATGAGATCGGTCAATGTAGTTATTGCAATTGTTTAGATAAGTGTTTTTTGACCGTTGTTGAAAAAAATTGTATTTGCTTAAGTTGACACCATCCATCAATGTTTGTCTTTCTTATATCTTTCCTGTTCATCAGCACCCAGGGGCAGACGGGCAGGGACTGGGCAGTCGGCGGGACAGGAACACCACGAGGAGGACACCGCTGAGGGCTCCTCTGCTGGCCCCAGTAAGTCTTCTTGTTTTTAATAATATTTCTTATTCCATAACTTTTACTGCCCCATTTCTCCCGAACTATAGTGTGTTTCCAAATGCTATTTTTTTACCACCAATTATCCTTCGATCTGTACGGTTTCAAAAAGCTTATCCCTGCCTCCGCTACGATGACTGAGTACTACTACATACTATCAGTCTGTCTGTCTGTACTGTAGTAGCTAGTCTTGCCCAGTGGCACTCTTTGTGAAAGGTTGTAATATAAAACTCATATTCACCAGTAGCTCGTACAATCCGTTGGGTCGTTGTCTTGTACTACTTTTTACTCTTGTTGATGTTTAGGCTTTGAAAATTCACAGCAACAGCCCTACCAGATTTCTTAATATTTTGATATGATACCCTATAGGACATACAACTGTTGTAGGGATCTTGCACATACATTTGCACCAGAAAATAGGATGTTGGTGATGGTAGGTTGGACCTTCCTTGCACACCTCAATCAGAAATTCCGCACCCACCACAATTCCACTGCTTGACTATAGTACTGTCTTGTCATACCTATTAGGTCTCGGAACCCTCCCCCCAAGACAACCAACAAGTAGACAACCCAGAACATTAACACACCCAACCTCTGTCGTGGAAGCAATTCACATGCACACCCTTACTTTAATTTGCTCAATCGTGTAAGTTAGTCCACTCCACACCAAATACCACGAAGTCTATGTAAGTTTAAAATTTTTATTTCAATTTGAGAAGGTCTGTACACTGTTATCTTAGCAGCACCAACCGGCAAATCAATAACATTAAAACAAAATACATTGTTACACTAATACAGTTGGGAATTAAATCATGATAACTGAAGTGGTGGAAGGCAGCACCACCATCCCATAGCAATTTAGTTTATATACATTTATAAATGAAGATGTGAGTGAAGGGACCCCTCACCTCAGAAGAACCTAGTACTGGTAGTTGGTGCATCGTTCAGAAGCTCTGGTTCGTAGAAGCGAATCTTGCGTCTGTAATGCGAAAAAAGAAATGGTGTGCGTTAGTATATTGCAACTTGCAAGCATTTCTCAGCCGTGCCAAAAAGTGTAGCATCTATGGATAAGCAATATGGACTAACAGTAACAGTAGTACACCAGTTCTTCCTAAAAAAGTGGCTGGTTAATGTTTGTTGACCGCCTGTACGCAGCGCGTAGACTAGACAGTAGCAGTGTGAGGCAGGTCATGTGGGCTCAAAGGTGTCTTAAGAAGCTGCAAGGTAAAGGTAACGTCACATGTGCATGGCTAGGGCTAATCAAGCAAATGCTACAATGATCATATAACTTAGTGTCTACTCTACTACTACCTGATTTGTACTAGTGATTTATGTTAGTATTAACTCATTTTTCAACCTTGCTACTGATCAATAGGGGGGAGGTGTATATGTTGCCTAATAAATGTGTAATGTTTTCTAGGCGCACTACCGACCACCATTGCTGGGGCCAGCGAAGGCGACGCCGAGGGCGAGGATGCGGCAGTTGCAGATAGCAACGGAGGGGGAGTGGCAGCACCAGTGGCAGGCGGTGGTAAGTTAGATTCATAATCTTTAACTATTGTTGAACTTGACAGCACACTCACTGCAAAGGTGTACTGTATGTCTATGTATACTGTAAAGTTGTGAATTAGGGCCCCATTAGGATGGTGGGCGTATTGCCCCCGCCGGGCTGGCTGGAATTCACTGCCGTCACAGCAGGGGCAAACCTCCCGCCATCCCTGTAGAAAATATTCAGACATGTCTAGGCGGAAAAGGGTTCAATATGGCGGTGGTGTCTCTCTCACCACACCGGCAGCCATATAATCTGCATTTTGGAATGCCTTTGCGTGGCGGCATTACCGTCCGCCACGGAAAGGCATGCACACATTGCAGAGTATGCTTGGGGGCCCCCATGGAGGGTACCTACCGATGCTATGGTACCCCCCGACTTTCAAAGCAAAACGTGACAGGCTCCGTGCGAGGCCCGTCATGTTTTGCTTGGAAAAGCAGCACAACATTTTAGCATTGCTTTCAGCAAAGCCAACCAGAATTTAAAATTAAAATAACAGGGTGCGCCCGCCACTGTGCCGGGCGCATCATCCTAATTAATTGTCCCCACGGGACCCCCACCCTTTTTAGCAGTCGGATGGCGGGCGGACAAAGTCCGCCCGCTATCCGATGTCGTAAGTAAGTATGAGTTCTTGGGGACGTTTGAAGAGTGAACTAGAAGACTAGAATTCCCTTTAATTGGTATAGGACTAGGAGCCAGAGTATTGAGTAACCAATGGCCTCATCTATCTGATTTCAACTCCGCTTTGAAAGTTTTATGGAGAAGAGCACCTGGTGCACTGTTCAACTAAAAAGTGTAAGACAGGTGGAAGGAAGAAGGACGGGCGACATTTAAAATGTTATGTACTACTGTGCTTTATTTTATAGTGCTACTCTACCATGCCACTATGTGTATAAATAATTACCTTGTCCTACTGTTTTATTAAGACTATATTTTACAATTGTCGTGTTTTTTTCTTTTTGATACACAGCTACTCCGAAAATCAACCGCAAGGAGTTGGCCGCCAAGGCACGGCGCCGGAAGCTGGAGGCAATCCAGCAGGAATACCGGCGGCTGGTGGTCCTAGCCGAGGAGGAGGAGGAGAGTGCAGCAGCAGTTGAAGCCTCCTCCAGTGCCCCGGGCCCCAGCCACCGCCCTCCAGCGGTACGGCGCCACCGTCTGGCGGCTGCCCGCCGCCACCGTGCCATCTCCGGTGCCCCCCCCCACTGTGGTTGCAACTGCCGCGGCCTTAGACGCCGCGTCGCCCATTTAGAGGACCAGATTCGTGTCCTCCTCCAGTCCCGCCCCACCAGTTAGTCCCTGTCACTGCCCCTTTTTTAATTCCTGTTTGTTTCCTCACTCGTTTGGGCGTTCTCTATTTCTATGGACAGTCGTTGGGGTTAGGGAGGGGGGTGGGTCAGCTTTTGTGGGTTTAGTTTATTTGTTAGGGTCAATTAAATATATTTTTCTATGTTACATGCAATGTTGTTAATGTTTTGTAGGTGGGGTAACTGTTTTACATCACACTGTTTCTTTGCTGGTGCATGGCCGCCCATAGCGTGTGTTTGATTTCAATAATTTGCTGACTGTATAAGACACAAACAGATAGATGCGACACACCTCACTCATTGACTGGTCCTACTATGCATTCTTTGGAGTGGTGTTTGAAACTGACATCATTGACATGTCCATTATTGATTCTGCCTCCCCCAAACTTCTCTCTTACCGGTGCTTGATGTTTATGTCCAACTGTGGCACAGCACTGGCTGCATGGTGAAGATGGTTTCCTTTTTCATACATGCCATGATTGGGGTGGTGGTGGTAGTATAGTAGTAGTATACACTGGCAGGGTAGCAGCATTTCCAAAAAAAGAAAAGGAGATAGTCAATCGCCTTTGAGAGACTGTTAGAGGAGTAGTTGAATGAAGTACATCACAGAATTTACCGAGCAACAATTATATGTTCAAATATTTGACAAAAAAAATGAATGCTGGATATTATGAGGATAGCCTACTAGACAGAGTTACAAACTATAGTTTTGTCGACTTGGCTATGCCTACAGTCTAACAGTTAGTGCTGTATATGAGGAATGACAACAAACAAATCAAATCAATGCCGGCAATTCATGCTGAGGTATATGTTCCTTTGTTAAATAAAATAACCTGTGAAATATCCTACTCATGGGTGGGCAAGCAGAAGAAGATCATCGCTCTGCATTGAAATTGAAGTAGTGTTGCTTTCACCACATCCGCCCCAGCAAGTGTGTGATTAAGTATTGGTGTACTTTTAATTTAGTTACACCTCGACAATAAGTCACACAGCCCGGGGGAAGAGGGTTAGGGTCCGTTGATTGGATGGGAAGGGGGATTTTGGGAAAGGTTTGACATAGAAAAACAGTATGCATACATAGACAAACAAACGACAATCATTGAAGACTACCATACCATATCCATTCCATATGTTAAGGTATAAAAAAGGAAATGCATGCATGATGAGACCCGGATTACATACACTTCTATTTCTTGTTCTTGTTCTGTTCCGGCCTTAAAACTTTAACAGATAGCAAATAGAAATTTTAAATATTGGTAGTGAAGAATCGTAAACACAGAGAAAACGTAATGATGATTGATAATAACAACTCCAAGAACACACTGTTGTAAAGAATGTATACAAGATATTAATCAAATTTTTTAAAAGAAGTGAAAAGTGGATACTGTTACTGTCTTATCCTGGTCAAAAATGTGGACTGGTTTTTTGCATCTCGGCATTCCTCTTGCTCCTCTCGTCCATCAATCTAGGGTGTGTCGCCTCACCACTCGCCACTGCCCGGCTGGAATAAAAAGGTGATTGATTGGTAAGGTAATTAATATGCATTGTAATGTTTTACAAAGTTTTGGACAAGGCCCGGCCTGTAATTTTAGATTGAAAACCAAAGGGGATATTCAGAAAGAAAGTGAAAACAAATGCACAAGTGATGGTGTAGTGCAACAAGAACACTTTCCGAGGTGGCATGTATGCATATGCATCATCTCTACTGTAGTCTGTTTCCAGCATAGACCTTCAACAGTAACAGGAGAGATCAGGCCCACAGTGCTTACCATTAGCACATCCTACGTTACCACTTTAGAGTCCTTTTTTTTTTCTCTCAAAGAGTTGGACAAACGCAAAGCACATTATCCATTCCAGACATAGCATTTTACAGTTAAAGTTAGTAAAATCAATGCACTGCAGTCATCCCACCGCTACACTCTATTCAACTTCTACACAGACATTTGGGTGTGCTGTGGTTGTGGTTCACGTGTTTACCTTTAGGCTTTTCCGTTTTATGCCACTCATGAAACATCCTCCTGACTTCATCATCAGCTCTGATACTTCTACTGACTGAAGATCGGCCTGCAGTACAAGTGTAATTTTTAGAACACAACAAGAGTAGAAATATAAATATTACTGACTTGAGTCATTCTTTATTGTGTACAGAAAGATAGATTAACACTAGTACACTTTGACATCATTCACTTTGTGCACAACAAACAACGCCAACACAAAGATCAATAGCTCAGAGTCAGGTGTCCAATGCATGCCATTAATTATCATCATTTATTACCTGTTACTTCTCATCTTAAGTTAACGGGCCGTCTCTTTCGCCATCATCATGACGGACGGTGCTGTTTAAGTCACAGTCATTTGCATTGCGCAGCAGATTGAGTGAGTGCCCTTCCTGTATTGAATTAAAAGCAATGTATCACCAAGATGCAGGAGAGAAGTACACATTTCTTGTTTGCCAGAAGAGGAAAATTAGTAATTACTAGTGTGTTCTGTAGAAAGTTGATTAGTGGCAGTGCACAATTACATCAATTCATGCGAAACACACCACAAAATCTACATCATTCAGTCTGCTATTCTGCGGCCAATGCATGGCATCAATCATTACCTGTTGCATCTCATCTCGTTAACGCTGCAGGCCGTCTCTTTCGCCATCATCATGATGGACGGTGCTGTTAAGTCACAGTCATTTGCATTGCGCAGCAGATTGAGTGAGTGCCCTTCCTGTATTGAATTAAAAGCAATGTATCACCAAGATGCAGGAGAGAAGTACACATTTCTTGTTTGCCAGAAGAGGAAAATTAGTAATTACTAGTGTGTTCTGTAGAAAGTTGATTAGTGGCAGTGCACAATTACATCAATTCATGCGAAACACACCACAAAATCTACATCATTCAGTCTGCTATTCTGCGGCCAATGCATGGCATCAATCATTACCTGTTGCATCTCATCTCGTTAACGCTGCAGGCCGTCTCTTTCGCCATCATCATGATGGACGGTGCTGTTAAGTCACAGTCATTTGCATTGCGCAGCAGATTGAGTGAGTGCCCTTCCTGTATTGAATTAAAAGCAATGTATCACCAAGATGCAGGAGAGAAGTACACATTTCTTGTTTGCCAGAAGAGGAAAATTAGTAATTACTAGTGTGTTCTGTAGAAAGTTGATTAGTGGCAGTGCACAATTACATCAATTCATTCATGCGCAACACACACAACAAAATCTACATCACTCAGTCTGCTTTTCTGCGGACAATGCATGGCATCAATCATTACCTGTTGCATCTTATTTTCAGTTAATGGCCAGTCTCTCTCGGCTCTGAAGGAGGATAGCTATAGAAGTCATCAGATTCATGGTCCACTTGTTTTGGAAGGACGAGGAAAGTTTGAATTTGTTGTTACCATCATCCAATCATCATTCATGAGGGAAATGGAATTGACCAGGAGATGCAGTATGATCGAGCGGAGGAGCTGGATTCTGAGGACTGTAGTGTCAAATGGCAGACACCTGAAACTTGTATCTTAAATTAGAAGATTAGAAGACGGTGATAATGCATTGGTTGCGATTCACAAGTTTATAACCGGAACAACAGACACAAACAAAGGGGGAAAAAAGGGAGGAAGACAGTAAGTGCGAGCCTAATTGTCAGGGAAGTATAGCTCGTCCTCAAACTCTGGGGGATCTTCCAGTAGTAGGTAATCATCTGACACAATACTACCGTCACCTGAGCCGCTGTCCTCATCTTCCTCTGTTGATTCATGCATTGTGTAATTCGGTGGTATGAAGTGCTGATTCATTTTGATCATTGTTAACCTCTCCACGTTTTTGGGAGATAGACTGGTCCTTCTCAAGGTTACAATGGAACCAGCAGCACTGAAAACACGTTCGGAAGAGACACTTGCGACAGGGCAAGCCAGATAGCTTATCGCCAGCCTGCTGAGCTGTGGCCATTCAGACCTTTTCCTATACCAATACTGCACTGGGTTTTGATCAACGTACACCTCTGTTGGATCGTCCAGATAGGCCTGGACCATCCGCTCAATGTTCAGGGTTGCTGCTGGTAAGCTTTTGTGCTGTTTTTTCTGTGCATCAGCACTGTGCTTACGGCCCATCTTTACATACCAATCTGATAATGATTGTACTCGGCCGAATGATCCAGTTATTGTTTTTGTAGTCGATGGTGATGGTGAGTGTTGCGATTGTGAGCCAACCGCACTGCCCTCAGCCGACGAAGTTGCACTTGATTCTGCATGGCCTGCTTCAGTATCAGTACTTGTTGTGGGTTGATGTGGCGGGCTTTTAATTAGCAGCCCTTCGTTTTCAAACTTGATGGCTGCTTCAGCTATACAACTTTTGTAGCGGGCAACATCAGTGTCGGAAAAAGAACGGAATAGTCCTAATTTTGCACGTGGATCCAGAATTGTGGCACAAATGTAATGGTCTTGTGACAAAATTTTATTTTGTATCCTTACATTTTCTGATAAGCGCCTGGATAAGCTCTCCACCAAGTCATGGGCTTGCCTTCTGTCCTCTACACCTTTGTAGGATTCAGACACATTATTCAGCTCATGCTCTAGCATTTGCAACAATGGGATCGCTTGGCCCATTGTACAGTCCTCCTTGCTGACTTCACGTGTGAAGACCTCAAAAGGAGACAGCATCTCAGTCAGGCATTGAATTAGGGTCCATTGCTCCCTCTGAAGGGTCATGCCTTTAACACTAGCATCACTGCCTTTGTACCAGACATAATCATTGAGTGACCTGTGCTGTTCGTACAGACGATCAAGCATGTAATACGTTGAGTTCCAACGTGTTGCCACCTCCTGGATGAGTGCCTTGACTGGCACCCTACGCTCACGTTGGAAGATCCTCAGCTGCTTCCGAGCTTTAAAAGAATGGCTGAAATGAGTGCATATTCTTCGGCAGATGGACAGTAAATTGCTTACTATGGGTTCTTTTTTCAGAAAGTCTTGCACTATAATGTTTATGCAGTGTGCCAAACACGGAACCCTGAAATAGGAACCAAGTTCCATGGCCTTAAGTACATTACTGCCATTGTCTGTGGCAACAAAACCAATACCAAGCCCTCTGGGCTGCAGCCATTCCAAAACCTTGGTGCGAAACTCTTCTAAAATGTTTTCAGCCGTATGAGATTTCTCCATGGCGAACATGGCTACAGTTGCATGTTTCCGAGTACCTTCAAAAATCGCAGCTGTGTCAACAACACCTCGTGCAGATAGTAGATCTTTAACCCCCACAAAAGAGATCCAGTGTGCAGTGATACACATGTAATCTGTGGCTTGGCAACTGGTCCACATGTCTGTTGTCAGGTGGATATTGTGCACAGCACTCTTCTGCAAAGCTTGTCCAACCAATTCCAGTACATCATGATGTAGTGCCGGAACAGCAATTCTTGCGAAATAGGACCGGCTTGGAACTTTCCATTTCGGGCAGATGGCAGACACAAATTCAAGGAAACCCACCCCTTCCACAAATGAAAAAGGAAGAAGGTCCAGCGCTAACATTTTAGCCAGCTTCGCATTGTACAATCGTGCCGTTGGGTGGTTGCGTTGGAACTGCCCCTCCAACCTAAACATGCTGTCAATGGTAGGCTGGCTTACTTTCCTTAGTGGTGCCATTAACCCACTAAGGCTCAACGACACAGATTGTCTCATTGAGGTACTCGCCGCCGGTCGCCTTGGTGTCTCACCCACACTCTGAGTATGGCTCTTACTGCGGTGCCACTCTGATGTTACTGAGGAGGATGTGGGCGTTACCACTGCAGTGACTGCACTACTGGAGACAGGGCTAGAAATGCCTCCCTGTTCTTCACCTGCCACCACAATAATATCGCTCCCTGATTCCTGACCAACTTCAAAGGGTTTAGTTTTCCTACTTTCTTTTAACTTAAGTAGGTGATCCTCCCACACAATAGTGTGGTGTGTTCTGAGATGACTTGCTTGTCCTCCGGTACCATAGTTTGTACCAAGCTTACCACGCCGAACACCTTGCCGACAAATTGCGCATATAGCAACGTTCTCCTCCTTGGCGCTAACAGAAAAGAAGTCCCAAACTGGGGAGGAGAACTTTCTGGCACTGCTGGATGTGCCACTTTCAACACCAGATGAACTTGAGGGGGTCCTTGAAAATATGTGACCCTGTCCACCTACACTGTGACTTTTACTACCACTTCCTACTGAGGTGGTTGAGCTGGATGTAGGTCCCTGCCGGGCCTTGGAAAATATGGCAGCTGGAGGTAGTGGTGGTGTAACCTGTGTTGGTGAGATCCGTGCTGCATCCCGCTCAGTAGCAGCCTTTCTGGATAGGGTTAGAATGTCGGTCTCCAATCCCTTTGGGGCGGGAGTAATGTGCGTGATGACTGGCTCGTCTTCATCAACATCATCACCCCCCTCTTCTACATCTACCTCCATAACTCTCAGTTTTTCTGGGACCTTCCTTTTCAGAAGCAATGTCTTGTGGCGTACTTCACTCTCAGACCGAGCTGGTGGGACCCAAGTGTCATCACGATCATCAGAAGCGGGGCTTGAAGAAGAAGATGATGGACTAAGCCTCCTTTTCCTTGCTGGTGGTCTGGAAGACAATAGATGTTCTGGAACAGTGGTTTGACTTCGCTCCGCTTTGTCTGCAGGAAGCTCGATTTCCTGAAATGCCCCTACGTCAGGAGCAACAACTACTATGGTGGGCTGTTGTGGCGGCTGCTGCTGTTCTGGTTGCGGCGGCTGCTGCTGCTGGTCTGGTTGCGGCGGCTGCTGCTGCTGGTCTGGTTGCGGCGGCTGCTGCTGCTGGTCTGGTTGCGGCGGCTGCTGCTGCTGTTCTGGTTGCGGCGGCTGCTGCTGCTGTTCTGGTTGCGCCGGCTGCTGCTGCTGTTCTGGTTGCGCCGGCTGCTGCTGCTGTTCTGGTTGCGCCGGCTGCTGCTGCTGTTCTGGTTGCGCCGGCTGCTGCTGCTGTTCTGGTTGCGCCGGCTGCACACTGATCTGCTGAGTTTGCGCCTGCGTTGAACTTGATTGTGTACTACTTTGCGGTAATGACATTTCTTCAACACCGCTGCCCGTTAGTAGACTGGCTACCTCTGCGACAGTAAAGCCCTTGGGCCTAGGTTGGTGGGGTTGCTGGACCGCTGTGCTGCTCCCAGCTTGGTTCCCGGACAACGCTTTGGTGCCAAAAAAAACCTTGGCCGGCACACCACCAGTCGTGGTTAATGGCACTTCCTTTTTCTGTTCCTTCTTCTCACCAGCAACTTTCTTGGTACTGGACCTGGTACCTTTCTTTGGGGCCATCTTATTCCGACGTCAGGCAGGAGGCAGATGCACAACAAGTTCTGGTCACACGTGGGCGTGATGCGCAGCAGGACTTCTGTCTGGCTGGCAGTACAACGGGTAGCCAGGTGATGCCGATGACACCTCCTACTCTGTCTTTTGTGCACCTAAAAGCAAAGAAGACAGGAGAAGAACATCAGTGAAATGTTGCATTTGTTTTTGTGGTTCAGTTACTTAGTACTGTACTAGTGCAAACAAAAGATAGTCTAGCCATTTATGAATTTTTTTTAACTAGAGCTATGTTATACTACTAGTACTGTGTACAGCCACACTACACTCTCAGGAAGGTGATGTCTAAAAATTCAACAGATCACATAGAAAACACTTGATCAATAAAGCTGTGGCTACCTGCTCTGGTAGCAGTGGATGAAAGCAGGCCTGTTGGCAGACAAGGCCAGGCAAGCTTGCAGGCCTAGGCCTCAAAATGGCCACCAGCAACATGGCGAGCCCCAACAACATCAGCAAGGCCACCCCAAAATACACACTTCCCCAACTCAATCCAATGGCATCCATGCCCAAAATGATGTCTAAAATCAACAGAACACACAGAAAACAGTAGATTACTAAAGCTGTGGCTACCTGCTCTGGTAGCAGTGGATGAAAGCAGGCCTGTTGGCAGACAAGGCCAGGCAAGCTTGCAGGCCTAGGCCTCAAAATGGCCACCAGCCACATGGAGAGCCCCAACAGCATCAGCAAGGCCACCCCAAAATACACACTTCCCCAACTCAATCCAATGCCATCCATGCCCAAAATGATGTCTAAAATCAACAGAACACACAGAAAACAGTAGATTACTAAAGCTGTGGCTACCTGCTCTGGTAGTAGTGGATGAAAGCAGGCCTGCTGGCAGACAAGGGCAGGCAAGCTTGCAGGCCTAGGCCTCAAAATGGCCACCAGCCACATGGCGAGCCCCAACAGCATCAGCAAGGCCACCCCAAAATACACACTTCCCCAACTCAATCCAATGGCATCCATGCCCAAAATGATGTCTAAAATCAACAGAACACACAGAAAACAGTAGATTACTAAAGCTGTGGCTACCTGCTCTGGTAGTAGTGGATGAAAGCAGGCCTGCTGGCAGACAAGGGCAGGCAAGCTTGCAGGCCTAGGCCTCAAAATGGCCACCAGCCACATGGCGAGCCCCAACAGCATCAGCAAGGCCACCCCAAAATACACACTTCCCCAACTCAATCCAATGGCATCCATGCCCAAAATGATGTCTAAAATCAACAGAACACACAGAAAACAGTAGATTACTAAAGCTGTGGCTACCTGCTCTGGTAGTAGTGGATGAAAGCAGGCCTGCTGGCAGACAAGGCCAGGCAAGCTTGCAGGCCTAGGCCTCAAAATGGCCACCAGCCACATGGCGAGCCCCAACAGCATCAGCAAGGCCACCCCAAAATACACACTTCCCCAACTCAATCCAATGGCATCCATGCCCAAAATGATGTCTAAAATCAACAGAACACACAGAAAACAGTAGATTACTAAAGCTGTGGCTACCTGCTCTGGTAGCAGTGGATGAAAGCAGGCCTGCTGGCAGACAAGGGCAGGCAAGCTTGCAGGCCTAGGCCTCAAAATGGCCACCAGCCACATGGAGAGCCCCAACAACATCAGCAAGGCCACCCCAAAATACACACTTCCCCAACTCAATCCAATGGCATCCATGCCCAAAATGATGTCTAAAATCAACAGAACACACAGAAAACAGTAGATTACTAAAGCTGTGGCTACCTGCTCTGGTAGCAGTGGATGAAAGCAGGCCTGCTGGCAGACAAGGGCAGGCAAGCTTGCAGGCCTAGGCCTCAAAATGGCCACCAGCCACATGGAGAGCCCCAACAACATCAGCAAGGCCACCCCAAAATACACACTTCCCCAACTCAATCCAATGCCATCCATGCCCAAAATGATGTCTAAAATCAACAGAACACACAGAAAACAGTAGATTACTAAAGCTGTGGCTACCTGCTCTGGTAGCAGTGGATGAAAGCAGGCCTGCTGGCAGACAAGGCCAGGCAAGCTTGCAGGCCTAGGCCTCAAAATGGCCACCAGCCACATGGCGAGCCCCAACAACATCAGCAAGGCCACCCCAAAATACACACTTCCCCAACTCAATCCAATGCCATCCATGCCCAAAATGATGTCTAAAATCAACAGAACACACAGAAAACAGTAGATTACTAAAGCTGTGGCTACCTGCTCTGGTAGTAGTGGATGAAAGCAGGCCTGCTGGCAGACAAGGCCAGGCAAGCTTGCAGGCCTAGGCCTCAAAATGGCCACCAGCCACATGGCGAGCCCCAACAGCATCAGCAAGGCCACCCCAAAATACACACTTCCCCAACTCAATCCAATGGCATCCATGCCCAAAATGATGTCTAAAATCAACAGAACACACAGAAAACAGTAGATTACTAAAGCTGTGGCTACCTGCTCTGGTAGCAGTGGATGAAAGCAGGCCTGCTGGCAGACAAGGGCAGGCAAGCTTGCAGGCCTAGGCCTCAAAATGGCCACCAGCCACATGGAGAGCCCCAACAACATCAGCAAGGCCACCCCAAAATACACACTTCCCCAACTCAATCCAATGCCATCCATGCCCAAAATGATGTCTAAAATCAACAGAACACACAGAAAACAGTAGATTACTAAAGCTGTGGCTACCTGCTCTGGTAGCAGTGGATGAAAGCAGGCCTGCTGGCAGACAAGGCCAGGCAAGCTTGCAGGCCTAGGCCTCAAAATGGCCACCAGCCACATGGAGAGCCCCAACAACATCAGCAAGGCCACCCCAAAATACACACTTCCCCAACTCAATCCAATGCCATCCATGCCCTAAATGTGATTGAAAATGAAATATATTCAAAAAACAAAAGGAACAGTTGCTTCATCATGCACACACACACCCATGAGGCCATGCCCATGGCTAGCTCGGGCCTACTACTACAACCCACAAAATTAAAATAAATTAAAAAAAAAAAAAAGGAATGATGATAATTAATTATCAAAAATAAATTGTAGTTACACAACAACTGCAATGCCCACAATCAAACACAACAACCACTTACTTGTAAAATATCCTATTCCAAAAATCCTGAAATCCAATTGCAATGATGCAGCAGACAAAAAGAGAGATCTTTCCAGCTCCAAATCCAAAGGCAGAATGAGCAGGAGATGGACAAAGCACTGGGAGGAGCCTGCTGGACAGGAACAGGAAGTTGGAGAATCTGTGTCACTTCCTCCCTCTCTCCACTTTGTAAAAAAAAAATGAATCCTGGAGTCCTTGCACAAAAAAGGAAAGCCAAATGTGAATGTAAGGAGTTCTTTTCATCCAAAATCAGTATTTGCAGATGGTTTCATGCTGCTAGAGCCGATATTCCTCTCCAAATTGTAAATTTTACATTGTTGAGTTCTCCAGCTTCACATTACTTCCGCCGGCGTGTCGAAAACGATATGATCGCGTTCTCTTCTTTGTCCCTGTCGCGTTGGATATGACGTGTTCGCGGTCTCTTTCTCCTGTTCGCGTTCGATTTCATGTGCCCGCGTCCTCATTCTCTGGCTCGCGATGTAGAATGACATGTTCGAGATCTCAATCTTCTCATACTCGCGCGGTGCATGATCGCGAGAAGAAATACCTGATCGCGCGACAAATGACGTGATCGCGTGAAAAATGACTTGAATGCGGCCGCGAACTCTCGCGAGACAGCGCAAAATGGCTACCAAAATCCAACATCTCGTGGAGAACGCGACCGGGTCAAGAAAACTTGTCAGAGAACGCAGGGATTCAGGTAAGGCGATCGCGCGCGCGCGAGAATGTATTGTTTTACAGCGCGAGCAAGAAAAAAATTATCGCTAAGCTGCGGAATGCGGAAATTTTGACATCTTCGCGCTTTCCGCGGAACGCGAGAATGCCAAAATATCGCAACTTCCGCGAACGGAACGGAATTTTGGCCCAGGCCTACTGGAAACACGCCGAGATCAACGCCCTCCTCAAGAAACCCAAGGTGGACCCAAGGGAGCTCATTAACTTCCGACCCATCTACCTGCTCCCGTTCCCGGCAAAGTCATTGGGAAGACCACCAACAGACAACTGACCCACTTCCTGGAGGAGAACAATATCCTGGACTCCTCTCAATCATGCTTCCACAGCAACCACAGCACCGAGACCGCCCTCATCGTCACCACTGACAACATCAGGACCATACTGGACAAGGGCGAGACCACGGCCCTCATCCTCCTGGACCTCTTGGCTGCCTTCTACACCGTCCGTCACCACACCCTGCGCACATGCCTCCATGGTGCAGGGATCCGAGGCAAAACCCTGGACTGGATAACCTTCTTCCTCACCGGCAGAACCCAGAGAGTCCGCCTCCCCCCGTTCTGATCTGAAGCCACCACATTCACCTGCGGCGTACCCCAAGGATCATCCCTCAGCCTGACCCTGTTCAACATCTACATGGCACCGCTCGCCCAACATTGTCCGAGCACACCACCTCAACATCGTCTTGTACGCCGACGACACACAGCTAATCCTCTCCCTCACCAAAGACCCGGCCATCGCCAAATCCAACCTCCACAAGGGAATAAAGGCCATCGTGGATTGGATGAAGACCAGCCGACTGAAAGTGAACTCAGACAAGAAGGAGGTCCTCATCCTCGGCCCCACCCCCTCCACATGGGACGACTCCTGGTGGCCGACCTCGCTGGGAGCTGCCCCAACACCCACAAATCACGCACACAATCTGGGGTTCATTCTGGACTCACTGCTCTCTCTGACCCAGCGAGTCAAAACCGTTTCATCCTCCTGCATCAACACCCTCCGAATGCTCCGCAAGATCTACAGATGGATCCCCACCTAAACCAGGAGAATAGTCACCCAAGCACTCGTCGGCAGCAGGCTGGACTACGGCAACGCCCTCTACACAGGAACCACATTCTAGAAGAGACTCCAACACATACAGAACGCCTCAGCACGCCTCATCCTCGGACTCCCCCACACAGCCACATCACCACCCACCTTAGAGATCTGCACTGTCTCCCGGTCAACTAGAGGATCACCTTCAAACTCCACACCCACGCTCACAAAGCACTCCACAACGCCGGACCAGCATACCTCAACAAACAACTGTCCTTCTACACCCCGAACCGCCAGCTTAGCTCTGCTGACCTCGCCCTCGCCACAGTTCCAAGCATCCGCCGAACGACCACCTGTGGCAGATAATTCTCCCACCTTGCTACAAAGACATGGATCACCCTCCCTGCGCCACACCCAGGAACTGCTGACCTTCAGGAGACATCTCAAGACCTGGCTGTTCGACCAGTAGCTGCCTCCCCTTAGCACCTTGAGACCCTCATGGGTGAGTAGTGCACTCTATAATTGATTGATTGATTGAGCTCTTGCCTCTCTAACACATTAAATACAATGCTAAAGAGATATTATCTTGGAGGCACACAGTTGCTTCCCAGTGTGCTCATGTATTTTTGCCAGATCATGGTAAGCACAGGGAACACTGACAAAAATGTATCAGTGGGATTGTCTGTAAAGAAGGCTCTGTGGAAAATGGCACTTATTAATATTCGATCGCTGCCAGCACACATGACAGAAACTAGGCTACTCGTTGAGGATGAGGAGCTTGACATAATATTCATTGCAGAGACCTGGCTGAAGGCTCGCTCCGCACCTGACCTGGTTCAAGCACTCCCTCCAGGATATACGATCAGAAGACAAGATAAGGTGGAAAAGATAGGAGGGGCTGGCAGTCATATACAAAACGATTGTTGTTGTATGACAACACCCCTGGCCATCACAAATTGTGATACACCACAATTCAGTATTAAACTATCCCCCAATTTTACCTTCTCAGGCGCCCTCCTTTATTGACCCCCTGGTTCCTAGAGGATTTCCCTGAAATGGCAGCCAGTAAAGTATCAATGACCATACTTGGGGATTTTAATCTACATTTCGATGAACTTGATAAGACCTCCTCGAATAGATTTACTCAAGATATGGTAGCCATGCAACTTAGGCAAATTGTAAGTTCTGACACGCATGAAAAAGGGGACTTACTAGATGCAATCTTCTCCAACGAATCCAATCTAAGAGTAGGGACTCCCATGCCAGTTCCTTGGTCAGATCACCATTTCATACCATTCACCTTAGACAACACCCAGTGACCACCCACATGCAGTAAACGCTTCAAGGCTGGTAGTAAATGGCCAAGAATTATACCAGCTGGCATGGTCAGCGCCCTGGAAGCCCAGGCCCTGACCCTGGCAGATAACCCAGAGGACGCTGATAAGATATGGGCCGCCTGGGTCAACCGGGTAGCAGAACAGCGCTCTCAGAAAGTCAGGCCAAGCACTCACCCAGCCAGGAAAAAGGCAGCTTGGATAAACGCAAACCAATTTTGATGAAAAAAATCGAAAGACATTGGAGGAAACACTATGACCCCACCATCAAGAGTCAATATAAACTGGCCATTAGACAATTTCTCAATGAGATGATACAAGCCCAAGCTAAGTATTTCGAGGACAAAAACAATTCAGCCCACAACTCCTCAAGGGAATTATTTAAAGTGGTGCACTTTCTAACCTCCATTGATCAGGAGACGGCCCTTCAACCTTCCTCCAAAGAGAGATGCGACAAGCTTGCGAGCTTCATCAAAAATAAGGTAGAAAAGATATATAATTCCATACAAGGGAACACCGACCCAAACAACACTGCTGGTCAATCAAGAACTGGTGTGGGCTTGGGAATGGTATAAGGGTCAAGGATAGATCATTTCAAAGGGCTAAGTGAGGAAGCCATGACCTCGATCTTGCTTAACATTAAATTCCCGGTTGCGCCCCATTTCCTATTGCAGGGAGGTTAAGCTACAATGACTACAACAGCTGTACTTCTTTTGCTCTCTCTCACACAAGGGATCATTCCCAAAACCTGGGAACAGGCCATAGTTCGACCACTGTTAAATAACCCTCATCTAGATCCTTCAAAGCCGGGGAATTATCAACCAATCTCTTTTCTTCCTCTGTTAGATACAATAGCTGGAAAACATGTCAATTATACCCTGTCCCAATTTTTGGAAGAAAATGGGCTGATACACCACACACAAATGGGTTTCAGACCACAACATAGTACAGCGTGAGCCCTGCTGATGGTCATAGAGGAACTCAAGGGAATCCTAGATCTGGGGTGCGTTGCTGCAATCCTGCTTCTTGAGCATAGTGCGGCCTTTGACATGGTTGATCACAACACTATGATCCTTAGGATAAAGGAAGCGGGTATTACAGACACTCAGCTAAAATGGCTGTCCTCATTCCTAGAAGATATATCCTTCTAGATAATGGAAGGCGAGCACCTCTCAGATCCCCTACAAATATTGTGCGGAGTCCCACAGGGATCCGCACTGAGCCCCAGATTATTTAATCTATACATGCAACCTCTGCCAAAGATAGTGCAGGAATTAGGGTTATCTATTGTATCATACACAGATGACACCCAGTTAATACTATCAGTGAAAGAGGGCCCACAATCAATGCACAAAAAATGAGCCCCCTGCATGGTAAAAGTAGCAGAATGGATGAACAAATTTAGCCTAAAGCTGAATGGAGAAAAAACAGAATATATGTTCCTGGGAAATAAGGCGGTCCCTAGAAACATCATCTGCTGGCCTACAGAACTCCCCCCATCCCAAAAAATGTGGTAACAATTATGTGAATTTGGTTAGACCACAGTCTTTCTATGGAGACACAAGCCAAGAAATTATCAACCACATGTTTTGGAATACTTCGCATGATCGTGAAGATCCTGCCTCTTATCCCTGAGCAAACCAAGAGAACGGTGGTTCAGGCCATGGTGATATCACAGTTGGACTAGTGTATACCCTTGACTTACACTTATCCACTTTGTTACAAATAACAAGTTTAACATCTCTGTGGCCCTATCACATCCACATCTCAGTTCCATGCTCCACACCTCCATGGATAATGCTTTAATGTAGTGACTAACCTGTGACATTGAACAGCCACATACGCTTAGGTGTGATATGTGATTTTCGAGTGTATCTTTGTGGCCCAAACTTAACTGGACAACTGCAGTATATGGGGCGTCTACATAGTTCATGGTTTGTGTATGTGATTGTATGTGTTTTGCAGACATGACAACATGCTAGTGTCCACGCTGTGACAGTTGTGTGCAAGATTACCATTGTGAGACGCTGTGTGTATGTGGTGTCCCACATATCATGCATTACATTATGCTATTCTGGGTAGATTTGAAGCATGTGATTGCTTGCACAAAATTCTATTAAGGCTTATTTGGTTGTGAGTTGTGGAGTATGCCATGCTAGCATTACATAAACAGTGACAGACACTAACGCGGTTTACACTACTGCACTGTAATTGCTGTGTCACCTTACCTTGGAAACATGTCCAGCAAGGATCAGTATGCTGTGATATGTATGTGAGGACAACCTAATTCATTGAAATGTATATTTCTATTGACATGCAGTTTTTTGTGTGGTCATATTTGATTTGCTGTTTGTGGAAGTGCATGTTGCTTGGGACATTGTGAACTAACACCAACTGTGCTTACACTCTACACGTAGGTATCGCTGAGAGCCTCCAGTGTACAGGCCCTTTCCAGACCTACAAACAAAGAAAAAATGGGACATCATTACAAACTATCGATTCACAAGGGCAACAATTGAGAAGTTGTGCCAGCAGTTGTCACCTCATTGACATGCTGGTCGCACTTATCCAACAGAACCGACCCCCAAGGTGAAGGTGATAGCAACATTGCATTTCTTTGGCACAGGATCCTTCCAGTACACAGTGGCAACATCAAGTGGAATATCCTAGCCCATGTTCAGCCATGTCCTTTGTGATGTGTTGCAGGCATTGCTCAGTAGCCTGGACCACTACATTCAGTTTCTGAAACCTGGAGAGTTGTCTGACATCAAGGGTGACTTCTATACCTTTCAGGCAGATAACCCATGTCTTTGGAGAAAATGATGGCACCCCTGTTGCTTTGATCCCACCACAGACCAATGAACAGATGCATCCTAACAGGAAGAACTTCAACACCATCAATGGGCAGGTGGTGTGTTTGGCAGACATGTGCATCTCACACACCTGTGCCCATTTCTCTGGCTCTGCACATGACGCCCCCATTGTGCTAAACAGCATCATACTACAACTGCAACCTGAGTGGGCCTGGCATGTTGGTAGGTGATGATATCTGTGAATGTTCTAATGTGTGTTGCTTGTATATCAGATAGTGATCTGTTGTCAGACAACTTAAGTCTTTTCTTTTTTCAATGTAGGACACTCTGGATACCCCAACCAGCCATGGTTGCTGACTCCAATGCACAACCCAGTCACCCCAGCAAAAGTGTGCTCTAATGAGGCTGATGGCTGGACCAAGCGGATAGTGGAGAGGACACTTGGTCTCCCGAAGACAAGGTTCTGCTGTATGGACAGGAATGGGGGGAGCCCTCCAATATGCCCCTTTGAAGGTGTGCCAGATCATCGCAGCTTGCTGCATCCTTCACAGTGTGGCAATACGTAAGGACATACCCCTGAGAGTGGAAGACAGAGACCAGGAGGTGCAAATGAGGGAGGATCCAGGACTGGTCCATGATGACAGTGGAGATGATGACGATGGCATGGAATTGGTTACCCAAAACGTTTTCACATGACTTTTAGTATGCAATGAGAGGAGGTGACTAAGCCCAATAAATTGTTGCTGGTGGGCAATGTGTATGTATGCTTGTGAGTGTCTGATAATTGTCCTCAGGTTGTTTCTAAGATAGGTCTTTGAAATGGGCAGGTTAACATGTACAGTTTTAACATGAAGCCTTGCTAGTGTTCACAATTACATGTTTGTTCTTCAGATGACATTTTTTCAGATTTGTGCTATCATATTCCTGATTTTCTTACCAGTGTCCTTAGCCATGTCATCTACAGAGTGGACTTGGACGTTGTGTTATCACCTGAGAAATGATGCTGTGACAGACTCCGACATGGAACTGTTGCTAAACTTCCTGTCAGCGGCCTTCGATACGGTCCATCACGATGTTTTGATGGACCGATTATCGTTGGCGGGGGTTCAGTTTAGGGCCTGGAGCCTTCTGAAAACTTTTCCGGCCGACAGAGCACAAACGGTGGATTTGGGGCGGGAGAGATCTAAGCCTTTCTCCCTCCTGTGCGGGGTGCCTCAGGGGTCCTCCCTTAGTCCAACGCTTTTCAGTATATATGTTAGTCCGCTGGCAGCATTGATAAGATCCTTCTGGCTTCAATTAACATCCTATGTGGATGACACACAAATTGTGATGTCCGTACAACGAGGGAAAGAAGCGAAATGGCCTCAAGATGTCATGACTGCCTGAAAGACATCTCTGGCTGGATGGCCTCAAATTGCCTGAAACTTAATGCAGGCAAAACCGAGGTCATTATATTTGGGAACAATCCCAATCTCTGGAAACCGGACCTATGGCCCGAAGAAATGGGCAAGCCTCCAGCCCCCACAGTTAAAGCTATGAACCTGGGAGTGATCATGGATAATGAACTCGACTTTGGAGATCAGGTCAGTGCAGTTGTCTCAACGAGCTTTTTCCTCCTTAGAATCGTGGGGAAAATAAAAATGTTCCTACCAGAGGATAGCTTTAGGACAGCAGTCTCAGCCCTCATTTTGTCACGGCTGGATTATTACAACAGTCTGTACCTGAATATTAAAAAAACACCTGTACAGACTCCAGCTAATGCAAAATGCAGATGGGCTACTAACGGGCATACCAAGGTTTGTCTCAGTCAGAGATGGACTTCGGCAATTACACTGGCTCCCAGTACCAAAACGAGCACAATTCAAACATTGTGTACTGTTTTTATGTCATTAATGGGTAGTGGCCCTGAATGCTTCAAGTGGTATGTCCCTGGTAGAGCGCTGCGCTCCTTGAAAGGAAAACTTGTAATTGTCCCCCGAGTGGAAAAAGCCAACTGGGGCGGCAGCAGCTTTTCCTTTTGGGCCGCGTAAGCCTGGAACAGCCTGCCAGTGCATCTTAGGAATGCCACTTAGCCCCTTCCTTTTAGGAAGGGGCTGAAGACATGGCTATTCTCTGTATAAGATATTTTACCTATGGAATCAGTGAGAGATTGCTCAGCGCCAGGACACCTTTGGGTATAAGTGCGCTTTAAAAGCTCCAATAACATAACATAACATAACATAACACGCACTTCCTTCTGACCTGATAGTCAGTTGATTTTGTTTTTAGTGCCTTTCAGTACTGTGTGATGTGATCTGACTTTGTGTTCAGGCACCTGGTTGCATCAGGCGAATAAACCTGTGTTCCACATTGAAGTGTGCCTTGTCTGTTATCACACATCCAAAGAGATTTTTAATCAAAATTTGACCATGATGAGCTGGTTGGCTAACAAGGATTGTTGATTGTGCTGGCAAATTGTGATAGTTTTGTAGACAATAGACTTCCATTGAATCTGCAACATGTACCACGGGTTGTGTGATGACCTGGTTGTGTATATCTATCCTTAATACAAGATGGCTGTTGGGGATAGGAGCTCTTCACAAAGGCTCCTGGGGTAAAGGATCTTCATCAGCGTAAATCCCTGAAATCCTGCCCATGGAACCTTGATCCTTAAACCTTAAATTTTAGGATTTGATTTGCTTACCAAGATTCTTACCGTTGTCCTCGATCTCTGACCCCACACTGCTGTTCCTAGGTGTGATCGCCTGTACCAAGGTATAGGATTCTTTGTGACAACTAATGCAGTGCTGAACCGGTTGCTACTGCAAGGATCTTCCCGTGTTGGGCTAGCGCCTTCAGGCCAAGGTGTCACAACAGCTATACCAGGAGGATGCACCAATGCCTGAGACCTCCAACTGTGACCCGTGGTCTGGCATGACCCCTCGTCTGGTGTCATCCGACCGATCATCGTCCCTCTGGAATCAATTCAGGGCCAGAGACAACTTCCATGACCTCAACGCCAAACATTTTCTGCAGTCTAGTCTCTCAACAGGTGGCCCGCCAAGGTGGATGGGGCACTTATACTAAGGACTCCAGATCGAGCCAAGAGCGTTGATGGGTGCATGAGGAATCACACCCACCCATACGCTATGAACAGGGTTGTTCCTACACCGCCTCTGATATAGCAGAAGGATGCAGGATGAGTCCCACGCCGCGTCCGCTGTGAACAGGGTTGCTCCTACACCAAACCAGACACTGACACAGAAACAAAGCAAGGAGCAGGATGTGCCCCCTGCCCTGTCTGTTGTGTCCAAGTAGGATCTGAACCAAATCCAGCTCACCGGAGCTGCTTCGCTAATGAGGATACCCTCCATCGTGTTGGGGTAAGGGCGATACACAGAGATGGCTTAGACCCCCACTGCAGCTGGTAGGAGGACAGTTCCCCAACGAATTCAGGGGGGCTGAGCTGCGTCGCCGCTTAGCTGGGAGGCTCGGACTCTATTACAGCAATCTACAAGTAAAAGGCTTGATGTGCCTACAGTGAATGCCCACGCCTCCAGTTGTGGGAGATTACTCCTGACCTTCATTTTACTCTCCCCTCACTGCTCTACATGCTTGATTTATTAGCGACCATCTTAGATTCTCCTTTCTCGGGCATCGAGCCAAGCTTATTCACCCAGTTCCTCAGTGTTCTAGTGCAGCGGCCATCTTAGAACTATATGACACAATGCGGATGCCTCCTCAAAACACAGGATCCTTCCTATTAAGTGGGGTTTATGTTGATGTACACCTGTGTTCTCCTCAAATCACATGATCCATCCTGTAGGTGGGGTTTATGGTCTGCCTATGTTCTCTTCACATTTTATCACTCTTAGGCTGGGAATCACCTCAAAAACTTCTCCTATATTCCTCATCCTCCTCCTCTCTATTGGTTCTACCTTGGTTACTATCACAGCTCTTCACGTTCCCAATGTGGCGCCCATCTTGGAATTAATGGGGTCTTCCATGACTTTTTTGTGAACTACTCTACTGGGGATTCTTTTTTGGCCAAACCCCAGCAGGCCGATATGTTCAGTCCCGACCAGGCTTTTTGTGATCAGCTGGCTGCCTTCTTCCAAAACAAGGTGCTGACAATCTATGATGACCTGGCCAATTCATCAAGGTTAATATTTGCGTCTTGTAAGCAGCCGATACCATGCACGGAGGATAATCTGGCGTGCAGTCTTACCTCCTTTGGTCCTTTGTCTAAAGAGGAGGTATTGGATCTGTTAAGATCTATAAAATCAGGCTCAGCTACCGATCCCTGTCCTTCACACATTATGCATCTGGCGGCTGAAAGGATCGTTCCCATCCTCACTTCCCTGATCAATCAGGTACTGGCCGCAGGGACCTATCCAGCTACCCGGAAGACGGCCAGCATTAAGCCTCTTCTTAAAAAAGCTTCTTTGGAGCCGTCGGAGTTTAAAAACTATCGACCTATTTCGGGCCTAACACTGATAGCTAAAGTCACGGAGAGGGCTATAAATTTAAGTCTGACTGACCACCTAGATAAACATGGCCTGCTTGATCGGTCCCAGCATGGCTTCCGGCCTAAACACTCCACTGAATCGGCCCTAATAACGGCAGCGGAGGGTATTCGGGCAGTAGTTGACAGAGGAGGGAGGGCATTTCTTGGCCTCCTTGACCTATCTGCCGCTTTCGATACCGTCAATCATGCGGTATTGGTACAGCGATTAAAGGAGGTAGGGATTATGGAGCGGGCCTTGGCCCTCCTATCCTTGTTCTTGGTTGATAGAAAGCAAAGCCTAAATTGGGCGGGCCTACACTCAGGTAATTTTACCTTGCCGTGTGGCGTCCCACAAGGTTCTGATCTCTCCCCGACCCTCTTTAATGTGTATGTCAGGACATTAGCCAGAGTAGTTAGGAAACATGACTTTACTCTTGTGTTAAATACCAGGTTGGCAAGATCCAGCCACTGCAAAACGTGGCGGTTAGTGTCATCTTGAATCTGCCTAGGGGACATCCCACTTCCAAGGGAAGAAGATCACTACACTGGCTCCCGGTCCAGCAGAGAATTGAGTTTAAGGCGCTCTGTCTGGTTCACCGGGCTCGATTTGGCGAGGGTGCAACTGACGGAAGGGATAGGTTTAGGCACTATACTCCCTCTCGTGATCTGCGTTCGGCCAGTCTTGGCCTCATCTGCACCCCCAGATTTAGACTAGCAAGATGTGGCGGTCGCTCATTTGCCAACTGTGCAATTAAACTATGGAACAAGCTACCAGAGGGTATGCGACTCCAACAGAATTTCGCATATTTCAGGAAGGCCCTGAAGTCTCAGCTGTATAATATCCATTAGTAACTGTTCCTCCGTCACCGATCACACACACTTTAGCGCCAAGACTCCGTCTGGCATTCGAGCGCTCTACAAGCTTCTTTATACTTATACTTATTCTCTGCACACCTACAGGAGAAAGTCATCTTCTACTAATTTATCAGATCTGATCTCTCACACAGCGCTGCATTTTCCCAAAGAGTCAGTCATGATGGATAGGTTAGGCACCTTGCTAACCTTGTGAGCATCCCTTAATGTGTTGCTCCACTTAGTTGCGTCACGCTCACGCTCCTCTATACTTCCAGGGACCCTATCCTACAGAGAGCCATACTAAATAATGGTCTCTTGGGCACTGAGCACTCCGGCCGTCAGGCTTGAGCGACTAGGTTTGAATAGTTGTATAATTAACTATCCACCCAACCTTTCTAAAAACATGGCTAAATCCCTCAAACATAGATTGCTTAAATCTAATCCAGAAACCCTTATATCTGATCCATATGTTTGCCTAAAAAAGGAGCTATTACCAGCGATCTGATCTTCTATACCAAAAGAACAGCCCAGTGGAGGTAGGCGTTCTACTCTCTTCTCAGGATCTCTGCTGCTAAGAGATTCCCTCATGGCCGAAGACTCTCAGCAGCCCCTTCACCCACTTTCAGAGTGACTGTTACCATATCCATTTACAATAATGGGACTATTCTCATTCAACCCTCTGATCGTAATGTAGGATTATTCGATGAGAGCTTCTCCCTCTTTAAAAATTCCCTGATTCTCAGCAATCCTCCAAACTTTTTGAGGGAATCTAGCCCATCACCCATTCTTCAGGACCTCCAAGTAGTCTCCTTACATAGCCCCAATCACCTGCTGACTTCCCCTGCTACCTTAGACAACACACATTTGACCATTACCTATGCCACTGACACGTCAATCCAGACATTCCCCCCAACTCTCAGAACCATACTCCCCTGCCGTCCAAGCTCCATCTCAACTCCAACTCAACCCCCCATGGAGCCCATCTGACCAACACTGCCTGAACTCTTCCTCCTTGGAAGGCCACTCTCCATTCCGCCCCAAATGTGTACCACACCTTCCCCCATCCTTGTGAATGACTACTCACCTTTCCTTTCCAAGTCCCATGTTCCTCAACCCTGTCACGCCTCCTGACATAAGGAAATTAACTGGGAGCTTCAGAAACTCAAATCTGACATACAAAAGCTCATAAATATCACCTCTGAGCTGGCCCTTGACTTATCATCCAACAATGAGTCACAGTTGATCCTGCTACGGACAACCCAACACCCTAAAATACCAATTTAGTATTCACCTGGTCAGAACTGGAGCACAACTCCTTACCCTAATGACCGCTCCAGACCAATTAGATTCAAGAAACTCTTATCTGACCAGGACATGCTCTCCCTCCAACTAGCTTACAACTCCACTTTATCAGACATCTCAGACATACATGAACCCATTCTGCCGACAACACTAAATCCTCCTAGAGCTACTAGACCCAAACAAGCATTCTTGGAGCCTATTGAAATGATTCCTCTAAATCCCCAGAGATCTACCAGACATAACTCTAATGCCCTAAACACAGCTAACCTTGTGGAAATTCACATTACACAGCCGTGTCACACAGATTCCAAAATACCACTAAAATGCATATTGTTCAACTGTAGATCTGCGGTGAAACATTCAACTGACATTGCTGACCTCATCCTAAATCCGGAACTCGACCTCCTAATCCTCACAGAAACCTGGCTTAATGACTCCTCAGGACCTGTCCTTGACATCCTAGTCCCCCGAGCCAAAACATAATCAGACTTGATAGAGTTAAGTGCAATTATCTCTTCATGTGAATATCTCTCTATAGACATTATGAGTAATTACAGACCCTTATGCAACCTACCCATCTTTTACCATCCCCCGGGAGACAACCTCCCTTTGGTCGAGCAAACAATGGAAACCATCTCAGGCAACTTGGGGTGCCATTGCCCCCAGATATTCCTGGGAGACTTCAATCTTTATTGGAATGTCCCGAATGAATAGACTTAAAAACTTCCTGGCTGACATCGACTTGACTTAATTCTGTGACAGCCCAAAGCACAATTTAGGCTCAACCCTTGACCTTATCATTCAAACCCCAACTCCATTCAGTTGAAATCGATTGACCCTTATGACTGGTCGGACCAAAACTATATCACCTTCCTTATTTTAGAACGTTGGATCAAAAAGATGCCAACCCAAGAAACAGAGACACTGGAAAAGATTGTTGCAAAATACAAATGTGAACAAGCTCATTTCTCGATGTAATCTATCCCTGCATTCCTCCTACGGTCATGTCCGACGTCCACAGAACTCACTGAACACTACAACAACTCCATGCTGAAAGTCAAACAAAGATTCCAATCCATGGTTCAATGGCAGTTTAAACTCAGACAGACGCAGCCTGAGATTAGCAGAACGCGCATGGAGATCCTCTCCATCGCCAGAACTCCTCAAGCTTCTGAGACTGAGAAGGAGTATGTACAGCAGACACATCAGAATGTTGAAAGTTTCATTCTTCAGAAACTAACTGGACAAACCCGAAAATCGCACCAAAATGCTGTTTGATTTGATTAAACGTCAATCCAACAATACTACCATTAAATCAACACTCATCTCCAGTCCACAGCCAAATTACGAGGACTTTGCTGCCTTCTTCCTTGAAAAATCTAACAAGATCAAATTTGATCTAAGGTCGGCCCTGGTCAATCTACCACTCTTGCCAGACTAACCCCTCCGCACGCAACCCCAACTGGTTGCAAGTCACTCCCCTAAAAACAATGCCTTTTGGAGTCAATTTGCTCCCTTCAACAACACATCCATTCTCAAAATTCTTTCTACCCTGAAACCCTCTAATCACTTCAATGATCCCCTTCCCTCTTTTTACTTCAAAGATATGATAAGGTCACTAGTCCCTCTCTGGAACAAGATTATGAATGCTTCCCTTCTTCAAGGTGAGATCCCCAACTGCTTAAAGTCCGGTCTGGTGCAGCCTATTCTTAACCCCTTGAGTGCCCCGCCCTTTCCCCGCCCTGTGCCGGCCCTTTCATTAGCGGGCGGGGTTCATGACGAGATAGTCTCGTCATGGGCACAGCGCAACCGCGGCCCATGACGAGACCATCTCGTCATGGGCACTCAAGAGGTTAAAAAATCTTCAGCCGACCCTGAGGATCTGAACAACTTCAGACAAATCACAAACATCCCCACTCTGGCAAAACTCCTTGAGAAATGTTTTCAGGTACCACTAAGTAACCATATTGAGGAATTCCAACTGCTGGATCAATTCCATTTGTGCTTCCATCAGGGACACAGCACCAAAACTGCCATCACACATATAGTTGACGACGCTCTTACAATGCTTAATCAGAATGAATCCTGCCTTTTAATCTTACTCGACCTATCATCAGCCTTTGACACCATCAAACATGACAACCTCCTCGACCTATATTATACTGAAGATAGGGGAGGGACTAGCTCTATGACCACTCCTCTGGGAGGGTCAGGGTAGGGGGTGGTTACACCCCCTTCCCTTTGTCCAGTTTCGCGCCAGAGCAGGGACAGGTAGCCCCTGAACCTGTTTGAGCTGGCATATGCACAGAGGAGCCTACTGCTCCCCCAGTGCAGGACTTCAAAGCACTCTAGAAGTGCACCCACCCAGCTCCAATACACTAAATCCTGTCTGGGAGGTGGTGACACCTCCCTGTGACAGGATGCCTTTTGTTGGGCCTCCTCCACTGCGAGTTTCGGTCAGCAGCAGGAGGGCAGCTCAGTGTCTGTGCTGGTGGCATCCATTTTGTGATGCCAAGGCTCTTTCAGATTTCTACCGTGTTACCACAGTAGGTACATGTCGTCCCCTCTAGAAGGGTGGGATCATACTCCCACACCAGTTACTGGTGTGGGGGTAGGATTCCAAGTTGTTTGACACCAAACACGACATGTTTTGATGCAGTCATTCCAAAGTTAGCATTTACCAGGAGGTTATAATGCACTTAAGAGTATATGGTTTAACTGCATCCACAAACAGCCACAGAGAATAGACCCCGAGAGCTGCAGAGAGGCCCTGCTCAGGCAGAGGCACCCCCTCACATGTAAACCAAGCACCCTGCGCTCAGGATTGGTAGGGCATGCCATAGGGGTGGCTGATAGGTTTATATGTGTGTGTATGGTGAGATATAGAAACCTATATCTCTGTGAGGAGTGCTAACACTACCTCACCCAGGCTGCAGTAGCAGGCCTGTGGTGTCAGATTGAGTCTGCTTCCCAGGGGTGGCATAATACATGCTGTAGCCCCTGGTAGGCCTGTGAAGTACCTATGCCCTAAGTACCTAGGGTACCATATACTAGGGGCTCATAAGGTACCACAGTATCCAATCACTAGTGCATCTAATATGCACACCAAGTCGTTTAGAGAGAACAGAGAGACTGGGGCCCTGATTAGCAGGGACCCAGTCAGACTATAGCCAGAAACCAGTGTATATATCAGAAAAAAAGTGGGGGCAACATAAGTGCAGATCCTACTCTCCTACACAGTCCTTGCACTCTGGGTGTCCCCCAAGGATCACCTCTCTCCCCCACTCTTTCCAACCTATTCATTGAA
This sequence comes from Triturus cristatus, assembly GCF_964204655.1. NCBI lineage: Eukaryota > Metazoa > Chordata > Amphibia > Caudata > Salamandridae > Triturus > Triturus cristatus. The sequence goes on along the minus strand of NC_140588.1, from coordinate 1,126,789,722 downwards.
CTTCTTACTGAAATCCTCAAAGCATCTAACATACATTATCACATGTGTGCGGATGACACTCAGTTATATATTAAAATCTCCTCACCTGACGATATCAAGACACTTAACAGAACCCTGCACAAAACCCAAAACAGGTTACCCTTCAACCATCTCAAACTGAACACCCTCAAAGTGGAATTACTCCTTATGTTACCTCCCAATCAACCCCTCATTGAGGAGAAATTGATCAAAAATCTCCCAACTCTCAACTGCACACCACATATCATAGATGACTTGAGACCTCTGGGAACAGTGCTGGATAAGAACTTAAAAATGCAGGCACACGTCAGCGCATGTACCGAAGGAGCAAACTTTCAATTAAGCATCCTTAAGAAACTAACACCCTTCCTTCCCCCTCATGACTTCAAATCTGCTGTGCAAGCACTAGTTATCTCTCGACTGGATTATAGCAATGCAACGGTCTGTGGGCTACCAAGGTGCAGGCTGACCCCTCTCAAGGCTTCATTAAATGCAGCTGCAAGGATCATCACAGGCTCCAAGAAATCCAACCACATTTCCCCGATTTTGAAATCTCTAAATTGGCCACCATTTGAGGCAAGGATACAACTAAAACTTGCCAGTATGACCCACAAAGCACGGCAATTCAAGACTCCTCTGTACCTTGCAAATAAGCCAGTCCTTTCTGGAGGTACCCGCTCCTCCAGGAGTTCCAGTACCGTGTTGCTGAAACCAAACACATGTGAAAAATGAAACCCTAAATTTGAGGCTTCTCAGGTGTCACCACGAGAATCTGGAAGTCCCTTCCTATGAAAATTAGGTTGGGAGTCCTTCAAAAGGGAAGTGACAGCTTTACTTATGAGTTCTTCTCTGTGCTCAAAACGCAGTCTTGGCCTTCCTTTTTGGCACCGCTGCCTACCTGTGGCATTTTGTAATGTCATGGCTCCGATATCCTCCATTATTTTGTCCATAAGTTCCTATTACTACTGTTGTATACTATTGTTACTGTATATTACTCTTGCTTTGCCACTATAGTCTACCCGTTTGTCTGTCGTACCTCTTCTGTAAAGCGCTTTGATACCTGCTTGGGTCATGTTTGTGCTATACAAAACTTTTTAAATAATTAAATAAATAAACAATGCTGTGCCTAGGTACATTTACTCATGAGCCCTTAGTTGACTTTGTAGAAGCGATTTGTTACCAACGTTGTTCACACTTTCTTTGTGATTTTGCAGGTCATTACAATATGTACATTTGGAATTCAAAGTCACAACATGATCAAGTATTTTGGTGTAAAGTGTTTTATTTTTGTGTAATAAAGTGGTAAAATAAAGCCACACAATAGTGGTGTGCTCTGAAAGATAAAAACAGAGCATGCAGATAGGAATTGATAGTGTTTGTAGATGAACTTCTCCAAGGTAAAGCAACAGTTATTTATGTCCAAAGTCCAACTTTGACCCTCCATCCAATGTAGGACAGTTCTTGACGACAGTCACCAAAGTGAATGCTTGGCACACCCTGGAGGATATCAGGGGCACATCGTCACTTCCTGGGGGTGGAACATTGTGTGAGAAGTTGGCCTGGTATATGCTGACCACTAATTAAAGTGGGCACCCTGTACCAGTCCAAACGACCCTTATGCTGTATGAGGTCAAATATAACCTTTAGAAAGCTATCCTAGTGTTAGCTGTGGAGAGCAGCCTTCAGGCTTAATCTCGTAGGAATGTAAAGCAGCTTGTTTTACCAGCGTATAACCTCCTGAATGACTAAATGAAGGAGAACCACACAGTAGTTATATAAAAATATGTCTTTATTAATATAACACTCTCTACTATCCTCTACACGAGGATAGAACACAAAGCACACAATACGAGAACAATAGAACAGTTGTAAGTAGCACAATATGCAATAGGCTCCAGAGGGAGACCAAACCATATACTAAAATAGTGGTATAACAATCACGACAGGGGTCAAGACACATTCTAGAATACGTAGAATCGCTGGGACCCCAAGGAACCCCCCAATGTGAGTAGATAGGGACCCCACGGAGGACGGGTGCAGTGTGGGTACCCAACCGCGGGCTCCGTACAATTCTATGGAAAAGTCACATTGCAGTTTTAAAATGTAAGGGCCCTTCTAGGAGGACTTTGAGTGAACCCTTTGGAACTTAAGAGTTTGAAGAGCCACCCCACCCATGGATACTGTAGTACCAGAATTACCTATCCCAGGGAAGCTGGGACCATGAGTCTGATGTGGTGTTGGAAACTCTTGTCGTTCTCAATGGAGGGCTGTGAGGAAGTACTGCTGCTATGAAGGTGAAAAGGGTCCGGTGGAATGCAAGCCTGGATTCTGGAAGGAAGGAACCTGAAAGCGGAGGGGACAGAGTCTGTGTCACTTCAGGGTGACCAGGGGCTCGGGAGACGAATGCCCACCGATCTCGGGTGCTTCATGTGCGAAGAAGGGATGCTTGACTCTGCAGCCACGAGCACCAGGACATGTCGAGGGTGGCAAGGAGCTGGAGGTGAGCTGTCCCATGAACGATGTCAAGTGATGAGGGGTCGGTGTCCGTCGGAAGCACCATAAAGCCTAGGCAAAAGCAACCCATGGAGGAAGGTCAAGCAGGTTACGGTGTAAACCAGCAAGGTTCAGGAGAATCACCAAGCAAAGGGGAGTCAGGGCACATCTGGAGCAACCAGGGAAGCCCAACAGAAATCAAGATCACCCTCAGGGGGACCCACAGGCCAAAGGACCAGGAGTCATGAGGGGACCTCCAGGAATATTGCGGAGTTCTATGTTTCAAATACTGCTCAGGGGCAGGACTACATGTAGTCCAATGCACAAGATCGGGAATTATCAACAAGCATATGCACTTGCAAATGGACGCGGAGCACAGGGGTTCATGTTATACGATCCTCATGAGGGATCCGGGCCTCAAACTCAGTGAGTGGGCAGAACCACCTTCGAGACCCTCAGAAACCTACCTCCTGTGTTGCTGAAATCTTTGGAGTCTGCAGGACCTCAGGAGCAGCCCACCCGGCAGTTGCAGTTAGGTGCCTGCGCATGCAGGGGAGTGACTCCAAAGGAGATGTTTCAGTTGGTTTAAGTGCTCCACAGGTCCTGTATGGAGCAAAGGCACAAACTAAGCTTTGGACGGAAAGGGGGGCGAAGTAGAACCCAGTCGAGGTCCAGCGAAGTCCAGAGTGTCCAGACAGTCGAAGATCAGTGGTTTCTTCTTGTAGAATGTCGTCCATGTAAAATCTAAAGTCTTACAGCCAGGTAAGCCCTTTCGTACCCACAGGAGAGAGTTGTACAAATTCAGGGGACCCTCAGAGGGGAGGGGCAGGATAGAGGGGTGGCTACACCCATGTCCTTTGTCCAGTTTCACGCCAGAGCAGGAGCCAATGGCTCCCAGAACTAGTTTGAGCTGGCCTATGCACTGGGACACCAAATGTGGCCCACGTGCAGACTTTCAGGCACTCTTGGAGTGCACCACCCGGCCCCAATACACTAAATCCTGTCTGGCAGGTGGTGACACCTCCCTGTGGCAGGACGCCTATTGTGCTGCTTTCCTCTGCTCAAGCTTGGCTCAGCAGCAGGAGGGCAGAAATGTCTCCCTGGTCAGCAGCATCCATTTTGTGCTGTCTGGGTTGAGAAGGCTGGCACCGGTAAGACCAGTGAGCCCTTGAAGCTCGCTTCAGAAGGGTGGAATCATACCCATACCAGATACCGAACACAATATGTTTCTATGCAGCCATTTTCTAGAAAGTATTTACCGAAAGGTTATAATGCACCTCTACCTATATACCCGGCCGAGTAACAGACAACCTGGGAGATGGTCTCCGAAGGCTGCAGAGAGGCTCCGTTCATGCAGGGACACCCTCTCACATAAAACCCAGCACCCTGCCTTTAGGATTGTTAAGGCCTGCCATAGGGGTGACATATGTGTTTTAAGTGTAGTGACTAATAGGTATAGTGAACCTATATCTAAAGAAAGTGGTGCAAGCACCATCTTACACAGGCTGCAGTAGCAGACCTAGAGTTCCATTTTGCATGACTTCTCATGGGTGGCATAATACATGCTTCAGCCCATGGGAGGCCTCTGGGGTACCTATGCCCTGGGTACATGGGTACCATATACCAGGGACTGATAAGGGTACCCCAGTATCCAATCTGGAGTGTACCAAAGCACATGCATGTCAATTTAAGGGAGAAAGCAGATAGACGGGGTCCTGATTAGCAGGATTCCAGTCAGACTAGTCAACAACAGTGAAACATCAAGCAAAAAGTGGAGGTAACTATAAGAAGCAGATCCTACTCTCCTACACAAACCCCCCAAACAAAAGGACATGAAACTAACCTTGACCAGGTGAGTCTTAATTTTCTAAGTAAGTGGAAATATCTGGAGAGTCCATCTGCATTGGCATGGTTACTCCCAGGTCTATGTTCCACAGTATAGTCCATCCCCTGTAGGGAAATGGTCCACCTCAAAAGTTTTGGGTTTTCACCCTTCATCAGTTTTAGCCATAAGAGGGGCTTATAGTCTGTCTGAACAATGAAGTGAGTACCAGACAAGTATGGCCTCAGCTTCTTCAGAGCCCAAACCTCAGCAAAGGTCTCCCTCTCAATAGCTGACCAACGTTTCTCTCTGGGGGTCAGGCTTCTGCTTATAAAAGCTGCTGGCTGATCCTGACCCTCTTCATTCATTTTTGATAACACAGCCTCTACCCCCAACTCAGATGCATCAGTTTGAACAATGACTTGTTTGGAATAGTCAGGACTTTGCAGACTGTGAGCAGTGCACATTGCCTGCTTTAGGTCTTCAAATGCCTTTTGACAGCTAACTGTCCACTGAACTTTCTTAGGCATTTTCTTAATGGTCAAATCATTCAAAGGGGTCACTATGGATCCATATCCTTTGACAAACCTCCTGTAGTACCCAGTCAGGCCCAAGAAAGCTCTGACCTGAGTCTGGGTAGTTGGAGCAATCCAGTCCATGATGGTCTGGATTTTGCTCTGCAGTGGTTGAACTTGGCCTCCACCCACAAGGTGGCCCAGGTACACAACCTTACTCTGCCCTATATGGTCAATTGGGTGTTGTCAGCTGAGGCAAGAGTGGTTGCAGTGATCCCAAATCCACTTGCAGGATAGCTGACAATGGTGAAGAATGTTTCACCTGTCCCCAACTCACATCAAGGACTTGTGCGCAAAACACCAATGCCCAGTGTCAGCACTCTGGGCAGTACATTCCCACTCATAGTCAGGAAAGCAGAGTTCCTAGTAGATATTCGGTGCTTCATGGGAAGGTGTGTGTAGGACAGGGCCTGCTGGGAGATGAAGTCAGTCCAAACCCTCCTCCTCCCAACCAGCACACACAGCATCCCTGGACCTATGCTTACCTGCAAGTGAGTGGAAATGGACAAGCAAGATGGCTGACACTGGGGACTGGTGATAGGAGCACAAGGCCATGATGGGAGTTGTGGTCAACTCAGACAACAGGTACCAGTCTCAGACATCTTGCAAGTACACTTCCCATCATTGTCAGGTACCCATCGGGCCAGAGGAGTCTGAGTGAGAAGAAGAATATTTACAATGTCTACATCAGGCTGTGTCCTACACAAACCTTCGCACCCAACCCAACTAGCTTACCTTAAACTATGCTTCCATGAAAGTGGGTGGAAATGCCTAGGCAAGATGCCTGACACTGGGGACTGGTTTTAAGAAGACAAGGCCAATTAGGGGAGTTGTGGCTAAGTCAAACACCAGTCCCCAGGGTCAGACATCCTCCTAGCACATTTTGAAACACTGTGAGTAAAGCATAGTTCCTGGTGGGCTGTTTTGGCTGGTTGTGAAGGTGTGTGTGGGAGGGGCCTGATGGGAGCTGTGGCCATTGCAAATGCCCCTCATTCCACCCAGCCCAGCTAACTCCTCTGGGCCTATGCCTCCCTGACAGTGATGGGACATGGACTAGCAAGATGCCTGACACTGTTGCATGGTGTCTTACTTGAAACCAACTCCCATCAGGGCTGTGTGCTTCAAACACCAGTCCCCAGTGCCAGCCGTCTTGCTAGTATACATACCCTCACTGCCAGGTACCCAGAGGCCTAGATGAGCTGGTTGGGCTGGGTGGGAGTAGGAGTGTTTGCACTAATTCCATCTCCCATCAGGCCCTGTCCCATGAATACCTTCCCACCCAGCCCAACCAGCCCAACTTAAACCATACTTTCTTGACAGTGAGTTGAAATGTACTATCCAGATGGCTGGCACTGGTGTTTTGCGCACAGGTCCTTGATGTGAGTTGGGGACTGGTGAAACACCATTCACCATTGTCAGTCATCGTACTAGTGGAACCACTGTAAGGAAAGCATGGTTCCTGATGGTCTATTTGGGATGGGTTGGAAGAGTGTGAGTAGGTCAGGGTCTGCTGAGAGTTATGGCCATACCACACATCAGTTCCCACTGTCAGCCATCTTGCAAGTACATTACCACTCACTTTCCGGGAAGCATGGTTCCAGGGGTGCTGTTTGGGCAGGGAGGTAAGAGTATGTGTTGTTCATGGCCTGATGGGAGATGTGGTCATTGCAAATATTGCTCCTCCCTCCCAGCACCAAAAGCCTACCTGGAACTTTGCTGTCCTGTGAGTGAGTGGAAATGTACTGGCAAGATGGCTGACACTGATGCCTGATGTCTGGAGCACAAGGCCATGGTGGGAGATATGGTCAACTCAGACACCAGGCACCAGTGTCTGACATCTTGTTAGTAAACTTCCCCTCATTGTCCGAACACTACTCTTCTTGGTGGCCTGGTTTGGCTGGTTGGGAAGAGGAGTGTTTGTTCTGACTCCATCTCCCATCAGACCCTGTTCTACACACACCTTCCCACCCAGCCCAAACAGGCCACCTGGGACTCTCCTTTACTGACAGTGAGGAGAAATGTGCTGACAAAATGGCTGACACAGGGGCCTGGTGTGGGGACCACGAGGTCTTGATATGAGTTGTGTACTCTCAAGATGTCTGACACTGGTGCCAGTTTTTTAACTTCTCTACAACTCACAGCAATGCCTTTTACTCTAGACACCATGCACCAATTTACATTTCTACTCACTTTCAGGAAAGCATAGTTCCAGGTAGGTTTGTTAGGCTGTGTGGGTAGAGGAGTTTTTGGTGTTACATCAGGCTTAGGCCCCCACCCACCTCCCCACCCATCCCAACCAGCAAACCTTTGACTCTGCTTTCCTACGAGTGAGTGGAAATGGCTGGCACCGGTGTTTGGAGCACAAAGCTTTGCTGTGAGTTTGTAGGAAGCGTGTACCTGGTAATAGTATTGAGCCTTTTCATTTTAATGGCAGTTATGTGGTTTATCTGTATGAAACGGGTCCTTTACAGTGATGTCTCTATGGGTGCAATTGCTAACTTTAGTGGAATGTGGAGTAGCTACTTACCAGACTCTGAAACGTCTGTGAGTCCATAGAGGCTCTACGGTGGAAGGATGGAGCCCACCTTCTCCTCCCAGGACCACCACCAATCAACCAGGAGCCTCAGAACTCTTCTGTGACTCAACCTGTTTAGATGGTCAATCCATGTCCTTCAAAATATTATAATAAAGGCACAACTTTTTCTTCATTGTTTGAATTTATTCAGATAAAATAAATGCTGTTTAGACATTGTCAACATGTTCAAGGGGATACAAATGCTAATGCAGTTATTTGCTTTTAAATTGGAGTTTACTCTGATACCTCTTCGGCCTGAGTTAGAGTTTGGTTGATGGGTTCCACTGCTCACGGGTCCATTCCGGGCTTTCACGGCGGCTGTTAGAAACTGTACGCTGCACCCAGAGCTGCTGCGAGGAGCAGGAAGGCTTTGCTTCTCTCTCACCTGCTCTTTCACCCGCTGAGTTCCGTTGCGCCTCCGCAGAGGTACCTTGTAGTGTGCAGTTTGCTCGAGTTGCTCGAGGTGTACAGCAGGCTCCCCCTGCAGACTCTGTGGCCTTCTCAGACCCCCTGGAACGGGCTCTGGCAGAGCAGAGCAGAGGAGCGGAGAAGAGGAGGAGCAGAGGAGCGGAGAAGTGGAGGAGCGGAGGAGCGGAGAAGTGGAGGAGCAGAGGAGCGGAGGAGCGGAGAAGTGGAGGAGCGGAGAAGTGGAGGAGCAGAGAAGCGGAGGAGCGGAGAAGAGGAGGAGCAGAGCAGAGGAGCGGAGAAGAGGAGGAGCAGAGGAGCGGAGAAGTGGAGGAGCGGAGGAGCGGAGAAGTGGAGGAGCAGAGGAGCGGAGGAGCGGAGAAGTGGAGGAGCGGAGAAGTGGAGGAGCAGAGGAGCGGAGGAGCGGAGAAGAGGAGGAGCAGAGCAGAGGAGCGGAGAAGAGGAGGAGCAGAGGAGCGGAGAAGTGGAGGAGCGGAGGAGCGGAGAAGTGGAGGAGCAGAGGAGCGGAGAAGTGGAGGAGCAGAGAAGTGGAGGAGCAGAGGAGCAGAGAAGTGGAGGAGTGGTGGAGCGGAGAAGAGGAGGAGCAGAGGAGCGGAGAAGTGGAGAAGCAGAGGAGCGGAGAAGTGGAGAAGCAGAGGAGCGGAGGAGCGGAGAAGTGGAGGAGCAGAGCAGAGGAGGAGCAGAGGAGCGGAGAAGTGGAGGAGCGGAGGAGCGGAGAAGTGGAGGAGCAGAGGAGCGGAGGAGCGGAGAAGCGGAGGAGCGGAGGAGCGGAGAAGCGGAGGAGCGGAGAAGTGGAGGAGCAGAGAAGCGGAGGAGCGGAGAAGAGGAGGAGCAGAGGAGTGGAAAAGTGGAGGAGCGGAGAAGAGGAGGAGCAGAGGAGCGGAGGAGCAGAGGAGCGGAGAAGTGGAGGAGCAGAGGAGCGGAGAAGTGGAGGAGCAGAGAAGTGGAGGAGCAGAGGAGCAGAGAAGTGGAGGAGCAGAGGAGCGGAGAAGTGGAGAAGCAGAGGAGCGGAGAAGTGGAGAAGCAGAGGAGCGGAGAAGTGGAGGAGCAGAGGAGCGGAGAAGTGGAGAAGCAGAGGAGCGGAGAAGAGGAGGATCAGAGGAGCGGAGAAGTGGAGGAGCAGAGGAGCGGAGAAGTGGAGGAGCGGAGGAGCTGGGGCTGTTAGCATGTGCACAAGGTGAGGGGGTTGCCATGCCACAGTAACGCCAGCAAGGGCTCCAAACCACCCGTGTCAAACCCCCCCAGCAGCAGCAGATATTAATCTTCCTGGTCGCCCCGATAGCCAGGTCACCGGCGCATCTGGACGTGCCTGCACGAGAGGGCCATTGCAGGCTTCTGGGTAAAAGGTGCTTGGCAAGTACAGCAGCCGTAGTGAGAGCGGCCCAAGGCACAATTGTAGAGAGCAGTTTGATTTGACTTGATTTAATCGGCGCCCCCCCAGGTAACGGCCCTGGTAGCAAGTGTTGGAACTGTTAGGGACAAGGGTGCGGGGCTGCAGGGAAGTGCTCACGGCCTCCCGCCTTCAGGGATTCAAACAAGGACCTACCGTATCCGGGGAGGAGCGGAGCCTATTGACACTCACATTGGCAGCGTTCGGACTATAAACACAACGGAGGCATATTGACATTTGGCATTGGCCGCATTCTTGGCTTAGGTACAGCTGGGGCATATTGGCATATTGGCATTGAAAGCCCAACGTTAGCAGCAGCGTTCCGGCAGTGGAGCGCCACAATTCGCCTGAGTCCGACCAGACACCCAGAGGGGGCCTGCGCATTAGGAGTAGAGCCAGCCTTAAAGGACTCTCAATATTCTAGCCCACAACTCATTTTCCACTCGACTCTTTGGGGCATATCAACAAGGGCTTTATCTCTGCTTTTTTGGCTTTAAAAGCCAAAAAAGCAGAGATAAAACTAGCGCCCTATCAACAACAGGGTGCTAACACGCAAATTTGCATGTTAGCACCCTTTTACTCTACGCTTCCCCTTGCATCTCTAATGAGATGCAAAGGGGGCGTTCCAGAGTAAAATAATGGGAGAAATGTCGCTAAGCGACATTTCTCCTATTATCAAGAATGTCGCTAACCCTGTTAGAGACAAAAAAAAGCAGCGCTAACCGCGGTTAACGCTGCTTTTTTACGTCTGCTAATTTTCAGACTTAGCCATGATATCCTATGGAAGGAGGATATCATGGCTAAGTTTGCCTGTCCCTATCAACAAGGTAACATGTGATTATCGCTGGGTTTCCAGCGATAATCTCACGTTAGCCTGTTAGCGTGTAGATTTTTATCGCTATTGAGATAGGCGTTGTTAATAGCACTCTATCTCAGCGAAAAAAATTCACGCTAGCCGGCGATAATTATCCTCACGCTAAGAGCGCTGAGCGATAATTATCGCCGGTTGTTGTTGATATGCCCCTTAATTCCTACAAATATCAGAGACTGAACTAGTGCCGATAGTTTCGATCGTGAGTGAACCACAAAAGGAGTCTAGTAAAAGTTTCCTAAAGATAACCTCATGGAATTTGTCAGGCATTCTGCAAAAATCAAGGAATGAAAACTGGTTAAAAATGTGGCAAGACCATGATATTATCTGTTTCCAGGAGACGTGGTCGATTGACCCAATTTTTGCAAATGGGTATTGCTCCTATGAAACTCCAGCCAAATCTTCACCTTCGGGGAGGGCCAAGGGGGGTATTCTGACCTTAATCCCGAACAATTTCCCAGGAAAGGTATCGAAATTCGAATCACTAAGTGAAAACTCCCATATTCTTACACTAGAGATACATAAAGAAGGCATGTGGCTTTTAATTAATACTTACGACAACGGGATTGGCCCAAATAAATATGCTATTGTGGAAGAGGTCGACATAGCGATAGAACACGCCACAAACAATAACAGCAATTGTCCTTTTAATCTTGGGTGGGAGATTTTAATATATATCCCTGTAAATACAACACAGTTCCTATATGTGGTATAGAGGACCTGGCCTTAACCATTTTACGCACAATGAATATGGCAACTGCCTAAATAAGATCCTAGCAGAGAGGAACTTGGTAATCATGGGTGACCTAGAAGCACTATCAGGGAAAATGGGTGGAACCTTCCTACGAAACGACCGAGAGTCAATTATTGACTATATGTTAGTCACTGCCCCTATTAGTTTAAGAGCCACTAGGTTGGAAAACCAATTTACAATGTATAGTGACCATGCTATGCTATCACTACAGATAAAACCAGCCAGAGTGGAATCTCCAAAAATCTTAAATATAGATACCCCAATAGTGGCAAGAAGAAATGGAATACAACAAAAATGGGCCCATGTCAACCAAACTAAACTGACTGTGAAAATTATATCTACTACACTTAATAATATAGCAACAAGTCTTGATCCTGAGACCGAAGTAGACGAAATGGTAAAGGTCTTTTGTGATCTCCAAGCGCAGGCAAAACTGACCCTAACAAGTTCTAAAGATATTAATAAGAAATCTGAAAGGGGATGGGTTGACTCCCCATGTTCAGCGGCAAGGAGAGCGTTGATCCGTGCTCTGAAAAGTAGGCCCAGAAACCAGGAGGAAATTGAGGAACTGCGGGCCAAATACAAACTTAATAGAAGAAATAGAGAGAAGGCATTAAAAGAAACTATATGGGAGGACCTTAGAGAGGCAGCAAAAATGGCAAACAGCCGCGACTTCTGGAGGATAATAAATGCAGCGCATGTTAAAAATCCTGCAGACCCTACAGTAGACAACAATGTAGATGAGGGAGCTTGGGCAGCCCATTTTGAGAGTATCTTCGCCTCTACACTCCAACCCCCTGTTCCAAATATGGAAGACGATCAACCGGCCTCTTCTTCTTCATCCTCACTCAGCGAAGTAAGGAATAGCTTGTTGTCGTGTAGTTCAGGCAGGGCCCCAGGTCCGAACGCTGTACCAATAGATCTCTTTCAGGGAATACCAGACCTATGGGCACCGTTATTGACGAATGTGATGAACAGCATAATTCGAGCTGGCCCCCCTCAATCTTGGTCTGTTGGTGTTATAGTCCCTATATTTAAAAAAGGGGACAGGTCTGACCCCAAAAAACTACAGGCCAATTTCCCTGCTGGACATGACAGCGAAGCTAATGGGACTGCTCCTCCTCTCTAAGCTAGAGAATTGGGCCAAAGATAAGAATATTCAAATGCAGGCCCAATATGCTTTCCAGCAGGGAAGGGGCACGGTAGACCAGTGTCTAAACCTGTCACTTATAATAGAAAAATACACCAAGATGAAGGAGGGGAAGATGTACATGGCTTTCATGGACTTGTCGGCAGTGTTCGACTGTGTGACCCATGAAAAGCTGTGGACTACCATGAGGGAGATGGGAGTCGACCAATTAATTTAAAATTTTATTAGACAGATGTATTCCAGCGCTGTTGCCATGGTACGTTACACAAAAAATGGAGGCTGTACACGCCCATTCAAAATCGCCAGAGGAGTTAGGCAGGGCTGTGTTCTTGCGCCATTTCTCTTCTCCATTTATACAAATGGAGTAGAAAAAGCCCTTATCAAGTCTACAGGAGATGTTCCAGTATTGAACTCACAACCTCTACCTATCTTGGCATACGCAGATGATGCGGTGTTGATGGCCAGGCATGGGTACGACCTTCAGCACCTCATATCTTCATATGTATCGTTTATGGACTCACTTGATTTGAGGGTGAACCGTACCAAATCCTTTGCTATGATAGTGGGGGCAAGGAAAAGAGAGAGAACACCGTACCTCCATGTGGCGAATGAGAGGATTGAGGTGGTGGATTCCTTCCCACACTTGGAGGTTCTTATTGATAAGGATTTGGCATGGACAAAACTAGTGCAAGTACGCAGGAAGGTAATGGAAAGAACCCTGTCGGCAGTAAAGTCCTTTGCTAAAAAACAGGGCGATAGGCCATTATTGCCAATAAAACAAATTTATCAGGCTAAAGCTACAGCAGCAGTGACGTATGGGGCGGAGGTATAGGGTACTGTCGAATTGGGCACACTGCAAACTATAGAAAACACGTTTTACAAGTCTATAGTTGGCCTCCCCACCTCGACCCCTAACTACATTTTGTACTTAGAAGTGGGAGTCCCCTATATCACCGACTCAATACAATTGGCCCCTGTCCTTCTGTGGCACGCAATCTGGAGAAGGGACACACTCCCCCTGACACATAGAATAATTAAGAATTGCTTGAATATGGATGAGTGGAGGAGATCCGGACGGTTGTGCTACATAGAAGAACTCCTAAACAAGATCGGGCTTCAAGATCCAGAAGAATGCAGAAAGATCTCTAAAGGAAAGGCCCAACATTTATTTAGGATGAGGGTAGAGTTTGAGAGAAGGGAAACTTATGGTAAAAAGCAGGCAATGGTGAACTATAGATCAATCGCCCCAGTGATAGAGAGAGACGTTACAAATGCACATCACAGATTCATATTGATTAGGTTTCGTCTGAATATGATCCCTCTTATGTTAGGTTACCCTGGTGAAACTTATAGCCACGCTGATTTAACTTTGTGCCCCTGTGATGGCTTGTCAAGACGAACTGATCTGCACCTTGTTTTATTCTGCAAATTGTACAAGAAGGAGAGGAATAGGTATTTAAAACCGATATTGCAGAAGATGCGTTTGACTGTGTGCCTAGATCTGTATAGGTTTACATAAAAGAAGCGTATCACCTTCATTTCTCCAACAGTCAACTTATGACAACAGTAGCGTTTTGTAAATTATAAAAGTTGTACACTGACATTACCATCTGTTGAATATTAAAACAACATTGTTGTCCCAAAACAAGAGAAGACAAGGGTATGTGTGTATAGTTGGATATCATTCTTTCTCTGTTGTGTGGCTCCGACCAATCTTTAGGACCTGCACATTGCTCAGTCAACATAAACTAAGGGCTTGGTGTCAAGAGTGATTCCGGACACCCCACAGGATATGTTGGCCTATAGACCAGCTAGCTCACAGTGCCACCATACGCCCCCAAAACCTAACAGGGAGTGAATGGTTTCTGCAACCACTAAACATGACAACCCTGTAATGATTAGGAGAATGAAGCAGATACATGTGATTACAAGCACCAAAAGTGTAAATAGTAGGTAGAGTTATACCATGGTGCTTAAACAATGCATATATGCATCAATCAATCAATCAATCAATCATGTGTTTGTTGAGCGTGACTACTCACCCGTAAGGGTCTCAAGGCGCTGGGGGAGAGGCGCAGGGTTCTGTCTTATGCATGGGTACAGTCAAGCCCGAACTGCCAAGCCATGTCTTCTCTGGACCAGACACAAGCTTCCTGGAACCAGTTTCAGGGGAACTCTCCTCATCAGCCAGGCTAGCTTGAATCCAGTGGCAAAGTGAGCATGTGAGCATGGAACCCACTTCTGGGCATATCCTGCCAACTTAGGGCAAACAAAAGAAACATAAGGAGATGATGGAAGGAGTGCCAAAACTTTTCAAACACCCACCCCCAGTCACAGATCTGGGTTGAATCCATCATCGGTCTTTAGTTCACTTTGCCACCCCAGTTCAAACCCAGCCATATGCAAATCAGTCTTGACCCTGTCTCAAATGGGAAGAGTCCAGCCCGAACTGCCAAGCCAGGTCTTCCCTGGACCGGAAATAAGCATCCTGAGACTGGTTTCAGGGTAACACCCCTCATCAGCCAAGCTAGCTTGAATCCAGAGGCAAAGTGAGCAACGGATCCACATCTGGGCATACCCTGCCAACTAAGCAAACACAAGGAGATGATGGACGGAGTGCTGAAACTTTTTAGACACTCACCCCCAGTCACAAATCTGGGTTCAAATCATAATTTTTCTTTAGGATTGGATAAGGATAAAATATATAAAGTGCACTTATAACCGAGGGTGTCAAGGCGCTGGGCAGACACAGGGTTGGAGAGAGGCATAGATCCCCCAACTGGGATGAAATTGCCACGTTTTCAGCAGTATCCTGAATGCCGTAAGAGGCTCCGCATTGGAAATGGAGGAAGGCAGCGAGTTCCAGAGTTAGGCGGCTGCTACAGAACAGGAGCGACCGCCCCATCTGGCCCTGCGGTATCTTGGAGAGATAATGTTTTTCTGGGATGAGGATCTCAAGGTCCTCCTTGGGGTAAAACATTGGAACACGGTTTTCAGCTGCGGCGAGCCTTTACTGTGCAAGGACTTACATGCCGTGCTCAGGGCCTTGAGGGAGATGCGCTTCCTAATGGGGAGCCAATGCAAGGCACAAATCCCCTCCCTGGCTGATAGCCTCGCCGCCGCGTTCTAAACAACCTGAAGCTTGCTCAGGGAAGCCACATGTAGTTCAGACGGAATATATGGTAGCATCTTTCTAAGGGTTTTTAAGATATAGAAATAGGTGCTTACAGTTCGGCTAACTGGAGCATCAAAGTTCAGACCCTCGGCGAAAGTGACCCTCAGATTTTTTGCTGTCCTAACCAGGAAGGGGACCACTGTCTGCCAGACACCAGGCATTTGACCAGATGGGATTCTGTGAGTCAAATACCAGTATCTCAGTCTTACCAGCATTAATCTGCAGGGAGTGACCCTTTATCCAGCAGAAAATACTTGCCATGCACTGGTTGAATTTCTCTGCGACCAGTTGCAAATCATTTGAGATGGAAACAATGATTTGGATTTGAGTGGTGTCCGCATATTAAATCAAATGGAACCCAAATGATCTCACCAACTTGCCCAGAAGGGTCACATAAATGTTATAGAGGGTGGGGCTCAATGATGAACCCTGGGGGACCCGTCATTGAAGGCTCTAAAACCTCTGCAGCTAATGATGTTTGTCCGCCCTGTCATCAAAGAGTAGAGAAGCTGCAAGGCCTTTCCCATATCTCCCACGTCCTGTAGATGCTGAACCATGCACGCCAGCGAGACGGTGCTGAGCATCATCAGCACAGCTGACTCACCCTGATCCACCTGCATGTCAATATGATCAGTGGCTGCAATAAGGGCAAACTCGGTGCTGTGACTGGCGCGGAACCCATTCTGTGAATGTTCCAAGATCACCAGGGTTTCAATGTGACTTTAGCTCACTTCACCACCCCAGTCCAGACCCAGCCACATGCAAATCAGTCTTGACCCTGTCCCTCATGGGAACAGTTCAGCCCGAACTGCCAAGCCAGATCTTCCCTGAACCAGGAACAAGCATCCTGAGACTGGTTTTAAGGTAACACTCCTCATTAGCCAGGCTAGCTTGAATCCAGTGGCAAAGTGAGCAAGGGACCCCCGTCTGGGAATTCTCTGCCAACTTAGGGCAAACTAATCAAAAACGAAGTGATGATGGACGGAGCACTGAAACTTTTCAGACACTCATCCCCAGTCACAGATCTGGATTGAATCCATCATTGCTCTTTAGCTCACTTCGCCACCCCGGTCAAGACCCAGTCACATGCAAATCAGTCTTGACCCTGTACCTTATGGGAACAGTCCAGCCCGAACTGCCAAGTCAGGATCAAACCGGATTTATGGTAACACCCCTCATAAGCCAGACTAGCTTGAATCCAGTGGTAAAGTGAGCAACGTTGGAGGCCCCATTTTGTGTAGTTCCTAAAAATACATAGGATCTATGCGTTAAGACAACATAAACTAAGGTACTGGTGTCCAGACTAATTCCAGACACCCCCAAAGGATAGGTTAGCCTTTAGACCAGCTAGCTCGCAGTGCCACCATAAGCCCCCTAACCTTACCAAGAAGTATATAGGTTTTGACAGCTATCGAACATGACTATCCTTCATCGTTGGTGCTCACCCAGTCTCAGAGAGATACACAGAAAAAAACATGCAGACGTTTTCAATAAGCATTTATTTAACCAGCATCATTCTAGTATAAAACATGTTTGCTGCGACAATCATTAGACATAAACAGATGTATAAGATTACAAGCACCAGCAGTGTAAATAAATGGTAGAATCGTCCACGGTGCAAAAGCAGTGAACATATGCAGACATAACGACATGACAGTAATCAAGTGTACTCCTACGGTGCAAACCCTACCTAAGTGTACCTAAGTGTACCTTTGCATGTATGTGGGTACATAGCCAAGAATCCCCTAAGAAAGATCCAACCCCATTACCTGATGGGAGCGAATGTCGAGTTGGACACCCCACAAGGGATCTCAGATCGCTGCATGTTGTAGCTTCGGCAGGCTTGGACCCCAGTGTCTTGTGTCAGTGTGAAAGCTTCTCCTCTGCCTACCTAGTGATGGTATTGGTCTTTATACCATAAAGATAGCGTCAGGTTCATTACATAATCGATATGTTGTGAGTGCGATTATGCAAATGAGCCTAGAACCATACCTGCGATTATGCAATGAAGTTCTTTCGCCCTATGATGAAGATGACCATGGCTTTTACACAGAGTATGTTCATGCTGTTATGTACGTCATGTGCAGGGACTTTTCTAAGAATCCTCATGCATAATAAATGAAGCTAGTTTCAGGTAAACCTATCGACATTTATTCAGCACATAACAGGGTAAAAGGTCAGTGCTAGAACCATTATGCAGAGCAAGGTAGGACAAATGTAGGTAAAAGGATGTGAAGCTACCTAGGCCTAAATTGGGTTATATAACACCCTCTTCATCACAGAAATATGGCCTACTCTTATATCCTCGTACCTCCTAGATGTCCTTCTTCCTAAACGTTACAGCATCCATATGGACCCTGCTCATAAAAGGGAAGATTATTCACTGTCAATCATAGGTCGACTTGGTTCTGCCCCTTAGGCAAGAAAGCCACATACAACTCTATTGACCTCTTCATACACCACTTTCTACTTTATGTAACCCAGCCCACCACCTTCCACACTGTCTATAATCCTCTTGCGTCTAATAGTGAGTTCATAGACAAACTCTCATATCTCCTCCCCACCCTTATCTACCCAGCCTACCCATTCCAACTTCTTCAATGGTTTCATCCCTGCAAACAGCTCAAGCTTGAAAAAGAAGGCTAGACCACCTTCAACATCATCGGCACATTTCATGAAGAACACTATGCTACCCAGTCAACACACTCCGAAGGCCAAATCATAGAACAGACATCCTGTATATTATCAACTATCCAAAACAATTCCTTCATATCCCAAGAATACTTCAACTCATTCTTCACCACCATCACACAGTTCATTTGTTTTACCAGCACAGTGCTGTCAAAACTAAACAGAACAACTAATATCCAGATCTTTTGAAGAATTCCCCATGTATAAACTAAACATTCTTTTCTCACCCTGATACCTTCATGTTTAATACCATTCCATATATTTCAGCAAAACCAGGTGAACACCCAAGGTCCAGCTCAAACACAAAAGTGAAAGCCAAACCATGCATCGTCCTGGTACTCAAAATACCCGGCTGACAATAATGCTCTATCCACCGACAGGAAAGAAAATCGAAGAAAAACAATAACAGAACCCCTGATGACCTCACACTACTGAAGTCCCTCTCTGTGATATTTTAGACAACTTATCATCGGATCAGCCAAAGCCAAGTCTATGCCAACATCATCAATGAAGCGGCCAATAAATAGAAATCATTCTGTATATCAAGAACTGCATGACACCCTGTCTAACCCTCGTCTGCCACACTCCACTGCCAAGTGAAATGTCATCAATCATTTCTTCAATGAAGAACGCAGAAGATCTGACAGCAGTTTGACAACACCCATTCCTTGCATCGTACGCTGGCCGTGCTTCAAACCGCAAACTCTCAAAGTCTGAGCTAACAATCTCAAAGACTCAAAGTGACCACTTACAAGGGTGATATCATAACTTTATCATTCATCAAAGTCCTCTCTAGACAAACTCTATCACCCCTACTCACCACTGAATTCCAAATCGTGTTCTTATGAACCTTGTTTTTTGTAGAGGGGACCATCCAGACTCTAAATAGAACTTTTAGAATAGGATTTTATATCCACTTATAGCCATCCGGGC
The DNA here is from genome assembly GCF_964204655.1 of Triturus cristatus. Taxonomy (NCBI): domain Eukaryota; kingdom Metazoa; phylum Chordata; class Amphibia; order Caudata; family Salamandridae; genus Triturus; species Triturus cristatus. Next base: position 1,126,770,849 of record NC_140588.1, on the reverse strand, counting down.
ATGTGATAATTCTTTGTCCTTTAACACAGTGTGTCGCCAGCATCAATGCCTCAGAGTGCAGCAGAGGAATTAGCTGATTTACTCTATGCAACAACATCTAATTAAAACAGAGTCTACTGCCTGTATTGTGATTGCAGTTGGAACACCACCAACAGACCATTACATTACAATTCAAATGGCCATCTGCAGAGGTGGAGGGCAGGACCGCCAGATCCAGTTGGGGTGGTTATTGGATTCTGTTGTACCTTAATTCCCTTAAGTGCATTTCCCTCTTAGCTGCTCAGCCAGAATGAATGTGATGGATGCGTGGAATGTTGGAATGCCTGATGAGAGAGAGAGTGGAATGTTGGTGTGCCTGCTTGCATGGGGAGAGTGACAGTTGGAGAGAGTGGGCTGAGCAGCAACCATGCTGCTCCTGGTGGGGCCATTGCCATCATCTTGACTATTCTTATCTTCTACTGAACTACCTTGTACCATCTGGTAACCAACCAATAAACCTACATGAAATATACCACAAGGCTACGTCTGGAATTTTACTACTACCATTTATCTTTTCTACAGATTCCTTATCACTACACTGGGGCGGTACCTGCGCAGGCACCGCCATAGGGATTAGGATATCCCTTTCTGACCATCTGTTCATGGTGGTTCTATTGCCATGAACAAGCAGTATAAAAGAGGGCTCTATTATATAGCCAGGGGGGCACAGGTATTGCCCCCCAAAAATCCTTGCGATGTGTGCCAGGCACTCCATGGTGCCTAGCACAAAGTGCATGGATGTTTAAAAACATCCCTTTTTCAATTGAGGATTGATCTGTGGTTCTTTTCTGGGTGACAGCAGAAGCCACAATTGAAAATGGGATGTTTACGACTGCCTACATAGCGGGTGCATCCTAATCTGCAGGGTGGGACCACTGACTACTTGTTAGCCGATCTCAATCGTGCAACGAGGGCAGTCGGACACTCGCCGGACTGCCATCGTAATGACCCACTTAGTGTGTGGGAGCTGAGTGTGTGTGTGTGTCTGTGTATGTGTGTGTATGTATATGTGTGTGTGTTTGCAGGTATGTGTGTGGGAGCTGGGTGTGTGTATATGTGTATGTATATGTGTGTGTTTGCATGTATGTGTGCATATGTATGTGTGGGGGTGTGTATGTGTGTGTGTGTGATGGGGTGTTTGTATGGGTTTGATTATGGATGTGACTTCCTTAGATGTCAGGAATTTTAGCTATGTTCTGGGATCATTCACCTCTTTATTAGATTGTTTTATCCCTTACCCTTTCCTAAACAATGACATTCATTAATTTTCAGCACTGAATTCAAAGTTGAGGAATTGTGATGGATGTGCATGTAAATTGCCTCTCTGATACATGGGTATCTCTTACAAAAGTTGTACTTTATAACTTTTTGCATGTTTTAGCTTGTGATACCTCATCAGATACTAACATTTAAGGTGTCACTTTCTGCCTTGAATGCTCTGAGAAATTATATTGCTTCTTTTTTTAGATCAGCTATGCAGCAGTGCACGATGTGCTGAGCGACAAAGCACAGTTCCCGACATTTCTTCGCACCGTTCCACCTATTAGACCTCAGTCTACCGCATTTGCACTGTTAGTGAAGTACTTTGGTTGGACTTGGATAGGAGTTTTATTACAAGATAATGACATAGCCTACATGTGGAGCAAGGATCTGAGGGAGGATTTGAAGAGGTTGGGGGTCTGTGTGTCTTTCTGGGAGAAAATCAATGACAAGTACCCGAAGGAAAAGATGAGGCGCGTCGCTGAGAGGATAAGGAGCTCTTCTGCCAGGGTTATCATCTGCGATTGTTATGAGATTGAACTGAAACCTCTTCTGCAGGAGCTGAATGACTTGAACGTAACTGATAGAATGTGGATTTTCCCGGGTTTAGCAATAATTCCAAATTATTTTCCCAGTTCGTCTTTGAGACTACTGAATGGTTCCCTGATAATGGTGCTCCATGCCCCAGACATGCCCAAACTCAAGCCTTTCTTAGAGAACCTTCACCCTAACAGATTTCCTGAAGATATTTTCATCCATTCCTTCTGGGTGGCAGCCTTTGGGTGTACTTGGTCACACAATGCCAGCTCTTCAGGATCAGGGCCAGTGGACGCTAAGGATGGGGAGCCGCAGTGCACTGGCACAGAGGTGCTTGAAGATGTGGAGTCGATGTTTGTATTGTCGGATATGAGTTACACTTATCACATGTACCTGGCAGTGTATGCCCTGGCACAGGCTCTGCAGGACCTGATCTCATGCACACCTGGACTGGGACCCTTCCAGAACAGCAGCTGTGCTGAGGCGGGACATCCAAAGCCGTGGCAGGTAAGGGATAAATATCTATTTATTGTTGTTTTTGATATTTTCCAACCTAGTATCAGCTGCATTAGAGTGCCTAAAGACTATCTGTAAAAAATTACCATTCAAGGTATTGTGTCCTTTGTGTGAAGAGGTTTATTATCAGTGTCTCACAAAAGCGTAAACTAGAGCCTTATTCATAGATTATAAACAGATACATATAAAATGTTGAGGCAAAAGTTATATTTATTGCTATTTAAATGTATAATAAAGGGATAATGAATTGAAGATAACAGGAGTGGATTTTCAAACCTACATGCAGTTGCAAAAACTGATTGGTTTAGCTTCTTTTAAAATGACTATATCCCTATGATGGCTAAAATTCAGGAGTTGGGTTTGACTCTATTATCCGAGTTTCCTCCAAAAGTAAGAGGATGGTCAATTTTCGAAAAAACTCATAATCAGTCCCTACAATTTCCTACAGTTGTTGGTCCTTCCAGCAGATGGCTAGATTCTGAGCCATTAATGAAGGGCCTTTTAGTTAATAGAGTCTTCATATTAAGGGGCATATAAATGAACAAATCATGCAGCGCAGCGAGTCGCCTTGATGCGCTGCGTGATAGGGAAAGGGCAGGAATGTTCCAGATTTAACGTAATATTCATTCTGTTATTCAGTTTTCTTGGCCTTAGGACACTGCTAACCAGTGCTAAACTTCTTCTGCTCCCTCCACTAAACATGGTGGAATTGGTTTATATCTGATTGCCAATTGGCATATTTTATTTACGTATAAGTCACTGGTAAAGTAGTAGTATGTGTGCCCAGGTTGAGTAACTTAAAGGCTAATAGTAAGGCTGCAGTACGTATTAGCCCACCCACTTAGGTAGCGCCTTAAAACATGTTCCAGGCCTGCTATTGCAGCTTGAATGCAGTCTTAAACTGTCATGGCGATTTTTAAAATCAACCCTCTTTGCTAAGTCTTAAATCTTAAACTCCCATTTTTATTACATAGAAGTCACCCCTAAAATAGGCCCTAGGCTGCCTATAGGGTAGGGTGCAATGTAACTAAAATGTTCGGCATATAGGTTTACATTTTACATGCTCAGGTGGTCAAAAACCCCTAAGTGGATATTTAACTACTGTGAGGCATGCCTATCCTATAGGGTAACATTGGAATTACATTTAATAAGCGCTAAGTATTGAGTGGAAATAGGTGAACAGTTCGTGTTTAGAACTGTAAATGGAAATCCTCTTCAACGATATAGGCAAATCGTTTATTACAATTTTGAAAATGCTACATTTGTAAAGTTGCTATGGCAAGAAATGATGGATGGAATGCTGAATGAATCAAACATTTACCCTAGTCACAAGATCTGGGTTAAAACCATTGTTCTTTTTCTCATTGACCCACACCAGTTTAGACCCAGCAATATGCAAATCAGTATTGACCCTGCTCCACATGGAAACAGTCTAGCCCGAACTGCCAAGCCGAGACCTCCCTGGACCAGATACAAGCGTCATGGAACCGATTTCGGGGTAACAGCCCACATCAGCTTTAATCCAGTGACACAGCGAGCAAGGGACCCATGTCTGGGCATGCTCATCCCACTTAGTGTGGAAAGTGCTACAGCAATAAATGATGGACGGAATGCTAAATGAATCATACAATCAACCCTCGTAAAGGGATCTAAGATAAATCCATCATTCTTTTGCTCTCTACGCCACACCAGTTTGGACCCATCAATATGCAAATCAGTTTTAACTCTGCTCTTCATGGGAACAGTCCAGTCCAAACTGCCAAGCCAGGTCCTCCATGGACCAGAACCAAGCATCCTGGGACAGGTTTTGGGGTAACACACCTCATCAGCCAGGCTAGCTTGAATGCAGTGGCAAAGTGAGCAAGAGACCCACGTCTGGGCATACCCTTCCCACTCGGGGTAAAAAGTGCTGCAGCAGCAAATGATGAACAGAATGTTGAAAGAATAAACCATTCATACCCAGTGAAGAGATCTGGGTTAAATCCATATTTCTTTTTCTCACTACGCCTCCCCAGTTAGGACCCAGTCACATCCAAATCAGTCTTGACCCTGCTCCTCATGGGAACAGTCCAGCCGGAACTGCCAAGTCGAGTCTTCCCTGGTCCAGAAGCTAGCATCTTGGGACCATTTTCGGTATAACATCTATCATCAGCCAGGCAAGCTTGAGTCCAGTTGCACACTGAGCAAGGGACCCACGACTGGCATACTCATCCCACTTAGGGCAAAAAGTGCTTCAGCAATAAATGATGGATGGAATGCTAAATTAATCATACATTCACCTCTAGTAAAGATATCTGGGTTAAAGCCATAATTCTTTTGCTCTCTACGCCACACCAGTTTGGACCCAGCCATATGCAAATCAGTCTTGACCCTGCTCTTCATGGGAACAGTCCAGCCCAAACTGCCAAGCCAGGTCCTCCCTGGACCGGATACAAGCATCCTTGGACCAGTTTCGGGAAATCCCACCTCATCAGCCAGGCTCGCCTGAATCCAGTGGCACAATGAACAAAGGACCCACATCTGGGCAAAAAGTGCAGCAGCAACAAATAATGGACGGAATGCTGAATTAATCAAACATTCACCCCCTTCAAGAGATCTGGTTTATATCCATTGTTATTTTGCTTATAACGCCAATCATTTGTTGTTGCAGCAAATATATAAAATAGTCATTTTCCTGTCTTAGCAATGTAGTCCCTGCAGTATTTTCTTGGACACCTGACTGGGTGTACATGTCAGTTGGATTTTGTGTACTTCTATCAAAAAGACACATACAACAGAACACTTAGGTATGCCTGGATGGGCTATTAACTGGAAGGATGGGGGTGGGTCTGGGATCTGCCCCACTTTCAACTTAATAGGCTGTGTCCTGCCTTCACATAAAGATATGCATAACCCCTGTAGTAGGTAGGGTGGGGGCCGGAAACCTAAGCACTGTAAAGGGAATTCTATAGCAGCTTCTCCCACTTTAATGAAGGCACGAGTTATAAATAATGAACCATGTTTCTGAAATGACTTTCAATCTGTTGGACTGCTACCTTGCTGAAATTCTGCCTTGCTGGATTGCTACCCTGCTGCTATCCTGCCTTAGCCAGAGGGTTTGGACCTGCTGCTGAACCCAGGGCTACCAGAGTGACTGCAAGAGCTAGTCTGCTGGCCTCCTCTTTGAAGTCACTGAACATAACACTTCCTAAGACTTTGAACCAAGTCCTAGTGCCCTGGAGTGATCTACTTATACCCAAGTGATCCCCTTCATGTCCTGGACCCACAGTGCGATCTCAGTGTAGCTGTCATTAAGTTTTTGGACTCATGGGGGTTGTGGTCTAGCCATGCTGCCACATGACCGCTCTCTGAGTAGGCTTGGCCAGCTGGGACAATATCTGTCAATAATCCTCCAACAATTGAGAGTGTTGATGCGGCAAAGCGCTTGAAACTAACCGCCCACTGCACCTGGAGCAGATTGAGCCCTGTTTGGTGGCTAGACACTGGACAGTTCGGCAGCTGAGAGCTGGGCCGGATGGCGCTCTCGGCAGAGGGCGGAGGCTTGCGGGCCGGGAGTGGATCAGTGTGTACTTCGACACCCGGCGTCTGTGCTGGCGTGGGAACATCCAGGCGGTGGCCCATCTGTGCTCTGGCCAAAGCAGAGGACTGTCCATCCCAGAGTGAGAGCAGTTTGCAGGGGTCGCCTTTCGTTTGGAGGAGCTCTCGTAGGCCCAGGTGAGGGGAGAGGGGCAGTGCCAGAGGACTCCAACTGGTACAGCTGTGTTGCTGGGAGCCTGTCACCTGGCCTGATCCGGGAGCCTATGAGGGTGGTATCCCCCACATCCGAGAACCCCTAACTGCTGACATTGTAGACCGGACTGGGCAGCTGGACTAGGAGGCGCTGCTGGGCGGGCGGAGACCGGGCCGACAGCTGCGGCGGACCCTGCTGCCTGTGACACGCCGGTTTTCAGGACGCACATGCAGACCCTTCCAGAAGAAGCTGCTTACAGCTCTGCCAGAAGTGGATCACTTGGGTAGGTAAATGCCCCTATTCTGCTTGAAAAGCCCTATGGGCCAAGCGTGGGCGTGGTGATTCGCCATAGGTGAGGAAGCCCTGTACTATAATACGAACTGGCCACATCTGGTGTAAATTGTGAATGTTAAAAGACGACGGGCCATCAGAATCTGGGCCCCTTTCCTAAAGCGCTGCCTAATCCTGGAGGCCATTTGTGTGTTCTGGACATTGCCGTGAGAGACAGTGGCTGTGTCTCCATTTGTGTTTCTCCCTCCCGGGGAGAGATACTTGGACCTCTGGGGTACATGACGGAGAGCTGGTGTCACATACAGTGAGCTTGGCCTCTCCAGTGAGGCTGGTGGCGACCCCTCACTTCTGAGGACACTAAGTGAGATGGAAACTTGTTCCGCATAGGCATCAACTGTCTGGTTTTGAATAGTGGGCCGTTTTTATTGTTCCTTTACAACTTCGGGGGGGGGGGAGGAGCGCATCGTGGGGAGCTTTCAGATCTGCTGCCACTCTGCACAGTCTCAGGGATAGTGATCCTCAGGTGACCCCCCTTTTGGTCCCACACTTCTTGGAGGTGAAGCCTAGCAAGAAAATGGGAAAGACGGAGGCAAAACAAACTGAACTAACATTCGAAAATAAAAGGCTGACTAGGCAAACGGACTGAGAGACCAAGCCCTAGATGGAACAAAGGCAGGGTGCAGTGGGGGACCTATGATCAATCTTGCTCGAGGTGCAATCACGCTTCAGAACAATTGATACTAAAATAGATAAAATAACGGACAGGCTGGACCAGGTCAAAATACAAAATACAAGTTGATACTTATGAAGTATGCTTTTACAAACTGGAAAAACGGGTTTCCGATATATACACGAGTTCCAAACAGAGTCAAGAGAGCCACTCTTGAACATGAAAAAAGTACTGGAAGTTATTAAAGACAAAAGTGAAGACCTGGAAGCCAGGTCCTGCCGAAATAACATTCGAATTACTTGCATACCGGAGACTACAGCCATGGGCAGGGTGGAGGACTATGTCGAAACTCTTCTCCGGGAGGTTTTTGGATCATCCCTTTCTAACTTGTGTATTGTGGAGAGAGCTCACATTTCCCTGGCCCGAGACCCCTGTGGGAGACACTCCGTGACCTATCCTGGCCCGGATACTGAACTATCATGATAGAGATGCCATCCTATGTGCGGCAAGAGAAATGGGCCAGATAACACATCAGGGCAACCAGATCTCTTTCTTCCCTGATTTCACTCCGGTAGTTCTAGCGACGGGTAGAGAATTTACCCCTGTCAAGGGCATTCGTTGGCAGGCTGGCATCACGTATGCTCTGCTGTACCCCGCAAAGCTTACAGTCCACTACGAAGGCAGCCATAACTTTTTCACAGATGCTAAATCAGCCTTATAATACACCAAACACGTTGCTGGGGGCAAACACCACATGAAAACTTAATGGTGCACAGAGGGGACACTCAGAGACAATGACTGAGCTGGTGGTTTATTTGTCTGCTCTGGTCCAAGGGGTCTAAGTTGCAATAAAGTACCCACCACCTGTTGAACTGTTTGTTGGTAATACAGTAATTATTTTAATTGCACTCTCAGTAACTTGACCAGGGTGTACACTGGAGATACATCGCCCTCAGGTAGATCTCCCACTACTGTTTTGAATGTCTAAGTTGGGGTGTTGTTTGCAGTATGGGGTGGGAAGGGTTAATATTACTCAACCTAATTGGGGGTTGGTATGGGGGTAGGGGTTAGGGGTGCAGTACAGTCTTGTTTCTACACACTGCATGTAAATTGTCTAATAAGCTCTGTCAGCTTCTTTGGAGTTGCTGGAAGAGGTGCAGGCTACAATGGTCTCAGTATGTATTGACCTATTCTGAGCCACAATTTGGTTATACCACACTGACATAAAAGGACAGCTCTGAAGTTCTTAACTTGGAATATCAGAGTCCTGAAAGATCACAGGAAGGCCAGACTAATTCAAGCATATTTGATCTGGATCGATATTTGTTTTTTGCAGGAGACTCATCTGTCTAATTCATCTCTCCCTAGGTTGCGGCATAGGCACTGGGAGAGGTGTACTCCACTGGATATTCCAACTATGCGTGCAGGGTGGCTATACTGATGCATAGAGGGTTGAATTGGAAATCTACGCATACTCACCTTGACACTAACAGGAGAAATGTTCTCCTTAAAGGCTTTCTCTGCGAGGAGGTCATATTTGTGGCTATATATGGTCCCAACGTGGATGACCCTGAGTTCTTCCGCAAAGTATGGGCACACTTTGCAAGCTTGGGCTGCGACAGTTATTTGGCGTGGGGATTTTAACACAATTTTAAATGACTCCCTGGATAGAAAAGGAACATCCCGTAGTTTACATCCACATGCAAGCGACACTCTTACTCCATACTAATGACCTGGTGGACATATGGAGGCACCAACATCCTGATAGAGTGGAAGGTTCATGCGTTACCTCACATCATATTGCCTGTTCCAGGCTGGACTTTTGGGTGGTTTCTCAGGACATAGCAGGTTGGACCTCAGTGGTTTCCCTTCTGCCACAGATTCTTTTAGATCATGCCCCATGCTTACTCCAGTTAGAATTCCATGTGTCATACCGGCACCCCTTTACATGTAGGCTCCCTACTATGGCCCTACTGGATCAAGTTTTCATTGAGAAGATTAGAAAAGACATAAGAGATTATTTTCATGACAATAAAGGTTCAGTCAAATCGGCGGGGACACTCTGGGAAGCATTTAATGTGGTTATACGGGGTTTCTGCATTGCTAAGCAGTCAGGTGTATTGAAGTCCATTAAACAACGGCTCAATACACTAGAATCTCAACCCAAAGACATAGAGAAGGACTTTTTTAATTCAGGCGATGGGGTCCACCTGGCATCATTTAGGGAGCTTCTCTCAAAATATATGGATGAAGCAAACCGAGAAGTAAAGTTTATGGGGAAATACAGCACAGCGTGGCAATGCGGGGGGGGGGTATAGACCTGGACGAACACTGACGGGCATGCTTCGCCATCCGAGAACGGCCAATATCATCACTGAACTTAGAGAAGGAGATGGGGACTGTTAGAAGTGGCTGTGGTACTGCGCAAATGCAGGTCCTAATCCCACCGCTGGTCACCAATGTTAGAAATGGGATTTCTGGTTGGCTGAGGCGTGCGCCAAAGCCAGGCAGGAAACCACCACTCTAGTCAGGGCAAAGAAGTTACACGCCAAATATAACCCCTGCTCACCCCCTTGGTAGCTTGCCAATGCAGCGACAGTCTAAGTGCTGTGCAGCTGTTAAGGAAGAGATGGGGGCGAAGGAGTGCCTCTCTTCCTGGATTCAACATGTCCCCTAAAATGAAAGACCTAAACGGTGCAGCTGCCCACTACTTGCTGGCAACTGGAAGTAGTCAAATGGGGCTTGGGCTCTCAATGGCCCTTAAAATCAATATGCAAAATATGGGAAGCGTTGGAGTCACCTAGGCTCTACGAACAAATATGCACACATTGAGGCCTCTAGCCTCTGAAAATAAACATGTCCCCTGTCATTGCAGCGGCCTGCAACGGCGACGCCGCTGTGAAGATCAGCCCCACACTGGGGCACTGAAACACAAAGGGTCACAGGCCCAACATGATAGCCACACAGGGCTCTAAAACAATTATGCTCCTCTTGGGGGGGGGGGGTGGGGGGGGGGGTGGCCCGCTGCGAGACGGGCCGCCCTGACTCTGTGCCTCTGCCAGGCAAAATGTAACTTGAGCCCCACTCACCTGGGCTCTTTGGCCAGACGGATCCGGGCTCTGGAGCGGGACCGGCACTCTGCTTTTCACCCGGTCCCTCCTTTGGGACCGAAGCTTCACCAGGGCAGCATGCGAGGCTCTGTCTTTGTCACGGGAGCCCCGCGGGGAATCCTGCTCCGGTCTCTCTCTGACTGGGAGACAAGCGAGGCACGGCACGGCTTCCCCCGGGCAGGGGGAAGCGGAAGTGGCGCACACCAGGACCCGCCCACAGTCAGGCGGCGCGGGCCTGACTTCCTGGTTTTGTCGCAGGCTGCGGCGGTGATTTTTTCTTTGGGGCAAAACGAGGGGTGGGCTCCCTCGAGATCAAAAATACCCAGCGGGGTGGGCACCCGCCTCACTCAAGGGCAAAGTCACGGGGTGGGCACCCGCGCTCAAAAATAACGGCAAAGTCGCAGGGTGGGCACCCGCGCATACAAATAATGAAATAAGCGGGGTAGGCACCTGCAAAGTCAGTATAAGGTGGGGTAGGCTCCTGCTCGCCGGTGAATAACAAAAGCGGGGTGGGCACCCGCGATGACATCAGAACCAACGGGGAAATCCTTACGTCGGGATTCCCTTGAAGACAATCGCAGCCCAGTGCTGCAAGGGCAGGACAAAAGCGCTCCTCCTTAGGACCATTAAAGCACTTTGATGCAAGGGAAATAAAGCGCACCCAGGGCGCTAGGACAGCATCAAGCCTTGGCAAGGTAAAAGTAAAATCAAAAGGGTCCAAGAAGTCCTGAGCATCAAAGATGGAGCAAAACAGCTCCCAGCAAAGGAAAGTCATCCAGACATCCAGGGGCAGGGCAGGGCCCAGGGAGGCAAGCCTTCCCCTGGGCCCCAGCAGCAGCACGCCCCTGGTAGATTCAAGTCCAGAACAAGAAAATTGACTTGAGGTCACAGCCCCTTATTTATACAGCTAAATCCTTTGTCTAAAACTGTTGGGCGAGGGGAGAACCAGATACAACTGGTTCAGGAGCACTTTGTTTTGCTCAGCTCCCCTCTCTATTCACAGGACAGGCCAGGGACATCAGACACACCACAGGAGGTGGAGCCAGCATTGTGGAGGGAAGGCCCAGCCCTATTCAGGTCCCAGGTGCAATTCCTCCCTCCCATCTACATGCAGATCTCTCCATTCACCACCGGGCCGACTCACCCTGGCTCCTGGAATTCCCCAGCCCTCTCAGCTCCTGTCAATCACAAGCCAGACAGGCAATTCACATCACACAGCACAGAGAAATGCCAACTTCTAAAAGTGGCACTTCTCCACCAGTCACAATAAATCTGCGCACACCATTGCGCAGCATTTATTCTTACTAGTTCGCACATACCAAACTAGCCCCTGCACTCCTCTCACATCAGGAACTACCATGGACGCACATATCTCCCATGCATTCCTATGGGAGGGTAGGCCAGTCTCCCTAGATGTTACTCAGAGCGCACGCACTTTTTACAGGGACACAGTGCTAAAGTTCCTAGAGGCCTAAAGCCACTAACACGACATAGGGCAAAAGGCCAGGATAAATGCAAAAGGTTTAGGGGTGAACCTGCCAAAAGGGCCAGGCCCAACAGGAACCCAATGAGAGGCTCACAACTCATACAGAACCATCTAGTTGAGCTCTATGCCAACTTATACACATCCACTATCCCCAATCCACTGCTAACCTAATTTGATTCTATAGAGCTGATCCGGCTCAGCAGAGCTCACAGAGAATATTTAGATGAAAGTTACACAGTTGAGGACATAAAGCAAGTAATGAATAGCCTCCCAATGACAAAGCCCCGGGTCTAGATGGTCTGCCTGCCACCTTTTTCAAAGCCTACAGTGACCTATTGGCCCCATGTCTGTTGGAGGTTTACCAGTAATCATTGGAAACTGGCCTCCTCCCTCCTTCGATGTGAGAGGCTGTAATTCTGACATTACTGAAACCTGATAAGGACCCAACAAGCCGAGATTTTTACCGCCCGCTTTCCCTAATAAATTTGGATAATGAAATTCTGCCTAAATTAATCGCCCAGAGTCTACAACCTCTGCTCTCCTTAATTTCAAGGCCAGAACAATCTGGTTTTATATCAGGTAGGTTAACAGCACATAACTTAAGGAACTTTTTCACGCTACCTCACTGCTTTGACCCCCAGACTCCTGCAGTAGTGGTTTTGCTGGATGCAGCTAAGGCATTCAACTCCCTGGAATGGCCTTATCTCTTCGCTATTTTAGCTTGGATGTGTCTTAGCCCAGCACTCATGGCTCAAATCAGACTTCTCATTTCTTACCCTACATCCAGGCTGAGCATCAATGGTTTAATATCAGAGTCTTTTCCTAAAACCAGGGGCACCAGACAGGGGTGTCCTCTCTCCACTCATCTTTGCCATTGCAATGGAACCGTTGGCTGCTCAAATCTGGCAACACCATGCCAAAAGGGGAGTGGGCTTTACATGGATGATGTCACGCTTTATGTAATAGATCCCATAAATAATATACTTCCCATTCTCCATGAAATAACCAGATTTGGTGGTCTTTCTGGGATCCAGATAAATTGGTCAAAATCAACTATCTTTCCTCTGACTGATGGTACGTCCCCATTCCCGCTGGACTATCCGCTCAAAGGGGCTGAGAGTCCGGTCAAGCACTTGTGAGTCTGGTTGTGTCGAGATGTGCAAGAGTTATGTGTGATGAACTTCGGACGCACAGTGAGTTGGCTAGAGGGTAAACTTGATACTTGTACACACTTGCCCCTTTCTCTAGCAGGTAGAATAGCCATAGCTAAAATGGTCGTACTGCCCACATTTGTTATATCTCTTTGTCAACCTTTCCATAATCCTCACTCAGGCATTCTTACAAAAACTTAGATCCCTGATGATTAATTTGGTTTAGGCCTGGAAGGCAGGCACAAATTTATTGGGAGCTTCCTACTCTACCTCTGAGTCAGGGAGGGCTGGGAGCGCCAGATATTTCCTTTTACGCCTACTGTGCGCAAGCTCAATTCATGCATCATTGGGTATTTCCTAACCCATTTCAACCCCACATAGCCATTGAAATGGACAGATCCGTGCTGGTACCATTAAAAGTAGTAGTTTTTTCCAAATTTAAAATACAACAAAACAAAAATGATACCCCCAAAACGCTAAGATGGGGCTGGGACATTTTTCTTATTCGGGCTATTTGCTATCTCACCCCCCTAGCGTATAACCCCCAGATTGCTGGTGGGTCAGCTGAAAAGCTGGGGTGGAGGACTTTTGCTGATTTATACCCTGGGGACATCATACTCCTCCTACCTGCTCTTATATTAGAGAATTCAAGCTACCTGTCGGACGATGCATAGTTCCTTCCCTGCCCCTCTGCCTACATTAATCGTACTAGAGAGGACACTGACAAACACTTCCCAGCACAGATTATTCACACGATCGTACAATGACTTGCAAGTGGCTTATCCTATTGCCATACACAAGTCTGTTGAGGGTTGGAATGAGGAATTACTTACACCATTAACTGACGACCAATGGATGTTCTGCTGTCTGCTGTTGGCAGTTGGAAATGCTTTCCCCAAACTACAAGCTTTATTTAATTTACTTTATATTCCTGCATAGACACTATAGAACACCTGCGCAGCTTCTACACGTGGGCCTTAGGGAAGATGCTAAATGTTAGAGATGCAATGCGCCACAAGCCCCCTTTTTAGGTCTCGCCTAGCAGCGTGCATGCGCTGCTTAGGCATAAGACCTTTAGCAATCGCTTTGGCTTTTCAGGCAAAAACGTGCACGCGTTCCATTGCCTTCAATGGCAACGCGAGCACGTCTGTCGATTCCCTTGCAGGAGCGAGCTTGACACCATATGTTTGTAATTAACTTACAAACACATGGTGCCCAAGGCTCGCTCCCGCTAGGAAAATGCTTTGTGTGCTCTACCACTCCCCCACCCCTCCCATTTTTAGCACGAGGCACGTGCGTACTTTTTTCTTTTAAGAGAGTGTGAGAACGTTAGACACTTTTGTAGCTCGGTCTGTCTGTTGTCCAACTTACAGTGAAGTGACAAACAGGCGTGCTGGTGACAACGATGTATTGCTCAACATGGTCTGCTTGTCTCCTTCAGGCAGAGCGACTTATGGCTGTTTTGTCCCTCATAGGATTGCTGTGCGACGTGGGGCAGCCCTTCTGACCCCACACGGTAAATCAATACCCCTCCAGAACTCACAAAGACTCCGCAGTAACAGTGATGCACGTTTTCCGATTCACTGACTTACCACACTGCTTACCTTGCGCTTTTCAATGTAAGACATGCACAGTGCTTAGAAATCAAAACAAACACACCTCAGGGAATGACTTATCTACATTTCAAAACTAAAACTCACAGTACCGGTCCGTTAGTAATTTCTGTCTGTTGTGTCTGCACTTTTCACCCGGCTCCCTCTGCACCCCTTGCTGTCTCTCCCACAGTGCTGGTCAGTAGCACCGTCTGCCATATCCGACGTCGGTCCCTCCCCTCCCACACTGCCTGTAGTCCCCACCGAAGCCCTGTGCACAGAGGGGCAGGGCGGAGGAAGCGCTTAGGGTCTCCCCCAGTGCAGGGCGGGAGGTCTCCCGCTGACTCTCTCCCTGCATGGGACAAGGTCTGGTCACTGTGGCTCTTGAAGGGGAGAGGAAGGAAGTGCCGAGGGACTCTGTCCCCTGCCAGGCTGTGTGAAGGGGCAAGTACCGAGGATCTCTCGCTCTACCCTGGAAGGTGTGGCAGGCGAGGGGGAGGCTAGGAGCTTCCTGGCAGGGAACTGTTACTGTAACAAATGTGATACTGCATGTGCTGCCGATGGTGAACCTACCCGTCCTCCCGCTGTAATCGAGGCGCACTCAGTAGTCCTGCTGCTGCTGGGTACCGGGCACAGGCGCAGTTTTAGACACTGTCCCTGCTCCAAACATCACTGCCCTCTCAGCAACCTTACACCCTATGACCTTACCACTCTCAGCTGCTTCCCACCAGCTCATTGCCCACGTGCCTTAAAAGTTAAACTCTCAACTTTTTCCTCCCTGCCCTCAGTCACCTCAGTCAAATGTTTCCGGACTCTCGCTTCCCCAAAACCGCATTTTCTCCCCTATTCCAGCCATCTCGCCTCTCTGCCCAGCTGACTTCCTCCAGCACCCCACCAAGTCCCTTGCCCCCCTACTCCACCAGCCTCGCTGCTCATGCATGCTGGCAAGCAACCCCCTGATGGGTGGCACCGTCGGCCAGTCCTGGAAGGAAGTTGCTGCTGTGCACTCGGAGTTCTGGTGTTTGTCGCCCATAAATGCGAGTCTAATTGGGAAGGCGGTGAGGGGGCCCATTTCCTTCCTTGCACGAGGGCACAGGAAGACTGGCTACGCCACTTCCCCCCTGCCCCGTCTGTGACAGGCAGCACTGCCTGGCACTTGAGACTGAGACTAAATGGCATCATTTTAATTAGTAATCCCTTATTTATCACAGGACCGCAGCACTGCGAGGTTCGCATTCAATACTGCTGTTCAAACTGGCGGGAAAGAGGCACGAAAACACCCGCAAGCAGAGACACAAATAAAACATGGCCAGCCTAACACCAGGCACTTAGTCAGATAGAAACAAATTCACAGAGACAGGCTCAATCAAACTCACACGATTTACACTCACTCAGACAGCCACACTCAGACTCACACAAATAGCAAACAAGCATTGGCATAGCCAATAGGTCTCGGCTTTGGGACCTTATAAGTGTTTAGTTATCCAGCACAATATCCTTGGTGCAACAACACCTGTTGCATGGCTAAACACTTATAAGGTCCAAAGGGCGAGACCAATTGGCTATGCCAATGCTTGTTACACATGGCTTGGCATTGTCCTAGAATAGCGCAATATTGGGTGGATATTTTCGCCATAACCAACGCGATATTAGAAATTAGGCTGGCGCCGTCGCCTTGTTGAATCTCATCGCCTCCTGGCTTTCCCTGCTCCCCGCAGCCCCCTCCACCACAAACAACACTCTTTGATCATAGGAGTTTTTACAGTATGAACACGTTCATCCTCCTCCCTTATCAACAAAACTCTTTACGCTGGACTGAGAAGGTAGCTATTTTAGCAGGACTAACTTGGTACCTGTAATTGGCCTGCGCTCCATTACGGCTGGCCTGAAATGACTTTCACCAGATAACAGCAAGTGAAGCTTTGTGATTTTTGACGCAATTGTAACTTAAATCTTTACAAATTCATAACTCTTGTTCTATTGATTGGATTTGTGCTGTTTTAGTATCAAATAATGAATGAAAGGTTGTCTATTTTTCTACTTTGGTTTGAGAGTTTTATTGTGTTGCACTTTTATTTTATTACTGCTATTGTACCGCATAGATCCTTTATACATTGCCTCTAAATTAAGACTTAATGTGTTTTTGCTAAGTTAACAGAGGGTTAAGCATAAGTTAATATAGGGGTTTGCTTTTGCCTTCACTGTGGCAAGGATTGTGGCTGCTGCTTGAGCATGGTTTTACCCCCCTTAACCATTAAACAATTTTGCACGATCTTTCAAATGTAAGTAATATAACACAATTAGTTAGAAACAAAGAAAACACCAACCACAAAGCTCAAAATTATGAAGAATATCAAATGCAACCAAGTAAATGCAACACATAAAACATAAAATAACACCGATATATGACTCCAAATAAATATACATATCAAATTCATGTAGATAATAAACTATAACATTTACCAAAATCCAGATATATTGGTCAAAATTAACTATCTTTCCTCTGAAATTTGCGACTTTCAGTATTCACAAAGAGCATTTATGAGTAGTAAATGCTCTTTGTAAATATCAAAAGTTGTCTCACTTCACCTTTGTGGCTCGGGCCCGGTGTGTGCCACTTTTAAGTACCTGGCAAATCTGAGAACACCCTGGAAATGTTGCCACAGTGGAGAGGACATTCACATTGTCCTGAAGTTCGAACATGTGTGTAGTGTTCTAGATTAAGCTTATCTCATACATCTATGTCATACATTCCAACTGTGTTCTTTCTTAGAATGCCCTTGGTTTAGAATGTTGCTCCTTGAACTAAGCTTCAGTTGTATCTGTTTTTTTTTTTTAATTTTTTTTTTTTTAATCATTTTATTTTTAGAAAGAAAATTTACAACCAATAAAAACAAAGCATAGACACAATCCAACCATACACAGCCTTCTGCAGTAAATCCTATATAAACACACCAAGCCTATGTCTTAGGATAAATCAAGCAATAATCGGAAAGAGGATTTATAATGAAAACAAAAGAGCAATCACACTAACTAAACATGCCATAGCACCCTATCCGGCGCATCGTCGTGTGAAGTAGAAAGAGGAAGAGGGGGGGGGGGTAGGGGTGCAAGGGCAAGCAGTGCATAACATAGATAGTGCAGTGCCACTGGATCCCAAGAGGTGGGGGTAGCCCTCTCCCTGCTCTGCAAGCGCAGGAGACGGTTTCTGGGCTAAATATAGGGCCCAGAAATTTTTAGGTCTGTTGCGGGGCGGCAATAATTCGCTGTAAGTTTCGGTTTGTGTACAACAGTAAAGCATGTCTCTAGTCCACTGAGTCAGAGTCGGTGTTGGGCCGCGAAGCCAGCAGACCGCTACACATCCCCTCGCAAGCAGCAGTGCCATATCAACAAGGCGTCTATGTTTCTTGGGTAGTGGTTGTGAATAGCCTAGTAGAGCGAGGAGCGGGTCAGAGGACAGGGACATGTCCGTAACGCGGTTAATCTCCAAGAATATATCACCCCAGAAGTGGGCAATCCCCGGGCAGGTCCAAGCCACATGGAAAAAATCAGCTGTAGGTTCTCCGCATCTATCACACTGGGGGCTGTCACGTAGGCCAAAGCGGTGTAATCGCTCCGGTGTGTGGTAAACCCGGTTG
Source organism: Triturus cristatus (assembly GCF_964204655.1). Taxonomy (NCBI): domain Eukaryota; kingdom Metazoa; phylum Chordata; class Amphibia; order Caudata; family Salamandridae; genus Triturus; species Triturus cristatus. The sequence goes on along the minus strand of NC_140588.1, from coordinate 1,126,752,829 downwards.
AGGAATTTAAAGTGAACCAGTCTATGGCGCCCATTGAGTGAAATTTGTTTAGTGCTCAGGCAACAGTATCGCCACTTATCATCGGTCAAATCGATCTGCAGGTCTCGTTGCCATGCCAGCCGTGGCTTCGCGTATGCGCTGTCTCTAGCAGTTAACGTGGAGTGGTAAATTCTAGAGACCAACTTAGCCGATGACTGAGCTTTAATAATGGCAGTCAATATCGGGATCTCAGGGGGTTCCGCCATATCTTCTCCCAATAGTTCCCTAAGGGCGTGTCTAACTCTATGAAATTGAAAAAGCGCAAGGGGAGTGCCGACTGTATCCTCCTCAGTGACATCCCTCAGGGAACGGGCAGTCCCGTTCTCAAAAAGGTCCCCCATGGTATGTAGATGGAGAGACTGCAGTGCAAAGAGGACACCTAGCTGCACCAGTCCAAGCGGGCTAATGGGGCATACAGAATGTTACCGGCGTGAGCGCCCAGTATATAGTGCCAAGCGTGTACAACCGAGTTGAGGGAGTCCATTATGCCCGTGCGCCTGTCGCGAGGTGAAAACAGCAAGGCAGGCAGGGGCCGGGGATCGGCAACGATAGTCTCAATTAACAAGTGAGGTATATCCGAGGGGCCATGTATCCAATAATGTGCATGTAAGGATTGAGCAGCTATATAGTACAATTCCAAGTCAGGGGCACTAAGGCCTCCCAACGCATATGGTAGCGTCAGTATCCTCCAGGCAACGCGTGGCTGCCTGCCCCTCCATGCCAGACGCACCAAAAGAGAGCGAAGACGGCTGAAGAATGCCCTGGACAGGACCATGGGAATGTTCAAGAATAGGAAAAGAAAGCGCGGTAGAACTATCATTTTCATGAGTGCCACTCTGCCCATCAGAGAGAGCGGAAGGGCAATCCATCTGTCCACATCATCCTCCAGCTTAGAGATGGCAACGCCATAATTTTCCCGCAGAACAACCTCCGAGTCAGTATGGAGCCGGATACCCAGGTATCGTACCGCCTCCGTGGACCATAAAAGGGGATATTCCGGCTAAAAGCGAGCCGTGGCTGGTGTTAGAGGAAACATTATGGACTTGTTCCAATTAACCCCTATGCCCGAAAGAGAACCGAAGAGGACCACCTCCCTTAATACCGGAGAAAGGTGGGTCTCGGGCTCCCGTACGCAGAGTAACGTATCGTCCGCATACGTTGATACAATTAGATGATAGTTTGGGAATCGAATGCCTCTGTGTCCATGATACTCCCGGAGCGCACAAGCCAGGGGTTCCGCCATCAGGGCATACAGTATTGGTGAAAGAGGGCATCCCTGCCACGTGCCTCTATAAATCCATATGGGATCAGTGACTAAGGATCCGATCCGAATGCGCGCCGTGGGTGAGTAGTAGAGTGTCACAAGTAGCTGCAGGAAAACCTGCCCCACCCATGGGCGTCCGCAGAAATTTTTCCAGGGGGGGGCAAAATGTTTAAGTCATCACCATCCTCCGACATGATGTGTGCCAGGTGGGGCACAAGAAACACTGGGGCGCAGGAGGAGCCATGTAGCTCTGAATGCCCCCTTGCTATTTTCCAAGCTCGCTGCACTTCCTAGGTCATTCCTGTCCACGTGACAGACAGGCGACCTCGATGGCAGTGCTGAGCTCCACAAGTATTCTTCATCTATAGATATTCTGTGTAATATGTACACCATGTGCACTCATGTCTATCCGGGTGTGTGCAAAGAGCCACAGAGACTGCTTCTGGGTAGTTTCCAATTCGGCGCCAAGAGACCTTGGGAGTACGTGCGCTCAATAAATTCCCTTTAAAATAACAATAAACTTATACAAAGAGGCTGAGGCAATAGAGCATCGCACCTAACAGACAGTCCATGCACAGTCGTGTGTATGCAGCGCACATTTAAATAAATAAAATAAATAAAAACAAAATAACAGCGGGTTGGTCATCAGAGTCGAGAGTGGTGTGGAAATAGTAAAAGGGTGGATGGGAGAAAGGCAGGTGGATGGGAGTTTGCAGGCAGGTGGATAGTAGGTTAAAGGCAGGCAAGTGGGTGGGAGGTTAGAAGAGGCAGGTGAATGGGAGACAGGCAGGTGGATAGCAGGTTAGAGGTAGGTGGTGGGAGCTTAGAGGAGGCAGCAGGATGGGAGCTTAGACGCAGGCAGGTGGATGGGAGAAAGGCAGGTGGATAGTAGGTTACAGAGGCAGGTGGATGGGAGCTTAGAGGAGGCAGGTGGATGGGAGGGTAGAGGCAGACAGGTGAATGGGAGCTTAGAGGGAGGCAGGCAGGTGGCATGGATGGATCCTACCAGGACGTGATAGTGGTGGCTGCCTATCAAGTATAATGTCCTGACATACTCAAATGCGTTCAAACTTCCCCAGACAGTGTGGTATATTTTTTTTCCCTCCACAGGGCACTGTTGGAGTCAGGTGGAGCAGGGGCTGGCCCTGTGCCCTTAAGTGGCCGGCGACTGCTCCATACTACGGGGTGAACTTTTCTCCCACACACCTTTGGTTGCAAGGCCCTGTTTGTGCACAGCGCTATAGTTAGTACTTTTGGTTGGCCCTTTCCTTGCTTTTCCTGTTCTCAAGTTGGTCCAGGTCTCACACGCATCATCTCCTAAGGGTGCTAGGGGCAGGTGCCCCCTATCCCCATCACCCCCTCCTGTCCAGGTCTGTTTGTTGCTGAAGCTGCTCTGAGCAGGCCTCATCCTGGCCTCCTGTCCTCTGAGGTTGGAATGCCTGTCACACACACTGCACCATCTACAGGGGGTGCCACGGGCTTGTGTCTCCCCTTACTCAACCCCCACCCCCTCCAGACCCTCTGGTTCAGGACTGTGGTAGGAGCTCAGAGCACACACTTTCCAGGCCTCCTACCCCCTGAGGTGGAAGCGTTCCTCACACAGGTGTCTGTCCCCTCTCAGTACCAGGGCATTAGCTGGCTGGAGCTCTGAGTAGGCCCCTTCCTGGGCGCTCCTTCCCTCTCTCGGATCTGGCCCTCACACACAGCCCCAACGGACGAGAGCCGAGGTCAGGTGCCCACCCCCTCAGTGCACCACGCCCCAGCCTCGAAGGCCCGTCCGTGCCACGGCTTAAAATACGCATTACTGTAGCCCCGACCACCAGGGGGTAAGGGTGAAAGCCAGGGTGCTAGGTCTCCAGCCTCCCGTGACCATGGGGATGTCTAGGTGTATTGGCTCCGAAGCCTTCACGTCCCCAAGTGCACCTGGCCACTGTGGTGCTGCTCTGTGTGGGACCGAGGCACATTCAGAGCCGGACTCCGTCCTTTTACAATGCAAGCGCTGCTTGTTCCAAGGACTCCGGTTAAAACACCCACATAGATCAAAAAGATTCACCTAAGTGCCATTAAAGCAAAATATTTACATATCGTATGGTGTACGGGAGAGAGTGCTGTAGAGAGTATTCTATGAAGCAGGTGTGACTGCCACATACATAGCACACCTCTGCTCTGAGAGTACCTTCTCAAAGCGGAATCCCTATATAGGTGTCCAACGGGCAGGTATTTTTATAAATAAGAAGAGTCTGCTGTAGTGGGTGCACATAGATTGTGCTAACGTCCATTCCGATGCTGCACTTTGGATTAGAAAATGTCAGAAAAAGACAGTCCCAAAAAAAAACATTGCTTCCTTTTTAGATCGATTTCACAGGGGAGCGAATGAAGCAAATGAGAGGAAAGAGAGGGTAAGAGGCAGTTCTTGCAGACGAGTCACAGTTTTCAGCAAGTGAGGAGCTAGACAGAGACAGAAAACAGGAGAGGTTATGACTTACTTTGAGCTGGGGGTGCAGGCAGGCCCGGACCTTCTCTGTTGATCAGGCTGAACAGCAGCCGTTTTCCTGCTCATCAAACAGGGCCTGCTGCAGACAGGCAACACTGTGGGGGGCTGTCATTGACCTTGTGCGCGGTTCTTTACAGCGTGGGCCGGGTGATCCAGGGGGGGGCAAGCGCCCCTCCTTGCCCCTCCCTGCGGACGCCCATGGCCCCACCCCCATACGACTCAGGACATTCCGCATGAAAGGCCACTCAACAGAGTCGAAGGCCTTCTCCATGTCCAAGAATACCGCAACCGCCGGGACCTCCGAGCGGGTGTGTTGCAAAGCAGCGAAGACAGTGCGCAGATTATAGGTTAAATTACAACTGGGAACGAAGCCAGCCTGCTCAGGTGCCACCAGGGTGGTGACCAGCGGGCTAAGGTGATTGGCCAGTATCTTTGCGAAGATCTTCGCGTCAACATTCATGAGGGACAGCGGACGCTACGAAGCACACTCCTCTGGTCGCTTCCCAGGTTTGAGTATGGCCACCAGTATCGCCTCACGCATAGTTGGTGGCATACTGCCTGAGGTGCATATATCCCCAAACAGTGTGAGCAAGTGGGGAAGATAGGAGATCCTGGAACGACTTATAGAAGGCCACCGTAAGACCGTCACTTCCCGGAGCACTACCGGCCCTCATCACCGAGAGGGCCAGCAGTACCTCTTCACGTTCGATTGGCCTCATCAGGAACTCACGGTGCCAGTCAGACAACCAGGGGAGTTTAATATGCGACAGGTAATCCTCTATGAGCTCATCAGAGCAGTGACCGCGAGAAGAGTATAGACCAGCATAGTATTCCCGAAATTGCTCCGCCACCTGATCCTCCGCAAGCGCGGGATCACCTAGCTGTAGCCTAATATCTGAGATAGTGGATCTGGTCCTCCGCTGCTGCAGAATCCGTGCCAGGACCTTACCAGGCCTCTCCCCTTCGCCATAGCTAGGGCAGTGGCATATTTCCCGAGATGTTTAATCTCAGCATCAGCTTCCTTATGATAGTCTCGTAGAGTTTGCGCCAGGCCCCAGTCAAGTTCCTCGCTGTGTATCTGTCCATGAGAGGATTCAAGGTCCTTCGATTTCCGCTCTAAGGCGGTCAGCCTAGTGCGTATCACCTTAAGAACCCCCGCGTGCTTGGATATGGTCACCCCCCTAATATATGCCTTAAAGGCTTCCCAAACAGTCAGAAAGGAGTCAACTGAACCTATGTTCGTCGCGAAAAAGGCCTCGATGGACGTTGCGATCTCCTCCTTAAACACAGAATCAAGGAGGGAGAATGGGGGAAACCGCCACGCAAATGGTGGGATACGTTTCTTTGGGGACGTCAGCGTGAGGAGCAACGGAGAATGATCTGAGAAGTTGCGGGGGAGAATCGTGCACGCCCGGATCTGGTGAGACAATTGTTGCGAAGCAAATCAGTAGTCTATTCTCGTATGTGCAGAATAGTGCGTGTATCCACCCTGCTGAGCGCGTCTATGGCGCCATACATTGTGCATGTCCAACTGCTTCAGGGACGTCCCTACTAGTCTGGCAGATGCCGACGGGCATCTATCCGGGCCATCGGACCTATCTAGAGCAGGGTGCATGACAAAATTAAAATCCCCGCCCCACAGGAGATTGTCTAGAGCGTATGGTGAGGACATTGCCATTAAGTTAGCGTAAAAGTCGGGATGATCATAGTTAGGGCCGTAGACATTGAAAATGAAAAGTTCGAGCCCCTTACCACAGCACTTAGACAAAACAAACCGACCCTCACTGTCCGTGTCCAGGGGCGTCAATGAGATGGCAGCCCTCGGATTCACCCACGTCATGACGCCCCTGGTGTGTGATGTGAAACCCGCAGCATGGATGTTACCCATCAACCCTCTGGTACGCAGTATGGGGCTGTCCGAGCGAAGGTGGGTCTCCTGCAGGAGGGCCACGTCCACCTTGTGCCTATTCAAGTAGCTTAATATTTTGCGAACCTTTCGGTAATCGTTAAGGCCGCGGACGTTCCAGGTCAGCAAAACCAGCGAGTCTAGGGCGTCATCGCGATGGAACTTAGGTGTGTCAAGCATATCTGGTAAGATGATAAGACAAGAGCGAAGACAGTGCAGTACAGATCGTGTCATGCCACAACAAATAACCAAGAAAGAAAACAGCAAAATGAAAACCATAAACATTCCCATCCCAAACCCACCCCCCCAATCGTGCCCAATCACACATAAAGCATCCAGTAATGAGCATCGCAAAAGTCAAACCCTTCCCACCCCCCTCCCACACCTGCCCAACCCCAACTAGGCTGCGGAACCAACCCACCCACCCAAGGAAAAGAAATCCCACCCAAAGCCAAACATCCAATAACATCCCAGGTGTACTACACACGGGGGGGATGTAGCCCGCACAGAGGGAAAAAGGGGGTGTGTGATCAATTGGACCACTGCTCCGCACCCCGCCATAAAGGAAACTTGCAGCTGTGATTAAGTGCGAAAGAGCGTATTTCCCTCAGGGGCCAAAGAGGAGCGAGATAAGCAAATCGCACATCCACTACAGTCCCAGCAACAAACACATAGCAATGAATACAAAAGAGAACAGTCATGACCCCCAATAAAAAGGAAATCAGCGAACTGAAACAAAGTAATAAAGGAAAAGAGCAACCCAACTTCCACAAGCCGCAGAGGCAAGGGCCTCCCCCCATACAGCCGCAAGAGTGTAATGTCCCAGCAACATGCAAACCGACATACACACCGGCCCAGGCGGGCCCCCGTACAGGCCCACCAACATGGAGAAGGGGGGCGGACAACACTCATCAATGAATGGCAACAGTTCCTGAAGCCAGGAGCAGGTCAGCCCTGCTCATCCAAGGGACCCCCAGTCGCTTCATCCAAGAGCTGTCGATCCAGCGGTGCTCGCCCCTCCCTCGCCCAATCCTTCAGAGCTTTTTGCAGAACCTTCGGATCAGTAAATAGGAGAGTGGCCCTGTCGATTCACTCTCAATTTAGCCGAATATAACATGGCATAATCCGCGCCCAGCTCCTGAAGCTGTCTCTTCATGGGAGCAAACAGGCGCCTCGCTTCCTGAACTTTAGCAGTAAAGTCTGGAAAGAGTGAAATCGTTGACCCCTCGAATTGAAGCGGCTGTTTCTCGCGGGCAAGCTTAAGAGCGACGTCACGGTCCCTATAGTTTAGGAGCTTAGCAATGATTGGCCTGGGAGAGGCGCCCGGCACAGGTCTGGGGCCAAGAGAGCGATGTGCCCTCTCAACCACGAACATGTTTGAAAAGGAGAAATCACCCAATAGTGTTTTAAGAAGCCTTTCTATGAAGAGTTCCATGTTCCCTGTGGGTGCCGACTCCGGCAGGCCCGTGATGCGGAGATTGCAGCGCCGAGAGCGGGCCTCCAAGTCCTCCGTCTTGTCCTGGAGGAGCTGCATCACCCTGCCCAGTTGTTTGTGCCCCGCATCCAGGGCGGTCTGCGCCATCTCAGTCTCCGTCAGTCTGCGTTCCGAGCTGTCCAATCGCTCCGCATGCTTGTCCAAGCGTTCAGCCATGCGGTCCATTCTGTAAGTAAGCGCGTCCATTTTGGCGCCTTAAGAGGTTATCCCACCCTGGAGATTCTTTTCCATGGAGAGCAAGAGGCCGCGAATATCCTGGTGTTGGTCGTCTGAATGCTGAACTCGGTCAACGACATCTCCCTCTGCCGCGGATCCGCCAGGCTTGGGTCGCCGAGGGTCAAACGACAGTTTGGATTGCGATTTGTCCGTGCGACCCATCGTATTGTCGTGCAGAGCCCAGCGCCCAAAGGAGTACCAACCAAAGCAAGGTGTCAGGAGCAGCGATCTGGACACAACCGTCAAGCCCCTCACCGTCCACCGCAGGCCCTCAGTATCAACCTAGGCAAGGGCATGCCACAGCTGCAATCCAGTCATTGGCCCAGGATACCAACATCACACCGGACCCGCAGCGTGTGTGTCACACGAGAGCTGGCGCCAACCACCTCCATGAGCAGAGCCAGCCGTCAGAGCCAGATAGGGGAGCAAAGGGCAGCCTCCAGCGGAACCGCTCCATGCAGCAGAGGTCAGGGCGCAAAGGAACGTCACAGCCCAGTCGGCATCTCGCAGTCAGCCATCGTCAAGAGCTCCTGGGGCACCGCGGGGGAGAACTACACACTCCGGGGCAGCGACCCGAGGGTAACGGGCATCGGCAATAACAGGCCTCTCCCCCGGGAGCCAGCCACTCGTCCACAGCAGGGGGCCTAGGCCAGATGTTCCCCGAGCATACGAGAACAGGCCAGTCACAGGAGCCAGCCAAACAGCCGGAGCGCCGATCAGCTGATGTCGCCAGAGGAGGCCCCCGCAACCCACAACATATCAAGGCACTGCAAGCGACAGAGGCACATTCATGCGGCCAGGGTCCCCACAGGCGCTCCACAGCACTAGCAAGCAGTTGTGTTGAGCTCCTCCACCCCTCGAAGGCACAGCAATCAGACGGAACCCAGAAGAGGGCACAGCGCAGGCCAGATCAGTCAGCCCCCAATGACAAGGGGCAATGGGAAGCAGGCAGCATTCCTCCTCCCATGCAAACAGCTGCCCAAACAAGAGGTAGACCCCGCGGCGCGCGGCCTGAGGCGCCCTCGACTGCCCCCAACCTCTAGCAGGGCAGCCAAGCGCCAGACGGGAATAGGGCACAGGACAGGCGAGTGTCTTTGCGTATGACGTCCAGCTCTTCAAGGGCAGCTCGCGCGTGTTCGCGCAACCGGGGGAAGCACCAAGCCCTCCAGGCCTCAAGGCTCCAGCTGTCCCCACACTCACCGGGCGCTGCAACGGATCCGCTGCACCAAATGCACAAGGCGCACTAGGTCACCGCACGCCGTGGAAGGCCAGGGTCCGCTAATCCAGGAGTCTCCGCCTCCAGTAGCCAAGCAGGCCGAGGGCAGCAGCAGCATCGGGACCCAGCCGGTGGAAGCTCCAAGAGCCGGGTCTCAGGTCTCGTCAGGCAGGCCCCCTGTCCGCCAGCCCTGCGAAGTCGAAGGGTCCAGACGCCGCCTCCGCTGTAGCGGCCGCGTCACCGCGGGACCTCACAGCGCTCATCTCGGCGCGGCCCCGGCGCCCAGGCCCAGCACCGCCAAGCGCCGACAGAGGCCCGCTCTCAGCACAGGGGGCACCTAGAGAGTCAGCGAGCCTCACCACCTGCACCGCACGGCTCCGGGAGTCAGAGGGACCAAGTGTAGCGCTGCATCCAGTTCACAGGTGCAGGATAATTGCCGGATAGGAAGACGGGTTATCGGAGCTCTCGGCTCAAGCGGCCATCTTGGTCGTGAGCTAGCTCCGCCCCCCTTCAGTTGTATCTGTTTGCTGAAGGATGAGGTCTCTTGATTACCAGCTACATTAAAAGACCTTCAAGCAAGTCTACTGCCTCTTGTCTTCATTTCTGCATGTCCATCACTTCATTTTGGCGACGAGTGGAAATCTACCCAAGGGACAAGAGACCTCAACTCAACATTCGCTCTAACTTCAACCTTATAAAACCATAGCAACTCTGACCTGACCTCTCATACGCTCCTTGTCGAAAATGTGGCCTTCAAGTAGTGTTCGGCTGTCAAGACGGACACGCCTTCCCTTCACTGTTCAGAACTCGAAGTCTGCGATTCTACGGCGCTTCACTGTTCCTGCTTTCTTCGCGTGTCTCCGACGAGACACGCATTCCCACTGTTTCTCCTCCACACTACGGGGTCATGTCTGATGTCTCCACACAGGTATCGGCGTTGAGGCCCAGCAACGCGCAGTCATCAGAAGAGGCCTACCAGTACTCCAGGTGCTGTTGCCTAGCAACCCGTGTTACTTGAGGCCCAGCAGCGCGTAGTCATCGGAAGAGGCTGGGTGCTGTTGCTGGTGGTGTTGCTTGGCAACCCCTGTTGCCTGACCGCGCCTTGTTCCAGCGTCGCTTTTCCAACACCACTGACGCGACACGTCATTTCCCTACTAAATTAAACTACCGCAGTGAGAGGATGGACATTGACACGGTGAACATCTACTGCTAATTCTTTGAAAGGTACTGTTTGTTTCACTAATCTTATCGCTGATCTGCACAGCTTTATTTTGTTTGACCTAAAGAGCAAGGCTGTATTAGCTTATTACCAGTACCATCGCCTCACGCTTCTGATCAAGGTTGACTGCAGACTTCTCAGTTTATGCTTAAGAGAAACTATCATTATACTTTACAAGTGTATTTTTACTCGTTTTACAACACGCTGATCTGCACAGCTTTTTCAAGAGAAGTTAGAAAGTGCAGATCGACGTCTTTTCAACAGTTTACCTCCCACGCTGCTTGGTTTCTTCATTTTCAGCTTATTAGGTCTGTTCTGCAGAAGTAATCTTCAATTTGTCATAATTCATTGCAAGTTTTTTTTGTTTTTAAGCTATTGCTTTCTTCTATTTTTACGCAAATAATTTCCCTCATGTCTTAGAACCAGCACTTTTGTTCAAGGGTCTCTGATTTTAAATTAATTTCTGTGCTCCTCACTACTTGCTTGTCTCTGTCATGCAAAACGTCACCTCTCCTCCTTTCTTCCTTTCCGCTCCAGGTGAACCTCCCATACCTTGGCTAAAATGGAAAAAAAGTCTTTTCTAATTATGCTAGGGTCTGTGGTACGTCCCTGAGTGCGGAAAGAAAGTCGGCTCTGTTCCTACATTGTTTAGGTTCAGAGGGACAGGAAGTTTTTGAGCACCTCCCTGATTTACCAGATGGGGAGAGCAACTCTCTCAACGAATATGAGATTTACATTAAGAAAATGGACTTACATTATATACCCTAAATGAGCATAATACTAGAACGGTATCACTTTGGAAAAAGGATTCAAAGACATGATGAATCAGTAGAGCAATATGTCACGTCCTTGCGCAGGCTTGCTTCTACTTGCTCGTTTGGTGGTAGTTTAGATGAAAGGATCAGAGATCAACTCATGTTGGGTTAGTCTATAGATAAAGCAAAAGACGCTCTTTGGCAAAAAGACAATCCGTCCCTAGAAGATGTCATCACCACATTGAAGTTGCACGAGCATTCCAAGGCGTGCTCTGAAGCCATACGCAAAGTTGCAGACAGTGACAAGGGCTCTAACTCTGACGTTAAAGAGATAAAAGCAGAATTAACTGAAAATTCCGATAACTCTTCCAAATCGCCTCTACAGAGTGCTTCAGCTTCCTCCAAAGTCACACGCTCAAACTGGTATACTAAGTCTTTCCCTGTAAAATGTTTTCGTTGTGGTAATGCAGGACATGTGGCTAACTTCAAAGACTGTCCTGGGTGGAAAACCATCTGCTCAATTTGTAAAAAAAAAGGTCCCTGCTGCAGATCCAACAAAAACAAAAACAATGTAAGACAGGTAGACGTTTATGAGCAAGATGACGATAATCTGATTGTATCTCAAATTTGTTGTCAGGTGATGGATGGACCCATGGAAAAAGTTTTAATTAATGACAACCATCTTGACATGTTGTTCGACTCTGGGGCGAAAATTACTCTAGTCCCCAAAACATTTTACGAAAAACATCTAACCACCAAAGTAAAGTTGTTTAAGCCAGATATTACTCCAAGAGGTTATGGTGGTCAAATCATAAATCTGTTGGGATAATTTATGGGCACGATAGACTTTAAAGGGAGGATTACTGCAGGGAAGATATATGTCTCCATGAAGGGAGACTCCCTGATCAGTTGGTCCCATCAACGTGATCTTGGTGTTTATCTAGACCCTAATGAATCTCCTTCAGTGCGTTTAAGAGACCTACCTACCATCGCGTCGATCTCTGATCGCAGCACTTGGAAAAACAAATTTCCGAAGGTTTTCGATAAAAAACTAGGGTGTCTTAGAAAGTACTTACACCTCATCAAATTGAAAAGGAATTCCATTCCTGTGGTGGCCAAAGTCAGGAACGTCCCTTTGTTAGTCAAAGACAAAATGAAAGATGAATTAAAAACATTGCTGGACAATGGGGTCATTCAAGAGGTTGAAGCTACTGAATGGGTCTCTCCCGTTGCTATGGATCAGAAGGCCAACGGAGAGGCCAGGTTATGCATTGATATGAGGGAACTGAACAAGGCAGTGGTCGTTGACCGTTATCCTCTTCCAAATATAGCAGAAATGTTGTCCTCCTTAGAAGGGGCCACACACTTTTCTACGTTAGACTTATCTTCGGCCTATCATCAGGTCAGACTCCATCCCTCGTGCCAAGACTTGACGGCTTTTATCACACCTTTCGGCACCTATAAACTCCTTAGGATGCCGTTTGGCTTAATATCAGCCGCATCAGCGTTTCAAAGGGTAATGGAGAGTATCTTACATGGTGTTAATGGAGTTAAGGTCTACCAGGACGATGTCCTTGTTTATGGTTTAAGCCTGCTAGAACACAATTAGAGAGTTAATCAAGTCCTATCTAGATTAGAAGATTCAGGTCTCACTCTCAGGTTAGACAAATGCAAATTTGATGTGAAAGAAATCGAGTACCTTGGACATTTGATCTCTGGGTCAGGGATCAAACCTAAACCTTCCTTAGTAGAAGCCATTTCTAATCTGAACTATCCTGCAAGTAAAGACGAACTCACAACATTTTTGGGAATGGCAGAATTTTATAATAAGTTCGGTCCTGGTTTTGCTCAAAAGACGGAAAAAATCAGGTCTTTGTTAAATAAAGGTAGTGAATTCACATGGGATAAGTATTGCTGTGATGAGTTTGACCTGATTAAAGATTGCCTGAACAAAGCACCAAGTCGTACATTATGACTCATGTTAGTTCTAAGGGACTGGGTGCTGTGCTGTTACAACCTGGTGAAAAAATAGACAACACAATTCTATTCATCTCGAGACCACTCAGGGGGGCAGAGTGTAACTACTCGGTTGTTGAGAAGGAGGCCTTGGCTGTATATTGGGCTGTTCGTAAACTCAGGTAAAGGTTTCTCCGTAGTCTCTGATCACAAACCCTTAAAAGAAGTATTTGAAAAAAGGGAATTGATTGTGTCTCGCATAGAATACGAAGATGGGTAGTTGCTCTACAAGTCTTTGAGTTCGCTGTTCGTTATTTGCCGGTAGCTAACAATATTCTCGCAGATTGCTTGTCGAGACTTGGTGGTACCACCGTCTCTGATGGTGGTGATGACGACTCTTTTCTTGGGGAAGATTCTGGAGAAGATTTGAAAGTGTGCCTGGTCACTCAGGGCATGGTCACTGAAGAAGAATGGAATGCAGGAATGAGAGATGATGCCATTCTTCAACGTGTCATATGCTTTGTGCGTGACGGTTGGTGTGAAAAGCGTCTGTGAGATGAAAAGATTAGAGGTTTTTGGAACGTTAAAGAGGGATTGTCTTTCTCTAATGGTCTCCTTTTCAGGGGAAGTAGACTCATTGTTCCTGTGGTTGTATGCCAAAAATTAGTAGAAAATGCAGACGCTAGCCACATGGGCATCGCAAAAACAAAGGAACGGCTCAGGGAAACCTATTGGTGGCCTGCAATGGACACCCAGATTTAAAGATTGGTGCGCTCTTGTCCTCAGTGCGCTAGTAGTGACAAAGTTCTTAAATGCAAAACTCAACCCATGATTGTCAGAAAACAAGCAACTGGTCCCTGGATAGACATAGCCATTGATATTCTAGGGCCAGTCAAGGTAAAATCCCAAGATCAATACGTTTTTGTTTGCTTGGATATGTTCTCAAGGTGGCCAGTTATCAAGATTGTAAATTGTGTAGATTCATCTTCTGTTATTAGCTGTCTTGATGAACTCTTTGCGTGTGAGGGTTAGCCAAGTTCTGTTTTGACAGACAATGGAGTACAGTTTGTCTCCAGAGTGGTGGAAGAATTCTTCAGGGAAAGAGGTATTACTCATAAACGTGCGGCATTATACCACCCAGAATGTAATGGTGTAGTTGAGAGGTTTGTAAGAGTTCTCAAAGAGGCCATGCAATTAGCCTTAATGTCTAATTATAACTCGGCGGAAGCCGTCAATAAAAAAGTATACGAGTATAGGTTCACTCCTCATTCCTCTACGGTAGTATCTCCTTTTACATTGTTCAAAGGAAGGGTGCTTAGCACGCAAGTGAATCCTCTTTGGGTGACTTCGAGAAGGTTGGAAGTGGGTGGTGTTGTTGACCAAACTATGGGTTGGAAAGATCGAGAGTTAGAGAAAATGATAAAGAGGAAAAATGTGTATGATACAAGAAAGGCTGTTAAAAGAACGGTTGTTCAGGTTGGTGACTGGGTCAGGGTTAAACTTCCTGAAAGAAAGTTTGGTAAGTCCAAGTTTGGTCAACCAATTAAAGTAACTAAACTTCTAGGTAATGCGGTCAGAACTCAAGATCATAGAGTGTGGATTCTCAACAGAATTGCTAAATGCCCTCCAAAATGCACACAAGAAAATTCCTCTGGCATTCTGGCAGCTCCCTCACTTTCTGATGTAACGAGGCCGGTCAGGTTGAGGAAGGTTCCTCTTCATCTTCAAGAGTAAGTGTCAAATGTTGGTCTTATGTTTCTCTCTCCTCTTCTATTTCTTTTAAATTTTTGTAGATGAAAAGAGGGAGGTGATGTAGTGTTCTAGATTAAGCTTATGTCATACATCTATGTCATACATTCCAACTGTGTTCTTTCTTAGAATGCCCTTGGTTTAGAATGTTGCTCCTTGAACTAAGCTTCAGCTGTATCTGTTTGCTGAAGGATGAGGTCTCTTGATCACCAGCTACATTAAAGGACCTTCAAGCAAGTCTACTGCCTCTTGTCTTCATTTCTGCATGTCCATCACTTCAATGTGACTCCACCATTATTCTATAATGGTGGAGTTCTGTTTTCTACTCTGATGTTCTGATTTAACAAAACTGCCCTAGAAATGATGTGGATAATTCAAATAAATAGTCCTAAATGGGGATGTAACTCATATTCTCATGACAAGCTTCCTGGTACCTTGACCCTGAAATGAGCTGTGTGAGAACATCTTGCCTCTTCTGACAACCAAATGAAAGCTTCAAGAGGCAGCATCATGTTCAGTTTCCCTTGGCCTGGTGGCTGTCTCCCAATAGCACCTGCCTGTTCTACCCCTCTTTGTGAGTTCTTACCATTGACCGATGATGATGTCAGAATTATCTTTATGTCCTTCATAAAGTTATCACCGCCATCAAATGTTAGCTTATACACTTAGCCTGGTTCACACTTAACTATTACATTTCATCCATAAACCTGCTCTCCACAGGATTAAGACCTCCGAAACACCATCTTAACCACTAAATGAAAGAAACCTTCTTCAGACATGTCAGATCTTTAAACCTTTGGAGGTTTCTGAGACTTCTCCCCAGTTTCAAAGACTCTAGAAACAGTCTTCACATCCGGAAGCACGTGGCCTCCTACCTGACTTTCAGCTCGTCTTATTGGCCCCTGGACCCCTCACAGGTCAATGACCTGAAAGCATTGATGAGGAAATACTCAATACTCTTTCATCCCTCTCAGCCAGAAGGTGCTCCTCAACAGACGGTCTCATTTTGTTGCGACCAATGCTATGGTGCCATTTATTTGACATTTTTGCTATTGATTTTGTAATTTTTGAAAAGCTCTGCAGAAAACCTTGTACTCTGTTTTTGTGCATCAGATACAAGGATGGTTGAAAACATATTACCTCGTGGATATTTCCTGAACATGTCTTTGAGTGGTACTATCTGTTGAAGAAATCTATCAACAATGCACGCTGAAGTAAAGGTGGTATAGCCTTGGTAAAGAGTAAAGGGGCAGAGACTGGTTGTAGACATCTGACTGATAGACTCAAGGAAAGGAAGAGGATTGAGGCAGGCACAAGAGGGCTGGAAGGCTGCTTGGAGAAATGGGCTTTTAGGGGCATATCATCAAGCCTTGGAGATAAAATTATCTCCGCTTTAGCATCAGTTTTCGGACGGAAAGCGGCGTTAATTTTATCGCCTAATCAGCAAGGTCACTCTATCGCGTGAATCCTTGCATTATCGCCTTTTCCCCCAACGCCCATCTTTGCATTTCTAATGAGATGCAAAGTGGGCGTTCCTGCCCTCACATAACTGGAGAAATGTCGCTAAGCGACATTTCTCCAATTATCAATGGGCACGCTAACCTGCAGAGCGACAAGCAAGAGGTTATCGCGACTTTCCTTATGACTGCTTCAAAACTGACTTAGCCATGAGATTCTATGTAAGGTGGATATCATGGCTAAGTATGTCTTGCCCTATCAGCAAGGTTTTGCCAACCGTTGTGCAATTATCACTGTATTACCTGCGATAATTGCACAGTTGGCAGCTTGCGCTCTGAATTTTATCGCTTTGCAGAGAAGCGTTGCTGATAGCACGCTATCTCCGCAATAAAATTCATAGTTGGCCAGTGATAATTATCCTCGCTCTAAGAGCGCTGAGCGATAATTATCGCATTGCCTTGATGATATGCCCCTTAGTGATTTCATGAATTTGAGGATGTAAGACTCCATCTGTACAGAAAACGATGAAGAGCTTTAAAGAGATGATTTATAGTTCCACGTGCTAGAATAGAATGGTTGAGAAGATACAAGGCAAAAAAGTATGACAGGCACTTTAGAGCTCATTCATCGATGATGTTGAGACTGAGGCTGTTTCATTGACAAGGAGGGAGTCAAGTACATCCCCGCACATGCGTGATGTGGTCAAGTTGTTTCAGACCGATAAGGAGATACCCAGAAATAGTTTTAATAGCTTGTTTTTTAATACTGATGGGCTTTTGGGTCTAATCACTTATTTGAATATATTCAATAAGCTCAAACATATCCTTTGATTACTGTTATGTACATCTGGTCAATAGTTTTTGAGAAATCATCATTAGAAACATTTGCTGGGTGGTATTGAAATGGTTGGACTGCACATAGATGCGTGCTGGTGTCGAGCAGGCTTTTCTGCCCCTACGATGGCAGACTGGGGTTAAACCCCTGATCTGTCAGGATGGGGTGGATGGAGCTGGGCTGAAGTTGGATGATGAGACGCTCTGTGCATTGGCTCATCATTGTGAACAAATATTAATAACTAGCCAGGGGAGCCGGATGAATGTCATTCCTGTCTGTGTTAGGAGCATATTAGGGTAACCTCTCTGGTGCATGGACCAGAGGTTTCCTCACCACCAGCTGCATGAACATGTGTTCTGCATCTTCCTGGATTTCATGGGCTATTATATCTTTTTTACTTCCATTACCCAATAGCCATGCTACATACACGAATCATCTCGACCAAAGAGTCCATTTATTTTGTTCCACAAGGGTCCTGTTTCTAATTCCAGATGCTGCAGTATGTGAGGCGTGTGCGCTTTAACACCACATCTGGGGAGGAAATCTTCTTTGATGGGAATGGCGATGCGCCAGCGGTTTTTGATTTGGTCAACATCCAGATCTCCTCTGAGGGCACCGTGAGGCTGGTGAAGGTGGCAACCTATGACTTCAACTCCCCTGAAGGGAGGCAGATCAGGATAGAGGGCGATGCCATGATGTGGAACACAGAGGACAACCAGGTGAGAATCTTTGGTGACTCCTTCATCATAAAAGGGGCAGGTAGTAATGCCTGACGCAGGGAAGAGACAGATGAAAATTATGGCAATAAATCTATGGAGAGCGATAAGGTGCATTTATTGCTTTACTCTCTCAAATATACTTCTCAAAGACATGTTCCTTTTATTGTTAAACTCTTTTAAGCTCTGAAACTAGCATGATCAATCCATCTATCACATAAGTGTAACAAGAACATAGAAGATAAAGTGAACATCACAATCCAAAAAGAGGAATTCAGTATGTAAATATCCCCTTTTCCATTGTGGCTTGTGCAGTAGCCCGCAAAAGGACTGCAGCACAAGCCACAATGGAAAAAGAGATGTTTCTCAACATCCATGCACTGTGTGCCGGGCACCATGTGGTGCATGGATCTGTTGGTTACACCACATGTGCCCTTCAGGCCACATCGTAATGCAGTGGGAAGGACGCTATCCTGTCTTTTGGGCAGACCGTCTCTGACAGCCTGTCGGTGGAGGTTCACCCAACATCCTAATCATGGGGATATGCTTTGTCTGGCCCTCCATAGGCTTGTGTTTCCATAAGTTAGCCTCCAGTGCTACTCTTGGTTACCTCATAAGCAGAAATCCATTTGTCCATTTCACCCCTGCCATATTACTGTCCACTAGGTGTCGCAATATGCAGACTCTTACCTCTCCATTGGCCACTGACATTATTGTTGATGGACTATGCTTACTTGGTCTGATGTCCAATTCACTTAGTCCTCAATCATGAGCAATCCTCTTATCTTAGAGTACTAGTTTCTCCTCCATTAAGCTTGGTCATTTGTAGCCTAAACTCCCTCTCACCCATCCTGTTTGCCAACTCTTCAAGGGTCAGGCTGTGGGAGGACATACTGCTCCTTGCTTCAACAGGAACCTCCTTTCCTGTGGGCAAGTTGCCCTTTACTGTAGGTAGTTGCAGTTCTGTGTCCCTGGCCATACCCTCCTCCTCATCCAAGTCCAAGACCTACACCACTGTATTGTCATCCTCCTGCTCCTCTGGCGTGGCCTCTATCCACATGATCTCCTCATAGGCATGGAGGGCTCTCTGAAGGTCCAGCTTTGTGGCCCTCTTTCCTGCATGTAACCCTTCTTATTGCAGATATTTTGCAGATCATCCCTGCTGAGGGTATCAACACTGAGAAAGAAAGGAAGGGGCATATTAGCAAGACCGGCACATCTAACCTGGGCTTCTATTGGAATTCTATAACGCATATTAACAAGCCCATTATCGCCGTTTTAGCGGCGGTTTCCGCCACTAAAACGGCGATAATTTTATCGCCGGTCTTGCTAATATGCCCCAAAGTATGTAACTTCAATGTCCGTTCTTTCTAGCCCTGGCTCCAGAAACACCACTGGTGGCAATCAATACTTTGTGTGGGAACAGTAAACTGCATACTCAGATGTGTCAGCTCTTCCCTCATATACTGCCCAGGATTAACCCTCAGGATGCAAATGGGCACTCAGACACACCTAACCTTCCTTTCTGTGTGGCTTTCTAGAGGGGATACACAAGACCCAGCTCTCACCCACACCCAGACATGTGTTGGAGACCCATAGAAGACCCACTGGGCATAAGAGCAAGAAAATGCCAACTTTTTAAAAGTATTACACAAAAAAATAGGCCTGAGGAGTTTTAAAGACCAGTAGGGGGCGACTCCTATCTAATGTAATCTAGCAAAGCAAAAATTCACCCCTGGGTCTGAAGATAGAAAAGAAGGAGTGCAGGGAGGCCCTTTTAAAGGACGGTTTCTACTTTCCAGGTGCACATCACTGGCAAAAGGGAGCCGTCCATATGAATTTGGATGCCCCCTCAAGTGTGTGCGCCGAGAGTAAGGCATCATTAGCTTACCCGACAATGTGGGGAAGACACTGACCAGCAGACTTTTCAAAAGGTCATAATCCCTACTAGCTGGTTGTATGCTTTTCTAACCAACTACTAAAATTGGTATGTGTCGTTCCTTCACTTTTGTTTGCATGTTTTTGGTCCTGAAGAAAGTCATCGGAGGGAAATGAGACTGAAACATGTCAACCATTAAGAGTCTATGACTGGTTGAATTTTCCTGCCACAGCTCACATCTTTTAATCCTGACATCTGGACATCCTATTAAAGTTTTTTTGAAATACCAGGGAGTTCGTTTTAGCTCACTTTCACTAACATTTTTTCACTCCCTCCACGCCTGGCTCATTTGAAGGTTTTAGAACACCTCTTGGACATATCATAAAACATCCCAGAGCTCCTTCCTCTCAGTGAGGGTTTCAAACCTGAACTGCGACCAGGATCGCAGTGTGAGGAGGTTACCCAATGATGAAGCATGCCACCTACTGGTGGGTGAGGGAAACCGTCCTTTGAAAAGGTCTCCCCCACACTCCTTCATTTCTCTCTTCAGACCCAGGCACGCTTTTTTGTGTTGCTAACTTTCTAAAAGTGTCATTTTTAAAATTGAAATGATTAATTCAACTTCACCATTAAAGGAGATTTATCATTACAGTTCTGTAGGTTCTAAACATGCCTGCTCCATCTCTTTCCACTTGGGAATTACCTTTATTAGATGTAACAAGGAATCCCCAATGTTCACCTAAGGGAGGAGTAGGCCTCACAGTAGAACACATTTATAAGGTTTTCACTACCAGGATATGTAAAATGTGAAAGGCCTTGTACAGCCTATTAATTACAATGCACCCTGTCTTATGGGCTACATATGACCGTCCTACAGGTAGTGTGAAGTCCTTTGCATGAATACAAGCCACAACCTGTTGACTTGCAAGTGGGGCTGTGCCCAGCACTGTCTTCCCACACAGTGATGTTCCATCCAGGCACACCTAATCCCTTTATTTTGTGTCCGACTGGGAGGAATATACAAAGTCCAACTGTCAACTACACCCAGTCATGTGACCCGGGAACTTGTTAGTGGCAAAAAAAAACAAGCCAGCTTTCTAAAAGTTACATTTTAAAAATTGTGATTTAATATCTGACTTCGCCATTAAAGAGACTTTGAATTTACAATTTCTTGGACACCAAATATAACTTTTTAACCTGCCTCCAGTCAAGATTTAGCAAATGTAATAAGAGCAGTGTAAAATGAATTAGAACTTTTTCACTCCCATGACATAAATTTGAAAAGTACATGTCCAGCTGTTTAATTACAATGCACCCTGTGTAATGGGCTACATAAGACCTACCTTGGGGTGACTTATATTTAACAAAAGGTGATTTTAAAGCTTGGCAAGGGAAGGGTGTTTTGCAGAGTTGAAATTCCAGTTTAAAGCTGTCAGCAGTCTGCAGTTGCAGGCCTGAGAAATGTTTTAAGGAGCTATCAAAGAGGGTGGCACAATAAGTGCTGCACACCCATTAGTAGTGCTTAATTTACCACCCTGCGTATATGGTATACCATTGTACTAGGGAAGTATAAGTATATCAAATATGCCATTCAGGTGTGAGCCAATATTATCATATATTGTGAGTGAGCCCAAGCTCTTTAGGACTGGTTAGCAGTAGTACAGAGCACAGAGGCAAAGTCATTAAACATAGGAGGGTGAAGGAAGAATGTTTGGCAGAAGACCACCCTAAGGCTGATAGGTCTAAAAACTACATGTGTAGAAGTTTTTGGAAGATGCTTAGTGTATGAATATAGCTTAAGTGTCACTACATCAAACTGCTCGTCCTTGCAGCCAGACTCCCTTCCACTTCTTGCAACCACCACAAATAAAAAAAAGAAAGGTTCTAGAAGGTTCTGGCCCTAATGCACGCCTTCATGAGTCTAGCAACTGAACTCAAAGGTCCTTTGTTTTCGCCTCTGCTAACAATAATGAAAGCTAAACTAATCCCAACTATAGCTTACGGGAGCGTACTGCGTCATGGCAGGAGTGCACAACTTTTGGACAAAGTGCAAATGAAAATCTACAAACGCGTCTTTGCGCTACCAACTAACGCATCACCGGCCCAAGTAAGATTGGAATTCGGCCTGAAATCCCAAGTGCTGTTGAGAAAGTATGAGACCATAAAATTCTGGTATTATGTCTGGATGAACCAAGAGATCATGCTCTATCGAGCTATGTGGGAAACTATCTCCAAAAATCCAAACTTAAATCACGCCAAGTACTTCAAAACGTCAATGGAGTCAACAAATCTGGCCGGCCTCTGGGAATCTAAGCTCCCAGTACCTTCATTCAAACAGTTGGTCAGGAAGGCAGCCATGAGACACTCATTGCTGGACGACAAAACAGCTTTTAGCCGCCAGTCACATGCCTGGATGACAATCCATTCCTACAAAAAACTAATCCCGGCGCTCTTCTTGGACCTTGCGTTTTCGCCTTTTATCAAACGCAAATACCTTAACATAAGGCTCGGCAATCTGCCAACTAACACTGAGCAACCAAAGTGGAAGCCCCAAGAAAGTGAAGGGTGCGGGTTATGTGGCACAGCAAGGCAAGATTTCATCCACCTGATTTGTATATGCCCGGCTCTTATACAAGAACGTCGGAATTGGTTGAAAAACAAATTCAAGGAGTATGGACCACGTACATGTCGGGACGCTGTCATACAAACCCTATGTACAGTAGACCCACAATTCATCTGCAGGACAATCAAATTCATTGAACACTTTGAGAAAAAGCAAAAAACATTAGCAAATTGCTGAACTTGGAATATGTTACTTCTACAGTAGAAAGACATCTGTTTTTATCTTTATTTTTTTAGCTTTTTTAGAAGGTTCTGGCTTGATAGATCAGGCTGTACTTATCCTGTTGGAGCAGAACCAAGGCTGATTTCCATATGAGTGGAGCTAATCTCTGGTGGCATGGTGGACAAAGAAATGATGAACTGGATGCAGCCCTGGTAATTACCAGTGATTGAGAGTATTTCAAGCATTTGATCCATCTCTTTTTGACTCTGCATTGATATGCCCTAAGTGTGATGGATGGGCTACGACGAGGGTCCCATGCTCACTGTGCAACAGGAACCAAGACTTGTGTTTTTAGTTTAGAAGCCAGGGTACTCACATCACCTGGAAGCACAGAGCAGGCATGCTTAATCAATTGTACAATCGTGTGGCCAGTTTGGGGAAATAAATGTCTCAAGGACAAGTAAGAAAGAATCTTGACGCTGTTTGGGATTTTTCTCCGAAATTACTGAGGTAAAGTTGAATAACAGCAGATCCTTTTCAAAGAAATTGGGGGAGGGCATGGCCAGGGCGGGAATGGAGGATGAGAATGGAGAGAGACTCACCTCCCCTCAGGATCCCCGTGGGCCTACGCAGCGGCTAAAGGGCCCTTTGCCACCACTCCGGCTTCTATCGTCCTGGGATCCTCCAGCGACAATGTGAAGCCGCTGATGAGGGCACTTCAAACTTGTGATTGATGATCCACAGCCCGGAACATCATCGCTAGGTGCCCATTTCGCCAGATGCTCTGATGAACAATATGCCTCCTGCACCTGGAGAGGCCGCCGCTGAGAGCCAGGTTGGTGACTTGTCCTGCCCTGGGGTAAGCAACAGTAAGTGCAGCCCCTGAAGCATTTCTGGGGGGGCCCACACCACACACAAAGGTACCTGCACTGAGGTGGGCCAATCATCCTTGCCCTCTTGAAGGAAGCCTTGGTGACATCCTGGCCCGATAGTGGCCGAGCCCTACCAAACTCGGCTGCCATTTTGGTTTATGCCTTGATGTCAGAGGTCTGTTAGATTGCCTTAGTAGACTCTCGGATGCTGCCATCTGAGGTCATCGGGCATCAAGGGGCACTGCTGCTGCCCAAGGGGGGCCCTGAACTGAATACTGCAAACCCCAGTGGCTTCCTTGGATGTGGGACCACACATTGCTGCACTAGTACGAAGAGGTGAGGTGGTAGGGGAGAAGGCCTGCCTTCCCCTTCCTTCCTTACCTGCTGGTGAGGCATCCGGTCTGCTGAGACTCCCTAAAGGACCACTTCTGGTCTGGCGCCCTCACAGCTCTCGATTTGTGTCTCCTCACCCTGGCATGTTGGAAGGCTCTGGGTGCTAGTTGGAATAATCATCTGGACACATCCGGTGCTACAGGCTGAGCCGTGCAAGGTGAGTTCCTAGGGGCCTTGAACTGTGAGTACTGAAAGGCCCAGTGATGTACAGCACATGCAGGGAGGCTGTCAAACCCCCTGGGAACCTTTAATGCCACCCTGCTGCCTGGAGAATAACAAAGTGGCTTTACGTGGCCTGATAAAAATTGCTGTGCACAGTGCGCCACCGGAACGTCAAAATAGTGACGTTCCGGTGGCACAAAATTGCCAGTAGGACCTCTTTTCCTTGGTGTCTTTTTCACAGTCATACCAAATGACTGCTACCCAAGCAACATACTTGACCCTAACAGGTACTGCATACATAATATATTCTAAATATGACAGAGGATCATTTACAATATTTTATTTTCCCTGCTGTCTATGCCCTCTCTCCCCATCTGATCACCGATCTCAGCAGTGGTACAATTGGGCACACATTTGTCCGCGAGCCATCATAGAGTGCACAATTGATCTCCTTAAATCACGATTCAGAAGCCTGAACCATACAGGGGGTTCTGATGTAGTCCAAGATAGTTGTAGCCTGTTGTGTGTTGCGCAACATTGGAATACAACAGGGTTAAACATACTTCTGAACCCTCACCAACATCCAGATCTAGGGAGCTGGGGTGCTGCCCAAGCAGAGGTCAGGGTATGCAGGTGCGTGATCATCTAGCCAATTATGGTTTTCTCTGGACCTGCTAGCTGGGTAACAGACCTATGTAGTTTGATGTCTGTTGTCAATGCTGATTGGTGAACATTAAATACTCTGTCCATAGATAAAAAGTAAGAAATTGGCAGAAATAAGATGAGAGAGGATTTTCTATATGATACGTTCTATTCTTTTATATTTTACTGCATTGATACCTCTCCTTTATTCTCCTTCACTTTCTTTCTGCCCACATTTCCTGTCTTTCTCGCAAGTATTCGTTTGCAATTTTATGCTCCACTTTATATCAAGTTCTTGATCTTTTTTGCTTTAAAATTACTTTTTATCTCACCGTAAGTCATTAGAGTTTTTCAATCAAATAGCCTATTGTTTTATTCACAACTGAATTCTTTTATCCTCCTTACATTTTGTTATTGTATTAATTGTATTTAAATAAGATACAGTCTTCATCCTTATGAATTCATACATATTTAACTTTATGCATTTCTTCCAATGTAATTTATGTTATCATATTGCACATTTCTGTATTTTGTTGCTTTTATTGTCTTATATTTATTGAATGCTAATAAATAATTTCAACACAACGAAAAAAATACTCTGTCCATAAATTGTATCCTGAGGCAACTCACTAAACCTTTCATAAAGTATGTACATTAAATGCTGCGTTTAAGAGTTAAACGATAACCCATGAATTAGACTTTGTGGGACGGCTCTTAGTCTGTTAGGGCAACTGAGTGAAGGACTCCATTGCCATGATGGACTCCATTACCATGATGGACTCCATTGCCATGATGGACTCCATTGCCATGATGGACTCCATTGCCATGATGGACTCCATTACCATGATGGACTCCATTACCATGATGGACTCTATTACCATGATGGACTCCATTGCCATGATGGACTCCATTGCCATGATGGACTCCATTACCATGATGGACTCCATTACCATGATGGACTCCATTGCCATGATGGACTCCATTACCATGATGGACTCCATTGCCATGATGGACTCCATTACCATGATGGACTCCATTGCCATGATGGACTCCATTGCCATGATGGACTCCATTACCATGATGGACTCCATTGCCATGATGGACTCCATTACCATGATGGACTCCATTACCATGATGGACTCCATTGCCATGATGGACTCCATTACCATGATGGACTCCATTGCCATGATGGACTCCATTACCATGATGGACTCCATTGCCATGATGGACTCCATTACCATGATGGACTTCATTACCATGATGGACTCCATTGCCATGATGGACTCCATTACCATGATGGACTCCATTGCCATGATGGACTCCATTACCATGATGGACTCCATTGCCATGATGGACTCCATTGCCATGATAGACTCCATTGCCATGATGGACTCCATTGCCATGATGGACTCCATTGCCATGATGGACTACCCATTCCTTGCACAGTGGATATTTCAGACATTTTCAGCAACGGCCGTCACAAAGGCTCATATCATTCAATCAATAGATTGAGGGATGGTCCCATGAACATGATGGAGCTGTACAGGTTTTTAATTTGTATTTACTTTTTCAATTACAAAAATAAAAAGCAACTATACATTCCCATGGTACTTTGGGGTTGTGTGGCCCATTTCCATTTGCACTGGCCCTTACGAGCGGCTTTTACAGGAGGGTGACAGGCAGTGGAAAGTTCATATTTGTCAGTCCACTCTACACTGGGAGGCCTTGCAGGATCTTTTTCCAGCACGACCTCAAGTAAAGACTGCTTTACTACTTCTCCACAGACTGTTTCCTGGAGAGGAATCAGTCATTCGTTGAGAGTAGGGAGCGGTCATGGTTTCTTAGGGCCTTGTGTACATATGTTTAGTGATTCAGAGATTGCTCTCAAACTTTTTTGCAACCTCAAATAGTATTTGGACAATGTATGAAAGGTCTGAAAAGGATAATTCAGAAAACTTGAACTATGTGTTCTTCCTGTGTCTTCTCCTCCATGCTTGCATGGCTTCTTTGAAGTCGCATCACGTGTGGTGTTGTGTATTGTACACTCTCCCTGGGAGCCCTTCCAGTGTCTCAGCAGTGACATTTTGGGCAGCTGAAAATGTTGGGAGAAAGACAAGTCATTGTGAGAGCCCATCTGCCTTCATGGATCATTGGCGCGCTTTGCAAGGGGCGAGAAGTTGTCTCCTGGTGAGGCCCTCAGCTTCCTGTAGAACTTGAGGAGTAAGGAGCAGGCTCTGGTGTGGTGGGGAGGTCACTCCATGCCTTGGGGGATAGGTATGAGAAGGGACAACCTTTCCTGTTTCTGCTGAATGCACCACACACTGAAAGAGGAAAGAACGAGGAGAAATAGAAAGAGATAATGCTCCTCATGGCACCTCTGTTTGGAAGGTGGACCATTCTGATGCAATCCCAGGTTTACCGGCCTTTGTAAATGTGGGATTGCGTCACAGTCCACGGGTGGGTGGATGGGAACACCCTTGCATCTACCCATAGAACCCATTTCCAATACAGGCTCATGTGAAGCAGCGCTGTGAGCTGCCTCTGTCTTTACTGTGCCTCGCAGGGCCATGCAAGGTGGCTTTTCATGTCTCAGTGGATCTCACTAAAGGGCTTCGGCTACCTTGTGGCACCTTGTATGATGCAAGGGACACATAAACCCTTTGGGCCCGATTCAGAGAACTAACTTTTTTTTTTTTTTTTTCCCAAAACCTTTATTGATCATGAAGAAATAGCACACAGCTGTACGCCTACATCCTGAATGAACAGGCCGGCAGCGACATTCAGAGAACTAACTTAAGACAAAATCCTAAACTTACTACCATTTTGGTATTCTCAGAAGGCACTTACTCATTTTGGTATTCAAAGAAGTTAGGACTCCTAACTTTAGGACTCCTAAATGCCTTCTGTGAATACCGAAAGTCTTAAAATTAGGATTTATCTCAGTTTAGTAGTAGTAAAGTTAGGAGTCCTAACTTTAGGACTCCTAAACTGAGAAAAATCCTAATTTTAAGACTTTCGGTATTCACAGAAGGCATTTAGGAGTCCTAAAGATAGGACTCCTAACTTCTGTGAATACCGAAGTGAGTAAGTGCCTTCTGTGAATACGAAAATGGTAGTAAGTTTAGGATTTTGTCTTAAGTTAGTTCTGTGAATCGGGCCCATTGTAACTCCAGCCGCAGCTTTGTGTCTGACGCCATTCTATTTATTAGGAGTCGTTATCACAGTTTCTTTCTTATAAAGCTGTCAGGGGGTGGAATCTTCCAGGTTAAACCTGCTTTACATTTAACTGTTGCTGAACCTCTTCATTTGACATAGTTAGGTTTTGGTGTGTGTCACACTTTTTATGTTGTTGAGAGATGTACCAATAACAAATCTTAATGAACACTAACCATTGTGCTTTTTGCAGTGAAATAACAGACAGTGGCCTCCCTTTGTGTGTGTCTATGTCACAGCATTCTGATGATTGTACAATCCTTCATGGATGCAACAATATATTCAAGAGCTTGCCAGCGTGCTGTGCTGTGACTTTGCAAGCACATGAAATGCAAAGTGACCGAGAATAGCATGACCTAACTTGGGGCACCGACACATGTTCCGGAAATGAAGGCGAGCACACCCTGCGCATGTTTCATGTTGTGTATTATATGATAGGCACAACAGGGAAAGGAATGCAGATTGTCCAGCAATAATACAATCTCAAGCCCTGTTGGAAGCCAAGGACCTTAGGCAGCTTGTAGAAACAGACTGAAACAGGCCTACAATAGGGAGGGTGTAGAGTCACTGCATCCCACAGACACCCAATCACTGTTGTTATGTCTTCCAAAGACTCCTTTCATTGCAGGGATACCTGGGGGCACAAAAAGGAATGTTTGCCGATCAGAAGACACCGGTAGTAAAAGTGTTCCCCGGAATATGGAAGCTGGCTTTGTCCTCTCGCCAGCCTCCGGCGAGCTCTTCTCGCAAACGGCCGGACTTGCACGTTCTTCTTTTCTTCTTACCCTGAACAGAGACCTTATTACCCCACTTCTTAAACTACTGTCCGTTTTTAGCTCACAACGAAATCGCCATTTTATTTTCCTATTGAAATCTGTTGACTGTGTGAATTTGCAAGTGCTTAACTTGTAATAGTATTTTAAAAACTGCTGACCGGTGGATTAGCAGCGGTCTCACCTGATTGCACTCGCACTTTAGCTCGGGGTGGGAATCAGGAGTGCAGAGGTTTGCATCACTTCCGGGAGAACCGGAAACACTTAACGGGAGGGAAGCAGGTCAGCTGTCTAGATGCTGAACACCTGGGGCTCTAATAGCACGCCCGCTGCGCAGCTGCGCAGCAGACACACGCAGCAGACGCACACAACGGGCGTGCCAAAGGCACACCAAAGGCAAGCCCGTCTGCGCCCGTCCGCTCCTGGACCGGGCGAGGGCCAGTCACTATGTCGGTTTTCATCACCAGGCAACATCTATTACCAACAAGATGAGCAATTGTAGTTAGAAACGTGGGTTGGGACTCGATTTGTTTTCGGCCTCTTCACACTGTCCTGATTCTAACTTTCAACTCCGTCCCGCAATGCCACAATGGAACAAACCACCTACTATGCCTGTCACAACAGGGTCACGCAGGAGCAAACCGATAGTGTGCACCTTGATTAATGCATGTTCCCTTTGCAAACATGCCTGTGAATGTGCAATGTGCATAGAATCTCGTGGAGTGGACATAGCTTTTATTACTGAGACCTGGGCAGATAAGGCATCTGGCCCACATTTGGCCATAGCGGTTCCAAGGGGCTACACCTTTCTTAAGCAAGACAGAGCGGGGAACCGAGGAGGGGGGCTTGCAATAATACATCGAAGCAGCTGGAAAGGAACTTTTAATACCCAAACTAACCAACCAATCATAGAATCTGTTCTATTTACCATTTCAAGAAACAATCACTACTCTTTCAATGGCTTACTGCTCTAACGACCGCCAGGCCCCAGGGCACACTTCCTGAATTTAGTGGGGCTGTCCCTGGATATGATATCTCAGTCGGCTGACTTTACTGTATTAGGGGACTTCAACTTACATCTAGAAGACCCATTAGACAAGGACGCCATACATGTTTCAGACATGATGAGTAGCTTAGGTCTTACTCAGCAAGTTACAGGCACCACTCACCTAGCACGAGGGTGTTTTTTCCAACAGCAGCGCTCTGAAATGTTTTTCATTGCTCCCCCTTACTTGGTCCGACCATAAAGCCCTTATGTTCTCCCTCTCCCCTCACCAATTGGGATTTCATAACCCAAGAAATAAATATGCTAGACTGTTCCGTCCATGGAACAAAATCAAACGGACGACTCTTAACAGCTCACTAGCTGCAAACCCCCCTAAATTCAATAACGACTGCAACAGAGCAGCAGTTCCATTTGAGAACTCGCTGCTCAGCTCCATCAACCAGGATTTACCTGAAAAATCTATCACAAACCACGGAGCCAGACACTCAAAACCTTAGGGGCCTCATTTATGAGAAGTGACGCATCGCTGCGTGAAAGCAGCAATGCGTCACTTCTCAGTGCGCCCTCCTTGCGACACCAATGATACGTCATATTTATAATATGACGCATCATGTCGCAAGGAAGGACAGATACGTCAGTATAACTGACGTATTTGTCGGCGCAAAAAGTGGCGCATTGCTGGAGTTGTGTCGGAAGCCTGATGCAACTCCAGCAATGTTCCTTTCACATGGGGCAAGCCCCATGTGAAAGGGCCTGCGTCACCCTTACGCCTGCCATGAGGCAGGCATAAGGTTTGGACGCATTGGCGTCATAGAAGTGACGCAGCGAAATCTCATAGATTTCGCTGCGCCACTCCTACGACCCTTTCTTGCGGTGGTACGCCCACCCTGCATACAGTATACCTGGCGCAGGTATATTGTAGCGCAGGGGTTTACGAAGTGAAGCATCTACCTAGATGCGTCACTTCGTAAATATGGCGCAACATGGCGCATGTTTTACGCCACTGATGTGTCACAAAAAGTGACGCACCGGTGCTGTAAAAGTGACGCAGAGGCTCAGAAATGAGCCCCTGGGTTTCGAAACTACTCAGTCTCCAAAAACCGAACTGTCGCCGATTGGAAAGGAAGCGGAGATCCAACAATGACTCAAATGACAGATCCTTGTATAAACAAGCTTTCCTAGACTATAAACGACATATACAGGGGGAGAAGACTCGTTTTTTCTCCACAGCTATAAGTGAGGCCAAGAATTTGTCTAAAGAACTATTTGCGACAGTGAATAAATTAACCAAACCTCCTAATGTAGCCAATACCCCAGAAAGCCAGACCTTCTGTGACTTTCCAGGAAACAATGAAATTAGTCTACAGTGGCTTCTCTGATCTCCCATCACTTTGTGCAACCGCCCAACTAGCTGAGCCGGTCACCTCTGACTCAACTAAAAAAGCCAAGGCAGTAACTCCAAAATGCATGAAGCCTCCAGAATTAGTATACTTTCCTTCACTAACAGTTGAGCAGGTAAATAAACTCCTACTATCTACTAAATCAGGGTCTCCTCCTGACCCCTGCCCCCAAAAGATCTTTCACCTCCTATCAGGAAGAATTTATCTTCAGCTTGCCCTCATTTTTAACCAAATTTTAATTTCAGGAATTTCTCCCATTAAATGGAAACTAGCATCAGATCTTCCGCTTTTTAAAAAAAGCCAACTTGGATGGGACGGATCCCAACAATTATCAGCCAATCTTGAGACTACCACTAAGAGCTAAAATAGTGGAAGCAGCCATGAACACAGCCCTATCTGAATATATTGAGACCAATGCCTTCCTGGATGCCACCCAATTTGGTTTCCGGAAACACCACAGCACGGAACCAGCACTAATATCTGCTTCGGAACAGATCAGGCAGACAGTCGAGCAGGGGGTGGCGCAGCACTGGTGCTGCTTGATCTTTCCGGTGCATTTGACACCATGAATCACATAGAATTACTGGAATGCCTTGAGAGGATGGGCGTGAAATCCCTATCTCTGCTCAGATCCTTTCTGTCTGACCGAAAACAATTTGCTGCACTTTCTGAACTTAAGTCACAGAATTTTACACTTCCTTGTGGGGTCTCTCAGGGCTCATCGTTGAGCCCCGGCCTTTTTAATATTTATGTGGTGCCACTGGCGCAGCTGATTAGATCACTGGGATTCTCAGCAATATCCTATGGTGATGACACCCAAGTTGTGGTGTCAGTGACAGGGACGCCATCAGAAACGGCAGCTCAGTTCTACACTTGCCTCCGTCAAGTTGGAGACTGAATGGCAACCAACTGCTTGAAGTTGAACTCCAATAAAACTGGGGTGCTACTCTTATGCAGCAACACCTCCTTTTTGTCCCCTACTCTTTGGCCATCGGAGTTGGGCCCTCTACCCACCCCCTCAAATGAAGTAAAAAACCTAGGCGTCACCTTCGACTCTAAGCTCACATTAGAAGCTCATGTGAACCAGGTCACCTCAGCATCTCTCTATATGTTAAAATTACTGAGGAAGATTCCTCTGTTCATTCCAGCAGAGTTACGCAAGCTGGCGATCACAGCCTCGGCCCTATCCAGGGCCGACTATTGTAACAGCCTGCTTATCAATCTCAGGTCTAAATGCCTGACAAAACTTCAGATCGTGCAAAATGCTGTTGAATATCCATGAGCATAAATCAGCCACCGCTGCCTTGAAGGAATTGCACTGGCTGCCTGTGATGCATAGGATTTAAAGCAACTCATGATATAGGGCCAGTCTTTTTTAAACAAAACGTATGCCTGTATGTCCCTGCACGCCAGCTATGCTCAGCTCAATCTCCCAATCTGATTATCCCTAGGTTCTAGAAAAGTGCTTGGGGAGGCAGACGTTTTTTGGTTGGAACAACTAGACTCTGGAACATTCTCCACCAGAATTGAAGGGTGCGACTCATCTGTTAGCATTCAGGAAGGCGCTGAAGACATGGTTGTTTAACCTCTTACCATTTGTCAAGATCTAACGATGTCTGTTTGTTTTTAGGGTAATTGACTTGCGCTTTATAAATGTCTTTTTTGTTTCATTTCATTTTCATCCTGGTTTATAGGGACCAGAATGAGACCCGATGAAGAAGCATGCTACTAATCGAGTAGGCGAGGGTCTATAAAAACATCCATGAGTGGATCCCTGTGTGTTCTCTTTGATGGGATCACTTCCACTTGAGTGTGAGCCCTCTTAACCAAGGAAAGTACAATAAATTAGTATGTGTAATAAAACTCTGGAGACAGCACCTATGTGCAGAACATTTTTCTTTTCCTTCCCCCCTTACCTAACCTTTGGTTATAACCAGGTGGACGTGATACATTGGGGTATGGCATGCTTGGGATTGCAATGGCGTGGTATGGAATAGTATGGTATGCTATGGTATGGCATGCTATGGTACGGCATGGTTCAGTACCCTATAGCATCCTTATGTTGCACCAAGCCATAAGCCCCCTATGTCATTTATTTTTCGTCACATGAGTCATGGTTTTAGTTCCCTCTCTGTATCTGTTCTTCCCCCAGGCTCCCAGTTCCTTCTGCAGCCAGAGCTGCCCTCCTGGGTTCAGACAGTCTGTGAGGAAAGGCTGGCCTGTCTGCTGCTTTGACTGTGTTCCCTGCTCTGCGGATGAGATTTCAAATGAGACCGGTGAGTACCCTTTGAGTCTGAAGCGCATACGTCACAAGACTAAGGACTGCATCTATTGATTTCAAGACTCAAGCAGGTTCATGGAGGTAACATCACTATCTGTCAGACTGCCGTATCAATAGAAGTATTAGCCATAACCCTTAAAGAGCATGTTCAAAATGTCCTCGTCATGGAGCTATTATCACCTGCTCCAAGGGATGCAGAGACCTGCATAGCCTCACATGAGAGTCAGTAGACTGCAGTGAGGATATAAGCATTGTTAACCATATTTATGGCCATGTTGTAGAAAATAGGCCTCAGCTAGGCCTACCAGTGCAAGGGGTTCGCCCTTCTCAGCACAGAGTCCTCAGACTATTAGAAAGAAGTTGGCACAGAAACTGAAATAGAAAATACAGAGTTTAATAAACCTCATGAGGTGGAACCACATTCACCCAGCACCCTGTGGTGCTGAATGAAGGTAGCACCCAGAGCAGAAGAACCATGGGTCTTTTATACCCACGCAGGGGCTAAAAGAAGACGGTACAAGTATACATGAGAAGAGTTACATACATAAATGGTCATACAGAAATGCACAGTCAACAGTAAAGGAGGAGCTAGCAGTTGCTGACTCTGGTAGAAACAACCTGATAGTTACAGACTAAAAACAGATGCATGGACAGTTAGATATTCCTGCGCATGTGCAGGGTAGCAGAGTCTAAGTATAGCCAGTCCTTTAAACAGAGCACAAGGGTAAACAAAATGGCTGCCAGAAATACAAAATGGCTTCCACAAAATGTACAAGATAGCCTCTAAATACCAGATGGATTCTGCGAACGCTAATTTAATCGCAGCCAATTTACGACAATGTATCCCAGAGAAAGGGCACTAATGTACCGTATTTATCCAAATATGGCGCACACCTGCCCTTTCCCCAGTGCTGGTGCACAATGGCCTGCCTAGTTCCAACACTGGCACCCTTGCACCAAGGTGTAAGGGTGTCTATGTTGCATTTTGGATTGTTTATGTGTGGGAAGGGGCAACTTTCTGCACAAAAAAATCCCTGGAGGCTGTTTCTTCTTTCTATGCGTGGTGCAAGAGTGACAGAACTCCCTTCATAAATATGCCCTTGTGTGTTGTTCCTCATCAGTCGTGCAATAAAAGGAGGGCCATGAATGTCATTAGGAGGGGGATAAAACAAAAATGAGTGAGAGTTTATTCTCTGTGTTTTGTACCCTAACGGCCCCCAGAAATTGATTTGGAGCTTCAAAGAGTGTCACCGCCTCTTGACCTGATTCATGTCTGTGCCTTGGATTACAGGGCCACAAGGTGCATGTCTTTGTGTGTGATGCAGGTCATTTGAAATATGCATCTCACTTCAATAGGAAGCCATGGCTTCACTTCTGTAATAGGAACTTGTTGTTCGTCTTAGAGCCATGTGTAACTTGTGAGTATTTGTGAGTGGAGCACTTCCATAGTCAAGTCTAGAAAGGAGCACCTCATCTATGATATTCTTTATGGTTTA
The DNA here is from genome assembly GCF_964204655.1 of Triturus cristatus. Lineage (NCBI taxonomy): Eukaryota > Metazoa > Chordata > Amphibia > Caudata > Salamandridae > Triturus > Triturus cristatus. The sequence continues at coordinate 1,126,718,610 of NC_140588.1, read as the reverse complement.
ATTCTAGTTGTCTGCAACAAGAGTCATATTCAAATTCTCATTTGGATTTGCATATTACATGATATGTTCACTGCTAACATATGAAAATTGTGAGAAATTGAGTTGTTGGTTGAATAGGGTGTGAGCTCTGGTCAAGCAACATCCACAAAAAACTCAGGCTTAACTTAACTTAGAGGCGATGTGTAAAGTATTTAAGCAGTACACAAACAGTACTAAAGAGAAAACACAACACAAGAAAAATCCCAAACCAATTTAGAAGAATAGAGAAAGTTTCAATAACTTTTTTTGATATCAACATGACAAAAATCCAATCCGTAGACCAGGAGTTATGAATTTTTAAACTTTTGAGTGAAATGTAGCCTCTAAAAGATCAAAGAGCCAACCGCGGATATCTGTTTGCACAAGACTTGGTTAAAGTTGGAAGTTAATGCCAACTGCACTGAAGGATGGTTCGGATACAAGTGTATTGGACCTTACCTTCAAACTTAGAAACATGTCTGAACAAAAATGTCGGAGAAGGTAGACGTTCAGTGGGGCAACGCTGCAGTAGTGTCTGAGGAGCGAGTGTCACTGTTAAAGGGCTGTAGTTGAAGACAGTTCCACGAGATCGGAAACCCCTTTGGTGAAGGACCCCTGAAAGGGATTTGATCTTGGGGAGAATGACATAGCAGGAGAAGCCACAAAAAAGTTCAACTGGCAATGTACCACAGGAGGGTAGGTGAGGGTAGGCGAGGGTAGGCGAGGGTAGGCGAGGGTAGGTGAGGGTAGGCGAGGGTAGGCGAGCCCTGTTTCCTCCTCGTTCTTAGAGCACTTTTTGGCCACATATTGCCTAAGTCCTCACTTATACCCAGGGCCTGTCAAATAAATACTACCAGGGAGCCTGAAGCACTTATTGCGCCACCCACTTAAGGAGCAATTCAAAACACGTCCCAGGCCTGCCATTGCACTGCCATGTCGACTAGCATTTAAACCCCCTTTCTAAGCCTCAAACTCCCCTTTTATTACATAGAAGTCACCCTAATGTAGGCCCTAGGTAGCCCAAGGCGCAGGGTGCTGTGTTATTGAAAGCTTGGACAAGTACTTTTAAGTTTTGAGTAGGCTCAGATAAAATTTTCTATGGACACATAATACATGCACGGCCTATGCTTCTAATGATGTCTGATCACCACCAAGAAAGTAATTCATGGGAAACACCAATTTGTATGGGTTTTAGACAAACTCAGTGGGGCTTGCAGAGAATTCTGCATTCTTGTAGGTGATCCTCAATTTGTAAGGCCTAATCTACTATTTCGAAAAAGATGCTGTCTCGGGCAAGTACACCAATGCAGCCTTAATCTCCTGCTTGAGACTTTTGCATAAAGGGCAATCAAGGTTCATTCAATTGATGTAGTCTCGTTAGCTAATTGATGGAACTGAGTTATATATTTCCGTACATCATGCCTGCCTTGCTTAATGTCCCAGAGAACCTATCCAGCAGAGATTTTGCGGCTGGCTCTTTGGAGCATCAGTTATTGATAGTGAAAGACGTGGAATAATTTGACAAACACGGGTCCTCATGGCTACTCTAGCAGTTGCCCATGTTGCCATCCTTAGCCCTATCTTGTGTAAACTGAACAGAGTGAAATGAAAAACCACGTCATGGAATCCAGGACCCCCTTCAGTTTATTAGGTCACCAGAATAACAGGGAGTACCAGGCAAGACAACAGGAACATTTGCACTTCGGGCGGTGAGGGTTAGGCGTAGAATTACGTTTTCACTCTGTGCTTGCTGAAGCTGTTCTGCGTGCTGTTCGGTAGTCTGGGCAAGATCCTGAGCTTGCTCTGTCTTCTGGAAAGCTGGCATTGCAAATGTCACTCTGGCGAAGTCTGGAAGAGCTCTTGAAGCTCTCTTCAGCTCTGGATGGTCTGATCTTCACAGACTTGATCTGCTTAAGGTAATGCCTTCAGGAGGGATCCCCAAGGAAGAAAAAGCGGCAGAGGCAAAAATCCTGTAGTTCATGGAGGCATGCTTCTGGATGCTTTAAAACGCGACGATAGAGGAACCAATAGCTCCTTCATAGAGAAGAACCAGGTCCAGAGCTTGGTGCGCTGATGAGGAAGAACACAGGACAAGACGGAGGTGCAAATTTCCAGAGACTGCACAGGTCAAACAAGAGAAGAAGGGACTGGCACAAATTGAGAGGAAAAGTCACCAGGGAAAGAGCCAGGAGCAAGGAACATAATGAAACACACTACACAAAGTTGTGTGAAAGTTACAGATGGATTTCCTCCTATTTATAGGAGAAGAGCAGGAAGCTACGTCAAGGATCCATGCCGATGTAATGGATTGGGAAAAGGCTATTGGAAAGAATAATGCAGGCAATCTGGTAAATGTACCTCGTAAGACCAAGAATGCCTTGTGACAGGAAGAAAGAGGCCTGAGGTCAAGATGATTCTTGTGTCTCTGCAAGACAATCACACAAGGAGAGGAATACCCTGCCCCAATAATCTACCATTGGGTGGGCCGCTGTAAGCATGTGAGCAAGTTACAAAAGGTACAAAAGGGGGTGGTGAAGGACCACCCCCTTTTGTACCGCTTTGTTCGCCATAAGTTGGCAGGGCATGCTCAGACGTGAGTCCCTTGCTCACTTTGCCACTGGATTCAAGCAAGCCTGGCTGAAGACGGCTGAAATGCCAGAAACCGGCCCTAGGAAGCTTGTTTCCGGTCCAGGGAAGGCATGGTTTGGCAGTTCGGGCTGGACTGTTCCCATGAGGCACAGGGTCAGACTGATTTGCATATGGCCATGTCTGAACTGGGGTGGTAGAGTGGGCTAAAGAACGGTGATGGATCAAACCCAGATCGGTTGACTGGGTGTGAGTGTTTGATTGGTTCTGATGCTCCGTCCATCACCACCCCCTTTTGTACCGTATTGAGGTTAGGCCACCTCAAGTGTGCCAGTGCAGGTGCAGAGCTCAAGTGAGTCATATCTTAGCAGATATGGCACTGTTCAGCTCTCTCTCATTCACACAGCGCGGCCTGCCCTGCGTTGCATGAAGGTTCAGTAAATATGTCCCTAAATGTCAGTCGGAATTAAATAACGGTCGGGCACCATTTTCTCAACACAGTAAATGACTCCATCACCTTGAGGAAAATGCCACCTGTCAGATTTAGAAATAACCTCCAAAAGTGTTGTCATTTCTATTGCCATGGCTGTTCCTGTCAATGCATTATGCAGTTTGGTGCTGGTCTCTATCAACATGATTAATAAAAACGTTAGTGCAACCCACTCCAAAGGCCTCATTTATCTTGTGCCGTCCCTCACTACCAGGGTATGCCTGGCAGTAATGAATAGTTAAAAACAGCTATATGTCCTCCCATCCTTTTTTTGGGCAGATGGACATATGGTCACTTCTCAGCCAGCCATTAGGATGTCAGAGAAGTTTGTACCTCACCGGGTTTGGTCACTGCAGAGACAGAGTAATCACCGCCATGGCTAAACAGAAGGTCCGCCCACATCTAAATCACTGTGTCGGTGGGAAGAGAACTCTGAGACGTGTTTGTGGCTAAGTCATGCAGTGCAGTGTAGCGCAGCAAGTCACCATGCTATGCTGATCTAAGTGGCTGGGAAAAGGCAGGAATGAGCCATATTTAATAGGCCTGGCCGAAAATTCCTTTCCGCTCGCGGAAATTGCGATAATTTGACATTTTCGTGTTCCGCGGAGAGCGCGAAAATGTCAAAATTTCCGCAATCCGCATCTTACCGGCAATTTTTTTCTTGCTCGCGCTGTAAAAAAATACATTCACGCGTGTGCACGATCGCCTTACCTGAATCCCCGCGTTCGCCGACAAGTTTTTCCGATCCGGTCGCGTTCTCCACGAGATGTTGGATTGTTGGTAGCCATTTGCTCTGTCTCGCGACAGTTCGCGCCCGCATTAACGTCATTCGTCGCACAATCACGTAATTCGCCGCGTGATTACGTCTTTCTTCTTGCGATCATGCACCACAAGACAAGTGAAAACAAGATGGTTACGCCCGTGAGCAACCGCATGGGTAAGTTGGTGAGCCGCGATCACGCAGAAAATACCGCGAAGGGGCGGAAAAAAACTTCTGCGTCTTTGCGATATTTCCGCGTGTTTGCGGAGATTTTTAACAGTTTCACGATAGTTTGCAAAAGTGAATTTCGCAAATTCCACCCACCCCTAATATTTAAGTCAATATGGCATATTCCTGCCTTTTCCCCAGCTCTGGCACACTTTTGCTGCCTACTCCCAACACAGGCACCCTTGCATTGTAGTGCAAGGGTGCCTGCATTACAAGGAGGGTTGGTTTCGTGCAGGCTTTTTCTCCTCATTACTCCTCACCTGGGGAGGCATACGTTTTTGCTGCATTCCGAGGTCTACAACTTCTGGTAAATCTGGGAATGCGTACAAATCCATGGATGTGGTGCCGCGGCACCAGTGGAAATGCCTTTGCTCTGCGTTGCATTACTCAAGATTTATGATACCTCCAAGGGTCTTGCAAAGAGGCCTCGCCTGACTTCATGAATCTCATTTTGAATTTGCTTCACTCTTGCGCCACATTGCGTGGTGCAAGAGTGACACAAACAGGCTTATAAATATGTCCCTTCGTTTCCGTTGAGACGAAGTCCCCTCTCTGCCAACATATAAATAGAGCCCTAAAGTGAATGGGCAACTTAATAGTGTTAGAAGATAAAAAAGATTGGAGCTTTCGTTTTTCTAAAATAATTTTGAGGTATAATTATATCATTCTTTAATTTTTGAGTGCATTAGACTAAAAGGATAAACAAAAAAAAAGAAAGTGGTGCATCTCGGGAAATGTTTATTTAGTAGTAAGGTAAAAGTATACAGTTTGTTTACAGAAAAAAATTAAATGATTATGTGAAATGAAATAAAGACAATTGACACAACGTATAAACTGCGATAATGGCTGTAAAAGTATATTGACCTCTACAAGTCACCCACTCATACTAATCAGTGACAATTGTGAATATCCATACCAGTACATATTCTTACACTCCCACGTGTCCAGATTGGGACAGTAGGGTTTTTTTCCAAGCTTAAGCAATGCAGTAACCAATGAGAGGTAGACGCTTTGTCTCATCCAAACATGGTGTGCTAACAGTGCCTAATTGTCTTGTTGCTGGGCTAATATGCAATTGCAACTCACGAATGATGTCCGTGAGCAAACCTTGCATTAGAAGCTGTTTACTCGCAGCAAAGTACATCCGTTCACCAGAAGTTCAAAATGTAAGCTGTGCACGTTCTACAGGCCTTACCATGACTGAATGTCAGAGAACTCAGCAAGGCAAAATGGATTCCATGCATGACTGTAATACATGGTTTCACATCCCCACATATCCTCCATTATCCATCTGCTTGCCACAGCCCCTCCTGACCACCCTCTGCAGTCCCCCGTCTCTTTGTGCCTGTCATCTCCCCCAACCTGAGTCCTTTTTCCCACCGTCTCTGTGTTGCCTTAGGGGAGCACAGAGATGTTATGTTATGTTATAAATTTATAGAGCGCACGGATACCAAACGGTGTCTTGGTGCTAACAGTCAAGAAGCGAGCTGGAGCACTATTCATTAAATAACAATGTCTTAATGGCTTTCCTGAAAGATTTCAAGTAGGGAAGATTTCTGATGGTAATGGGGAGAGGTGTTCCAGTGCTTCGTAGCACCCACTGTGAAATTTTTGCCACCCTAGTTAGACTTAGAAAATCTCTGAGAAAGAATCAGTTTCATCCCTTCTGACCGGAGGCATCTGTTTGGCGAATACCAGTGCAGTGACCACCTCAGAAACTGAGGACTGGTACTGTGTAATGCTGTATATGTAATACACAAGGCCTTGAACTCGATAAGAATCTTGACTGGCAGCCAATGCAGACTCCAAAGGTGCTTTCCCACTGATTGAAATTTGGGGATCCCCAAGAGGAGCCTTGCAGCTGAAGCCTATTTAGCTGCTTCTCGGGTATACCGAGATACAGCCCGTTGAGATAATCCAGTTTGGAAAGGATTAAAGATGTAACTACCATTTTCCTGCTTTCTGTTGGAATCAGAGGTAAGATTTTCTTAATTGCTTTGAGTAAAAAAAAGCTGGATAAAAAAACTGCCTTGACTTGAGCTTCGAAGTTCAGCCTCTCATCTATCACCACACCCAGATTTTTGGCTTTAGGGACTGGGATTGGTACTGTTCCCATGTCATATGGCCACCAAATCTCAGATCATGTGGGGGAGTAGTTGCCGAACAGGATTACCTCTGTTTTTCCCGAGTTCAACTTAAGGCAGTGCAAACTCATCCATGAGCCGATTGCCATCATGCAGTCCCTAAATATTTTTACTGGCGGCAGGATGTTTTTACAGATGGACAAGACAATTTAAGAGTCATCCACGTAGGATGTTAGTGCCATCCCGAACGATCTAATTAATGCTGCCAATTCAGATACATATACATTAAAGAGTGTAGGGCTCAGAGAGGAACCCTGATGTACTCCACATGGGAGAGTGAAGGACGGAGAAGTGTTGTCACCCAAGGCAACTGATTGTATCCTATCAGCTCAAAAAAAAGAAACCAGTGCCAATGCCTTTTCTGAAGAGCCAAGAGAATTCAGACAGTTAAGCAGCATCTTATGGTCTACCGTGCCGAATGCTGCCGACAGGTCGAGCAGGATAAGAGCTGCAGCACCTCCAGTGTCCAATACTGCTCTGATTTCATCTGTATCCGTTATTAGGGCTGTTTCGGTGCTATGTTCTGCCCTGAATCCAAATTGGGACACGACCAGAAAGTTGTGCTCATGTAAATATAATGTGAGCTCGTTATTCATGACTTTTTCCACCAACTTAGCTGGAAGTGGTAGACGCGAGATAGGCCTTTAGTTACTTGGATCTAATGCACTGAGGTGTTAGAAATGGGGGTCTATAGTTGGCAGCGGTAGGTACCTTTGTCCAAATAGGGACCCATCTTCCCAGAGGCGTAGCTAGAGCTGGTAGTGCCCGGGGCTATCCCTCAGATTGCCGCCCCTGGGGGGGGGGGCGGTTGCTGAAGAAAAAGGACGGCAAGCACTTGAAAGAGGACTGAGAGACACGTAGTATCGCCGCTTATAGTTACCTCAATCATGCAAGTTACATGCACATTGTGATCTGCATGGTACATGTTCTTTGCAGCAGGCACATTAACCCTCTGTGCTACCTTTCCAGGAGTCAACCCTTCCACTAGACAAAACTCGGATCTCTCTCTAGGAAGAACATTAATCACCGAAGTTATCATGACCATAATATACTTGCAAACACTACGCACCCACCCGAAATAGGTACCCAGTGCAGTCACACCGTTGGCACCGCCCTAACCTGCTCAAGGTTCATGTGACCTCAGTGACAGAGTCACAGTGACTGGATCACTGTTGCTCTAGGGTGTGCTGCTTCGAAGGCCTGCCCGCAAGACTGGAGATGAACTTCAGTATGGATTGTGGTGGACAGGCCTTCAAGGTTAACTCACAATTGACACCACTAGGGTACACCTGCTTGTGCTAAGACACCAAGCATTCTAAGGTCTAGTGGGGCCTTCTAAGGTCTATCATGGGAATATGCTCCCTCAGTAGAGTGGTCTGATGGACTGGTCATGAAGGCTGAACCCAGTTCCAAATTCGACAGTTCTGCCCATAGTGCCACATCCTCTCTCCCACTGAACACCATACTGCCCCACTGAGAGAAACTCGCACTGCCTTCAGCTACAACCTAATTGTGCCAGCTATAAACAATTGGATGTGGTTCAATTCAAATTATGCACTTGATAAGAGTAATATGCTGCCTAAAAAAAAAAAAAAAATACAAACACTCATAGGGAATGCAAGATTAAGTAAAGCATGTGAAATGTAAGCAGAAACAACATGGTTACCTTAACAATCTCTCACTCACTATTCAGAAATCAGCGAGTGGTTTTACCTGAAAAGTTAAGGACATGACTAGAGGGCCCTGAAGGGAACCGTTTCAATGTCCATTGCTTATATCCTTACAAAACGTAAGCAGTATGGTTTCCACCCATCAACCAGGTATTGCAGTCCCTCCAGGAATGGTGCACTTTCCCACCTGGGGACAACAATGCTGTTCAAGGAAAGACTAGAAAACGAAAGTAGCGCTTCACTGCAAAGTCTGTAGAGTGAGGCTGATGTATTTGGATGTGAATAAAACCAATCTGGCCACTTTGCAACCCCTCTGTCTTGCTTTATTTAGCTATGCTATTTATTTTTCATATTCAAACCTTCTATTTCTCTCCATCCCGCTGCACTTTGGAATAGAAAAATGTCAGAAAAAGGGCATTTCCCGCAAGAGTGTTTTTCTTTTTTGGATCCATTTCACAGGGAAGCAACTAAATGAAAGAAGGAAAGAGAGATTGTGAACCATTTCTTCAAGTTACGGTTTTCAGTAAGTGTGGAGCAAGACAGAAAGAGAGGGAATAATAGGAAGATGGGGGGACAGCTGCCAGCACAAAAAAGAAGAGGACATTGCCCGAGTCCTATTCCTTCTCTGCCTGTCCCCAAACATCCACGAAAGGAAGCCAAGCCTTATCTGAATACCTTTTTCCGCCCCCAAAATAGTGCCGCCTGGGGCAGACCGCCCCCCACCGCCCCCCCACCCTAGCTACGCCACTGCTTCTTCCTAGTCAGGATAAGGGAGTTACACTCCTAAAATACCCTCTGCTCACCCCCTTGGTAGCTTGGCATGAGCAGTCAGGCTTATCTTAGAGGCCATGTGTAAAGCATTTGCACAAAACCAACAGTAATACAGTGTAAGCACTACAAAAGGACACTACACCATCATATCCAATATTTTTATATACTCAAGACAAGACCAAAAGCGATACAAATCCACAATACAGTACTTAGAAATATTCAGTTATCAAAATATCTTTGAAAAACAGTTCCTCTGGGGCTATCAACCAGCGTGAACAAGCAAATCCAAACAGTTCCGGCTGACCATAGCATCGCAGGCCAGCTACGGTGTCGGGAAGACCCGCCAAACAGTACCTTTTAGAAATGCCGGGTGTCGGTGACCTCTGGTTGAGCTTCCAAAAGCACGGCGTCAGCAGATGTCTGTATCAGAGGTCGGTGCAGGAGTCGTCTGGCCCTCAAAGTCACATGCGTTGCAGATCGAACTCCTCGCAGTTGAAGTCAGGAGCGCTGGGGTCTGCAGGCGTCGGGTGCTGCAGTGTGGAGTGCAGCGGTGCGGCATGCGATGCCCTCAGGTCACAGTGTGAGCAGCATCTCGGTGGGGGCTTCAGATTGCATCGTCTGTGAGAACGGGGTCACGGTGCTAAGTGATGCAGTGCTCGTCGCGGTGCTGGCAGGTCACGGCGCTGGCAGCAGCATCGTCATTGCCAAAGCGCTGTCGTCGGCTGATGAACTGGAGTCAATGGCACTGGAATCAGTAAGCCAAAGCTGCGGTGCGGGATGATGGCTGTGTGTCATGTAGCTTTACGAGCGGTGCTCTCGAACCACAGTGCAAGCACTGGCATCGATTTTGGCGTGAAGCTGTGTCGTCAGTGATACCAGGGTGGCGTTGTGATGCAAGACGATGCGGAGTGCAGTGCCCACAGGTCACGGTGAAAGCAGCGGCTCGGTGGCGGCATCAGCACATGTCATCTGTGGGACCAGGGTTGCGATGAGGCATTGCTGCAGTGCCCTTTGCGATGCCTTAAGGAGACAGAGTCGGCAGCAGCATCGTAGATGGCGTTGGGTTGCTTTTTTTTTTTATTTCAAAAGAATTTATTATTTTAAAGGAGCAGATGAAAACATAAAATACAAGCAAAAGTGATACAAATGTTATCAGCTAGAGCACACAATATGGTAGAATCTGTAAATTCCAGAAAAATAAGTTAATTAGAGAAACAGCAATTGATAACCGGGAGAAGTAATTATCAAAAGTATCACAATCAGATATTAATTTAGGGATGAAAGGAAAGAAAAGAAGAAAGCAAAGATGGAAAAAATAGGGTAAAGCTGAAGAAAGACAAGACGAAGTGAAAGGAGAGAAAAGGATTTCCCAAGGATTCACCCAACACCCAAGACATCATTAACCAGTGAAATCAAAAGGATATTGTTCCACCAACCCCTCTGAGGCCATTTCCATGTACGTATCTAGAGCCTTCCACACACCATTAGATATAGAAGGAGAGAGATGAGCGTGATCAACTGAAGTATGAGCACTTCGTAAGAAGGAAACCCATGACCACCAAGTATGGTAAGAAACTGAAGAAAAAGATTTCCACTCCATGAGAATTACTTTGACTGCAATAGTTAGTAAAAGATCCAACAATTGTAATTCCATGGAATCTAAAGGCAAAGGGACCGAGGCTGCCAACGGGCCTAAAAGAATTAATGGGAAAGAGAGTTGAAACTTGATATTAAATATAATCATGAGGTGTTTGTGAATTAAACCCCAAAAGGGTTTGAGAAGAGAACAATCAAAAAACATATGCTGAAAGTCGCCTGGTGCAAGATCACAGCTCCAACATCGATTGTCTTCTTTGAGATTTAATGAATATAAACGAGTGGGAGTCCAGTGAATGAGATTAATAGAGAAAAACTTAGATTGCAGTAATGAGGGGGCAATTTTATTACGAAGAGAAAGCTTCCCAATATCTTGCCAAGTGTCTGAAGAAATATGATCGGTAACACCATGATCAAAATGATGCAGCCATTTTTGCTGTGCAACAGTCTGGGAAGGAAGTGTAGAAGACGACAAAAATGTATCAATCCTAGATGCTACATGACCAGACCTAATCCATAGTTGAAAAAGCGTAATCATAGAGGAGGAAGGATGAAGGTGTACTTTAGCAAGTGCTACCTTTATCTTAAGAAAGGTATAAAAGTCTAGATTAGATAGAGAGAATTGTTGAGCCAAGGTAGAGAAAGGGAGAGGATCATTGTTGGAACCATAAAGATGTTTAACAAGTGAGATACCTTTCCCAGCCCAGTAAGACATCAAGTCTGGATCAATATTAATTTTAATTTTGGAATTCCGCCAAATAGATGACCATCTAGTTTTATGCAGTGGAATCGCCACTCTCTTATCAACCTTGCGAACCGCAGCAATAGTGTCTAAAATAATAGATCTAGAGAATGGAATAGAAAGGGTATTCGTGGTTAAAAAAGAGGCAGTCGGAAGAGGGGAAGCCAATTCCTGTTCTATTAGCAACCAAGCTGGAACATGAATAGAGGGATAGGAAAACCAGAGCGCACCCTGAGAGGCCAGAAAAGCAGATTGATATTTCCCCCAATCAGGAAGATTACATCTTCCCATATCATAGGATTTCTGCAAGAATTTATAGGCAATTCTAGCCCTTTTGTTATTCCATAAAAATGTGGAAGTCAGTAGATCCAGATCGTGAAAAAAGGCATCAGAGAGCTTTACCGGAAGCATAGAAGAAACAAAATTAACAATGGGTGTTATCATCTCTTTAAGAGTTTGGAGTCGGCCCCACCAAGAAATATGCTTCGGAGACCAATTTTCTAAAAGACTTCGCACCTTAAGAATAGTTTGAGATTCGTTATAAGTAACCGTAGCATAAAGGGTGGAACAAAAATATATCCCCAGATATTTTAGTTGCTTAGATTGTCATTTAAAGACCGCCGAACCCATGTGAGAGGAGAAACAGTAAGCATTTAGGGGGAACATCTCTGTCTTATCTTTGTTCAGGGTATATCCTGAAACCTTTGAGAAAATAGAAATCGTATTAGAAATAGCAGGGATGGCCAGTGCAATATCATCCGAGAAAATGAGAACATCATCAGCATAAGCAGCTGATTTTATCTGATGAGATCCAAAAGAGAACCCCTTAATGTCTAGATGTACGTCAATCATTCTGAGAAGAGGATCAATGGACAACAAAAATAAAAGAGGAGACAAAGGACATCCTTGTCTAGTACCCTGGCGAAGGTTAAAAAAGGACGACGTGGCTCCATTCACCCGTATGTTAGCCCTAGGTCGGGAGTAAAGAGACATAACCATACGGATAAAGGACTCACCAAGGTTATGTGCACATAAAACAGCTCGTAAAAAAGGCCAAGAGACCTTATCAAAGGCCTTTTCAGCATCAAGGGCCAAGGCCGCCGCCGGAAAATTAGATCGCTTGGCGGAACCAAGAATATGACAAAAAGTATGAATATTATCACGTGCAAGACGCCCCTTTACAAAACCTGTTTGGGAGGGATGAACCAATTGAGGAATAAAGGACTCTAAGCGTTTAGCTAAGATTTTAGCTAAAATCTTAGCTTCCATGTTAAGAAGGGAAATAGGACGAAAATTCTTGGGGTCTGAATGATCTTTCCCTTCTTTGTGGATTACTACAATAGTAGCATCAGCAGCGGAACCAGACACAGACCATCTTTAATAAAAGCATCAAAGACGGATTGAAGTTTCGGAACAATCACGGAAATAAAGGTTTTATAAAACAAAATAGGATATCCATCAGGACCAGGAGCCTTACCGGACCGAGTAGCTTTAATCGCAGAAATGATTTCGTCAGAGGTAATCGGACCATTCAATGAGTTATTATCTGCCTCCGATACAGCTTCCAAAGGAACTGACTTCAAGTACTCCTGGCATTGTTCAAAAGAAGCTTGAGTAGAAGGGGTATATAACTTATTATAGAAATCGCAAAAGACCTCAAGAATTTCCTCAGTTTTAAATTTTTTCTTACCAAGCTGGTCAGTAATGGAAGAGATTTGGGAAGATTTACAAGAAGATTCCTGGAACTTTAATGTAGCTGCAAGAATCTTGCCCGCACAATTTTTTAACAGCAACTTCTTAGATTTCTGAGCCTGAAGACCAATATGAGCTCTCTTAGTGACTATAGTATTGTACGTATATTTTAAATTCTTAATAGATTGGAGGCAGGACTTATCCTGAGAATGTCGAAAAAGGGATTCCTGACGTTTAAATTTCATCTGCTAAATCCGTGAGCTCCTTTTTAATGGCTGCGTTTCTCCTTGACATACACTTAATGACCTGACCACGGAAAGTGCATTTAAAAGAGTCCCAGAGAACAACAGGGGAGCTGACTGAACCAACATTCTCAAGAAAAAACGTCTCAATATCATTGGAAAACTCTCGAACCTGGGAATCATCATGTAAAATTTCTGTGTTTAGTCTCCACGAACGAGATCTTGCCCTAGGGGCAAAAGACATAAGTGTGAAAGTCACCGCGGCATGGTCTGAAACCGAAATAGGATGAATAAGCGGAGAAGAAGAAGATTGAACAAGAGAGGAATGAACCAAAAGATAATCAATGCGTGAAAAGGACGAATGAGGGGAAGAAAAAAAGGAGAAGTCACTGCCAGTGGGATTGTGAAGACGCCAGACATCCTGAAGATGGATCAGAGAACACATATTAATCAGTTGTTTATGTGCTTGAGGGGGACGAAAGTTAAAGGCAGAATTCCTTTCCAAGATAGGATCCATTGGTAAATTAAAGTCTCCACCTACAATAAGATTGCCAGAATGAGGTGTGTCATTTAGCTTTTTAGTGATAGCTTTCCAAAAAGACGGGTCATCCTTGTTAGGGGCATAAATATTCATGACAAAGAGATCGGCATTACCATCGGACACCTTAGATAGCAACCACCGACCCTCTGTATCCTGTTCTGAGGAAATGATAGACAATCCAGAGTGTTTAGAAACTAAAGTAATTACCCCATTTATTTTACCACAAGCATCTGAACAAGCAACATCAGAGACCCAATCTTTCTTCAGAAAAAACGCCTCCTTGGCAGAGACCTTTGTCTCTTGAAACAGGACTAGATCCGAAGAAAGAGATTTGCAGTAGTCTAAAATCTTTGACCTTTTAACTGGGTGATTTAACCCTTTAACATTAAGGGAAAGTATATTCAATCCAGACATATAGCCATTGACAGGAGAAAAAGATATTTCATATATGATATATGCACTACAACATCCAGGAAAACCCGCCACCAGACACTAGAAACAAACACGAAACAAGGAGAATCCAAAGAGGAAATCTGAAGAGAAAAGAAGAAAGAAAAGGAAAAAGAAAGCAAGGAAATAAACAGAAAGAGAGAGAGAAGGGCCCATAAGGCAGGTCTGAAAAAGGCCAAATTCATACAAGGGGAGCATGGGAAAATGAGCAAGGGAACCAACCAGAGGAATAAAAAACATCAGCATAAATAGCCCCAAAACAGTACATAGCTGATTATACGTATTTAAAAAGAAGAACCGTCTAAAAGATATGAACTGGAATTAACTATAGTATTCTGGAAACAGAACAACATGAAAGTCTATAAAGGCAACACGTTTAACCAAGTTGATAAATAGGTAACAGCTAAAATAGACCATAAAAATTGGGAAAGGCAGAAAAAGAGAAAAAACAAATGCAATCAATAAGAGCTGATGAAAAATGTGCTAAAAGCTAACATTACTATAAACCAAAGCAGACATCATGAAGAGCAAAAGAAAAAGAATAAAGAGAAAACAAAATACATTCCAAAGCATACTATATGGTACATTATGGGGAAAATAAGTGAAACACAGTAGAGAACGGCATGTAGTGACAGCTCAATATAACAATCAATGAAGCCCTATGGCAGATAAATAAGAGAAATAATACTATATATAAATATGTAAAATCTATAGATAAGCTTATAGATAACTGTCCACAAATAGATAAAACCGGATACACTCAATTTAACTAAAAGAGGTGAGAATATCTTAATTATATGAACATGTAAGTAAAGAAACATAAGACTATCAATTACAAAACAACTATAGAAATCCGACCTAGTCGAAAAAGATAATTAATAATACTAAATAAACAAATCAATCAATGATATAGCAGTGAAATAGATATAACCACTAAATATATAGAAGAAACATATTAACTCTAATTATAGCAATACATAAACATCAAATAAGCATCTATGACTCAAATATGTACCCAATCTATACATCAATACATTAAAAAACAATGGTATACTCCATAAATACGAGACAACAAAAGACGACCATCAGGGAGAAAAATCAAAAACAAAGAGAGAGAAAAAAACAAGTCTCACATCAAAATTTGACGAAAATAAAGAAGTCATACAACGGGATAAGAAACGGACCAGGACCTAACATGTCGAAAGACAAACTGGGAAGGAAAAGAGTAATAAGGACGACACGCAAGCAGGAGTGAAATCAAACCAACAAGAGACGCTGCCACGAAATATTGGAAGATTCAAACAGTAAAACTAACGACAATAAAGACCACTACACCATAACGATAGGAAGGGAGCACCAGAAGACGACAAAAACACACCAAAACCAATGGACACTAAGACCACCGCGCAGATCTAAAAGCAACTAAACTTAATAGATCTGACAAAGAAGAAAACACTTTGCAGTATGTATAACCGCATCAGGTGCCAGAAGAGCCAGGAACATGCGAGGCCTCCATTTGAAGTTCCATCTGTAGCTCCATCTGATTATCCAAAAACGAGGCCAAGTCAGCAGGTTCATCAAAGATTCTGGAGCGACCTTTGAAAGTGATGCGGAATTTTGAAGGGCCAGCAAAAGAAAAGGGGATATTCATCTCAGATAGACGCTTCCGGAGATTAAGAAAGCCCTTCCTCCTTATTACCGTGTCTCTGGCAAAGTCTTGAGAAATTGAAATGCGATGGCCATTCCACGAGACAACTCTAACCTTCCGCATATGGGCCAAAATTTGTTCTGTGTGCTGATGGCGCAGTGGCTTAAAAATTATCGCTCTAGGTTGAGTAGCAGACTTAGGGCGAAAGGTAGGGACACGGTGTGCACGTTCCAGCTCAAAATCTCTTTGGAAAGAAATTTGCAGCATAGAGGGAATCCATTGATAAAGGAAATCAATCAAAGAAGATGCATCTTTCTCAACATCTTCCGGAAGACCAAAAATGCGCAGGTTAGATCTGCGGTTACGATCTTCCTGCTCAGTGAGGTCTTTCCGCAATGCCGCCATTGAGCGCTCTAACTGGCAGAGAGATCTAGATTGCTTTTGCACGGAGTCCTCTGCGCCACTAATACGTGCTTCTGCGTCTGACACACGAAAAGAAAGGGCCTTGAAATCATTCCTGATGGCTAACACCTCCACTTGCAGTAAATCTGTGTTAGTCTTGGTAGACTGCGCAATTTCATGGACCTCATTAAGGCGCGTCAGGATAGTCTCAAGAGTGGAGTTAGGGTCCTTTTGAGCAGACTCAGGTGTAGGGGAGACCTGTTTGGACCTCTTAAGGGACGCTTTAGAGTCCTTTGCGTCTTTAGCATTTGGTGACGGGCCCATATTCGCAGCCATAGAACACACCACCTCAGCAGGAGCAAAATACACCCCTTCAGATAGATTAAGGAAAGGAAATGCCAGGGGATGTATAAAAACTCAATATGTAATCAGGAAAAGAACAAAAATGGAGAACGCACCCTCAGCAAGAAGAACAGGACGATAATAATTGCGGGCTCACAAGGTCAGGAAAAGAACCACCTCACAAAAATATCGTTCCCTGCAGGAACCAAGAGGACTCCTTCCGACCTCCAAAAACAGCTAAGAAGCAGGGAAACATAAAGCAAAGAAGCCTCATATAAAGGCATTGGCGGTGTTCTGAAGAGAAGAAAACCAAAAATATGCTCACAAACGGCAGCAAAGCAGCAGGAGGGAAGAAAAAATCAAATTAGCCTAATAAAATGTGAGAAAACGTCACCAGCTCTTGTTTGTCCTCATTTCTGGCCAGTCCGTAGCAGTAGCGTCGTCGTGCTGAGGAGAAAAAACAACTCCGCCAGTGAGGAATCAAAATGGTGGCCGCTCGTGAAAACACCTAGCGCCACCAACAGATGTCCCAAATGTGGTCACCGGCAGCTCCAAAGTACAGGAAACCTCCTCAAAACACACTCGGCAGCATCGTAAACATGATGCCAACTTCTGGAGTGTACGGGGCCGTCCGCAGCGGCAGCAAAACCTCCGTCGGCCGTTGCTCAGCACAGAGCTCAAGCGCAGACCGCCATCTCGCAGCGGCGCGCAAGCCACGCCCCCCCCCGGCGTTGGGTTGCTTTTTATTCTGTTGCAGCACAAAACTAACAGTCCCCAGTGCTGAGGGCAGAAGAACTTGAAGTATTTGCTGTTCCTGAGACTTCTTGAACAGGGGGCAAGCTCTACCTCAAGCCCTTGGAGAAACTCACAAAAGTAGATTGCAGAAAGTTCAGTCCAGTCCTTTCACTGCCCAAGACAGAAGCAGCCACTGCAGGCCAACACAGCAAAGCACACGGCAAAGTGGTAGCTCCTCCTCACAGCTTCTCTAGCTCTTCTTCTTGGCAGTCTTCTTGGTCCAAAAGAGCTCTAAAGTTCAGGGGTTTGGGACCCACTTTTTATAGCCCAACATCCTTTGTCCTCTCAGGCAGAGAGTGTCTGTGTTCAGCCAGAACAAGTTCTGCCCTTTCTGGTGTGGTTTCCTGGCAGGAGGTGGAGATGGCATTGTCAGAGGCAGACCAGGCCCATTCAGCTGAAAGGAAATCTCCTCCCCCTGCTCTAAGTGCAGCCCTGGTCTATTCAGCCCTTTCCTGACCCACCTAGACTATCTGGAGCCACGGCTCTTCCCCAGCCCCTGCCATCCAAAACCGAGACAGTCAATCCACAAACCTAGCAGAAGCCTACTGGATGGCTGAGCAAGAAAATGCCTGCTTTCTAAAAGTGGTATTTTCAAACACAGAATGTAAAAATCACCTTCACTAAAAGATGCATCTTTAGATTCTGTGTTCAGGCATACTATTTTTTCTACCTTGTTCCTAGGGCCAGTTATGTTTCTAATATGTTATAAACAAATTCCCTATTCTGTCATATGGGAACAGGTAGCCTTGCCAGTAATTCACTATCACACACACCAGGGCATGTCCTACCTTTCACATACACTGCACCCTTCCCACAGGGGTACCTTAGGCCTACCTTAGTGGTGACTGACATGTAAGAAAAGGGAAGGTTAGGGCCTGGCAAGGGGGTATACTTGCAAAGTCGACATGGCAGTCCCAGATTGCACACAGGCTCTGCAATGGCATGCCAGAGTTACACTTACAGGCTGCTTGTGTGGGTTGCACAATCCAGTGCTGCAGCCCACTAGTGCATTTGATTTACAGGCCCTGGCGCACTCAGTGTACTTTACTATGGACTGACAAGTAAATCAAATATGCCAATCATGGAAAAACCAATCTATAGCACAGTTTACAACAGGAGCACTTGCACTTTAACACTGATCAGCAGTGAGAAAGTACACAGAGACACTAAGCCAGCAAAAACAGAGTCAAAACCGGGAGGTCAGAAGGCAAAAACTCTGGGGAAACGCGCCAGAAGATGCCAAGTTCAACACAAGGCCCTCTTCCAAATGGAGGGAAAAACACCTGTGAACATTGAGTTAAAAATGGAGGTTAAACTTTGCCACGGATCTCAGGGGCTTGTATGAATATCACAGGAGGAAAAGGATCATTGGGAGACCCCAATTTTATTTTTTAAATATTAGTGGTTATCTCATCGACGGTTACTGCTCTGAACTCTGAAAAAGTGGGAGCATTAGGGAATTGCTCCTGTCTTCCACACTCCTCTTTAGGTCTCGCTATGCAGTGCGAAAGCGCTGCTTTGGGGACCTTTTGGAATCAGTCTGGGCTTTATTGGGAACTTGTGCATGTTTTGCACTGTTCCCAATGAGCCTTTGTGCATGTGTGGCGATTACCTTGCGGGAGCGAGCAGGTGCCATATGTTAGCAATCATAGCACCTGGCGCTGCTCGCTCCCGCAAGGTAAAGGCTGTCCCTTTACAAGTGAGCCCTCCCTCGTTTATCTCCCTCCTTCTGGTACCTTGAAAGGAGGCTTCACTAGTGCTCTGTACCCATCTTGAGTGTAATTTTCTCACGCGTTGCTCCCCAAAGTGATGTCTGTCAAAAATGCTCTGGGACTTTAGTGTACGTCATAGAAAGTAAACATTCAGGGAAATTCCAAAGAGTTAGTGTCCCTGCTAATGTCTGGTTTTTTTTTTAGCCCAGTATTGTAATTAAGATTCAAATGAGCAGTCAAACATGCTTATATTGGAGCATGCTTTATCCGAATGGCGGCTAGGTCACCTTTCCCCTCAGAACTTCTCGGTCACAGCTACACTATTACCTTGGTAATTGCATCATAACGTTCATTAATTAGTTTGTCAAAGTTTGGGTACACAACATTAGATTTCAAAATCACGGCACTCTTGGCGTGTTTTATAATTGAATATAAGTTGACATCTTTGGAATTTCTTGTCAAAAACGTGCAATGTGCCTTGTGCGCACTCATGAATGAATGAATGAATGAATGAATGCGTTATCAAGGCTTCAAAGCATGCGTTATCAAGGCCTCATGGGCAGTGCGCTCATTCGTACCGACTACTTCCTCCCCACCCCCATTTGTCTGAAACTATGACACCTTCAAAGATTAGATTACTATCATAACTGACAAATTACCCCATGGCAGGCGAGCCCCCTTGACATTTTTTTTTGCGGTTTGATAGTGCCCGAACTCGACCCAAATGTATTTGAGCCGTTTCCGGATCTCCGAACTGCAGCCATATTTCAGCAGAAGCTCCGGTGGCGGCTTTACTAAGCAGCATAAAGGACGCAGCTTTGGGAAGGGTCTCTGTCACTGCAGATTGTATCTGCATGTAAGGCGTGCCTCCCTCGCGGTGTTAGGTGGCAATAAAAACACGACAGCGTGAAAACACGTTACCACATCTAAAGGAGGGGCAATGCCTAGAAAAGTAATCATTCACCTGAACACCAGATTTGGATAATGTTGCCCTCCCTCGCTCGCTTGTTCCCTCGTTTATCTCCCTCATTCTGTTTCATGTTCCCTCCTTCACGCTTACTTCCTTTATATTTCCTATTCCCTCCCATCTGCCATGACCACACGAATCCTCTTCCCTCCTACCCTCTGTCCTGATCCCTCCTCCTTCTCTCCGGTTCCCCAGCCCCCTCATCTGTTCCATTAATCCCTCTCCTGTTCCCTTCTACCCTCCCACCATCTTTCCCACTCCAGTTAATTCCTTCCCTGTCCTCAGTCCCTGACTATCCTATTTCCTCCTCCTTTATTTCCTCTACTTGTCATTCCTTTTGTTCTCTCGTTCCTCTGTTCCGCCACTGTTCTGTCTTTCCGTTCTCTTCCCTCCTTGCCTGTCCTATTCTATCTTGCATCTAACATTCCCTCCTTTCCTCTCTGCTGTGCCTCCCATTCCCTTTATGCATGTCCTGGTCTCTCTTTTCGTCTCACATTCTCCCTTTTTCACTCTCACACACCCATTTTCCCATCAACAGTTCCTTCCTTCTCTTTCTACTCCCTCTTCTTTCTCCTGCTCCCTTCTTCCCTTTCCCGTTTTTTCTTCCCTCCGCTTCTAACCTATACGGTCCACTCCTTGCTCCTCCGTCTCCTCGTTCCCTGGCATGTTCCCTCCTTCAACACCTGCTGCCTCTCGGTGCTTCGAAGTGTCATTTTGTCAGTTTAAGCGCTATTCCTCCCATGAGGGGAGAGGATCTGGTGTAACAGCCAGAGCTGCTGACGTTTTAGCTGGAGAAGCAGGTTCGAGTCTCGGCGCCCGCTCAACATACTGTGATTCTGGGCAAATCACTTCATGTCCTGTGCCTACCAACAATGAATATGCCCTTGTGTAATTTAATTGGTGCTACTGTAAAGCGCTTCAATACATTAGGGTCGAGTTTGCGCTATATAAAACTACAGAAAACAAGCATTGGCAGAGCCAATAGGTCTCGCCTTTAGGACTTTAGCCATGCAACAGTTAATGTTGTTGCACCAAGGATATTGTGCTGCATAACTAAATACTTATAAGTTCCCAAAGGCAGGGGGGCAGTCCACTCCTACAGCTTCCTTTGGTTCTTCTCCTTGGCAGAGATGTATTTTATCATTCTGAGTTCAGGCATACTAAACCCGAATTTCTACCATTTTCCCTGAGTCAGTTAGGATTATAAAATGTAATAATCAAACTGCACATTCTGGCCTATAGGGGACAGGTAGCCTTGCAATAGTGAAAAACGAAAATGGCTATAATTCACTATTAGGACATGCCACACACAGCAGGGCATGTCCTACCTTATACTTACTATACACCCTGCCCTTGGGCTTAACATAGGGGTGTCTGATATGAAGAAAAGGGAATGTTTAGGGACTGGCAAGTGGGTGCACTTGGTCAGTCAACATGGGAGTCAGAGACTGCACACAAGCTCAGCAGTGGACGCATTACTTGTGTTGTTCAGCTACTCATTTTTCAGGCACTACTTGTATCTTTTGTTAACACACTTTACAAACATGTGTGTGTTTTTCAGCTACCGCCCATGTATGCTTCACCCCCTCTGTTTACCTGCCCCCTGCTCCTTTCGCCTATTCTACATCCATTGTCCATGTGCTTGCCCTAACTCGCTGCCTAAACCTCCATTGTCTATGTGCTATGTGCTTGCCTCATGCACCTCCCAACCCTTGTTGCCACTGTGCGTGACCCAGCCCCCATAGCCTCCTCTCTGTTGTAAGTGAGCTGGACCCAGCCACTCCCAATCACCCTCTGCTGTCCATATGCTTGCCTCCAATGCATCCTTCCCACCCTCCATTGGCCCAGTCCCTATTGCCTAGCCAACATTTCAGAATATTATGACCTAAACATCGTCTGAGAAATATATTGATTTTACAAATTACCACCCTGCCCTTCCATCCCTTCCAAAGGAGCTAACCTGGGTCTGGAGTCGCTGCCGGAGGCAACAGGCTCCTCCTCTACTCACAGACGACTGTCAAGTCTTCACCTGAGGTCCTGTCCATGACAATTCAAACACTGGAAGCTTTGCCTTACAACATGTTCAGTAAAACACAGGTCATAATACATACTTTCCTTTTTCACTCTTAGCCATTAACCCTCAGGCAAAGTCGTCATGTGCCAAAATGAACAAGCATTGCCAAAGCTGATAGGTCTCACCTAGTACACCAATCGGCTTTGCCAATCATATTGGGCTATTCTGTGTAGCGTCAAGGTTGCTCTGCAGCATGGCTATAAAGAAAAGCTGTGATTAGAGGCCTGACATATAATGTTTTTGATTCACACATGTGTTTAAAAAGATGCATGCATCTTTAAAATTCTGTGGGTGTTTCTTATGTTTTTATTTACCTGGCCAAGATGGCTCATTATGTGAGAACAAAATGGAAAAAAAGTAGCCTTCCAAAAACAAGGAGTGAAAGTGCCCGAATCACAGAGATGGTAAAGAGGCTGTTCACCATGGGAGAAACACATACAAGACTGACAAATAGGAACACAAAAAAGAAGCAGGCAAAAGAGACTGATAGCAAAGCCAATTAATGGTAAGCAATGGTTGAGCTGCAACCCTCAGTCTGTTCTTGTTAAGTTCATAATATCTGTTTCGCAACTGGATAGCTTGCACTGTTTGATAGACTCAACCTAGGAGGAAGGAAAAGGCTTCCTGAAAGCAAACAGGAGGTGTGAGTCACTGTGTCAGGAAGCATTCTGAATGCATAAGGCAATGCCCAGAGATCTGGACTGTCTTCAAACTAAGAAGCTTTGCTTAGCCTAGAGAAGGTGTGCAGGGAAAGGTATGAGGGGAAGCTGGGTACATCCATTCATCACAGCAGAGCATCTTGGAAGATTTTAGTTAGGCGTGATAAGTTTGTATTTATTAGGAATTGTGAGAAGTTGGCCTGGTATATGCTGTCCACTAGTTATAGTGGACACCTTGCACCAGTCCAAACAACCCCTTAGAGATGATAGGTTAAAGGCAACCTTATTTGAAAGCTATCCTAGTGGTAGCTATGGAGAGCAGCCTTCAGGAGAAGTCTTGAAGGAATGTAAAGCAGCTTGTTTTACTAGTCTATAATCGCTTGAATGACCAAATGAAAGGAGAACCACACCAGGTATATGTATGAAATATGTGTATTCATTACTAAACACACCCTGCTAGTTTCTTTATGAGGCTACAGGTAAAAGCACATATGTTACACTTAATAAATCACAGTAAATTAGCACAATATACGATAGGCCAGAGGGGCGAACCAAACCATATACTAAGAAAGTGGTATAAGAACCACGACTTGACTAGACACAAGGCCTAGAGCCTGTAGAATCGCTGGGACCCCAAGGGACCACCCAAGGTAGTGACACAGGGGACCCAAGGGGGACGTGTGCAGTGTGAGAACGCAGCCGCGCGCTCCGTTAGCTTTTATGGGGAAAGTTGCTGTTGGAATTCTTAAGTTTAAGGACAGTTAGATGTGGACTAGGAACAAACTGTTTTGAACTTAGATGGTTCTAGGGCCAACACCCACGGGAGCACCAGAGTACTCGTGTTACCTCACCCAGGGAAAACGGGTGCATTGGTGTCAAATGGTGTCGGGGCGCACGGTCGTTTTCAATGGCAGGCTGCTGAAAAGTGATGCTGCCGGGAGAAAGAGAAGTGTCCAAAGAGATCCAAGCCTGGATCGAAGATGTGAAGAACCTGAAAGCAGAGGGGACAGAGTCTGGGTCACTTGTCAGTGACCAGGGGCACGATAGTTGAATACCCACCGATGTCGGGTGCTTCAGGTGCGAGGAAGGGAAGCTTGACTCTTCAGCCATGAGGACCAGGAGGCGTCGAGGAAAACCAGGAGCTGGATTCAAGCTGTCCCACAAAGGATGTGGAATGCTGCAGCGTTGTTGCCCGGATTGGACACAACAAGCCTTAGCAACAGCAACCCACACAGGAAGAGGAAAGATGCTTCGGTGCAGACCAGCAAGGTCCTGGGGACTCCCCAAGCAATGGAGAGTCGGGGCACATCTGGGGCAACTAGGGAAGTCCAATTAAAGTTAAAATTGCCTTCACAGGGACCCACCAGTCAACGGACCAGGGATCGCGAAGGTACCTCGAGCAAAAACACAAAGGGCCGGCTCACGGAACACTTGAGGAGTGTAGGACAGCAATCTTCAGTGGAAAAGGTGCTCGGGGTCTGGGCTAGAAGTAACCCAATGCACAGCCTCAAGGGACGTTGAAAAGCTAATGTCCTTGCAAATGTGCACGGTGTCCAGGGGTTCCGGTTCCACGGTACCCACGAGGGCTATGGGTCTCAGCTTTGCTGGGGACTCGGGTCAGCCTCTGGGAAGTCTGGAAATCCACCTTCTTCAGAGTCTGGCGGGAGCTTCAGAGATGCAAACCAGTCAAATGCGTCTTTGGTGCCAGCCTTGCAGGGGAGTAACTCCTTTACTCCAAGGGAGATTCTTCAGTCATCTAGTCGTGTAGATCTTCAAAGTTCCAGGATTTCTGTATCAGAGTTTCATCCAGGTGTAATCTAAAGTCCTGTAGCCATGGGTTCCTTTCTTATACCTAAGGAAGGGGTTGGACATACTCTGGGGACCCACCTATGGGAAGGTCAGGAAAGAGGGGTGGCTACACCCATTTCCTTTGTCCAGTTTCACACCAGAGCAAGGGCTGGTAGCCCCTGCAACCGGTTTGAGCTGGACTATGCACAGGGACACCAAATGTCCCCCAGGGCAGACTTTAATGCACTCCTGGAGTGCACCCACCCAGGCCTAATTTACTAGGGCCTGTCTTGGAGGTGATAACACCTCCCTCTGACAGGAAACCTATTGTCCAAGCCTCCCATGCCGGAGTTTCATCTAGCAGCAGGAGGGCAGACTCGTTTCTGTGGCTGGGAGCATCCATTTTGTGATGCCAGGGCTCTGTTAGCTGGTACTGGGTATACCGGTGCTGTCATGTCTCTCCCTCTAGAAGGGCGGTTTCATACTCCCACACCCGTTACTGGTGTGGGGGTATGATTCCAACGTGTTTGACACCAAACACGACATGTTCCCGTGCAGCCATTTAGCACAAGGTTATAATGCACTTCAGAGTATATGGTAAAGCTGCATCACAGACAACCCCGAAGTATAGATTCTGAAGGCAGCAGAGGGGCTCTGCTCATGCATGGGCACCCTCTCATATAAAATCAAGCACCCTGCCTTCAGGATTGATAAGGCCTGCCGTAGGGGTGACTGATAGTTTTATATGTGCAGTGATAGGGTGAGATATAGTGAACCTATATCTCAGTAAGGGGTGCATGCACCACCTTACCCAGGCTGCAGTAGCAGACCTGTGGTGTCAATTTGGAGGACTTCCCAGGGGTGGCATAAAACATGTCTGGAGTGTACCCAAAGTACTTGGAATAATTTTATAAGAGAAAGCAGATAGGCTGGGGACCTGAATAGCAGGTTCCCAGCCAAAGTAAGTCAAAAACCAGGAAAACGTGGGGGCAATCATGTAGTCAGATTCCACCTTCTTACAGGAATGCATGTCTGTACTAACACGTTAATTATTATTGTTTTAATTACTGTTTTGATTTTTATAGACTCAGATAACATATGATATTGATTTGTAGATATATATTGTTGTAGTCAATGACTCTACGTTTTGGCAGGGAACCGTTTCACATAAAATCACCCTACTATCATGTCTTGTAAGTCTGTGACTCTCCAGTCTGTACCTCCTTCTTAAAGTAGTTTTGATTAGGAAGGCTATTGAGACATCTTTTTTTTCCTCCAAGGAGACTCAGCAAAGGCAACTAAGGGGCGATTCTTTGTGTCACAAGGGCTGCAGTTTCTCCCTAAGATCCATTTGAGAATTCCTAAGTACAGAGATTGTGATCAATAACCAATTCCCTTCTTTACTTCAGATTCCCCTGACTGCTGGCCTTGTCCTGAAGACCACTGGCCCAATGAAGAGCGAACCCGATGTGATCTAACAACTGTTGTGTTCCTCTCCCTCGAGGAGCCTTTGGGGATCTCACTTTCGTGCCTCACCGTCCTCCTCTTTCTAGTTACTCTGCTTGTTCTCTGCATCTTCAAGAAGTATCAGGACACGCCAATTGTCAAAGCAAACAATCGAGAACTCAGCTATGTGCTTCTCATCGCCCTCATGCTCTGCTTCCTCTCCCCCTTCACCTTCATTGGCCATCCCATGAGGGCCACCTGCATGATCCGTCAAAACTCATTCGGAATTATCTTTTCCATCAGCATTTCCACAATTCTGGCCAAAACCATCACTGTGATTATAGCGTTCAATGCCCGCGATCCCACAAGCCGTTCTTCAAGGTGGCTTGGCACCAGAATGCCCAGTGGAGTCGTCCTTCTGTGTTCAGTTACTCCAGTCCTGATATGCACAGTCTGGCTGCTTCTTGATCCTCCATTCCCAGTGAAGATACAGATGGGGGGCACCACCATCATCCAGTGCGACGAGGGATCCGTTCTCTTCTTCTATCTGATGTTGGGATATCTGGGCTTGTTGGCCACTGTCAGCTTTGTGGTTGCATTCTATGCCCGTAATTTGCCTCAGAGTTTTAATGAGGCCAAGTTCCTCACCTTCAGTATGCTTGTGTTTCTGGCAGTCTGGACCTCTTTCATACCAGCGTATCTCAGCACCAATGGAAAGTATTTGGTGGCCGTGGAGATCTTCGCCATCTTGTCTTCAAGTGCAGGACTCCTGGGGTGTATCTTCATTCCTAAATGTTACATCATCATTTGGAGGCCGGATATGAATACAAAACAGTACTTAATGCAAAGGCCTATTTCCAAATGATGAAAAAGCCTGCAATTACTGTATAAAATATTTTATTTGTACAACCTCTCTTCTTGGCATATCTGCAGCAGATAAGATCAACAAGGCAAATCAGTCTGGTGACTCAGTGGACTCATGCTGTTAGGAATGGCCCTTTCTGCAGGGTCACACCCAAAATGTGTGCCTTCTTCTTCCCCTTTTTGCTGAATTCATATTTGTTGGCTTTAGGACTCTGTGCACTTTACTTCTCTTCTAAACAATGCTACAGAGCTTGTGCTCTCTCCTTACTTAGTAACATTGGCTTATCCACATATGGCATATTGAATTTACCTATAAGTCCCTAGTAATACGCACTGCCTGTGCCCAGGGCATTTAAATTACATGCTACTAATAGGCCTGCAGCACTGCTTGTGCCCCCCACTTAAGCAGCCTTTTAAACATATCTCCGGCCTGCCACTGCAGAGACTGTGTGTGCAGTTTTAAACTGCCATGTAGACCTGGCACTTTAAATCTCTTAGCAAACACAATAAGATGATGGGCGGTGCGCTGAAACGTTTCAGGCACTCACCCCCAGTCACCAGATCTGGGTTGAGTTCATCATTTCGCTACCCCAGTTCAGACCTAGTGTTGCAGGGATTCTGCGCATATACAGAACTATGCACAGGAAACAGGACCTCAGTGAATAGGGGTGTACCATCCTACCACATTAATACCCAAAAATCCCAAACCGACTAGCTATGTCTCATTCATTCTCCGTCTACAGCAAAGCTACCAATGATTAGACAACCCAAAACACATCACTTTCTCTTGGGAATTGCGGGAGCCAGACACTCTTACTTGTCCACAATGCGAGTAATCTGAGATGCGGTATAGTTTAAAATGTTTATTTCAACTAACGTGTTCTATGGTACAGTACACATGTCGTTACTAGCAGCAAAATGCATAAACACAATATAGTCAGCATTGTTACAATTCCATAGAATACAAATCGGGATATAATCTTATGAAAAACAGTGGAAAGGGACTAAACGACCTAACCACCGTCCCCGTGGTGAAGAATTGTTTATTATAAAAATAAAGAAGACCTCTGGGCTTTGTCAGCCCATACCCCCATACTTCAAGGCATAAATGCAGTGATCACATCGCAGGACAAGCACAGTTCTTCTCTTCGGAAAGGTGTCTCTCCAAGTGTGTCAAAACATGTTGCGCTTGCAATTTTAAAGCACACAATTTCTAGTAGTGCAGCTGTGTGCAGCATGTTATGTCTAGGTGTGAGGGACTAACCAGAACGGAATAACAAGGGGCATTGTTGTTCGACCTTGAACATCATGTGCAGCTCTGTGTAGCATGTTATGTCTAGGTGCGAGAGACTGACCAGAACGGAATGACAAGGGGCATTGTTGTTCGACCCTGAACATCATGTGCAGACTAAACCTCAGAGCACAGCAGTGAACATGCAAGGTAGACAGTTCTCATGTGAAAGGAGCACAAACAGAGTCTTGCAAAATATATGCATGCAGTGTCGTGCGCAAAAGCAGCCTCATGGAAGCAAAGCTCATGCTAATTTAGCAAATGTCGTCAATGGACCTATAAGCCATACTAAACCCTCCCCCTGGTAAGTCCATCGTGTGTAGGTATAGGACGACAACAGAGTTAAAAAAGTGTGAGCAGATATCAATAGGAGTGTCTTAAATTCGGAAAAAGCAAAGACGAAAGTCTATGTAAAAAAACAAGTTCTGGAAGAAGCAGAAAGAAAACAAAATGTAGTGGGAAAAAGGCATCCAAAACCCAAATGATGCCGGCTGGCCATGTACGTGCTTAATCCATCAAGGTGTCGGTGCAAAAGAATGCAATACCCTCCAAAAGGTCATCATTTTGGTCTGAGTCTGGTGCCTCCATTATCATTGCAGGATAACTTGCGTTATATTAAATGTAACTTTGAAGTAGGAGATTCTATGCAGCTTTACAGATATCCAATTGTGCCAAAATTCCAAGTGCAGCAGCATGCGCCATTAAGCCAATCCCAGAACAGTCCTGCTCATGAGCAACTAAGGAGCTCATCAGCTGGTCAAAATTTGGTTCCGGACATGACGTATTGGAAAGGCATAAATCCAATGCCCACATAAATTGACAGCCGAGGCATGAAAATACGGGTTGCACGCAAGTGAAATACTCAAAACGGAAGGATAATCCATAAGACACATGTGTCGCAAGTGGCAGTATACCGAAGCATTCATGCATCCGGTCACAAAGCAATTGCAGCTGGCCCGGTCTGTGCAGCACCACAAGAGGAGCAGCCATTGCGTAGCTGGCACAGCAGAAACAGGATTCCAGCGGCTAATGCCAATATTAAGGGAAAACTGCCAAAGACGCTGGAAAAGATAGAATGAATAAAGCCAGGTATTACACCATAATATAGTCTGAAAAGAAACACACAGCCTTAAAAAAATGTGCAAAGTCTTGGGTATGCGACGCACTGGAAATGCTATGTATTAACTCCCCAAAATGTAGTGGGCGGTTTGTATTTAAAAGTGTGTGAAAGTCAGTGCAACTTCTTGTTGCATTAAGAGCACCCTTAATCTGCTCAGCTTGTTGAAATCTGCTTTCAAAGTTGGTATGGAAGGCCAAACCAAACTGTCTAGCGGCCCACTCGCGGGTGGAAAAAGCACATTATTGCAACAAATTACACGCTGTGAAACAGTTACAATGTATGGTATGCCAGCAAGCAAGCCGCAGCATTCTTGGTTATTTAAAATAAGATAGCTATCCTTAGTAAGCAGAGTGAACATGGGAATGGTCTACCTTTCAAAACACATGCGAGGTTTGGAGCTGACAAATTACATGCTCCATGCAATTTTATGTTTTTACATACTAGGGAATGCCCTACTTTGGAATCACAATCCTTCCCGGTAAGATAAACTTCCGTATCTTCCCTTAAACATCAATAAGTGAAAGGCAAGGACCACCGTTCATGTAGAAAAGCACTTCAAAGGGGTTCAAAGAGGCCTACAGGGTTATGTTTCATACTAGAGCTAAATTGAAACAGAGAGAAAGGTAAAGATATAGCCCTATGAATTAACCAAACAGCAGAGTCAGATTCTGCTACAGAGAAAGGTAATGGGTCTATTTTTTCAATGTACAGAAGAGTGTAGACAGCATCCTTCATGGACATAAATTGCTGTTTGTCTGTTAGGTTAAACGGTAAAAACAAAGCAGTAGCATTCAAATAATCCCACTGTACTTTTCCCATTTTCAGAGTTTGCAAAGTCCATGCAAATTGCATTACAGAACGCAATTGATTCTGACTTTGATATAACAGAGACACATCATTTTGTACAATGTCAATAACAGAGGAAACAATATTATCTAATGTATAAATGCGCGAAGACAGTGTATTAACACTGTTGTCGACAACAGCTAAAACATTTTCCAAGTTAGCCTGGTCTATTTCTTGCAAAGGAGATGCTGCCTCTATTTGTGAAAGTTTCCACATTTCATTGTAAGCAGCATATATCCATTGTTTTGTTCTAGGAGCTTGTGGTCCTGAAACAAAATCGGCCAAATTAACATTGTTGGACAACAACGACAAGTGTTGGTTAACAGATGTGAGCGTGGAGTGCTGCAACCACTGTTGACATAATTTACCTACTGAATAGCTTGTGACAGTATTCGAATCAGAAAATCTAGGGTGGGGTCTGTCTTGCATAAAACCCAAACTAGAGTTATGAAAATGGAGTTGGCAGGCATTTGAACTAGTTTGCCAAACTAACCAACTTAGGGGGTCTATTGTAGATTCATTAAATGAATTATTTTGAAATAAATTTGTAATGCTTCAATGGTATAATTTGTGTATGTACGCCTAGCATTATATTCAGCTAATGTTGGAATGGCAGGGGCATTCATTTTCTTAGCAGTAGCCAAACCAAAGCATGTGGTTTGGTATACTGTATTATTTAAAAACAAAATTTGTGTTGGGATGAGGCAGGCACGATGTAGGGCTTCAGAGCCTCGCACTTGCCATTCCTTAGAACCCCATATTGATTTTAAATCAGTGGTGTCCCTCCAATGGTTATAACCTTTTATTGACAGATCATGTCAGAAAGAATTGGAATATATTAATTTACTATGGGTTAACATGACTTTCTGAGTGGAAGGGCTACTTATTTTGAAAAAATATGACTCAGGATTTGATTTATCAACATCTGTAAAGTATGCAAACTTTTTCTTAAGTGTTTTTTATGCTGCCTTTTAATGGTGTAGAGCAATGTTTCCACTGTGTGCAATTTACGACAGGATGCAATGTATTGATCGTGTGTATGAAATGGTGCCCATAATGTTGATAACAGAACAGGTCAGCATAATCTGCAGAATTCATATACAAGTCTTCAGCATCAATGGCAGCATAATATTTTAAATCTGAAAACAAGGCTTGTATTGCATGCACATCCCAATCATCAGAATGTATGTCTTGCGTCACCACATCACCCATAGAAACACAAAAGATGTATGGTACATTAATGAGCTCAGTTGAGCCATGAACTTGAAAATCCACTTTTTCCCAAACGATACCTTCCGAGACTGGGAACACTGAAATATTAAAAAAGAGTCTGGTCACGCTTCAGGATGTGGGAAGATGAATGGGGGGGGCAAAATACCATCAACAGAGTTCACAGCAGAGCGTTCAGGCAAGTAGTGACCATTGATAAGTAGGAAAAAAACAGAAACAAATCCAATTGACATAAAAAGAAAAATCATAATTAGTATCAACCAGATGTATGTCCATGGAGGAACCAAATACGTCTGTTTAAACCAAGATAAAAAAATTGACAATTTTGTCGTGTCCCTTGAGGAGGTGGACGATGAGTCATAAGAAAAACTGACATGGTGCAAAGGACTATCCGGCAAATCATGCAAAGACCCACTTGTGGGATATGCATACTCAGCCTCTGCGTTGCAGGAGGAAGCTGGGGTAATAGAAGAACGGCCAATAACAGGGTTCATCTCGATGACAGTGTTCAGTGGTATACTGGAAGACATTCCACTATCACGAGTCCTTGAAATTGTGGGACACGAAACAGCAGGCATCAGACTATTCAGAATCGGCCAGATGTTGTAGGTTGACGTTGTCCACTGAGATGTATCTGTTGTCTTTGCGACCTGGAAGAGGAGGTAAAATGACTGTCCGAGTACCCTTTAGGCCAAGCACCTGAACAGGAGCACGATAAGAGGGACCAAATTATTTTTGTTCTCTTTTCTCAGAACAAATCTGCAACTTTAGGAAGCCAGCCAACCATCGGATTCAGGAGCGCTGCTTCAGTTGCTGAGGACAAATGTTCAGTAGAAAGGCTGACATGGGTCTCTTGTAAGCTGTGTAACATAGTAGAATGATTATCTACGTCAAAGGTCGCGGCAAGCGCCGCAACATCTAGACCATCAAGGTCTGGAACAAACAGTTTGATGCCAAAGAGCATCTCGTATGGGGTCCGCCCTCCCAGAGGTCTTCTAGGGAGATTATTAAGTGTTCTTTGGAAATCATACAAATGGGCTAAACAGTTGCTGCCGGTACCTAAGACTCTAGCTGTCAAGGATTGCTTTAAGTCTGAGTTCATTGGCTTCACAATTGAGTTGCCCTCAGGTCTGTAAGGACACGAAAACTGCACCACCACCCCCAATGACTACATCGCATCCTTGTACGCCTTAGAGGTGAACGCTGGACCTTGGTCAGAATGAAAGGTGCCAGAGGCAAAACTCCCTAAAAAGACACGCAAATCCCTGATGACATTTCAAGTGTCAGCACTGCATTGTGGCCATACCCAAAGGAATCTAGTGCACAAATCCACTGCAGCTAAAATATATTTCTATGCAGTGTCGGAAGAAAAGGGACCGCAGTGATCAAGAAACACACAAGCAGAGGGGTGATTAGCAATACAAAGCGGTGTTTGTGTTGGGCGTGTTACTGCAGAAGGCTTGATTTGTTGACAGATGTCACAAGAAAGTACATAACCACGGGTCTGTTTATATAAACTACGCCACCAATAACGTTGCTGCAAGATAGAAACAGTCACAGATACTCCTGCATGTGCCGCAGCCATGCCTTCATGTGTTCTTTTGAATAAAGTGTGTCTGCGGTCCGTGTTAGGAATCAGCCAAACTCCAACGTCTGGTATTCTAGCAAATAGAACTTGGTCGGGAGTTAACTGATAAGAATATTTTGAAGGGAAACCTTGCAGGTAATTAAGGCCCTCCTTAGTAGCAGCTATTTCTGCCAAAATGTCATTATCAATCTTAGCTACTGCAGATTTGGCTGCTTCATCAGCCAAATAATTCCCAAGAGCATGCGCTCCCACACGCTGGTGGCCATGAGTATGTATAATATGTATGAGCGGCAGGCGCTTTTTAAGATCTGCCACGCGAGGCCAAAGCGTTTTATGCTTAATTGTGCTGCCTTTAGAATCTCGATAATCATTTTGAGACTAAAAGAATAAGTTGTCATTGAAAGACTGAAGACAGTCGCGTACAATGAGAGTTGAAACATTTGGTCAGCCAATTGTGCAGTACAGTCTCCCAGTGCCTGAGTATGCACTATGGAATACTTGAATTCTCCCTTCACTATTGTACCTGCTACAATGGCACAAGCCGCTGAGTAAGCATGTGTAGAATCCGTGGCCGGTTGTGCCGAACCATCGGTGTAGATGATACATGCATGCTCCTACAAAGGAAGCGAAGACAGGGGAGGCGGATGAACGTGTTCATACTACAAGAACTTCTGTGTCTGAAGAGAGGGATCAAAGATAAAAGTGACATCCGGGGACGTCAAGGAAGTAGCCCATTGTATCCAACGGGGATGTAAAGCTTTTGAGTATGGCACGCTAGCCTTCGTCACTGCTTCTAAAGCAGGGGAAGGTGTAACCACCAAAATGCGGAACCACCAAAATGCGTTTACCCTGTGCCAGTGCGCGTTCCTTTAGGACCGCCATCTGCACAGCAGTCAAAACTTTTTTAACAGTTGAAAACATAATCTCGCCCGAAGTGTACAAGTGTGATTTCTGTGCGATAGGTACTGTGTCCCCTTCATTGTACATCAAGTAAGTGAAACCCACTGCACCTGGCACGATTCGTATCACCAGGTTAGTGTGGTAATCAAGCGTTAACAATTACTTAGATTCAAGTGAATCAGATTGCAAAGAAAGTAAAATAGCTGAATGTTCCAGTAGCCAGCATGCTTTTGAAAATGTAGGTTGGATCAAGGCATAAAGTGGCTGGATACGCTGGGCATAATCGGGAATGTAAGCACGGCCAAAATTCAAAAATCCCAGCAAAGACTGAAGTTTTTTCAGTGTAGTTGGAGACTGTAAATGTGCGCATTTCTCCAGGAAGTGGGGAGCCAAGCCCTGACCTTCATTGTTAAGCTCATAGCCCAAAAAGAACACCGCATAACAAGTGATGTGTGATTTAGCAAAATTACATTTGTAGCCATAGTCCGCTAATTCCAGGATTATGCGGTCAACATGGCACAGGTGCGGTCATAATTCATCGTCTGTGAGATAAATATCATCCACATATGAGTATGCATCTGGGTCTATGCTGTTCAACAGAGAGACAACACATGTGGCAAAAACCATGGGGCTATTTTTTATATCCCATTGGCAAACACCAGAATTTTTTTTGTTTTCCGCCGTCAGAGAATGCCGTCCATTGACTGCATTCAGGAGACAGGTTGTGGCTATAAGAACCATTGGAAATATCAAATGTTGTTTTATTTTTTTTACAAAGTATACTGTCTACTAGAGCAGAGCTATGGGTATTCTGTACCGCACAGGTCCGACAATGATTTTTCAAATGCCGGTAATCAAAAGCTATGCGGTAAGACCCATCGAGTTTAGATACAGTAAAAAGCAGATTATTCATTGGTGACACACATGTTTCAATTACTCCTTGATATTCCAACTGGGTATGAATATCAGCAATGGAAAAAAGCATCCCGGGTCCGGATTCGGTGTAACACCACTCATCAGCCAGGTCAACTTGAATCCAGTGGCAAAGTAGGCAAGTGTTTGCTAAGTTAAACCTTCCTTTCTGATACATATAAGTCACCCCTACGGAAGGTCTTGGAAAGCCCAGAGGGCAGGGTTCAATGTATTTTGGAATCTGAACATGTACTTTTAAGTTTTACATATCCTGGTAGTGAAAAACATTGGGATTCCTTATTACATGTTATAAGTTCAATTTCCAACTAGGGATATACCTGTCTCATGTCTGTTATCTCTGGAATTCTAATTTAAAATCCTAACTTATGGTGAAGTTGTACTTTCAATTACACAATTCTGAAAATGCCGCTTTTAGCTAGTTAGCGTGTTCTTGCCTTAGCCATTTGGGGCCTGCAGCCTGTCTCTGATCACATGACTGTGCACTCCAAAGGTTTGTCTTTCAAGTCTCCCTCAGTTCAACGGCACTACTGGGCATCAGTGCTGGACCTCAGACACCACCACTTCAGTACACTTCTGGACCTATGGATACTCTGCCAGGAAAATTAACTGCTGTGCTGCTGCTGAAAGGACTGCCAAGCTGCTGCACTGCTACTCTGCTCAACTCCTGCTTTGCTGTGTTGACTTGCATCCTGCTGCACTCTTGCGGGGTGAGAAGGACTGGACCTGCATCTCTTAAACATAGAACCCAGAGTGACTCCAAGGCTAGTTGGCTGGTCTCTTGATCCAAGGTGCTTACGAGCAGAACCAACACAATGACGCTCAGGACCTCGTACTGTAGCATTGCCACATTTCAGAACTAGCACCTCGCTTGATTGCGCAATGCTTCCTGTCTCAGTCCCACTCAACTCTCCACAACTATGATTTAAGGTACTTTGTTAAGCAGGCCTAACCTAATCCCCATCGCCAGCCCGTGCTCCATTGAGGTTGATCTGAACTTGTGGCTCTGTTCTGGTCCAGAGCATCCAGATATCCCTGGTTACTGTTGCCGAAACATTTAAAATCCTATCTTTCCATTTCTACTTATTGGATCATTGTCATTTTGGTCTTTTTTTCACTATTAAAATCAAATCTTCTGTATTGTTCTATACCCAGTGAGTGATCTCTTTGTGTGGAGCCTTCACTGCTTTTACTGGTTGTAGTGTTGCACAAGTACTTTGCACATTGCCTTCAAGTTAAACCTGGCTGCTCTGTGTCAAGAACGAGAGGGGAGCACAGGTTAAATTGGGGATTACTTGTGCCTTGCCCTGACTAGGACCGCGGTTGCTGCTTGACCAGGACTCACACTACAGTT
The DNA here is from genome assembly GCF_964204655.1 of Triturus cristatus. NCBI lineage: Eukaryota > Metazoa > Chordata > Amphibia > Caudata > Salamandridae > Triturus > Triturus cristatus. Next base: position 1,126,682,724 of record NC_140588.1, on the reverse strand, counting down.
AAGCAACAATTTCTAACTAATGCATTCACTCAAAGAAATAGTGTTTGACCACATGTTTACAAATGGCAGCTTTGCTTAGGACTTTCATTGTGCTAAGGTTGTTTAAATGAGTGGGGTGTCAATAATAATGTGATATTCAGGGCCTAGATGCCCTTAGTTGTGCAGTGAAATTCACTAATTCACATGCTATGTTACGTGCTGTGTGAACAATATTTTATTTCAGAGCTATCTGAAGAAATATGAAGTAACCTTTCACAAAAAAAGGACTTTGTATAAGATAATGAGAACATTTACATTTTCCCTTTATATACCTGAGATATGTATGGTGTGTTCAAAATAATAAGGTTTACGTAGATTATTAAAGATTGGTTAAACAAATAAAAAAGTACAGGAAATTGAACAATCTTGAAAATAGCCATAAGAGCCAATTCACAGTGCCTTAACGATGCTGTATTTCTCTTGTTAGCACCTTCCCTTTGTGCCAACAACATGTGCTAATTAATTAATTAAAAGCAACAATCAATATATCAAGTGCACACTTCTTTTCATATTGTGCTTTTCTACAACTGTAATAATCAAGCTTGTGTAACATTTAGTTTTAAAATCATTATAATGAAAGAACACATTTTGATGGTTGTGTGTTTCATATTGTTTTTCTTTTCAAAAGAACTGTATAATGAATAAAAAAATAGCTGAATAAAAAAATAGCTGAATAGTCCTTTCAACGTTCTGTGTTTTTTGTTCATTGTGAAGTTTTTGGACAAAGCTTCTGAATTATCTCATAGAAACTGTGCACAAAGAGCTAAGGGTCAGTGTGGACATTCACAGCTGGGAGCACGAGACAAAACCATCAGAGGATCCATTCTCATTGAAGGCTGCTGGGAGACAAGTAGGGGATTCACTCAACCTGAAGGCTGCACGGAGACAAGCAGAGGATCCACTCTACCTGAAGGCTGCTGGGAGACAAGCAGAGGATCCACTCTACCTGAAGGCTGCTGGGAGACAAGCAGAGGATCCACTCTACCTGAAGGCTGCAGGGAGACGAGCAGAGGATCCACTCTACCTGAAGGCTGCAGGGAGACAAGCACAGGATCCACTCTAACTGAAGGCTGCAGGGAGACGAGCAGAGGATCCTCTCTACCTGAAGGCTGCTGGGAGACAAGCAGAGGATCCACTCTACCTGAAGGCTGCAGGGAGATGAGCAGAGGATCCACTCTACCTGAAGGCTGCTGGGAGACAAGCACAGGATCCACTCTAACCGAAGGCTGCAGGGAGACGAGCAGAGGATCCTCTCTACCTGAAGGCTGCTGGGAGACAAGCAGAGGATCCACTCTACCTGAAGGCTGCAGGGAGATGAGCAGAGGATCCACTCTACCTGAAGGCTGCAGGGAGACGAGCAGAGGATCCACTCTACCTGAAGGCTTCAGGGAGACAAGCAGAGGATCCACTCTACCTGAAGGCTGCTGGGAGACAAGCAGAGGATCCACTCTACCTGAAGGCTGTTGGGAGACAAGCAGAGGATCCACTCTACCCGAAGGCTGCTGGGAGACAAGCAGAGGATCCATTCTACCTGAAGGCTGCTGGGAGACAAGCAGAGGATCCACTCTACCTGAAGGCTGCAGGGAGACAAGCAGAGGATCCACTCTACCTGCAGGCTGCATGGAGACAAGCAGAGGATCCACTCTACCTGAAGGCTGCTGGGAGATAAGCAGAGGATCCACTCTACCTGAAGGCTGCTGGGAGACAAGCAGAGGATCCATTCTACCTGAAGGCTGCAGGGAGACAAGCAGGGGATCCACTCTACCTGAAGGCTGCAGGGAGACAAGCAGACTTTGCTGCTTGTCTGTCTGGTTAGCTGGTGTTCGTATCACATAGCAGCTCCTCTGGGCCTTAATAACAGGATTTCATTAAAGTGAACAATAATCATTTTGTTCTGATTCAGGTGGATCAAGTTTGAACCACCTTTGAAACTCAGAATGGGATTTTTATTTGCTAATGTGCGTAGATGCAGCATATGAATGTGTTAGTGCTATAAGGTACATAGCACAGTTTAGAATCCTATTTGCTGTTTACACAATATATGTGAATGTGTTTGCTGCCTTTATGCTTATCTTATTTAGGGTCACAGTTCACGTCATGGGCGACAATCTTAGATGGAATGTTCCAACTCCTGTGCCTGACTGCCTGATCTAAGGGATAGAAGTCTTGGTGTGTGGTTGGATTCTGGTCTCTAAGGAGCACCTGGCAAACAGATTGGCAGCTCTGGCATTCATGGACTTCTTAGAAAAGACTTAGAAAAGTCATTGGGGGGCTGCTTCTTTTACTATCAGGACCCCAAACTCTGGAATTCCCTTCCCCCGGAGGTGCGCCAGCTGTCCTATGAGCTGTCCTTTGGTAAGGCCATGAAACTTGGCTTTTCACTTCACAGTCTGGTTGGTAAGCTGGCTTTGGGAGGCCTCCGGATAGCTTTGCGCCTTACAAGAACTGGAGAATAGAATACAATGTGCACTAAATTAGAATTTTAAAATAAATATTTAAAAATGGATATCCTATTTTCTAGTGAGATTTGAGTGGGTTATTCATTCATGAATGGATTTGTGATACAAAAAACCATAAAAGATGCAAAATATATGATCATACAATTTATACACATCTGATGTCAGTAGGTTGAATGTATAGCCCTCACCTACACATGTTAAAATTGGCACCCCGTTTCAATCAATAATATTTGCAATGACATCTCATATAAAATAATCTAAAACCATAGACATTTTGGTTTCAAGACTTGACAGTGAGATCAGTTAATTGCCCGTTAATAACCTTCAGAGTTAGTTCAATCCCTTTTAGGACAGAAAGTTACACAGATGGACTCCATTAAATCAGTCTTGTCCTCATGTGCAGCAGTCGAAATCATTATGGAGGGAGCTGCGTTGGGTTTGACAGTCTGATGGCGTTCTTCACCCTGGGCTTCTCCTCTGCCACCGGTATTTACTTGGGTTGTGGCAACAGGGATTTCCTTAAACACCAATGTAGTTTTTAAATGTCTTTCCTTTTGGAGGTTCCAGGAGGGTTGGGTACTAGCTTGGAGTGTGTCACACTGTGGTAAATATTTAATTACCTGTACTATTTTTTATGCGGTAAAGTCTAGTAAGAATAACTCAGTAAAAATAAGAGGCAGAATCCGTGGTATTAGAGGTTCTGAAAGGCTTTATTCCTCTACAAAGGAATTATGGTTCGAACCATAGGCATCAAATTCCATCACCACGAGGGTTCAGGAAGGGAAGGCAATACATTATTGACAAGTAAAGATATTTATATGAAAAGCATTACATTAAGACAGATGCAGGAGGCGTAACAGCTGATAATACAGATAATAATACACATACGTAATGAAAGAAGGCGTAAACATAGGCGTAAACTAAAAACGTCATTAAACATGATGTCACAAGTGGGTGGATTCATAAGAGAATCCTGCAATGTCAGCAGAAATACTTGGCAGAGATGCGTGCGCAGCCGCATGACGTGTGATTGACGTGCAACTAGGGGGTGAAGGGGACTTGACATTTAGCTCTACATGTGGAGACAGAAGTCTGGGGGGTCATGTCAACCTAATCCCAAATCATATCTAATATCTTATGTTTAAAGAACTGTATTATCCAAAAGGAAAGGTCTCTCGGACGGAATCTATTCTATACTGACTGTTAGTGCGTGTACAAGCGTCTAAGTGTCTACATGAGATGCGAGGGGGCAGGAATCTTCCATGGTAACAGGGGCTATGAATTACTTGCATGAGGACAGTGAGGCCTGGCCCTTTGCTCGGTAGCTGGAAGAATGTTTACCTAAACTACTAGACAGGAATGCATCGGATGAGGAGCGGAGCAGATAATCTTGAAGGTGAAATACAGTTTTTGGCAGGCAACAGGCCGGATCAGGCACCGTTAGCCGCGCAGGGAGTAGGACAAAGTTCATGGATACAGATGCGGGCTCGGACTGGAGCTTTCAGAGGCAGAAGGCAGGAAAAGGCTTGATGGCAGAATTCAGGGCCTACTCGCCTGAACTGTAAAACGTGGAAAGTGAACCACATAAAGTCGGTGGCCTTTCATACTTAGGAACGGAATATCCGACTCATTCATGGCGGATCTGAAAGAGGACATGTTGACGGTGGACGCACATGTATTTGCGTCTTCATAACTGGAACTGGAGGGAACATACATGTACTTGTAGCATGCACATGGAGCCGTTGGGGTCTAAGATAGGGGACATAACTGATCATAAAATTCATATTTCCTCATTCCCTCCTTGTCCCCTACGGACCCTCAGGAGATATCGATCTTCATCAATCCATCAATCTGTTCATATAGCATCATTTGTTCTTCTTTCTTCTTCCGGGATCTTGAACGAAAACTTGAAGGCGGGATACACGATGTGGCACACAGACCACAAATCGCTGGCCCACATTGTAGACATAAGCAGCAACTGAATAGTATGAGAAAGCCAATACCTAGGAAGGATAGAATCCTCCATCCCCAAGCTGACAACACGCTCCAGAACCAACCGGACCAAGTCCAGGTGCCTGGACTCTGGTGTATCTGGCTTATAATTTTATGAAGGCGAGTTATGGCTTTATATACTGACGGCGAGTTTTCTGGTATGAAAACACAGCAACTTGATCCGATGACCCTACAAGCTCCGCCCCTATCGGCCAGGATGAAGTCAAGGACAAGACGATTTTGAAGCACAACAATCCGCATCGCAGACTGCTCCTCTGTTAAGTTGCCTAGGGCGGAAGTAGTCTCATTCACTACTGCTTCAAGGGTTCTAGTTAATCTACGTATCAGTTTACTATTAGTGACTGTACCTATATAGGGAAAGAAACCTTTATTGAAATCTGTGTATTGCTCCCATGCCGTTTCAGTGTAATCGACAATCGGGAGATCTCTCTGCTGTCTATTGGGTACTAAATGAGTATTTCTGTGATAATCAGGAGGGGCTAGGAAAACAGGTGGCAGAAGGAATGCTATGTAACAGGTACCATCCCAATCTAGAGGTAAACGTATATATGCAGTCTGGCCACATATGAAGTAGGAATGACGAGAAGCTCTGAATGTAGACTTGCCTTGATCACTGAATTTTATTACAGTGGTGCATTTACTATGGCCCATGTGTATGGAACCATTCTTTCTTACACATAATTCACCTTTAACTGGAAATACTGACATAGCGGGCAAGATTGGTGTAGCTTCGGATTCAACATTCAGAATCATGAGGTTAAGTGTAAAATTACCTAATCCATATACTTCATTTTCTAGATCAGTTCCTGTTCTTTTGGGAAGTCCCTCCTTGTTAGGGTAGCAGACTTTAAGCAAAACTAGGTTCAGGTTTCCCCATACCCAGTTGTCTTGATAAACTACTGAATTTGAATCTAGGGAATTAATCAAACTAAACCATGCTCCACAGGAGCCATTGTGTGTGAACGGATACGGAAAGAGAGGCAAAACTCCCTTATAGTTCTGATAGGGAGGGAGTCGGCCACATATCCAACAATTGGTAGCATTGCTGGTCTGATGGGAATGATGTAACATACTAATAAAAGTGTTGTTGCGCAGCGCAAATCTATAAGACAACTCATGCGGAGGTAGTTCGCTAAAAGAATGCTCAGCAGTAGCATTGTAAGCACGCTTAGAAATAGGGTAATACATATGTAGCAATACACTAGAAATGATGATCAGAAGACTTAGAAAAAACAAAATTAATAATTTCACTATGCAGTGACTACGAAGCGATTTACAGTACGCATGTTTTTTAAGCTGTATCTGTCTATTTCTCTCTCTATTTCGGTCTAGAGGATACATGTCAGAGACAAATTCAACCGATTCACCTTGGAGAGGACTTAAACAATCAAATTGTCTGACTTGCTAGACCTTAGTTTCAGTTTATAGAGTTCCTTCTCCGTCCTTTCAACCAAGGGGAGCTTTGAGTCTGTCTGTGAGGGAATGCAGGGCTGAGTGTTCACATCGGACGGTAGTCCATAAAATTTTTTGATATGGCTCGAGTGCAACCACCCTTTACGTCCCTCAATCTTCACGGCTGTCCTTGTGGTCAGCAGGACGAGCTTGGGCGACTGCCACCTGGGCTCCAGCTGGGTCTTCCGATCAAAATTCCTCACAAGAACCAGGTCGCCTGGAACCACGTCATGGGGCTTCACCTCAGTGTTATCGGGAAAAGCTGCAGCTACCTGTGAACGACAAGATTGTAGTGCAGACATCAAGGAAGCCAGGTAATCTGTCAGCATATTACAGTCAACATCAGTGATTTTACGAGGTATAGGCGTCCCCCACATATTTGGTGGTCTACCGAAGATCACCTCATACGGGGATAGCCCTGTTCGAGAATGTGCTACCATTCTCATGTAAAAGAGCGCAACTGGTAAGGCTACTATCCAATCGACACCTTTTTCTCTACATACTTTGGACAATCTAATTTTCAGAGTTTGATTATGACGTTCCACGAGACCTGCTGCCTCGGGATGTCGGACACAGTGGAATTTCCATTGGTAACCTAACAGAAGTGAAACGTGTTTCATTAGTTCGGATGAAAATGGCTGGCCGTTATCTGAGTATACAACACGTGGTAAACCGTATCGTGGGAAGAATTCTCGAACTAACTGTTTGGCAGTAGTCGGGGCAGTGTAATCTGAAACCGGGTAGGCTTCTGTCCAACGGGAAAGAGCACAGACAACTACGAGAACATATTTGAATCCTCGACATCGTTCCATCTGGATATAATCCATCTGGAGGACTTCAAAAGCGTGATCGGGAGGTTGAAATCCACCTTGCTCTACGGGAATGCTTTTACCGGGATTGAACTGACAACATATCATACAGGTACGTACTTTCTGTTTGGCTGCTGCTCGCAAGTGTTTGTTGAACCAAATGTGTTGAATGCTGTCTAGCATAGCTTTTTCTCCTAGGTGCGCTGGACTATGTATTGTGTTAATGATGACTTGAACCATAGAGTCGGGAAGAAACCATATAGATTTTCCCTTCGTCATCCATCCTTGATCCGTTTGGATCCCTCCTAATTCAGTCCATTTCTTTATTTCTTCTGGTGTAGCATGTGTCTGTATGTCAATTACATCAAGGGCGGGATCCTTAACTATCATGCAATGTGTTGGTGTCGGAACTATTGTCTTTGTCATGTCAGTTGTATGAGTCTGATTCTGAGCAGTCTGTTTAGCTGTTCTGTCAGCTAGGTCGTTAACCTGAGAAATGATGTCGGTAACTTTTGTATGGGCTTTGCATTTCATAATCGATATTGCAGTAGGTAGATGAATTGCGTCTAATAAAGCTTGAATGAGGGGTCCGTGTTGGATGTGGGCACCGTGAGAAGTTAAATAACCTCTCTCTCGCCATAGTACGCCGAAGTCATGGACGACTCCGAATGCATGACGTGAATCTGTGTATATGTTGACTTTCTTATTTGTGGCTTGAATACAGGCTTGTGTCAGAGCGATGAGCTCTGCTGCTTGAGCTGACAAAGTGTTAATACAATTTGTTTCAATGACTTCAGTGTCTGTTGTGACTGCGTAAGCGGCCACTAACTCTCCTGTACTTGTTCTCATACATGAACCATCTACATACAATGTCAGGTCCGGATCTGATAAAGGGATATCTGTCAAGTCTTGTCTGGGTTTCGTCGTGATAGTAATGACTTCAATACAATCATGTGCTAATGGATCTGTTCCGTTTACTGGCAAAAGTGTGGCAGGATTTAATGTGTTACAACGTCTGATTTCTATGTGTGGCTGGAACAATGTTAATTCATAACCGGTGAGTCTTGCTATAGTCAAGTGTTGTGTTTGTGTGCGGTTCAAGAGGACCTCTACTGCGTGTGGTACTTGTACTGTCAATTGATGTCCTAATACTATGGCATCGCTTTGTCTGATTGCTAAAGCTGTTGCTGCCACTGATTTCAGGCACGCAGGAAGAGCCTGAGCTACGGGATCTAATGTACTAGAAAAATAAGCACATGGTTTGTGTGATCCTGCTTGTTCCTGAGTGAGTACTGACAAGGCAGTACCTTCGCGTTCTGTAACAAAGAGTGTAAAAGGCTTACTGTAACATGGTGTTGCTAAAACAGGTGCTTGGCATAAAGCTTTCTTTAAGCTTTCAAAAGCTTGCGTATGTTCTTGAGTCCAAGGGAGGACAGTTGATATGGCTGTCTCCTGTGTTGTCAACTGAATGAGTGGTTTTGCTAGAAATGCATATTGAGGGATCCACTGCCTACAGTATGAAGTGAGGCCTATAAAAGCCCGCACCTCCTTTTGTGTCTTAGGTGGTGGCATGTTAGCAATTAACTGGATGCGGTCAGGTGTAAGCTGTCTTCCCTCCTTGGACAGCAAGTGCCCAAGGTAAACAACTTGCTGGACACAGAATTGCAGCTTAGAAGGGGACACCTTGTGCCCCTTGTCGGCCAGAAATTGTAAAACCGTCAGTGACGCTTCTTCACATTTACGTTCGCTTCGGGCGGTGATCAGCAGATCATCGACATATTGAAGCAGGGCAGTGTTAACTGGCATGTGGATACTGTCAAGTTCTCGTTTCAGTGCTTGGCTATAGATGCTGGGGCTTTCTGTGAATCCTTGAGGTGCGCGTGTGAATTTAAAACTTCGTCCATTTAAACTGAATCCGAACAAATATTGACTTTCCGGATCTATTGGGACGCTAAAGAAAGCATTCTTGAGATCAATTACAGTAAAGAACGTTGCTTCTGAATCAATAGCTGTTAATAATGAAGAGATATCTGGGACCACAGGGTATTGTGGTACAATACATTTATTTAATTCGCGCAGATCAATAACTAATCGGTATACTGGTGGTGCTTTTGGATCCGTTCTTTTAAGAATCGGAATTATCGGGGAATTACATACATTGGAGTCGGTTTCCACAACCACTCCTTGTGCAATGAGCTCGTCAATGATTTGCAGCAAAGCCACAACAGCATCTGGTGGTAACTTGTATTGTCGCATTCGTGGTAGCACCACTCCTGTTTTTAGTGTGACTCGATATGGTGTAATGTTCATGCAACCAACATCAGTGGGGCCTTGTGCCCATAAATGTGTAGGTAAATTCTGCAGCCGGTGATCCATGTCTCTGGACACGTAGTGACCTTTGAAGTCACGTAAAAATAATCGTACTCCTTCCGGAGAACAACATATTATAGCTCCTAGAGCTTTCAATGTTTTTATACCTAACAAGTTTTCTGGACATGATTTAGTAAGCAATAAATCTGTAGTTCGTGTCAATGGACCAACCGTAAGTGGAAGGGGTTGCGATACTTCATTAATGATAGGCTTTCCTGAGAATCCAAGGGAAATATTCTGTGAGCCTGAGAAGGGTGCCCCTGGAACTTCACTGCGTCGTATAGTTGTTCTGCTTGCCCCTGTATCAAGTAAAAACTTTCTGTCTTCCCCTAATAGTTCACTATGTACATAAGGTCCCTCTTGATCTACAGGAACCTCGATAAGGGGTAAGCCAACTTCCCTCTCTAGGCTATTTCATGTGTATCGCTGATAATCGGGATAATACTGGTACATCTGTTGCGTTGTTGCTTGTGTGGCAGCAATAGGCTGCTGCTGTGATGTGGCTACGGTCTGTTGTGGAGCTGCCTGTTGCGGAGCTGGCCTAGATTGTGCATGCTGAGGGATTTGTGGTTGGTTCTGATCCTGTCTTGGTGCACGTGGTCTTTCCTGTGTTTTACCCGTGGCGATATTATGTTTCAGAACTGCACAATCGTGTATATAATGACCTTGTTGTTTACAATAGTTGCATGTCCCTTTCGCCGGACCTGCGGAATCACCCTTTTTATGACTATCAGCTGGAACTGACTGAGCCACAAGCATTTTCATTTTCGTGTCTTTCATACGTCTTTGTTCATGTTCTTGTTCTTCTCTAATTCTATTGTGGTGATATTGTAACATCTGTAACATCTGTGAAGGGGTGTTACCTTGCCAGGTACTCTCGAATTTCAATACTCTATTCTTAACTTGCGGTAGGGAATTTTCAACTAATTTTGTCACAAACAGATGTGGATATGACTCACTACTTGCTTTTATGCCACTGTTAATACCAAAACATTTTTCAAATCGGGAATAGAAATCACTAGTGTCTTCATCTTGCTTTTGTTTACAGGCTGAGATTGCACCCCAGTCCTCCTTTTTCGTAGTTAATAAACGTGGCAGTACCTGCACTAGTAATCCTGGTAGTGCTGTCGTCTTTTCCCCAAGCCCTGATCCTGCAGCTCGGGCCTTTTCTTCGTTTTCTAATGCTGACCAATCTATCTTTTGGTCTCCCACCTCCCATTCCTTTTCTTTGAGTTTCTCGTAAATACCGGCAGGCATTAATACTTTTAACATTTTCATAATGTCGGGGTAGGTATACTCTCCCATGAGTAACATGTCTTTTATCTCACGGTGGAAACCTGCTGGATCCTTGTCATGGCTGGGTACTACTTTCTTCATTTCTAATAATTCAATTTTAGTTATAGGCGTGTACACAAACACGCGTTTAAAGGTATTATCTTCACCTCTGATTGGGTGTACTTCGCGTAAGGGATTCTGTCTATCTATGTGATACATTTTTCTTCCCATAGTGGGAACTGGAACATGTTCTGGGCATATGAAAACTATATACTGGTTTCGAAATTCTAGAATTTCTTTAATTAAATCAGTACCTGACCCTCTCCATTTATTCGTGAGTAATTCTGTCAATATGTCAGGTAGGGGTCCAGGATCGGAGTGTTGGCTTTTATATAATATAAGGAGGTGTTGAATCATGTATATACCAGCTAATCGTTGTTCGTCTGGGTTAAGATTCAGAAACGTGTGTGCTAGTGCATCATCACTGTATTTGCCGGAACTGTCAGCCCATTGTACTGCTGACCTGGCTAATTCTTGTTCATCCATGGAATCGAGCATATGGTACCCCCTTCGGTCTCGGAGTAGTTTATCAGCAGCTTGGAATAGGTGTTCAGGAGACCTTGTATTTAACATAGGGGCTTGAAAATTTCTGTTACATTCTGGACGTATCGGACGTATTGGATCATTAAAGCATCTGGTGTTATTAAAAGATCTTCCTTTACCTACATAAGCCATTGTCTCTAAGTGTCCTGTGGGCATTTCTGATTCTTCGTCCTCCTCTCCCTCTGATTCATGTTGGTCTGTCTCTAATCTTTCTTTATGTATTCGTTCTACTTCTTTGCGGATCTTTCGGCACATAACTACTATACATGTCTGTCTATCATGTTTCCCTTCTGATATATTCTGACCCCATCTGGTAAGTACTTGCATTTCCTTCTGCTCTACCTCAGGCCTGTCTTGGTTTCTGATCACACAGTTTATGAAGAAGCGTAACAGTTGTCTCTGTACATCCACTTTCTGGTATTCCATGGCTTCATCAATACTTTCAGGGCCTCGCCCTGATTGGACAAAGTGATATATATTGTCTAAATGTGCCCCCATTCCTGGTAGCGTCGCTAAATACCTTGAAGCTCGTCGTATACGTAGTGATGACAGCAGCATACCGTCCCGTCTACCGGGCACAGGATCATATCTACAATCCACTAGATGCTCCTTAAACATGTCGGAAGTTGCTAGTTGGGGTGTACGTTCGTATGCTAAATCTCTAAGGGATAATTTATTTCCTCGGGGTGGCGTGGCAAAAATTTCTGTCGTACCTCCTGTCGCACCGTCTGAGGTGCTAGGCACGAAAGGATTGGTTGGATGTAAGATAGAAACTGTAGATGTAGGAAAAGCGGTAGAAACAGATGGACCTGTGGGAATGTGCGTAGGAGTTTGTTGTTGCGGGGATACAGACGGATGATCTTGGCGTTGAGCACCATCGGTAGGCGGTGTGTGTGGCGGAGCATTAGCATATTCAGGAGCTACATCATCTAAATAGGAAGAAAGGAAAACATCTTTTGCTGTTTTGGGATGTGCTTTTATCGGGAGTAATGGAGGTGTCAAGTCTTTCGGTATTTCCGGGGTGGCCTGAGGTAACCCTTCGGCCAGAAGAGGATACATACCATTCATAAGGGTGTTTCTTTGTCTGCCTACTTGTTCTGTTTTTACTCGGGTACCTTCCTCAATTAATATATTTTCTCGGGCTTTATTTGAATTCTCCCTACTTTTCTCTTCCTGTCTGAGCGTTTTTTCTGTACGTCTATAGGATTCTTTACGCCATAATTCAATGGCATCTTTCTGTGACTGTCTGGCTTTCTTTTTCCATAATTCTTCTTCTACTCTCATGATGCAATCTGCATCCCAGGTCCCGGCTGCGGGCCACCTCTGACTTTCTGGTAAATCTTTGGTGTAGTCCACCCATAAATCACGAAATAATACGGCATCTAGGCCATGCTTATGATACATAAAGTACCCTGGAGTGTCCCTAGGTGGAATGGGAACAGCTTTTTCGAGTACCCCTTTTCTGGTTTTGATCTGTCTTAATTTTGAAAAGAGCGGCATTTTTAAACCTTATTACTTAATCTTGAACACACTTAATACAATAAACACAATAATGAACAATCATTCACACCACAATATGTAGATCGTACTAAAACATTTAACATTTAACAGTTAACGAACGATGATAACTAATAGAAAACTAGTTACTGACATAATACTAACACTAGATAATACTGAATTATATACAAGACATACTAGATATACTGCTAAACAGTACAGATACACTGCTGAAACAGTGCAGACCGGATTTGTGTACCCAAACCCGTCTTGACCGGCACAACCTAATGTGCACGTCTAAATGCCTCCCCGGCAACGGTACTCACCGGGTAGCACGGAACGGAAGGCCTCGGAACTGAACTGGACTGGACCGGACTCGACTCGGAACTTCGGAACCTGGTGGGCCTCTGTATACCTCGGATCTTGCTCTCTCAGCTAGGCTCTGGTCGGGATACTTCGCACTTCTCACCGCCTCGTCTGGGTGTTGATCGCAGCCTCAGTCACCCCCGCTTGGCCGGAGGGAGATACAGGAAATCCTGCGGGTACGCGTTTTTGTCCGTTCAGCCGTGGCAGGAGACCGGGCCTGCAACGCACCTCCGGCGCGTGAGATGAGAAAGTGTCCCTGTTCGGGCGCCAATTTATGTGGTAAATATTTAATTACCTGTACTATTTTTTATGCGGTAAAGTCTAGTAAGAATAACTCAGTAAAAATAAGAGGCAGAATCCGTGGTATTAGAGGTTCTGAAAGGCTTTATTCCTCTACAAAGGAATTATGGTTCGAACCATAGGCATCAAATTCCATCACCACGAGGGTTCAGGAAGGGAAGGCAATACATTATTGACAAGTAAAGATATTTATATGAAAAGCATTACATTAAGACAGATGCAGGAGGCGTAACAGCTGATAATACAGATAATAATACACATACGGAATGAAAGAAGGCGTAAACATAGGCGTAAACTAAAAACGTCATTAAACATGATGTCACAAGTGGGTGGATCCATAAGAGAATCCTGCAATGTCAGCAGAAATACTTGGCAGAGATGCGTGCGCAGCCGCATGACGTGTGATTGACGTGCAACTAGGGGGTGAAGGGGACTTGACATTTAGCTCTACATGTGGAGACAGAAGTCTGGGGGGTCATGTCAACCTAATCCCAAATCATATCTAATATCTTATGTTTAAAGAACTGTATTATCCAAAAGGAAAGGTCTCTCGGACGGAATCTATTCTATACTGACTGTTAGTGCGTGTACAAGCGTCTAAGTGTCTACATGAGATGCGAGGGGGCAGGAATCTTCCATGGTAACAGGGGCTATGAATTACTTGCATGAGGACAGTGAGGCCTGGCCCTTTGCTCGGTAGCTGGAAGAATGTTTACCTAAACTACTAGACAGGAATGCATCAGATGAGGAGCGGAGCAGATAATCTTGAAGGTGAAATACAGTTTTTGGCAGGCAACAGGCCGGATCAGGCACCGTTAGCCGCGCAGGGAGTAGGACAAAGTTCATGGATACAGATGCGGGCTCGGACTGGAGCTTTCAGAGGCAGAAGGCAGGAAAAGGCTTGATGGCAGAATTCAGGGCCTACTCGCCTGAACTGTAAAACGTGGAAAGTGAACCACATAAAGTCGGTGGCCTTTCATACTTAGGAACGGAATATCCGACTCATTCATGGCGGATCTGAAAGAGGACATGTTGACGGTGGACGCACATGTATTTGCGTCTTCATAACTGGAACTGGAGGGAACATACATGTACTTGTAGCATGCACATGGAGCCGTTGGGGTCTAAGATAGGGGACATAACTGATCATAAAATTCATATTTCCTCAACACTCTCAAGTGCCTGTGTGATGCCCAGCGCGCCTTCAGACATGCACAGATTAATTACGCCCTTGCCATCCCCAGATGGCATTAGACCCAGCTCCTCAGTTGAGGTCACCCTGTACGAAGGGCCTTGTGTGCTCTCTGTATTAGTGCTAGTGGGCTAAGGTGTATCTGGTTCAGGAACACTGCCAGTAGAGGCCGGAGCGCAAGCTTTTTTATGGCATCCAGCCTCTCTTCCACAATCCCAAGTTTGTCATTAATAAGCCTGGGCAAAGCACTACGCTACGCTTGCGTAGTTTGCGAAGTTCGCGCTACTTCGCACTACGTGAACTGCACGTAGCACAGTGCGAACACGCGTAGCGTAGTGTTGCGTAGTGCTGCGGTCATTTTTTGCTTGCTCGCGGTCCTCAACGTCAAGTTGGCGACCGCGAGCAAGCAAAATGACATCCCGGCGAGACTTTTTCCTTGTTCGCGATCAGCAACATCAAGTTGGCGATCGCGAGCATGGAAAATAAACCTCCCGGCGAGATTCCCAACGCGAGGAGGTCAGGTTTCTCATTGCGAGTGGTCGCTCGAGTAAAAATCTACTCGAGCAGCAGAAACCTACAGCTCGCACTGTGCAAGATGCCATTTTCAATGATTGCACAGTGCCGGTTGCTTGTCCGCACTGCGCAATCATTGAAAATGACATCTGGCACAGTGCGAACAAGGTACTACGCAGTTCGCGAAGTGCTACGCGTAGCTCGCGTAGTGCGAACTGCACTTTGCGTAGCTTCGCGAAGTGCTACTTCGCGAACTACGCCCAGGGTTAGTCATTAATGGCTCCCATGGCATCAGTCAAAAAACATGTCATTGTGTCAGCTGAGTGCCGCTTCCTACTTGCCGCACCAGAGACAGCGGATGTGTCGACTTTCCTCTCACCCGTTGCAGTGGCAGCGACGTTCCTTTCCACAGGCTTCTATATTCAAACTCAAGGGGGAGGCCCAGCTTAGCCTCAGTTGGCCCCGTACAGGTGCAGACAGGCCTGCCCGCACATGTCCCATGCTGCGAGAGAAGAGTGGTGCCTTTACGGTGTCGGGAGGGCTGTCCCTGCCTATTGCACGACACAGAGTGCTGGGGGACGGAGTCCCATCCCAGCCAGCTACATGGAAGCAGGCGGAAGGCGGGGTGAAAACGGGCATCTGACAGCCCTGTGCGGGCGTACTGCCTTGCAGGAGTGGAGTGGTGCCTTTACGGTATCAGGAGGGCTGTCTCTGCCTCCCACGCCACACGGAACACTGGGGGACTGAGTCCCACCCCAGCCACACGTCAGAGAAGCAGGAGGAAGGTGCATCATAAAATGGGTCCCAGTCAGCCGTGTGCTGGCATCGTGTTTAATCTAACTCCCACCTTCAATGGCACAATTTAGAAACCACAAGTATGTATTCATGTGGTATTTCCGCAGAGCACTGAGCAGGGTCAAACACAAAGAAATGGTGAGTGAGTGAATTGCAGTGACACTGGGTTCTGAGAGGGGAGAGGGACTGTTATATCGGAGCCACGTAGAGTTCTTTAATGAGGATATAGAATTTATGTGCATAGTCAGTTAAAACCATTAACATTTTACCTTAAAATCGTCAATTTAACAAAACACTCATATTTACATTTTCAATATGCGAAAAAAAGAAAGACATAAACATGTAAAATCAAAGAGGAATATAAGCTATTCTACTAATTGATGCCAGACACTAGACCTCCACCATTTCATATGTTGAGTTCAGGCGCGAAAGTTGCAAACATGCAGGAACTGTCTAAAGTCAGCCGAACACTAAGGAACTTCTGACAGAGAGAGACATGCACCGCAAGCTGTTAACACCAAATACAAAGTTATACTTCTGTGTGAGCCCTTTATGGCAACCACCAGAATGTGCAGTAATTGTGGTGTCCATAAAATAATACACACTAAAATGAGCATTACATTATTGTTTTTTTTAAATAGTGTGCTGACTAGTTGCAGAAATTGAGCTGCCCTACATGAAAACTGCAAAGTCTGGCTGTTTAATAGTGCCACTACGGCTGGTCGGCATGATCTGACTTGAAGTGAACGAAAAGCATGGAGTAAAAAGTGCCATCTCAAATTGCTCACAGCTGGGCAAAGGCCACAAAAGGTGTATGAGTGTCTGCACTGGGTAGTCGGCCATGTTTGTTTCCATGCTGGACTCTTAATGAAGTAACATTCCTAAGCAACTTGGAACCACTTAAAAATCAAGTCCTTTACATAGGGAGATAATGACTACATAGGCTCAGTGTACTACAAAAATGAGTTAAAAATATTTCATTTTATTCATATAAAATTTTAAAATTTGACATGAGCAGCCATTGTAGGACATGAATAGCATAACATACAACACAACAGCATATACACATTTAGCAAAGTACTGAAATAATCAGTTTAGACAGAAACATAAAACGGATAACCCAAAACTTGTAAAAGACAGAATGAATATTCTAGTGGTATTGACCATGTGTGGCTGAAATTTGGTTTTTCTCTACGCGCTTCTTCAGGAAGAGCCACATAGATATCTGTAAATAAAAAAAACATAAGACACACATATGACAAAAAAGTACACTGAGGCTATGCAGGGATAAGGGCTGTACAATTACATACAAGAAAAGGTAAACTCCATACATAGGAAAATAATAATGAAAAGGAGAAAAAAATATAATATAAATGTAAGGAGTGCTAACTGTGAAAAGAATAGAAAGAGTGAGTGGAGTAACCCAAAATTATACAACCGATATAGTGTTAAAGAGTGCAAAAGTCTCCCAGTCGGGTCAGAAGTAGACAGTGCTGAGCGGATGGAGTTATGTGTTGGACGAGATATGGCTGTGGGGTACCTATCTCATATGAGGATAAAACCATACAGCCGTGTATTTTCTTTGTTAGTTCAGCTTCATCCATTAACCAGGCTTTCTGTTTTGCTGCCTTATTAGATATGTTTTTGAAAGCGGAGAAGCTATAGTTTGTTTCCCAGGCTGCATTCATATTTAGCATGGTCAGGGCATGTTCCAGTGCTGTTGGCCAGTCTTTCTTGCCTTTTGACTGGCTCTTCAGTTCTGTCCAGCATGCCCAAGCAAAGACTCTTCTTCGGCAGCTTTAATGAGGAGTTGCTTCTGTTCTTTAATAAAGTGGAGCAGATGTGGGTCAGTCCTTATGGACACATGGATGTCTTTCCCAATACAAGGTAATACAAGGTAAACAATTCTTCCTCCCAGTATGATAGCATTCCAGTTGAGGGTGTGCTAGTGTTGAAGGGATTTTGCTGAGTCACAGAACTATGCTTGGGTTTATGGGACCTTAGTAGGCAGGGACTGAGTCATCTTACCGCCTTAGTACCCATGAGCCCTCGACCAACTAGCTATAGTGTCTCACTTGCCCTCCTACTCACTCAAAGAGGAACAAGTGATTAGACAACCGAGAACAGAACAGTCCCGACCCTCTCAGGACTTGCGTTTGCAGGACAACCCTTTCGATTAAAAATCTTTTACTCGTCCACAATAAGATCTGACAGAGACAAGAGAAAAGTTGAAAATTATTTTTTAACAAACATGCTCTAGTATGCAGTATATGTGCCACAACAAGTGGAAAATGCCTAACACAAATATGGTAAGCATAGCAGGTAATCCGTAAATCGCAAAAGGAGCTGTCGTTATATATGACAGAGTAGCCTAACCTCCCTCCCCTTGCATAGAAGAAAGATGATTATATATTGAAGATCTTTGGGTGTTAGCAGCAGACCCCATGCCTCAGTCTTATAGGACGAAGATCTATATCACAGGTGCTGTCAGGCTCATTTCTCGGGAAATATTTCTCTCCAAGTGTCTGTGTTACGTATTTGTGTACCAGCATATGACCAAAGTACGTGTTCCCAAACAACAGATGCATCTACATAATTTACATAATTTGTCTAGGTGCTAGGCCTGACCAGAAGAGAAACTAAGGGGCATTGTTGTTTGACTTTGTCTGCAATGTTCAGACTAAATCCCAGTAAACAACAGAGCACACAAACAATATGTTGTATGTGAAAGTTGCAGCGTGGCACAAAGCAAAACAGGTTTGTGTAGTAACGAGTGCAAAGTAGAAGACAATCAGCAACATGCTCAAGCTAACACAGGGAAGACGACAGTGCCATAATGGGCCACGTGACACTAGAGCCAGAGGAGGTGTTGAGTTGGACAATGAGATGACTTTGTAGATTATGCAATTGAATTGGAAGATGATGCGACCTGGGAATTGGGGCTGGTGGAATTTCATTGGGTGGGGTGGTGGCATGGGCATAGTTATTCAGTCATTGATGGGGTGTGCAATGAAGAGTAAGATACATTTAAGGGTGTAATGTAGAGTGTGGGAGATCCTGAAACAGGCCATTGATACCTTCTAAATGAAAGCATGAGGGTTTACCCTTTCCATTCCTTTCCTTCTTCTGATTTTTCTCCCTTCAGGCTATATTCCACCTTATCCTGTCCATTCCTTTCCTTTTTCTGATCTTTCTCCATTATCCAATATTCCCCCTGAGCACGTCCATTTCTTTACTTCCTCTGATCTTTCCCTCTTCTCCTATATTCCAACTTAGCCCTACATTCCTTCCCTTCATTTGACTTTTCTCTCTTCTCCTATTTTCCACCAGAGCCCTTCCATTCCTTTTCTTCCTCTGACCTTTCTCCCTTCTCATATATTCCAGCTGAGCCCTTCCATTCCTTTCCTTTCTTTGATCAATCTCCCTTCTCCTATATCCCACCTTATCCCTTCCAACCTTTCATTCTTCTGATCGATCTCCCTTCTCTTATATTCAACCTTAGCCCTTAAATTCCATTCCTTCCTCTGATCTTTCTCCCTTCTCTTATATTCCACCTTAGCCCTCCATTAATTTCCTTCCTCCGATCTTTCTCCATTCTCCTATATTCCACCTTAGCCATTCCATTCCTTTCCTTCCTCTGATCTTTCTCCCTTCTCCTATACTCCCCTGAGCCATTCCATTCCTTTCCTTCCTCTTATGTTTCTTCCTTGTCCTATATTCTACCTGAGCTCTTCCATTCCTTTCCTTCCTCTGATCTTTCTTCATTCTCCTATGATCCACCTGAGCCCTTCCATTCCATTCCATCCTCTGATCTTTCTCCCTTCTCCTATGTTCCACCTGAGCCCTTCCATTCCTCTCCTTGCTCTGATCTTTCTTCATTCTCCTCTGATCCACCTGAGACCTTCCATTTCTTTCCTTCCACTGATCTTTCTCCCTTTTCCAATATTACACCTAATCCATCTCCCTGCTCATATGTTCCACCTTAGTGCTCCATTCTTTTCCTTACTCTGATCATTTCCTTTCCTTTCTCCCTTCTCCTATGTTTCACTTTAGCACGCATTCTTTTCCTTCCTCTGATTTTTCTCCCTTCTCCTATATTCCACCTGAGCCTGTCCAGTTCTTTCCTTCTTCTGATACTTCTCCTACATTCCACATGACCCCTTCCATTTCTCTCCTTCCTCTGATCTTTCTCCCTTCTCCTATATTCCATCTGAGCTCCCCATTCCTTTCCTTCCTCTGATCTTTCTCCCTTCTCGCATGACCACCTGACCCCGCCATTCATTTTCTTTCTCTGCTCTTTCTCCCTTCTCCTATATCCCACTTTAGCCCTTACATTCCTTCGTTCCTCTGATCTACCTCCTTTCCCCTATATTTAACCATAGTCCTTAAATTCCTTTTCTTCCTCTGGTCTTTCTCCTTTCTCCTATATTCTGCTTTAGCCCTCCCATTCCTTTCCTTCCTCTAATCTTTCTCCCTTCTTCTTACGGGTCTCAAGGTGCTGGGGGCAGTTGTGGTAATTAAGCGAGCTATTGCCCACAGTCACATGGTGCTAGGCTGAGCTGCCGCCGGAGCTGGGGATGGAACTGTGTGAACATTGTGCTCTGAAGTCAGCTGCCCTGGCTGCTGCACCACACCTCTCCAAGATCTCTGATCTTTCTCCCTCGTTCTATATTCCATCTTGACCCTTCCATTCTTTTCCCTCCTCTGATCTTTCTCCCTTCTCACATATTCCACCTGAGCCCTTCCATTCCTTTCCTTCCCCAGAACTTTCTCCCTTCTCCTATAATTCACCTTAGCCCTCCATACCTTTCCTTCCTCTGATCTTTCTCCCTTCTCCTATATTCCACCCTAGCACTTTCATTCTTTCCTTCCACTGATCTTTCTTCTTTCTCCTATATTCGACCTTAGAACTTACATTCCTTTCCTTCCTCTGTTCTTTCTCACTTCTCCTATATTTGACGCAGGCCTACTATTCTTTTCTTTCCTCCTTCTCATATATTCCACCTGAGCCCTTCCATTCCTTTCCCTTCTCTGATCTTTCTCCCTTCTCCTATATCTCACCTTATCCCTTTCATTCATCCTTCCTCTGATCTTTCTCCCTTCTCCTATATTCAACCTTCTCTCTTCCATTCCTTTCCGTCCTCTGATCTTTCTCTCTTGTACTATGTTCCACCTTAACCCTCCATTCCTTTCCTTCCTCTGATCTTGCTCCCTTCTCCTATATTCCAACTTAGCCCTCCATTCCTTTCCTTCCGCAGATCTTTCTCCCTTCTCTTTTATTCCACCTTACCCCTTCCATTCATTTCTTATTTCTGATATTTCTCCCTTCTCCTATATTCCACCCATGCCTCGATTCCTTTCCCTCCTCTTATCTATTTCTAGTCTTTCCATTCCATTACTTTGTTTGATCTTTCTCCCTTCTCCTCTGTTCTACCTCAGCACTCCATACCTTACCTCTCTCTGATCTATCTACCTTTTCCTATATCCCACCTTAGCCCTTTCATTCCATCCTTCCTCTGATCTTTCTCCCTTCTCCTATGTTCAACCTTCTCCCTACCATTCCTTTCCTTCCTCTGATCTATCTCCCTTCTCTTATATTCAACCTTAGCCCTTAAATTCCTTTCATTCCTCTGATCTTTCTCCCTCGTTCTATATTCCATCTTGACCCTTCCATTCTTTTCCCTCCTCTGATCTTTCTCCATTCTCCTATATTCCACCTTAGCCCTTCCATTCCGGTCCTTCCTCTGATCTTTCTCCCTTCTCCTATACTCCCCTGAGCCCTCCATAACTTTCCTTCCTCTGATCTTTCTCCCTTCTCCTATATTCCACCCTAGCACTTCCATTCCTTTCCTTCCTCTGTTCTTTCTCACTCCTCCTATATTTGACTTAGGCCTACTATTCTTTTCTTTCCTCTGATCTTTCTCCCTTTTCATATATTCCACCTGAGCCCTTCCATTCCTTTCCACTATGTTCCACCTTAGCCCTCCATTCCTTTCCTTCCTTTGATCTTTCTCCTATTTTCCAACTGAGCCCTTTCATTCCTTCCTTACCTCTTATCTTTTTCCCTTCTCATGTATTCCACCTTAGACCTTCCATTCCTTTCATTCCTCTGACCTTTCTCCCTCCTCCTAAGATTTCACCTTAGACCGTCCATTCAATTTCTTCCTCTGAAAGTTCTCCCCTTCTCCTATATTCCACCTGAGCTCTTCCACTTCTTTCCTTCTGCTGATCTTTCTCCCTTCTCCTATGTTCCACCTGAGCCTCCATTCCTTCCCTTCCTCTGATCTTTCTCCCTCTCTTATGTTCCAACTTAGCCCTCCATTCCTTTCTTTCCTTTGATATTTCTCCCTTCTCCTATGTTTCACCTTAGCCCTCAATTCCTTTCTTTCCTCTGATCTTTCTCTCTTCTCCCATGTTTCACCTTAGCCCTGCATTCCTTTCCTTCCTCTGATCTTTCTCTCTTCTCCTATATTCCACCTGAGACCTTTCATTCCTTTCCTCTCTCTGATAATACTCTCTACTCATATATTCCACTTTAGCCCTTATTTTCCTTCTTTCCACTGATCTATCTATTTTCTTCCTTCTCCTATATTCTACCTTAGCCATCCATTCCTTTTCTTCCTCTAATGTTTAGCCCTTCTCCTAAATTCCTCCTGAACCCTTTCATTCCTTTACTTACTCTGATCTTTCTCCCTTCTCGCATGTGCCATCTTATACCTTCCATTCCGTTCCATCCTCTGATCTTTAACCCTTTTCATATGTTCCAATTTAGCAATCCATTTCTTTACTTCCTCTGGTCTTTCTCCCTTCCCCTATATTCAACCTTAGCCCTTCAATTCGTTTTCTTCCTCTGATCTTTCTCACTTCTCCTATATTCCACCTTAGCCCTTAATTCATTTCCTTCCTCTGAACTTTCGGCCTTCTCCTACATTCCACGTAAGCACTTCCATGTCATTCCTTACTCTAATCCATCTCCCTGCTCATATGTTCCACCTTAGTGCTCCATTCTTTTCCTTACTCTGATCTTTCTCCCGTCTCCTATATTCCACCTGAGCTTTCTCATTCCTTTCCTTCCTCTGATCTTTCTCCCTTCTCGCATGACCACCTGAGCCCGCCATTCATTTCCTTCCTCTGCTCTTTCTCCCTTCTCCTATATTCCACCTTAGCCTTCCATATCCATCTCCATTCCTTCCTGTGATCTATCTCCTTCTCCAATATTCCACGTGAGGCATTCCATTATTTTGCTTCCTCTGATCTTCCCCCTTCTCCTACATTCCACATTATCCCTTCCATTCCTTTCTTCCTCTAATCTTTCTCCCGCCATCTATATCCCACCTTGGCCCTTACATTCCTTCCTTCCTCTGATTTTTCTCCCTTCTCCTATATTCCATCTGAGCTCCCCATTCCTTTCCTTCCTCTGATCTTTCTCCCTTCTTGCATGACCACCTGACCCCGCCATTCATTTCCTTTCTCTGCTCTTTCTCCCTTCTCCTATATCCCACCTTAGCCCTTACACACCTTCCTTCCTCTGGTCTACCTCCTTTCCCCTATATTTAACCATAGTCCTTAAATTCCTTTTCTTCCTCTTGTCTTTCTCCTTTCTCCTATATTCTGCTTTAGCCCTTCCATTCCTTTCCTTCCTCTAATCTTTCTCCCTTCTTCTTACGGGTCAAAAGGCGCTGGGGGCAGTTGTGGAAATTAAGTGAGCTATTGCCCAGAGTCACATGGTGCTAAGCTGTGCTGCTGCCGGAGCTGGGGATGGAATTGTGTGAACATTGTGCTCTGAAGTCAGCTGCCCTGGCTGCTGCACCACACCTCTCCAAGATCTCTGATCCTTCTCCCTCGCTCTATATTCCATCTTGACCCTTCCATTCTTTTCCCTCCTCTGATCTTTCTCCCTTCTCACATATTCCACCTGAGCCCTTCCATTCCTTTCCTTCCCCTGAACTTTCTCTCTTCTCCTATAATCCACCTTAGCACTCCTTACATTTCCTTCCTCTGATCTTTGTCCCTTCTCCTATATTCCACCCTAGCACTTCCATTCTTTCCTTCCACTGATCTTTCTTCTTTCTCCTATATTCGACCTTAGCACTTCCATTCCTTTCCTTCCTCTGTTCTTTCTCACTCCTCCTATATTTGATTTAGGCCTACTATTCTTTTCTTTCCTCTGATCTTTCTCCCTTCTCATATATTCCACCTGAGCCCTTCCATTCCTTTCCTTTCTCTGATCTTTCTCCCTTCTCTTTTATCTCACCTTAGCCCTTTCATTCATCCTTCCTCTGATCTTTCTCCCTTCTCCTATATTCAACCTTCTCTCTTCCATTCCTTTCCGTCCTCTGATCTTTTCTCTCTTCTACAATGTTCCACCTTGGCCCTCCATTCCTTTCCTTCCGCTGAGCCTTCTCCCATCTACTATGTTCCACCTTAACCCTCCATTCCTTTCTTTCCTCTGATCTTTCTCCCTTATCCTATATTCAAACTTATCCCTCTATTCCTTTCCGTCCGCAGATCTTTCTCCCTTCTCTTTTATTCTACCTTACCCCTTCCATTAATTTCTTACTTCTGATATTTCTCCGTTCTCCTATATTCCACCTGAGCCTTTCCATTTATTTTCTTCCTCTGATATTTCTCCCTTCTCCTATATTCCACCCATGCCTCGATTCCTTTCCCTCCTCTTATCTATTTCTAGTTTTTCCATTCCATTACTTTGTTTGAGCTTTCTCCCTTCTCCTCTATTCTACCTCAGCACTCCATACCTTACCTTTCTCTGATCTATCTACCTTTTCCTATATCTCACCTTAGCCCTTTCATTCCATCCTTCCTCTAATCTTTCTCCCTTCTCCTATGTTCAACCTTAGCCCTTAAATTCCTTTCCTTCCTCTGATCTTTCTCCCCCGTTCTATATTCCATCTTGACCCTTCCATTCTTTTCCCTCCTCTGATCTTTCTCCATTCTCCTATATTCCACCTTAGCCCTTCCATTCCTTTCCTTCCTCTGATCTTTCTCCCTTCTCCTATATTCCACCCTAGCACTTACATTCTTTCCTTCCACTGATCTCTCTTCTTTCTCCTTTCTCCTATATTCGACCTTACCACTTCCATTCCTTTCCATCCTCTGTTCTTTCTCACTCCTCCTATATTTGACTTAGGCCTACTATTCTTTTCTTTCCTCTGATCTTTCTCCCTTCTCATATATTCCACCTGAGCCCTTCCATTCCTTTCCTTCCTCTGATTTTTCTCCCTTCTCCTATATTCTACCTCAGCCATCCATTCCTTTTCTTCCTCTAATGTTTAGCCCTTCTCCTATATTCCTCCTGAACCCTTTCATTCCTTTATTTACTTTGATCTTTCTCCCTTCTCGCATATGCCATCTTATCCCTTGCATTCCGTTCCATCCTCTGATCTTTAATCCTTTTCATATGTTCCAAATTAGCAATCCATTTCTTTACTTCCTCTGGTCTTTCTCCCTTCTCCTATATTCAACCTTAGCTCTTCCATTTGTTTTCTTCCTTTGATCTTTCTCACTTCTCCTATATTCCACTTTAGCCCTTAATTCATTTCCTTCCTCTGAGCTTTCGCCCTTCTCCTACATTCCACGTAACCACTTCCATGTCATTCCTTACTCTAATCCATCTCCCTGCTCATATGTTCCACCTTAGTGCTCCATTTCTTTCCTTACTCTGATCTTTCTCCCTTCTCCTATATTCCACCTGAGCTTTCTCATTCCTTTCCTTCGTCTGATCTTTCTCCCTCCTTCTATATTCCACCTTAGCCCTTACATTCCTTTCCCTTCTTTGATCCTTCTCCCTTGTTCTATAAACCATCTTAGCCTGTCCAGTCCTTTCATTCACTGGTCTTTCTCCCTTCTCCTATACTCCACCTGAAACTTTCTTTTCCTTTCTCTGATCTTTCTCTCTTTTCTTATATGTCACCTGAGCCCCTTCATTTCTTTTCTTCCTCTGATCTTTCTCCCTCCTTCTATATTCCATTTGAGTTTTTCCATTCCATTACTTCATCTGATCTTTCTCCCTTCTCCTCTATTCTACCTCAGCACTCCATACCTTCCCTTTCTCTGATCTATCCCACTTTTCCTATATCCCACCTTAGCCCTTTCATTCCATCCTTCCGCTGGTCTTTCTCCCTTCCCCTATGCTCAAACTTCCCCCTTCCATTCCTTTCCTTCCTCTGACCTTTCTCCCTACTACTGTGTTCCACCTTAGCCCTCCATTCCTTTCCTTCCTATGATTTTTCTCCTTTCTTCTATATTTCACCTTAGCCCTTCCATTCCTTTTCTTCCTCTGATCTTTCTCCCTTCTCCTATATTCCAACTGAGCCCTTTCATTCCTTTCCTCCTTCTGATCATTCTCCCTTCTCCTATATTCCACCTTAGCCCTTATATTCCTTCCTTCCACTAATATATCTTCCTTCCCCTATATTCTGCCTTAGCCCTTCCATTCCTTTCTTAACTCTGATCTTTTTCCCTTCACATATATTCCACCTTAGACCTTCCATTCCTTTACTTCCTCTGATCTTTCTCCCTCCTCCTAATATTTCATCTTAGATCGTCCATTCCATTTCTTCCTCTGATAGGTCTCCCTTCTCCTACATTCTACCTGAGCTCTTCCAATTCTTTCCTTCCGCTGATCTTTCGCCCTTCTCCTATGTTCCACCTGAGCCTCCATTCCTTTCCTTCCTCCTATCGTTTTCCCTCTCTTATGTACCAACTTGCCCTCCATTCCTTTCTTTCCTCTGATCTTTCTCTCTTCTCCTATTTTTCACCTTAGCCCTGCATTCCTTTCCTTTCTGTGATCTTTCACCCTTCTCCTACATTCCACCTGAGACCTTATTTTCCTTCCTTCCACTGATCTATCTTCCTTCCCGTATATACCACCTTAGCCCTTCCATTCCTTTCCTTCCTCTGACTTTTCTCCCTTCTATGTTCCACCTTAGCACTCCATTCCTTTCTTTCCTCTGATCTTTAGCCCTTCTACTATATTCCACCTATGCCCTTCCATTCCTTTCCTTACTATAATCTTTCTCCCTTCTCCTATATTCCACCTTAGCACTCCATTTCTTTCCTTTCTCTGATCTTTAGCCCTTCTCCTATATTCCACTTCAACCCTTCATTCCTTTCCTTACTCTAATCTTTCTCCCTTCTCATATATTTCACCTTAGCCCTTACATTCCAATCATTTCCTTACTCTGATCTTTCTCCCTTCTCCTATATTCCACCTGAGCATTTCCATTCCTTTCCTTCCTCTAAACTTTCTCCCTTCTCCTATATTCCACCGTAGACCTTCCATTGCTTTCCTTCCTCTGATCTTTCTCTCTTATGATATATTCCATCTTATCCTGTCTATTCCTTTCCTTCCTTTTATCTTTCTCCCTAATTCTATATTCCACTTTAGCCCTTACGTTCCTTTACCTTTTTGATCTTTCTCCCTCGTTCTACATTCCACCTTAGCCCGTCCATTCCTTTCCTTCCTCTGATCTTTCTCCCTTCTCCTATATTCCACCTTAGCCCTCTATTCCTTTCTTTCATATGATCTTTAGCCTTTCTCATATATTGCTCCAGAGCCCGTCCATTCCTTTCCTTCCTCTGATCTTTCTCCCTTCTAGTGTACTCCATCTTAACGCTTCCATTCCTAACTGTCCACTTATATTTAACCCTTCTCCTACGTTACAATTTAACAATCCATTCCTTTACTTCGTCTGATCTTTCTCCCTTCTCCTATATTCAACCTTAGCCCTTCATTCCTTTCCTTACTCTGAGCTTTCTCCCATCTCCTATGTTCCACCTTAGCCGACCATTCCTTTTATTCCTCTGATCTTTCTCCCTTCTATCATATTCCACCTTAGCCCTACGGTTAATTTTCCTCCTCTGATCTTTCTCACTTCTCCTATATTCAACCTTAGCCCTCCATTACTTTCCTTCCTCTGATCTTTCTCATTTCTCTTATATTCAACCTTAGCCCTCCATTCCTTTCTTTCCTCTGATCTTTCTCCCTTCTCCACCTGAGCACTTCCATGTATTTCCTTCCTCTGATTGTTCTCCCTGCTCTTATGTTCCACCTTAGCCCTCCAATCCTTTCCTTAATCTGATCTTTTTCCCTTCTCCTATATTCCACATGAACCCTTACATTCCATTCCATTCCTTACTCTGATCTTTCTCACTTTTCCTATATTCCACCTTAGCCCTCACATTCCATTAATTTCCTTACT
The DNA here is from genome assembly GCF_964204655.1 of Triturus cristatus. Taxonomy (NCBI): domain Eukaryota; kingdom Metazoa; phylum Chordata; class Amphibia; order Caudata; family Salamandridae; genus Triturus; species Triturus cristatus. The sequence continues at coordinate 1,126,654,820 of NC_140588.1, read as the reverse complement.
CTGATCTTTCTTCCTTCTCCTATATTCCACCTGAGCATTGACATTCCTTTCTTTCCTCTGATCTTTCTCCCTTCTCCTATATTCTACCTCAGCCCTTACATTCCTTTCCTTCCTCTGAACTTTCTCACTTCTCCTATATTCCAATTTAGCCCATCCATTCCTTTCCTTCCTCTGATCTTTCTCCGTCCTTTTATATTACACCGTAGCTCTTTCATTCTTTTCCCATCTTTGATCTTTCTTCCTCATTCTAAAGTCCACCTTAGCCCACCCATTCCTTTCCTTCACTGATCTTTTGCCCTTTTCATATATTCCACCTGCGCCTTTCCTTTCTCTGATCTTTCTCTCTTCTCCTATATTCCACCTGATCCCCTCCATTCCTTTCCTTCCTCTGATCTTTCTCCCTCATTCTATATTCCACCTAAGTTCTTTTATTCCAATACTCCGTCTGATCTTACTCCCTTCTCCTATATTCCACCTTAGCACGCCATACCTTTCCTTCCTCTGGTCTTTCTCCCGTCTCCTATTTCTCAAATTAGCCCTTAAATTCCTTTGTTCTACTAATCATTTTCCTTTCTCCTGTATGCTACCTTAGCCCTTCCATTCCTTTCCTTCCTCTGATCTTTCTCCCTTTTCCTTTATTCTACCTTAGCCGTCCATTCACTTCCTTCCTCTGATCTTTCTCCCTCCTCCTATATTTGACCTTAGCAATTCAGTTACTTTATTTCCTCTGATATTTCTCCCTTCTCCTATATCCTACCTAAATCCATTCATTCCATGCTTCCTCTGATCTTTCTCCCTTCTCCTATGTTCAACCTTCCCCTTCCATTCCTTTCCTTCCTCTGATCTTCATCCCTCCTTCTATATTCCGCCTGAGTGCTTCGATTCTAATACTTTGTCTGATCTTTCTCCCTTGTGCTATATTCCACCTTAGCCCTTCCATATCTTTCCTTCCTCTGATCGTTCTCCCTTCTCATATATCCCACCTTAGCACCTACATTCCTTCCTTCCTCTACTCTTTCTCATTTCTCCTCTATGCTACCTTAGCCCTTCCATTACTTTCCTTCCTCTGATCTTTCTCTCTTTTCCTTTATTCCACCTTGGCCCTCCATTCATTTCTTTCCTCATATTTTTCCCTCCTCCTTTATTTGACCTTAGACCTTCCATTCCTTTCTTTCCCCTGATATTTTTCCCTTCTCCTACGTACCACCTTAGACCTCCATTCCTTTCCCACCTCTGATTTTTCTCCCTTCTCCTGTATTTCACCTGAGCCTTTCCATTCTTTTCCTTCCTCTGATCATTCTCCTTTCTCCTATACCCCACCTTAGCCCTTATATTCCTTCCTTCCACTGATCTATCTTCCTTCCCTTATATTCAACCTTAGCCCTTCTATTCCTTTCCTTCCTCTGATCTTTTTCCTTCTCCTATATTCCAACTTAGCCCTCCATTCATTTCCTTCCTCTGATGTTTCTCCCTTCTCGTATATTCCACCTGAGCCCTTCCATTCCTTTCTTTCCTCTGATGTTTCTCCCTCATTCTATATTCCACCTGAGTTCTTCCATTCCAATACTCCATCTGATCTTTCTCCCTTCTCCAATATTCCACCTTAGTACGCCATACCTTTCCTTCCTCTGATCTTTCTACCTTCTCCTATTTCTCAAATTAGCCCTTAAATTCCTTTGTTCTACTAATCTTTCTCCTTTCTCCTGTATGCTACCTTAGCCCTTCCATTCCTTTCCTTCCTCTGATCTTTCTCCCTTTTCCTTTATTCTACCTTAGCCGTCCATTCACTTCCTTCCTCTGATCTTTCTCCCTCCTCCTATATTTGACCTTAGCAATTCAATTCCTTTATTTCCTCTGATGTTTCTCCCTTCTCCTATATTCCACCTGAGCCATTTCATTCATTTCCTTTCTCTGATGTATCTCCCTTCTCCTATATCCTACCTAAGTCCATTCATTCCATGCTTCCTCTGATCTTTCTCCCTTCTCCTGTGTTCAACCTTCCCCTTCCATTCCTTTCCTTCCTCTGACCTTTCTCCCTTCTACTATGTTCCACCTTAGGGCTTCCATTCCAATACTTTCTCTGATCTTTCTCCCTTCTCCTATATCCCACCTTAGCCCTTCCAGTCCTTCCTTCCTCTGATCTTTCTCCCTTTTCATTTATTCCACCTTGGCCCTCCATTCATTTCTTTCCTCTGATTTTTTCCCTCCTCCTTTATTTGACCTTAGACCTTCCATTCCTTTCTTTCCTCTGATATTTCTCCCTTCTCCTGTATTCCACCTAAGCCTTTCCATTCTTTTCCTTCCTCTGATCATTCTCCGGTTTTCTATTTCACAGCTTAGCCCTTATATTCCTTCCTTCCACTGATCTATCTTCCTTCCCTTATATTCAACCTTAGCCCTTCCATTCCTTTCCTTCCTCTGATCGTTTTCCCTTCTCCTATATTCCAACTTAGCCCTCCATTCCTTTCCTTCCTCTGATGTTTCTCCCTTCTCGCATATTTCACCTGAGCCCTTCCATTCCTTTCTTAACTCTGATCTTTCTCACTTCTCATATATTCCACCTTATCCCTTCCATCCTTTCATTCATTTGATCTTTCTCCCTCCTCCTAACATTTCACCTTAGACCGTCCATTCCTTCCTCTGATAGTTCTCCCTTCTCCTATATTCCACCTGAGCTCTTCCATTTATTTCCTTCCTCTGATCTTTCTCCCTTCTCCTATATTCCACATGAGCCTTCACTCCTTTCCTTCCTCTGATCTTTCTCCCTTCTCCTATGTTCCACCTTCACCCTCCATTCCTTTCTTTCCTCTGATCGTTCTCTCTTCTCCTATGTTCCACCTTAGCACTCCATTCCTTTCCTTCCTCTGATGTTTTGCCCTTCTCCTATATTCCACCTTAGCATTTCCATTCCTTTCCTTCCTCTGATCTTTCTCCCGTCTATTATATATTCCTCTGTAGCCCTTCCATTGCTTTCCTTCCTCTGATCTTTATCCCTTCTCCTATATTCCATTTTAGCATGTCCATTCCTTTCCTTCCTCTTATGTTTCTCCCCAATTCTATATTCCACATTAGCCCTTACATTCCTTTCCCTTCTTTGATCTTTCTCCCTCGTTCTATATTCCACCTTAGCCTGTCCATTCCTTCCCTTCCTCTGATCTTTCTCCTTTCTCCTATATTAAAATGTAGCCCCTCCATCATTTTCTTCCTCTGATCGTTCTCCCTTCTCCTATATACCACCTGAGTTCTTCCATTCTTTTTCCTCCCTGATCTTTCTCCCTTATCCTATTTTCCACTCAAGCCCTTCCTTTCCTTTCTCTGAATTTTGTCTGTTTTCATGTATTCCACCTGAGCCCCTCCATTCCTTTCCTTCCTTTCATCTTTCTCCCTTCTCCTATATTCCAGCTTAGCCCTCCATTCCTTTCTTTCCTCTGATCTTTCGCCCCTCTCCTATGTTCCTCCTTAACCCTCCATTCCTTTCTTCCTTTGATCTTTCTCCCTTCTCCTATATTCCACCTGAGTCCTCCATTCCTTCCCTTCCTCTGATTTTTTTTCCTTCTCTTATTTTCCACCTTAGCCCTTCCATTCCCTTTCTTCCTCTGATCTTTCTCCCTTCTCCTATATTCCACCTGAGCCCTTCTATTCCTTTCCTTCTTGTGACATTTCTCCCTTCTCCTATATTCGACCTGAGCCCTTCCATTCTTTTCCTTCCTCTGATCTTCCTCCCTTTTCCTATATCCCACCTTAGCCCTTCCATTCCTTTCCTTCCTCTAATCTTTCTGCCTTCTCCTATATACAACCTGAGCCCTTCCATGCCTTTATTTCCTCTTATCTTTCTCTCTTCTCATATATCCCAATATAGCTCTTTCATTCATTCCTTCCTCTGATCTTTCTCCCTTCTCCTACTTTCCACCTGAGCCCTTCCATTTCTTTCCTTCGTCTGATCTTTCTCCATTCTGCTATGTTCCATCTTAGCCCTCCATTCCTTTCCTTCCTCTGATCTTTCTGACTTCTCCTAGATTCCACCTTAGCCCTCCATTCCTTTCCTTCCTCTGATCTTTCTCCCTTCTCCTATATTCTAATCTAGCCCTTCCATTCCTTTCCTTCCTCAGAACTTTCTCCAAGGGGCGTTCGGCATGGCTCGCGGGTTGGGTTGGGTGCTTGGGTCGTGGGATGTCGCGCAGGTGGAGTTGAAATTCCAGGGAGCTTCACACATTTTTTTTTTTAATTCTCTTTTTCCACAGAGACTCTGGGTTCGTATCTCTGGTCGTGCTCCTGCTTGCCTGCTTCTGACTTTATGAACAGGAAGCAGGCAGGCAGGCTCCCTCTCCTAAGCCAATCACAACACTGCAATGAAGCGTTGTGATCGGTCTTTGAGCTGTGATATGGCGCTCAGCCAGGGGATGTATGGGTGGATATTATCTCCATGCAGGCTGTAATGCAGCCTGCATGGAGAAGGGGATAGTGTGCATGACTTGTTTGAGGGGCCCAAGAGGACCGACCAAACAGTCATTGGGCACTTAGTGTTGGGCAAACCATTCCTTCACTGGCCTGCTCCTTGAGCAGAGCAGTCCAGTTCACCCACCCACCCACAAAGGAAACATAAAAGAATAATAACTTAAAGTTATTAACATTTTATATTTCCTTTCTTTTCCACTGCTCGAAAGCAGTGGGGTGACACCCCTCCGTCATAGCGGATGAACCGCCACTGCTTTTTCCTTACCCTATACTCCACCATAACCCTCCATTCCTTTCCTTCCTCTGATCTTTCTCCCTCCTCCTATATTCCACCTTAGCCCTTCCATTCCTATCTTTCCTCAGATCTTTCTCCCTTCTCCTATTTCCACCTGAGCCCTTGAATTCCTTTCCTTCCTCTGATCTTTCTCTCTTCTCATATATTCCACCTTAGCCCTTCAATTCCTTTCTTTCTTCTGATCTTACTTCATTTTCCTATATTCGACCTTAGCCCTTCCATTCCTTTCTTTTCTCTGATCTTTCTCCCTTCTCCTACATTCCTCCTCAGCCCTTTCATTCCTTTCCTTCCACTGATCTTTCTTCCTTCTCCTACATCCCACCTTAGCCCTTCCATTCCTTTTCTTCCTCTGATCTTTCTTCTTTCCCATATATCCCACCTTAGCCCTTTAATTCATTATGTCTGCTCATCTTTCTCCCTTCTCCTATGTTTCACCTTAGCCCTGCATTGCTTTCCTCCCTCTAATCTTTCACCCTTCTTCTATATTCCACCTTAGCCCTTCCATTCCTTTCCTTCCTCTGAAATTTCTCCCTTCTCCTATATTTGACCTTAGCCCTTCCATTCCTTTCCTTTCGCTGAACTTTCTCCAAGGGGTGCCCGGAATGGCTTGCAGGTGGGGGGCGGGTGTGGGTGTTGTGGTGTAGTATAGTTCCTATTTCTCTTGTAGGCTCTGCGCATTGGAATAATATACACTATAGTTTTTGCATAGGACTAAGGTCAGTATGCTCTTATCGAGTACAATAAACCTAATTACTTGTGTGTGCCAGCTAACTCAGAGGTCACTAGGTCTGACAACCGCATAAACATGACAACCTTGTTTCCCTTAGAATCGAAACGTGTCTCAGAATCGTGGAAACAATAGTTAACAGTTTCACTCAGTCAATCGTGCATGCTTCATTTCTTCAGAGATTCACAGAAATAGATAGAAGGGCGTTTCAATAAAAGGGATTTTTTGAACAGGAAGCAAGATATAAAACGCACAGCGTAAGCAGTAAGAAGAAATAATACTGCAATAGCATTGTCTTTTAGCTATGACATATATTCATACGTATATACATAAATAACACAGGCTAAAAAGTGAATACTCGTCTGATGCTTCCAAATAATTCTACCCCAGTGTACCTAACCTAAGTGTAGTACAAAGTAAGAGTAGGTGCTGTTTCCTATAGTATGATATATACCCAGTTTTGTATGCTAAGAGTCCCTCTAGGTTTTTGTCTACTCCATACCTTAGAATGAGAGAGGTAGGAATCTCTTTCCGGGTCTCAAACTCTATCACCCCTTGAAGGGAGTCAGAACACTGGAAGCTGGATACTCTGCGAGCAGGGATGACAGCGTCTGGTCAGTGCATCAGGCCGGGACATGGTCTCTTCTGAACTTGCGGTGGTGAACCGTGCAGTTAAGTCGTGCCGAGCCGTGCTGTGATTTGCCATGGAAAGGAAAGGCATATTTATGACTGGAAGTTGCTTAGGAATGCTAGTATTGACGTAAAGTCGGGCAGAGGAAGACATCACGGATGAACCCCTAAGGAATAGTAGTTCATGCATAATAGGTGAGTTCTTGGAGAAATCAATAATCCTAGCTTGAGAAAGGGCTGATGTCTTAAGGGTCTGGTTTCTAAGAACTCGTTGTGACGTGTAATGGACAGATGTAGGTGACCATGCCTGTATTTGGATAGCATGGCAAATGCCTAAATAAGGACTGGGATTCTATGCCTAATTAAGGACAATGCGAATTGTACCTATATACGGACATGATTCGTGGAAACCTATGTACGTGTATCTAAATCGAAACACAACAGTGGGGTGTCACGCAGGCTGAATTACAATTCCAGGGAAATTCACATAAAAAACGTTTTTCAAAAAATCTTTTTTTTCCACCCAGTCCCGGACCCGGGTTCCGTGTCTCTGGTCTTGCTCCGGCTTTCCTGCTTCTGCCTTTATGAACAGGAAGCAGGCAGACAGGCTCCCTCCCCTAAGGCAATCACAACACTGCAATGCAGCATTGTGATTAGTCTTTGCGCCGTGATATGGCGATCATCCAGGGGCTGTAGGTGTGGGCATGTTCTCTATGCATGGTGTAATGCAGCCTGCATGGAGAAGGGGAAAGTGTGCATGACTGGTTTGGGTGCGCACTTAGGGTTGGACAAAACACTCCTCCACTGCCCTGCTCCATAAGCAGAGCAGCCCGCCCACCAACAAAGGAAACATAAAATTGTGAAAACTTAAAGGGGGTGGGGAGTGGGGGGTGGAGTGGCTGGAGGATGGGAGTGGAGTAGATGGAGGTTGGGGCGAAAGGGGGGGACCTGGCTTGGCAATTCGGGGTCGACTGCTCCCATGAGGCAAAGGTTCAAGACTGCTTTGCATATAGCTGGGTCTGAACTGAGGTGGTGAAGTGAGCTAAAGAAAGATGATGGATTCAACCCAAATCTGTGACTGGGGGTGAGTGCCTGAAAAGTTTCAGCGCTCTGTCCATCATCTCCTTGTGTTTGCTGAAGTCATTTTGATTCAGGCCAAAATAGGGTATGTAAATTAATCAGAAGGCCAACTTGTGAGTGCATGCATGATTGAGTTATTAAGTGCATAGATTGATTAATTAATGGGGGAATATGTATTATGATAAATGAATGAGTGTATGGAGGAATTGCACGATCCATGAGCGAATGAATTTATGAAGAGGTGAGTGGGCTAATGGATTGACGTGAGTGCATGAATGGATGACTGAATACATGGATGTATCAGTGATTAGGTGCCTTAGTGGTAAACAGGAATGAGTGAGCACTCTTGTGACTCATCCGGCTGCAGACTAAATTGTTGCTGTTATAGGATGCCCCGCACTCACTTCACTTTACAGTAAATTGGAGAAGTTAAACAATACCCATCTAAAAGGAATAGATAAAGATATTATCATAGGAGAGATTAAACAGAGTTTTGTTTCTGGTGCGTGTTTAAGGGGTTTGCAGGTTTCACATCGATGGGGGGGCTTTTTTGATTGGGGTCAGGGCCTATTAGAATGTAGAAGTAGGCTTTATCTGGGAACTAGTGATAATGTTTTATTAGGTGGTGATTGGCATTCAGTGGTTTCCCACAGCTCAGTTGAGGCTTCTGTCCAAAAAAACAGTCACTCAATCTAGATTAACAATCATGCCAGTTGAAACTAGCCATGTGGCAACTCTAATTTAGTACCATCTCACCAACAGCAGGAATTCAGCTGATGGAAACCTTGCCCACACATGGCACTGTGACTTCTCTTTTGTGAAAAAGGAATGATGTTATAATCCCTCATCCTCCTTAGGGAAGTACTGTCCTTTAGAATTCAGTCTAATTAGAGCAAGCGCCTTCATAAAATGAGTGATTCATTGAAGAATGCTGGAGTGCCGTGGTGTGATGTTCCTCCTGCAACTTATTGAATGGATAGACCTCTGAAAATAGACCTCTCCCCCTCATCTGCCCCTCCATAGAAGACATCCCCATGGTTCAGAGTGTGCACTCAGCCCAGTGCCCCTCCATAGAAGACATCCCCATGGTTCAAAGTGTGCACTCAGCCCAGTGCCCCTCCATAGAAGACATCCCCATGGTTCAAAGTGTGCACTCAGCCCAGTGCCCCCTCCATAGAAGACATCCCCATGGTTCAAAGTGTGCACTCAGCCCAGTGCCCCCTCCATAGAAGACATCCCCATGGTTCAGAGTGTGCACTCAGCCCAGTGCCCCCTCCATAGAAGACATCCCCATGGTTCAAAGTGTGCACTCAGCCCAGTGCCCCCTCCATAGAAGACATCCCCATGGTTCAAAGTGTGCACTCAGCCCAGTGCCCCCTCCATAGAAGACATCCCCATGGTTCAAAGTGTGCACTCAGCCCAGTGCCCCCTCCATAGAAGACATCCCCATGGTTCAAAGTGTGCACTCAGCCCAGTGCCCCCTCCATAGAAGACATCCCCATGGTTCAAAGTGTGCACTCAGCCCAGTGCCCCCTCCATAGAAGACATCCCCATGGTTCAAAGTGTGCACTCAGCCCAGTGCCCCCTCCATAGAAGACATCCCCATGGTTCAAAGTGTGCACTCAGCCCAGTGCCCCCTCCATAGAAGACATCCCCATGGTTCAAAGTGTGCACTCAGCCCAGTGCCCCCTCCATAGAAGACATCCCCATGGTTCAAAGTGTGCACTCAGCCCAGTGCCCCCTCCATAGAAGACATCCCCATGGTTCAAAGTGTGCACTCAGCCCAGTGCCCCCTCCATAGAAGACATCCCCATGGTTCAAAGTGTGCACTCAGCCCAGTGAACCCTCCATAGAAGACATCCCCATGGTTCAAAGTGTGCACTCAGCCCAGTGCCCCCTCCATAGAAGACATCCCCATGGTTCAAAGTGTGCACTCAGCCCAGTGAACCCTCCATAGAAGACATCCCCATGGTTCAAAGTGTGCACTCAGCCCAGTGCCCCCTCCATAGAAGACATCCCCATGGTTCAGGCAAAGTGTGCACTCAGCCCAGTGAACCCACTGACCATTGCAGCCGAGTTCCTCTTTTCAAAGGTCTGTTCTTAATCATAACAAGAGGGCACATGTATGTTGTGCAGTGTTAAGGACTGTGTTTATAAACTATTAATCATGGGCTTCATTGCCAGATACAATTATCCATTATTGGTGAACAACATTTGCATACAGTTTGCTCAAATTGCGTGGTCTCCTTTCATAAACAAACCCGTGTTTTCCTTAGCAATGCAATTCACGTTTTATCAATATGTAAAACAATTTAAAATAGCAAGTTAATAACACTAAAGAATGCTTTCCATTATTTGTTTTCGAAAATCTTATTAGTTACATGTTGAAATAATTTATTATTTAAAGGTATGGTTGTTGAAAACGCAGTAAACCCATTCGAATGTGGGCTCTAATCCACACCAGATATATATTTAAAATATATGTATTTAAGATAAAACACGCCCCTCTAGTACTTAAGTTACAAGTCAGCAATCAACAGTAATAGCACAAATACATGTTTGGGCCCTAGGGGTATACCAAATCATATACCAATAAAGTGGTATAAGAACCACGACTGAACTAGACACAAGGCCTAGAGCCTGTAGAAGTGCTTGGACTACAAGGAACCACCCAAGGCAGCGACACAGGGGACCCACAGGGGACGCGTGCAGTGTGAGAACACAGCCGCAAATCGCCGTTCACTTCTATGGGGAAAGTCGCGGTTGGAAATTTAGAGTTTAAGGACACTTAGAGGATAACTACGAGCGAACCCTTTTGGACTTAGAGGTGTTGGGAACGCCGGTTCTTGTTCTCATCTAATTACCTACAAGAACCCACTCAGGTCGCCAGGATCTTTTTACTTGCAGAATAGCGTAGAGGGAAGAAACACAATTATCAAATCGTATTTACCGCAATTGGACATCACAGAAAGGAAGACTCATAATCTGGGAGGTTGACCTTTTATTATCAGCAAAAACATCTGAATATATAGGCACCTCAGTACCAGGCACAAAAGATATATGGGGACTAATACAAATGCCAGCCTACGAAGTATCCACATACGACTAAAGATAAACAGAATTACAGCTTCCAAAAGCATCAAGTACCCTATGGCAATTGTGATATCAAAGTTTACAGTCATGAATCAAATCATTTCTGTCCCTACTCTATTCTAAGGTGACTTCCCTACTCAACATTCCCTTCCAGGTGAGGATCGCATAAAAGGTGTCAGCAGTGAAACTTCCTAAGAAGTCTTCACCATATGAGAGCTCGATCTATAATGCTCCTTTCAGTCCCTCTCCTAAGTCTCGTCTGTCTAACCCACGGGGCTCTGTCCCTAATACAAAACCCCAAAAAGCTGTACACGCCCTTCAGCACACCCCTTCAGACAGCTTCTTCCTTCAGTATATTTCCATTTGGATCCTTTCATCTTCCTTTCCACGAATTCGACCTTGGGTCCCAGGCCTTCTCTGTACCAGGAGTTGCAACTTTACATTCCAATCCACTCCCTTCATGTCTACTCCTTCTGTCTCCATTCCATTCAAACAAAGACTCATTCTAACTAACGAGATACATGGCCTTGTACCTGCAGCCAAATGCTGAACAGAAAAAAACCCTAACATCATGAGGTTTCACAATTCACTGCAATTTAAGCTTTGCTAAAATCCTGTCGTCCTAATAAAATATGGCTAAAATAAACGAAGGCCTTCACTTTACATATATGTTTTAGGCCTCAAACTAAACACACTACAATTACCAAGTCTAATTATTTGTCTCATACTTAAGAGAACTACTTTCTTCACTCTTCTAACATGACTTAATGTCTCTTAATGCATGACATTTTTATACTAAGCATTACACGTATACCAATGCATTTCAGAATAACTGGTGGCCTTTCTCTTCTCTCGAGGTCTGTTTGCATTTCTACTTTTCTATTTCAATAAATACATTTCCATTATTCTTGGATATCATGCTCAGTTATATGCGGGTGCTGACTACCAATGAATATGGTGCACCCCTACAATTTTCGCATAAGCAACGCTCTATCAGTGTCTAGGGCCAACACCCACGGGAGCACCAGAGTACTAGAGTTACCTCACCCAGGGAAGCCGGTGCATAGGTGTCAAATGGTGTGGGGTCGCATCACTGTTTTCAATGGAAACTGCTCAGAAACTGCTGCTGCCGTGAAAAGGAGATGTGTCCGGAGAGATCCAAGCCCGGATCTAGGATGGAAGGAACCTGAAAGCAGAGGGGACAGAGTCTGGGTCACTTACCAGTGACCAGGGGCACGGTAGTCCAATGCCCACAGATGTCGGGTGCTTCAGGTGAGCTGATGGGTGTCTTGATTCTTCAGCCTCGAGGTCCAGGAGGCGTCGACGACAACCAGAAGCTGGATTCGAGCCGTACCACAAAGTCTGTCGAGTGCTGCAGTGTTGGCGACCAGATTGGACCCAACAAGCCTTGGCAACGGCATGTCACTGGGAATCAGAGAAAGGAGGGCGGTGCAGACAAACAAGGTCTGGGGGACTCACCCAGCGAAGGTAAATCGGGGCATGTCTAGAACAACCAGGAAAACCCAATCAGAAGAGGAGTCGGCTTCGTGGGGACCCACTAGCCAACGGGCTAGCGATCGCGAAGGAGCCTCAAGTGGTCGCACTGAAAACTGGCCCACGGGTCACTCCTGGAGTGGAGGCCAGAAATCTTCAGTGCAGGAGATGCTCAAGGCTGGGGCTACACGGAGCCCAAAGCACAACTTCGAGGAAGACCAGGAAGATGATGGATCAGCAAAATATCAGGGTTCCAGGGTTCACAGTTCCACATCACCCACGATAGCCACGGGCCTCAGCTTTGCTGTGGACTCAGGGTAGCCTCGGGGAAGTCTGGAAATCCACCTCTGGGGATGCAGAGACTTCGGCGTCCGGCAGGAGCTTCAGAATTGCAGACTGGACAGTTGCTTCTTTGGTGCCTGCCAAGCAGGGGAGTCACTCCTTGACCCCAAGGGAGATTTCTTCAGTCTTCTAGTTAAAGTAGAACATCGAAGGTCCAGGATATATGTTGCAGAGTTTCGTCCAGGGTAATCTAAAGTCTCAAGGACTGGGTTCCCATACTTATGCAAAGTTTGGGGATTGGACATACTCTAGGGACCCACCTATGGGAGGGTTTGGAAAGAGGGGTGGTTACACCCATTTCCTTTGCCCAGTTTTGCACCAGAGCAGAGTCAGGTGGCCCCTGCAACTGGTTTGAACTGGACTATGCACAGGGGCAGCAAACGTGCCCCCAGTGCATGACTTCAAAGCACCAGAGAGTGCTCCCGCACAGCCCCAATACACATCTGCCTGTCTGGGGGGGTGGTTACACCTCCCTGGGACAGGAAACCTATTGTCCAGGCCTCCCCTGCTGGAGTTTCGGTCAGCAGCAGGAGGCCAGACCCCTGTCTGTGGCAGAGGCATCCATTTAGGGATGCCAGGGCTGTAGAAAGTCTTTATCGGTTTAGACCAGTATGAACATGTCTCTCCCTCCAGAACTGGCGGGAGGGTAGTATTCCAAAGTGTTTGACAACAAACACAACATGTTTAGGTGCAGCCAGTCCAAAGTTAGCATTTACCGTGAGGTTATAATGCACTTAAGAGTATATGGTCAGGCTGCACGACAAACAGCATCAGAGGAGGTACTCCGAACGCTGCAGAGGGGCTCTGCTCATGCAGGAGCACCCTCTCACATAAAAACCAAGCACTCTGCCTTCAGGATTGTTAAGGCCTGCCACAGGAGTGACTTATAGGTTTTATATTTGTGTGCAGTGGTAGTGATATAGGTAGCCTATAACACTGTAAGGGGTGCAAGCACCACTTTGAGAAGTTGGCCTGGCATATGCTGGTCACTAGATATAGTGGCCACCTTGCACCAGTCCAATTCGACTCTTATGGTAGATAGGTTTAAGACAACCTTTTAAAGAAAGCTATCCTAGTGGTAGCTGTGGAGAGCTAAGTCTCTGAGGAATGTAAAGCAAGCCACTTACAAGGTAAGTATTTCGAGGGCCAACACACACTAGGGCACTGGAGTGCACGAGTTACCTCACCCAGAGAAGCCGGGTGCATAGGTCTCTTTTGGTGTCGGGTCGCGTCGCTGTTTTCTACGGAGACCAAAGAAGACTTGCTGCTTGCGTCGCCTGAAGAAGTGTCCGGTGGAATCCAAGGGTGGATTCCAGATGCAGAAGACCTGGAAATTGAAGGGACAGTGTTCAAAGTCACTTGCCAGTGACCGGTGGCCAAGAAGATGGATGACCACAGATGTTGGGGGATTTCAGGAAACATCTGAACACAACTCACAGGGGAGCGGATGTGACATTACGGCTAGAGCTGGGGCACCAGGTTTGAGTTTCAGCACCGGCTCACCATCCTGTCATTCTGGGCACATCACTTGATATTCCTGTGCCTAAAAGAAAAACAAGTTTAATGTTACTCGTGCTCGAGTAAAACAATACTTCTGGTCTGTTTTGCAATTAATGTGAACAACATGTTAAACAATCTCTTCAACTGACCCCCACAAAACAGTTCTTCCTGCCAGCCTCCACGGCATCAAAGCCGTTCCTGTTATTTTTCATCCTCTGCATGATGCACACAGTAATATTAAATGTACAAAGGGTCCGAGTTTTTGTTTCCTCATGCCAACATTAATTTACACTATGTACCCCACTAAACCATACCTGCTGTCAAAGGCAAACCTGATCCCATGTGAAACACCAGTCAGCAAGTACGCCAAGGACAAACACCAGAGAGAATGCGCGATTCATGAATTAAACCTACAGTGACAACGTAGCATTTCCCTACCCACTGTCAGCCCAGCGAGGTCTGCAACCGCACAGTAGCCATCAATATCGGCAACTTCTAAAGCGCATTCCCACTTCCTTTCAATGGCAGCTCCTGATACATATACCTATGATGTCTGGGCGGAATCTACCACAGACCACAGCATTCTTTGTCTCCGTAAGACTAATCGAATGCTGTTGGTGAACGCTTCTCTTCCCCCTTCCTTACTAATAACTAATAGAGGGTAATGAAAAAAATATATGGTATTTTCCAATGCAAATAGCGTATCAAGCACTTGCTGCCCGCAGTCCTCACCAGATCCACACGTATCAATATTCTGCTATCGCAACATCCTGCCAACCCTATTATTATCTGGAGATGTTTTTTGCCCCTTCCGTGAACTGGGAAAAGCAATACTTTGCACAAAAACAAGTCCCTTTAAAACCTTTGCTACTTATACAGGCAGGGAAAGCACTTACTTGTTTTACTAACTGTCGTTGTAAAGCAAACGGGTAACTCATTCTAGGATTTGAATTACTGCTTAGAGGTTTGGAAGTTAATACTGAGACATAGGGTGATTTTTGCAGACACTCGTTCTTCCCGGCATGCGCACACAAAGCAACATTACAATTTAGCTTAACAAATTGTTCAGAAATGTACCGTAAGGTAAAGAAACAGCCTAAATTATTTTTACAAAGAAAAATAGACAATCGTCAACTTTATACCCCATGACATAAAAGCCTTAGCGTGCACAGCTTGCTCAAATCCATGCCACCTAATTCTACCACACACAGCACATTTGAACATCACAATTCAACTATAAATAATTTTACCCTACATTCCATACCACATAAAAAAAATCCTAAAAATGAAAAAAACACATATTTCCACATCACATAATAACATTCCACACAACCTAATAGCACTCCAAACCACATAATTACACTCCACACAACACAATTCAAATACACATAATTCCACTTCAACCTATATAATTATACGTCGCACAAAATATTTACACTCAACTCCAAAACACAGAATTACCCTCCACATAATACAACTCTGCAACATGCTACATAATTCCACTCTGCACAATTATACACCACACCATGCCACATAATTCCACACATCACACAATTCCACAATTCATCCCCACACAATTCATCACACATAATTACTCCACATAATACCACTCAGCACCACATAATTAACCTCCACATAAATATGTTCTCATCCATATTGCATAAATACACTTCACATAAATCCAGTCTATGCCAGGTAGCAACATTCCACATAACTACACTTCACACCATGCCTCATAATACCACTCAGCATAATTTTCACACAGCAGCGCACACTTCCACGTCACACATTTCAACTCTACACATTTCCATTCCACACCACATAATTCAACAACAAACTACATAATTCAAACCAACAACAGAATTACACAACACACCACATACATCCAATCTACACCACAAAATTAAACATCATGCTACAATATTTAACAAACCACCACATAAGTAAACTCCACTACATACCACTCCACAACGCAAAATACCATTCTAGATAATCTCACTCCAAGACACAGAATCCCACTCCATGACACACAATCCCACCCCACATAATTCCAATACACTCAATACCACATAATTACTGTCCACATAATTACATTATTTCACTACACAGATCCAATCCACACAACACAATTCCACAACTAACAATTCCAATCCAAACCACAAATGTCCACTTGACACCACACACATTAACTCCACTCCAAGCAGAAAACACATAGGTATAATAGACTGTCCTTTACAACGTCAATAGCTCTAACCCTAACAAATGCGAGACCAATTGCATTGGAAATGCTTGTTTACCTTCCAATGCGACCCAGCAGATACTGTTCATTTTTATTTTTTTATTTATTTTACGGAGTTTTATATAGCGCGAACTTGAGCCGTATCGGGTATCAGAGCGCTTTACATGAGCACCAGTTGCAATACACGAGGACACATTCATATTTGTTAGGCACGGGGAGATGACGTGATTTGCCAAGAATCACAGGATGTTCAGCATCATTGCCAAGACTCGAACCCAGTTCCCCAGATTCGAGGTCGACCGCCCTTGGCGTTAGGCCAACTCCTCTCCCAAGTATGAGTAAGAATAGGCATACGAAGGGCTAAGCAGAAGAGCTGAAGTATGTAGATGTAAGAGTAGTGGAAGGTAGGTTCAAGTAGGAGTATGCAGGAGTAAGAGTGCAAGTAGGAGTAGGTAGGACTAAGATAATGGTAATAAGGGCATTGGCAAATATGGTAGTAAAAGTAAGAATAGCAGTAAGTAGACGTAATAGGAGGAAGAGGAAAAATGAGTAAGAGCAGGAGGAAATAGACGTAATAAGTTGTAAGTGGAAGCAAGGGTATGTTGGAATAACAAAACGTAAGAGTGGGAACAAATATGAGGTGTAAGAGCAAGGTAAAATTAAGAGGTTACGTAGCACAGTAGGAGGAAGTATGCAACATATGAGTAGAAACAAAAATCAGCAGTAGGCATAAGTAGCAAAAGTTAGTAAATTAAGTTCAAGATTAATGAAAGTAAGATTGAAAGAGACCAAGGTGAGAAAAGAAAGACGAAGACAGTAAATCCTTCCATATTCTTCTACGACTCCAGTGCTAACAAAGCGTGACATGCTTTTCATTTTATGCACACATCAGATGAAGAGCAAGGACCTTCCATTAAGCACTGTTGTAACACGCTTCAGTTGGTAACTCGTGTGCAGCTGAAATAGGTACAATTTATGTTTTTTATAGCGCTCACAAACAGCATCAGCGTGTTACTTGGCACTATTTCAACAAACGTTATCGCTATGCCACTGGCAGAGGTACAATTTCTTTTATTAATGGGTTGCACACAGACCGGTCTCTGTGACGTGCTGTTCGATGAAAAAGTGCAAGAAAAGACTTCTTAATACCACGTGAGCAGTGCTTCAGAACTGTTTGGATAAAGCTGAGCCGATGCCCGGGAGCCGTATAGTGATTTTTGTGTGTCTCTGGCTCCCAGTAGCAGTGCGTTTAGCCCGAGGGCCACATTTGGCATGTTCTGACTTGAACTCACCATTATAGAGAGAATGTAATACTAGGTAATTGGTTGTCACATGCAACAAGGGTTGTCAATCCCTGCCCCCTTTCTCTGTAGTCCCCGGCACCTGTTTAGAGGTGGACAGGAAGGAGCCCTTTCTCCTTCCAGCACAGCAAGCAATACCACAGAACAGCGCCAAGACCAACCCAAACGTCTCCCGGTAGCTCAGCTCATGTGCCCCGGTAGATGTGAGGCTGTGAGCTGATGAGTAAGAGGTTTAGGGGCAGAGTGAGGAGCTGGCAGCCAACACCAGGGTGGGGCAACAGCTAGGGTGACCAACCATCCGTAAATTTCACAGACAGTCCGTAATTTCGACCGTCTGTCCGTTGTCCGTGAAGAACTCTTTAACGGACGCCATTTGTCCGTAATTTTAACCGGGCACCGATCGCACCACCCTAAAGCCGGCACAGCTTCCACCCACCTCCCTGCTTGACTCCGATGCCGTTGAGGTTGGATGTAACAGATTCGGATGCAGCACCAAAGCTCAGATCCCGGCAGCATTGGAGAGGCACAGCGGGATGGCAACCCTCACACCTTCAGCCCTTGATGAGCTGTTAAGAGGTGCTTGAAGGTGACTGAGAGGGAGGGGCTGCAGCTTCAGGCGCAGGGGCATCTATTCAGATGCAAACAGCCCTGAACGCGTCATATGTCATGTCTCTGCAATTTAGAGGGGCCTCACAAATTCCCTTCCTGACCAGGGCCCCAAACATCGTAGAACCGCCCTTATTACCCCGAGGCAGCACGTGGTTCTCTTTACAGAGCTTAATTGCTGTCACTAAATTGTAAGCAAACCTCGGTTCTTCAAACATGCAGTCTATAATGTAATAAAATAAAGAAATGGCACAATCGCACCCACACTGATTAACAAAGTATGGAGGACAATCAGTTAAATCAATTCTCTTGGAGTATCTCCTTTAAGTACTGTACACCACAGTGGGGGGTGACAAAACTAACATTTTGGAAAGATAGCCTGTCTTCTCGATGTCCTGTCCAGGAGGGGGTGAGGAGCCCTACCCCACCCTGGAGGGACCAAGATGATACTAGAATACTGCATGCCCACCCCTGTGCCCACCCTGGTGGATCCTGTTCCCCCTCCTGTGATGGCTCCTGTCCCCCCATGTGGTGGCTCCTGCCCCCCCCGCCTGTGATGGCTCCTGTCCCCCTGTGATGGATCATGTCGTCGCCCTGGGTGGCTTCTGTCCCAGTCCTGGAATGGCTCCTGCAGCGAGGGTTAAGTTCTTGATGGGCCTCTTCTCAAAAAGGCTCAGCTCAAAATTATTATGAAAAGGTGGGCGGGTGAGTAAGTGAAGGAATGGGTGGATGGCTGGATGAATTAGTGAAAGGGTGAATGGGTGAATGAAAGATTGAATAGATGGAGAATGAGAGAGGATGGATGGATGGATTGATGAGTGAGTGGAAGGATGGATGAGAGGAAAGGTAAATAGCTGGATGTATGGGTGGAAGGGAAGCTGGATGGGTAAAAGGGTGGATGGATGAGTGAAAGGATAGATGAGTGAAAAGGTGGATGATGAGTGAGTGGGTGGACGGATGAATGAAATGATGGATGGATTGATTAATTGATAAGTGCAAGGGTGAACGGATGGACAGATGATTGAAAGGGTGGATGTAAGGATGGATGAGTGAGTGAAAGGGAGGGTAGGTGGACAAAAGGATGAATAGATGAGTGAAGGAGTGAAAGGATAAATGGATGAGAGAAAGGATGGATGAGTGATAGCGTCAATGGATGAAGTCATGAGTGGATGAGTTGATGGGTGGGTGGGTGGATGGATGGAAGGAAGGATGGCTAAGTGAAAGGGTCGATGGAGAGAGAAAGGGAGGATGGATGGATGGATGGATGACTGGAAGGGTGGATGGGTGGAAGGATGAGTGACTGGGTGGATGGATGAGTAAGTGAAAGGATGGCTGGATGGGTGAAAGGGTAAATGGCTGGATGGATAGGGTGAAAGGGTGGATGGATAGATAATGGATGGATGAGTGAAGGGATGGATGAGTGAAATGATAGATGGAAAGATACATGATGGATAGGTTTGCAAATGGTTGAATATGTTTGGATATGGCTGGGCTTACTTATATACTATTGCGCGACCTCCTCTGATGGGTCTGTAAAACTTACCTATTGTCCTGAATTTGTGTCCTGAATTTTGACCCTTTGTCCTGAATTTTTACACTCACCGTCCTGAATTTGCACCAATGCCAGTTGGTCACCCTAGCAACAGCACCGAGGCATCTACAGCAACAGGGTACGGGTCTCCTCAGCTCCGAAGTGCGAGGCCGGCACGTGGGAGCCATGCAGCGGCAGCCAATGCTTGTGAAGCAAGTAATCAAGCATTGGCAGAGGTAAAATAAAACCAAGTTAGTGCTAACTAACACGAAGAGTGGGACGGGGGATGGAAAAATTGGGGGCAGGAGGTAACATATCCTGCACTTGCTAGTGGTGTGAGACAGAGAAAAGGGTCAGCGACAGGAGGATATTTACAGCTGGGACTAATTAAAGTCCCAGATAACCTAACTATCTGTAGTTGAGAAATGTAAATGCTGCATTTTAAAACATATCAGGCAATTGTTATCAACCCACAACATAAGCATGTTTTTTGAAGCAGCTCACAATTAGAACTGCTAGACTTACCGACAATGCTGCCGACATGTTATCTGTCCTGCTCTTTACTAGTCTAACCTCGGTCCCGAAAGCCGTGTTTCTGAAGAGTGCGGGGCCCCATCCTTTTTCAGGTCCGGCTGTGACTGAAGAGAAACCATGTAACGTGTTACTCTGTTTCTCTTCAGTCCTGGGTCAGCGCGAGGATCTCAGAGCCGGCTGCAGACTGCGCCTGCTTTCTAGAGCAAGCCTTTCACTCACAGCTCTTTACTGAAGAGCTGAGGGGGCCCCCTTCACCACTGAAGACAGGGGGCCCCGCACCGCGGGGGCTGCGGGGGTGTTTGTTACGCCCCTGGCGCAAGCAGCTTAAGAGCAACAGGAAGTGCCCCACATGGGCACAGTGGGGTTGTTAACACATTGCTGAAGAAGCCCCTCCGCCCACAGGAGTGTTAACATGTATGCAGCATACATGTAGACACATGTATATGGACATGGAGTAACAACGATTCAAGAAAAGCAACATTCCGGCTCAAGTAAGAGAAGCTTAAAAGGGGCAGCGATGTGGGTGGTCCCAGCGACCCCCGCAAACGCAATTGAAGGTTGTAGGCACGTCCGGTGCCTTGATTAATGAGCGATTACAAAAAATAATGTGGGGGCGTTCCTACTGTACATCGAATGAAACAGCCTTTCCTTATTTGCCATTTACATGATTAAACCATTAATACGTGATTAAATGTTAAATGAGTGCTATCGATCTGTAACACAGTCACAGAACTTCCCTTACCTGATGGGCAGCGTGATAGAGATTTACCACTGTTAGTGACCCAACAGAAAACTGTTGCGAATGTGTATTATGCTTAGTCTGATCATGGCATTGATAGTACTAATAGATTGCCGATTGATGGTGAGGTCTGGGGCCTTGCTGCCCGGATCACGCTGCGTTGCCAGGGCACGCTGTTCTTGCTGAACTTTTGGTGAGCGCCTCTTTCGGTGGATTCATGTTTTCATTGCCAAGGTTTCGTTTTGGCGGCTGAACAGTGCGTCATTTCACCAGTTCAAATCTCGGCACTGGTTGGTAACTGTATTAGAATTGTGACATTGATCATTCATGTTTTAATTTTGCCACATGGGTAAACTAACACCCACCGCGCATCAGTTTATCTGACCATGGAGTCTGGCTTTGTAATATTTAAATCGTGATCTTTTGTTACTGCGCACTTTAATACACCTAGCATAGGTCTATGTTCAAAGGTTTCCATGTGGCTTCTACAACAAAAGAGGATTTTCTGGGATTTGCTTCAATGTTTTACTTGAAATAAAGTTTTGGGCGTGGGTCATTTTTGAAAGTCTGTGACTGTTTATTTCCTCACAATATGTGAACTGAAAGGGCTGCTTGCGTCACGAACTGCAGGGGCACACGAGGGGTTAAGTCATAGGCTAAGATAGGAACGCTCAGGGACAGACAGACAGATAGAGGCATAGACAGGGACAGACAGAGAAAGAGGGAGAGAGAGACAGACAGAGGGAGGGAGAGGGAGGGAGACAGAGAGGGAGGGAGACAGAGAGGAAGGGCACACGAGGGGTTAAGTCATAGGCAAAGGTAGGAACGCTCAGGGACAGACAGATAGAGGCATAGACAGGGACAGACAGAGACAGAGGGAGAGAGAGACAGACAGAGGGAGAGGGAGGGAGAGAGGGAGGGAGACCGAGAGGAAGGGCACACGAGGGGTTAAGTCATAGGCTAAGGTAGGAACGCTCAGGTTCTCAGTACAGCAGAGGAAGCAAGGATCCTCGCTTTATTGGATGTTCCCAAAGCACGCGCAGGCTGCTCCATCCTTCCCTTTATCACATGGATGCAGCAGCAGCAGGGCAGCCGCGAGTCACGTTAGAACATGTACAGTACATGCATGAGCAACGGAACCCTTCCTTATCCGTCAGCTTCCCAGATTTCTCCTAACTGATGATGCAAAGGGCTAACCCAAATGACAAGACTGCAGAGAGAGCAGGAGGGGAAAAAGAAAGGAGTCCGTGTAATCAAGCGCACCCTAAATACATCACTGATAGAGGTGCCGATTAGGATCCTGGAAAAATTTTCCCCGTACGACTCGTATCCGGTCTTTTTACCGTACGAATCGTACAAGTGCCGTACAAACTGCCAAGTACGATTTGCATGGGAAAAACTCCATACGAATCGCATTGGGAATAATTCCCCACACGTCCTCGGGTCGGAAAATGTGTCCGACACGTCCCCGGACGATTTACCGTACAAACGTGAAAAGTGAAGTCCGACCGCGCAAGTACGATCCATCCCGTGCGTCCATGTCACAACCGTATAGTAAAAACACCGTCCGCACCGAACACCCATAGCAACCATGGAGACATGTGCCCACATACGCGCCGAACACCCCCCAGCCCCCGTATGTACGTGCCGAACCACCCCCCCAGCCCCCATATGGACACGCTGAACCACCCCCCCAGCCCCCGTATGTACGCGCCGAACCATCCCCCCAGCCCCCGTATGTACGCGCCGAACCACCCCCCCAGCCCCCGTATGTACGTGCCGAACCACCCCCCCAGCCCCCGTATGTACGCGCCGAACCCGCGTGTATGTACACCCGTGTACGTACGAGTCGAACCCCCCCTGTATGTACACCCGTGTACGTACGAGTTGAACCCCCCCTGTATGTACACCCGTGTACGTACGAGTCGAACCCCCCTGTATGTACAGTAGGGCTGGGGGTACGCACCGTACATACACTCGTACGTACATGGGTGTACATACACAGGTGGGGGTATGACTCGTACGTACACGGGTGTACATACACGGGTGGGGGTTGGACTCGGGGTGTACATACAGGGGGGGTTCGACTCGTACGTACACGGGTGTACATACACGGGGGTTCGACTCATACGTACACGGGTGTACATACACGGGTGGGGGTTCGACTCGTACGTACACGGATGTACATACAGGGGGGGTTCGACTTGTATGTACACGGGTGTACATACATGGGGGTTCAACTCGTACGTACATGGGTGTACATACACGGGGGTTCGACGCGTACGTACACGGGTGTACATACACGGGGGATTCAACTCGTACGTACACGGGTGTACATACAGGGGGGGGTTCGACTCGTACGTACACGGGTGTACATACAGGGGGGGGTTCGACTCGTACGTACACAGGTGTACATACACGGGGGGTTCGACTCGTACGTACACGGGTGTACATACACGGGGGTTCGACGCGTACGTACACGGGTGTACATACACGGGGGTTCGACTCGTACATACACGGGTGGTACACACACGGGTGGGGGTTCGACTCGTACGTACACGGGTGTACATACACGGGTGGGGGTTCGACTCGTACGTACACGGGTGTACATACAGGGGGGGGTTCGACTCGTACGTACACGGGTGTACATACACGGGGGTTCGGCGCGTACTCACGGGGGCTGGGGGGGGGGTACGGCGCGTACCGGGCCCCCTAATCTGGTCGTTTCACGGCGTACTTTGCTTTTCCGGCACTTTTTGGGTGCCGTAAAAATATTGCCGTCCGGACTGCTGTCGGTTCGATTCGTACTTCCTGGTTTGTGAAACGCTGCCTGAAAGTGTCCCGACGTCACGTCAGAGCATTCCCGGATCACATTCGTATGTATATTTTCGTCGGTCAGTGTTTTGTACGACTCGTACGGAAATGGTGTTTCCGTGCGAATCGTTCTTCCATGTTTGTAATGTTTTTGTCCCGGGTACGAGTCGGACGGAGAAAACGCTCCGACCGACGGTTCGTACCCGGTTTTTCCAGGATCCTAATCGGCACCAGAGTCTCCAAACCAATAAATGTGTTAAACATTAGTCACGGGATTCATGAGTCAAAACTTCTCTGCCTCTTTCTTTGTAGTTTGTCATTCGGTGTTTATCTTTACAAAGGTGTTTTCCTTTAAAATGCGGAGCTAGATATCACTCTATTCAGCTTCAATACGACCACACTTACTATGAAATGTGCCGAAGTTTTATGCATGATGCTTACTTTTAGCAGTTGGCACTGATCCAGCAGAAGTGGTGTAAAATTTGTGAGCACAGACATAAGTTACCCACCACACCGTAAACCCAATCCACAGCTCCACATTTCACAATAACACAGAGTTTGGCCCATAGAAACTGCACAAACATTCACAAACCAGAAGGACCTCCGATAGACCTTTGTGGAGCTAATACAGAATCAGATCATTAGAGACGGAAAGACATTCTTTCACGAGGACCTGTAAGAAAGAAATGCCGATCTAACAACAAATTCACACAATGTCACTGAAATCATTAATAAGTAGAGACAAACACATGAACTAGTTATAAAGAAACTTTTATCTCAACTTGAAGATGAAGGGTCAAACCACAAAAATACATTAGAGTAATTTATTAACGGTTATTTATTTGTATACAGGTAAATCACAAAATATTACAGTTAAGAACAAATTCAATACCTGGTGAAGAGGGGAAGAGAGAGAAAAAAATACACATTGCAATTACAGTATGCAAAATAGAATCACACTACCAAAGATTTGGTTGTGGATTTTAACAGGACCAGGGCACGAGATGGACCCAGTAGGACACCAGAGCACAGTGAGCCATTAAAAAGGGTCTGGTCTGCTTGACTTTACCGGCTGGTAAAGTGCAGAGGAAATCAGGAGAGTTCGGTTCAGGGAGTTCAGAGTTCAGACTAACAGCACGTCAGGCTCAGACTTGCAAGGAAATAGCCGCACACGTCCTTTTACCAGGGGGCGGATATTATACCTCCAAACGTTCACGATACCTACCCACAAAGTAACTTTACCACTGTTAGCATGATTTCTATTGGTCAAAATCCATGGCGCGATTGTTGTGTGATCGTTCTCTATCCCAAAATCATCCTGAACCCATAAGTAATATCTCTGTTCAGTGTTCACTGTTTTTCTAAGAATATGCAATATCACTTCCCTTCGGAAATCGGAAAATACACTTGTAACTCAACACGTCCGCTGCACGCTTTGTCTTACGAGTTTGCAACAAGGTTGTTACAATTTATATCAACATAGAGAACGTCTATTATTCAAAAAGTAGGAAAGAAACTTTAACGATAATACTCGTAGCTACTACGCAATCAGGTCAGCATTTATAGTCTATTCCGAAGAAATAATAAGGGCCAAAATACATTTTGAGGCCTACAATGAAAAAACACAAAATCATCATTTTCTAAAGGAAAACGCTAATTTCGTAAATAATTGAGAAATAGAGATGCCTAAGAAATTAATATAAGAACACCGTTTTAATATACATATAAACATAGTCTGTTGAGCATGCACTTTCTTTCAGATTTATAGGCTGGAAAACCATAAGTAGATATAATTTTACTTGAGCATTTTCATAATCATATTTTTCTAGAAACTACAGACTTTCTTATTACATTTCACAACTTTGTCATTCGTTTTAGCACATTAGTAGTTTTTCTCTCTCTCTGTCATAAACGACTTAACCTCAAAACCGGTTTGCAACCCTCATGCACGCTTTTATGATGCATCTTTGAACTTTCATGTGCCCTGCCCGCCTGATGAGCCAAACGGCACTGTGGCCAACCCAATCAGTGCTACCATTTATGTGGGGATTATCCCCCTTGAAAACCATGGACCACCAATCCATGACTTTACTCACACCTTTTTAGGGGCTGAGCGTTGCAAGGCAAGCCCCCGGTTGATGAGGTTTACAACCACACAAAGGACTGGCGGGGCGCCGATGTTTCATCCAGGGTCATACCATCAAGACTCCTGGGATTTGGCATAGGGCACACCTATTGTGAACCCGAAGAGGGTATCCCTATGTACCAATTAACCTCTGGATCGTCCTGTAACTCCACCAATGCCTTGGATGTGGCGGCAGTCATATCCGAGGCTCCCTCAACATGGCAAGCTCCATAACCTCCTGTGACCTGCAGTTAGCAGTCCCTCTAGCTGGACCAATTACCTGTCTTCCTCTGGCAGGAGTGCCACATCCCGATGTGGTATTTTCTCTAATGAGGCCATGCCTAATTTACCACGCCCTTCTTATTTTATTTTATTTCAAATTTGAGTTGAACCAAGCCCTCCTGCCTTGTGGGCTAGTACATGGTTATAATTACCCTTCTGTGGGAATGTTTGATGGCCTCCCAATAAGTTGGGAACTACTGTTCTCTTCTTAAACCACCATTCTAGGTGGTGTCCTTGTGGTGCCCTGTGTGCCAATGAATGTCTGACAGAATATCGACGGACAGAAAATCGACCTACAAAAATATCGATACAAAAATATTGATGACAAGAATATCGAGATCCTATCTACAACATGGTAAGTACAAAAATATCGAAAATAAAATATAGAATGTCAAAAATATCGTTATTAAAAATATAAAGTATTTTTTAGTTAAAAAAAATATGTAAAATAAACCAAATAATACTTATCAATAAAATAAACATAATTAAATATATTTTATAATGTTTAAAATTAATAATTAATCAATATAATGTAATAAAACATTAATTAAACATATACATATAGGTACGAACCGTCGGACGGAGCATATTCTCCGTCCGACGCGTACCCGGTCGGAACAATATACAAACATGGAAGTACGATTCGCACGGAAACACTATTTCCGTACGATTCGTACAAAACACCGACCGACGATAATATACATACAAATGTGATCCGGGAAAGCGCCAACGTGACGTCGGGATGCACGCAGCCTGCCTTTCACGAACCAGGAAGTACGATTCGCACAGACGTCATCCCGCACGGAGAATATTTTACGGCAGCTAAAAACAACCGGGAAATCAGGACGACGCAAAAAAGGAGTACCTGCACGCGATGGACAGACATGGACCCGTACCTACGTGTCATCCCGGCCCTCATAGCAGTCGACCTCCTCTACAGGTTCCGATGCAGACGCTGCAGAAGGTGAGAACAACAAAGGGAGGGGGGAAGGGGGGGGGGCAGGAGCTGGGGCAGGCCACAAAACCCCCACCCAAGTCACAGAGCACACATGCCCTGGACATACCTGAGCCCCATGCCCTGGTCACTAAGAGGGGGTGGGGGCGTGTCCAGCAAAGCCAGCGTCCGCCACAACGGAAGTGGTTGACGACGCGAACCGGTAACACAACAATACAGGTACGTCCTGTACCCACGCCTTAAGAGCGTGGGTACGAGTCGTACCATGCCCACACCTACGTCACCCCAACAACGGCGGGACGGCTCGTAGCCACGTGGCAAAGGCCTGAGTACGGCCCGCACAAGCATTCCACAGCGTGGGTACGGATATGTACGGACCGTACCCCCACCCGCGTATGCATGGAGCGTACCCCCACCCCAACAGTGTATGTCCGGACTGTACCCCCATATGCATGGAGCGTACCCCCACCCCAACAGTGTACGTACGGACCGTAACACCACCCACGTATGCATGGAGCGTACCCCCACCCCAACAGTGTACTTACGGACCGTACCCCCACCCGCGTATGTATAGAGCGTACCCCCACCCCAACAGTGTACGTACAGACCGTAACACCACCCCCATATGCATGGAGCGTACCCCCACCCCAACCGTGTATGTATGGCCCGTACCCTCACCCGCGTATGTATGGAGCCTACCCCCACCCCAACAGTGTACGTACGGACCGTAACATCACCCCCGTATGCATGGAGCGTACCCCCATCCCAACAGTGTACGTACGGACCGTACACCCACCCGCGTATGCATGGAGCGTACCCCCACCCCGACAGTGTACGTACAGACCGTAAAACCACCCCCGTATGCATGGAGCGTACCCCCACCCCAACAGTGTACGTACGGACCGTACCCCCACCCGCGTATGCATGGAGCGTACCCCCACCCCAACAGTGTATGTACGGCCCGTACCCTCACCAGCGTATGTATAGAGCGTACCCCCACCCCAACAGTGTACATACGGACCGTAACACCACCCCCGTATGCATGGAGCGTACCCCCACCCCAACAGTGTACGTACGGACCGTACACCCATCCGCGTATGCATGGAGCGTACCCCCACCCCAACAGTGTACGTACGGACCGTAACACGACCCCCGTATGCATGGAGCGTACCCCCACCCCAACAGTGTATGTACGGACCGTACCCCCACCCGCGTATGCATGGAGAGAACTCACACCTGTGTATGTTCTAAGCGTACATATCCTGATATAGGAGGGTTGGGTGCAGAGTCCTCCCAGCAGTGCCCAGACACAGGAGGGGTGGGTGCCTAACACTCACAGCAGTGCCCAGACACAGGAGGGGTGGGTGCCTAACACTCACAGCAGTGCCCAGACACAGGAGGGGTGGGTGCCTAACACTCACAGCAGTGCCCAGACACAGGAGGGGTGGGTGCCTAACACTCCCAGCAGTGCCCAGACACAGGAGGGGTGGGTGCCTAACACTCCCAGCAGTGCCCAGACACAGGAGGGGTGGGTGCATAACACTCACAGCAGTGCCCCTGCAAAGAAAAGGGTGGAGTACCCACAGGTCCAATGCCCACAAATGTCAGTCAGGTGCACAAAGATCCTGCAGTACATGTACCACATGTGTGCGAGGCTGGGAGTATACACATGCATAGCGCCGAAAAGAAAACATGTCCACATGAAGTCATGTCAACAGTCAACATACACAAGTACAGTGACCACCAAGGATGCCACGAATGATGCAGGTGGAGACATCGCTCAGCATGCATGGCCAAAGTCTAACGAGTCCGTCACACACCCAGCCAATGTAGACACAGCTCAGCACCACATATTGGAATGACCCTGCAGGGGAGATGTCAGGTTACACAGAGGAAGGAACACACCTTGGGACGATGTCACCATGCAGTAACTGCTTACATGAACAAAGTTAGGTAGCCAACAACTTGTGATGGCACACAGATACCAGGGTCCACCCTATGACCAGCACAAGACGACAATTCCCACACACCCAACACATTATCACCACCCA
Source organism: Triturus cristatus (assembly GCF_964204655.1). NCBI lineage: Eukaryota > Metazoa > Chordata > Amphibia > Caudata > Salamandridae > Triturus > Triturus cristatus. The sequence continues at coordinate 1,126,626,027 of NC_140588.1, read as the reverse complement.
AAATAATGGAGCAGGTCCACCAACAGCAATACCAGATAGACAGTAGTGTACTAAGGAAAAAGAAATTGCTTTATTCAGCATCCAAAAATCTGTTTGTCCCTTGAAAGTTCAAAATGTACAATGCCCATAGGGCAATCCAAAGTTCAAATCCAGGTGGGGGACACAGTGGGACACGTGTCCCCTAGCTTGCCTGCACAGTCAGACTCCTTTGTCTTCCAGAGGGGGGGGCATCATGTGGGGGGGGAAGGACCAGGCACCGCAGGGACATGAGGGCGAAGGGTAGGCGTTGTGGGTGCAGGGACAGAGGACTCCACCACAGGGGGTGGGGCAGCGCCAAAGGCGGAGGTCAGGATGGCGCTGCACACCTTAGCAAGGTCCTCCAGCGACTCCCCTGCACCCGAAGGAACCACAGGCCCCAACGAGGGGGGGGGTCGGAGGGATGGGTCGCAGCGCCACTGGGGGAGGGTGTGGACAGGGGGGGACTCAACTCCCCTGCCGGTGTCCTGCCTCTTGTATCCGACTTTTGGCCAGGAGAGCTGAGGGGAGGGGATTTGGAGGGAGTGGATTTTGTGGAATGCGGACTCCCACTCTGGCTGCGTGTCTTACATTTGCCCCCCGACCCAGTGGGTGTGCCTACTTCACCCTGTGTGTGCGTGCCAGGAGGTGTGCGTTTGACCTTCCCTGCTGGTGTGGTGCCTGTGTCTGTTGTGGTGGGTGCATGCTGACGTTTGGGTGTATGTGGGACAGGCATGGGAGTGGGAAGTGTGGATGGGTCAGGGGTAGGGGGTTGGACGAAGCGCTGCAGGAGACCCACTGCTGCAGTCAGTGTCGAGTCAATGGACCTCAGCAAGTTGCCTTGGTCAGCCTGCAATGAGAAAATGCCCTCCAAGTATGCCTCCATGTTGTTTAGCACTTGGCTGTGGCCATGGAGGACATTAAGCATCGCAGCCTGACCAACCTGCAACTGCCGCTGGATGTCCACAGACTCGGCATTGGCGGCAGCAGTGGAGACAGGGGCAGGGGGTGCGGTGCCTGGCAGGAAGGAGACATGTGGTGACCGGGCACGCTGGGAAGGGACACGAGCAAGTGGGAGGTGGCTGATGGCAATGGAGGGGGCGGGAAGAGATGTTGTGGCGCTGTCAGCTGGTGGTGCAGCCTCTGCCCACTCGGAGAGCTCAGCCTTGGACCCGTCAGCTTCATATTCTGTGGTGGCAGTGGACAGGTCCTCTGCCTCACTCCCCTCCGCCTCACTTCCACTCGATGTGCCAGCCAAGATGTCACCGCTGGCACTGGTGCTCGGTCCCTCCGCTCGGTCTGTGCTGATGTCTCCCTCCGTGTCCCCCGACGATGCTGTGGGCAAGGTGAAGAGACAGGAATTAATCATACACCTGTATACATATGTCACATGAGTCCAATCTACATAGGTTACAGTGCATAGCCTGAAAAGAAAGATGAGTAACATCTACAAAACAAGGTACATATGTAGGCCCTGCAACACACAGTTGGTTGACCCACCATGCCACTGAAAAACTGTGGAGAGCATGACACAATAGCAAATGACATGAAATGGATTTTGACAGAGGAGCCAGGCTCTGGGGACAATCCAGCACTGCATCTGCACCACACAGCGTTGCCGAAAATAGGGATGAGCAGGGACCATATCCATGAACTTTAGGCCCATGCTGCATAGGTAATACTGAAAACATGCCCACCATGACTGGCTCACTGCACCTTGAGTGTATGTCCAGACAAACATCACACACTGGCCAGACCTAGCAAGGAGATATCAGGTTTTGACATGTAGGCTTTGCCCGCACCAACCACCCCCTACATGAGACAATTTGTTGAGACACTGGAAGCACTTACATCTCTTAGTCTGGGTGAAATACACATGGGCTGGATAAATGCAAGATTGGACACAAAATACCCAAGGTGCGCCTGTCCAAATAATCATGTACAAATGGTCATCATCAGATGATTGTAACAAGACACACAGGCAATGGCCACCGTGAGTATGAACAAGGAAAATCAGGTCAGGCTGTACAGTGGACACTTGTACTACATTTTACGTCAATATACATGGTGCCAGGGGACAATGGCACAGAGCACAACCTATGCTGTAGACACTGAGAGTGTCCACATTTTGTGATGACACACATGACACCTAGGAAAATATGCCCCAGGGGACAGTAGTGGCCACACAACTCCATGGTCCTGAATGGGAATGACTGCAACACACGCCACCATCCCTGCACTATGCGTATTGCACACTCATGCACATCATGTAACAGGCCACAACATAGGACATGCGTGCTGTAAGGCATGACACTTGAGAGACTAACTCCCATGTCTGTGGATTCCATGTCAGTACCAACTGACATGGAACCCACAAGTACTGAACTGGACAGGGCACAGGCAGGGTCCCAAAACCTGTTACACACCACCCCCACACATGATGCTACAGGCATTGTTCACGTGGATAAACTGCCAGCCTAGATAACCTTGTGAAGGAGTGACTACACACAGACCAGGGAACACATTGCAAGGAGGGGAAGGGAGGCAGGAGAGCACCGCTATACTGTGGGTAACAGGATCTGCACAGCACCTTTAAACCATGGCAGTGTATCCATGCAACTGCGCACTTACAAATGCTGGTGACACACAACAAACACACATGTACCTACCCCCTTCCTGCTGCTGCTTCTCCTGTAAGCGCCTGTCCAAGTCTGGAAAGACCACCGCCAGCACACGCTTGTGGATGTGGGTCAGACGGTGGCGCCCGCGGTTCTTATGGGTCTCAGGTGAGTCCCCCAGCAGGACCCGTGCGATCCTCTGCGTCCAGCACCGGATATCCTGCCAGCGTTTTCTCACCTGGGCCAGGCGCCGCTTGCGACCGTCCGTCCTCCTCACGGCACTGACGGCGTTCATCCAGATCTGCTTCTTGGCAGAGGCGCCTACCTGTGAGGATGAACAAGTGACACTACATCAATACACCTGGCACATGTCACAGAGACACATATTAGAACAAATTTGCTGTTTACAACAAGGCATAGTATGCATCCAACGCATTGCACCTTTGTCATAGGGACATTATCCTCTGGGGAAGGGCAAAAGCAGTACGTGCCATTGAAAGTACACAGGTGGAATGAGGGCAACGACACAATCAATGATCCAGGCTCACACTGTGCATCACAAGCTACACCAGGATTATGTGCAGCACCTCAAAGCAGTCACATGCCACAGGCCACTGACGCTACCTCAGCAGAGTACACAGACACACACAGGGACAGGACATTCACCTGCCATTGCCAAATGCAGCTACAAACCTCACTCTGCACATGTGCCACTAGACGGGGGGGCTCACAGGTGTGGGGCTGGCTCTGCACGTCAGACACACAGCACTGCTCCCTGCTCACATCAGATGGGCAGGGTATATCCATCCCTCATGCAGCTTGGGTGCTACACTCCACATATGCACCCACCCACATGACAGGGGACTTACACACACACCGATGTCCAGGGTACGAACACATCATGTGGACACTCTCAGCACAGGTACACAGAACTAACACACATCTGTGGGTACAGTCACCTGTCACACTGGGCTGACCTCATAATCACATGAGGACTGTAGAGGCTACATTCCCAGGAGGATAAGACAGGCAGAATGTGGCATGCACCATGCAGTGATTGTCACAGTAAACACAATGCAAGTGAGGACAGCAGACATGCATCACAGCATGCTCTGGCTGGGAGACATCAGGCATTCCCCCCCCTGTGACCCCCCCTACAGTACATTGCATGTGTTACACCTGGACACAATGCCAGAAGTCACAGTCACAAAAAAGGGACACAGTCTGTGCTAGTGGACTCTGCCCTCACCTGATACCCTGGTCGCCCATACAGCAGGGGGTACTGTGGGAGGATCACATCCAGCAATGCCAGGTTCTCCTCCAGGGTGAAAGGCTGGGCCCTCTCCACAGACCTTGACATGGTTCCAGGGAATCACGAGCAGCAGCGGGTCGTAGAATCCAAAGATGTGCAGGCAAGTGCTCTCTCATGGGACCTGGCTGCCTTATATCTGCCTTGCTGGCCTGTTTCATGCACATGAGTACAGAGTGATTGGTCACTCACATTTGCATCCTATGTTTCCTCCAATCCCTTCAAACCTAGCACAGTCAGTGGGTTGTTATAGTTTTTTTTCTTGAGCATGATGTCAACTCCACAACCACATTGCAACAAAGTAGATTCATTCAAACTGACTTTTGCTGAGCACCTGCAGACAACAATTCATACTTTAAACTTGGTCTCCATGACAACCAGCATGCATGTAGGCCTTTATACTTGTCCCTCATGTGTCCCCAATGTAATTTGGAGATTCACACACAGGTACGGTGCGTTCCGGGGCCCTAGGGCACCCCAAATGCATAGCAACAGCCCATACAGGCGTGGGTACGGTCCGTATCACTATGGGTACGCATACGCGAGCACACCCATAGTGATAGTGAGCGTACGTGCGTGTGTACGGTCCGTATCACTATGGGTGTGCTCACGTATGCGTACCCATAGTGATACGGACAGTACACGCGCGCGTACGCTCACTATCACTATGGGTGTGCTCGTGTATGCGTACCCATAGTGATACGGACCGTACACGCGCGCGTACGCTCACTATCACTATGGGTGTGCTCGCGTATGCGTAACCATAGTGATACGGACCGTACACGCGCGCGTACGCTCACTATCACTATGGGTGTGCTCGCGTATGCGTACCCATAGTGATACGGACCGTACACGCGCGCGTACGCTCACTATCACTATGGGTGTGCTCGCGTATGCGTACCCATAGTGATACAGACCGTACACGCACGCGTACGCTCACTATCACTATGGGTAGGCCTACGGCAGCACTCCCATAGTGATAGTGATAGGGAACATACACAGGCCCTCAGAGCAAAAGTTCGGTGCCTTTCACACATCACAGTGGTGACAGGCAGCACACAGGAAGGAATAGAGCTGACATACTTGTCCATGGATGGACATCAAGGCATTGTCTGGGCAGTACTACATGTGTGGGGAACAGGTGTGAAAGGCTGTCATGTGGCACATTACTCCTGAGTTGAGAAGGCAATAGATGTATGATGAGATGTGTACAGATGTTATGTGTGACGGTGAAATATGTGCCAGGCATGCCCTTAACTCCTTTGACATGTGTGCATGTCGTACTGCACACTTGGGATGAGCATCACTGGCATGGCACAGTCAACAATACACAAAAGTGTCCCCTGATGCCCGCTACAGGGGTTACCACACCAGACATGTGACTACCCACGGTGCACGATGTGTCTATGTCATGTATGTGTGGTGTGTTCCCATTAGCTTGATGTTGGTGTTCCCTCAAAAGCATCTGCTGTTGCAGCAACCAACATGTGTCTGTGTGTAGATGGCCATGGCACACTGTTCCGCACACCAGGCCACATGTGGTATCGGATGTGAGGTGTGTATGTATGCATGGGACACGGAGTAGCGTAACAAGGACCTGTCTGCATCCTCTTGTGGTAAATAATTTAATTACCGGGACTTAATTTGATACAGAAACATAATAAAATAGCTCAGTAAATAAGAGGCAGAATCCGTGGTATTAGAGGTTCGGAATGGGCTTTATTCCAATGGTCGATTATAATCGGTTGCTCCAAGTTCCATCACCAAGGAGGTTCAGGAAGTGAAGTACATACTTTATTGACAAGAAGTTGTTTTTATAGAACATACATTACAATGAAACAAATGCGGGAGGCGTAACAATTGATAAGGAAGATGATAATTCACATACGTAACCGAAAATGGGCGTAATGAGGAGTAAAAAGGAACATAATTGGTTATGATGTCATATATAGGTGGATCTATAAGATTATACTTGGCATAGATGCGCGCGCAGCAGCATGACGTGTGATTGACGTGCAACTAGGGGGTAAAGGGGACTTGACATTTAGCTCTACATGTGGAGACAAGAAGTCTGGGGGGTCAAGTCAACCTAATCCCAAATCATATCTAACATCCTATGTTTAAAGAACTATGTTATCCACGAAGGAAGGACTCTTGGACAAAATCTATTCTATACTGACTGTGTGTGCGTGCACAAGCGTCTAAGTGTCTATATGAGATGCAAGGGGCAGAAACCTTCCATGGTAACAGGGCTATGAATTACTTGCATGAGGACAGAGAGGCCGGGCCCTTTGCTCGGTAGCTGAAGGAAATGTTTACTTAAACTGCTAGACAGGAATGCATCGGGCAGGGAACGGAGCAGATAATTTCGAAGGCGAAATACAGTTTTTGGCAAGCAGCAGGCTTCATGAGCCGCGCAGAGAATGAGACAAAGTTCATGGTCACAGCTGCAGGCTCAGACTGGAGCTTTCAGAGGCAGAAGGCAAGAAGAGTTTGATGACAGAATCAGGGCCTACTTGCCTGGACTGTAAAATGGCATAAGTAAACCATATAAAGCCGGTGGCCTTTCATACTTAGGAATGGAATATCCGGCCTATTCATGGCGGATCTGACAGAGGACATGTTGACGGTGGACGCACATGTGTTTGCGTCTTCAGAACTAGAACTGGAGGGAACATACATGTACTTGTGATTCATACATGGAACCGTTGGGGTCCAAGATAGGGGACATAACTGATCAGAAAAATCCATATTTCCACATTCCCTCCTTGTCCCCTACTTGCCCGTTAAGAGATATCAATCTTCATCAATCCATTGATCTGTTCATATAGCATCATTTGTTCTTCTTTCTTCTTCCGTGATGAATGAAATTCTGGTGGTGGAATACACGACGTGGCACACAGACCACAGATCGCTGGTCCACATTGTAGACATAGACAGCAACTGAATAGTATGAGAAGGCCAATACCTAGGAAAGATAGGACCTTCCATCCAAAGGTAGATAATACACTCCAAAACCAACCGGACCAAGTCCAGGTGCCTGGGTTCTGGTGTATCTGGCTTACAATCTTATGAAGGCGAGTTATGGCTTTATATACAGATGGCGAATTTTCTGGTATGAAAATGCAACAGCTTGATCCGATGACCCTACAAGCTCCGCCCCTATCAGCCAGGATGACGTCAAGGACAAGACGATTTTGAAGCACAACAATCCGCATAGCAGACTGCTCTTCTGTTAAATTGCCTAAAGCGGAAATAGTTTCATTCACTACTGCTTCAAGGGTTCTAGTTAATCTACGTATCAGCTTACTATTAGTAACAGTACCTATATAGGGAAAGAGACCTTTATTGAAATCTGTGTATTTTTCCCACGCTGTTTCAGTGTAATCGACTATTGGGAGATCTCTCCTTACTCTATTATTTACTAAATGAGTGTTTCTGTAATAATCAGGGGGAGCTAGAAAAACAGGTGGCAAAAGGAATCCAATGTAGCAAGTACCATCCCAATCTAGAGGCAAACGTACATATGCCGTCTGACCACATATGAAATAAGAATGGCGAGAAGCTCTAAATGTGGACTTGCCTTGATCACTAAATTCTACTACAGTGGTGCATTTACTATGGCCCATATGTATGGAACCATTTTTCCTTACACATAGTTCACCCTTTACTGGAAATATTGACATAGCGGGCAAAATCGTAGTAGCTTCGGATTCGACATTTAGGATCATAAGATTAAGCGTGAAATTACCTAATCCATACACCTCATTTTCTAGATCAGTTCCTGTTCTCTGGGGAAGTCCCTCCTTGTTGGGGTAGCAGACCTTAAGCAAAACTAAGTTCAAATTTCCCCATACCCAGTTATCTTGATAAACTGCAGAATTTGAATCTAGAGAATTAATTAAACTAAACCATGCTCCACAGGAGCCGTTGTGTGTGAACGGGTATGGAAAAAGAGGTAAAATTCCTTTATAATTCTGATAGGGAGGGAGTCGGCCACATATCCAACAATTTGTAGCATTGCTAACCTGATGGGAATGATGTAACATACTGATAAACGTGTTATTGCGCAGCGCAAATCTATAAGACAACTCAAGCGGAGGTAATTCACTAAAAGAATGTTCAGCAGTAACATTGTAAACATGTCTAGAAATAGGATAATATATGTGCAACAATATACTTGCAGTAATTATTAAAAGACTCAAGAAAAACAAAATTAATAACGTCACTATGCAATGACTACGCAGTGATTTACAGTACGCCTGTTGTTTCAACATTTTTCGGGTGCTTTCTCTATTTAGGTCCAAGGGATACATGTCAGAGACAATTCAACCGATTCACCTTGGAGAGGACTTAAACAATCAAATTGCTTGACTGGTTGGACCTAAGCTTTAGTTTATAAAGTTCAGAACTACTCTTTTCAACAAAAGGAAGTTTTGAGTCAATGGGTGAAGACACACGAGGTGCGATATTCACATCGGCTGGTAGTCCATGAAATTTCTTGATATGACTTGAATGAATCCAACCTTTTCTGCCCTCGATCTTCACGGCTGTTCTTGTGGTGAGCAACACCAGCTGAGGTGACCTCCACCTAGGTTCCAGCTGAGTCTTTCGATCAAAGTTCCTCACAAGGACCAAGTCTCCCGGAACTACGTCATGGGGTTTCACCTCAGTGTTGTCAGGAAAAGCTGCAGCTACCTGTGAACGACAAGATTGTAGTGCAGACATCAAGGAAGCCAAGTAATCTGTCAGCATATTACAGTCAATATCAGTTATTTTGCGTGGTATAGGCGTCCCCCACATATTTGGTGGTCTGCCGAAGATCACTTCATACGGGGATAGCCCTGTTCGAGAGTGTGCTACCATTCTCGTGTAAAAAAGTGCAACTGGTAATGCTACTACCCAGTCGACACCTTTCTCCCTGCATATTTTGGACAATCTAATTTTCAGGGTCTGATTATGTCTTTCTACGAGACCTGCTGCCTCAGGGTGTCGGACACAGTGGAATTTCCACTGATAACCTAACAAAAGTGAAACATGTTTCATTAATTCGGATGAGAACGGCTGGCCGTTATCTGAGTGAACAACACGTGGTAAACCGTATCGTGGGAAGAATTCTCGAACCAACTGTTTGGCAGTAGTCGGGGCAGTGTAATCTGAAACCGGGTATGCCTCCGTCCAACGGGAAAGAGCACAGACAACTACGAGAACATATTTGAATCCTCGACATCGTTCCATCTGGATATAATCCATCTGGAGGACTTCAAAAGGGTGATCAGGAGGATGAAATCCACCCTGTTCTACGGGAACGCTTTTTCCTGGGTTGAACTGGCAACAGATCATACAGGTACGAACCTTTTGTTTGGCTGCTGCTCGTAAATGTTTATTGAACCAAATGTGTTGAATGCTATCTAGCATAGCTTTTTCTCCTAGATGTGCTGGACTATGTATAGTGTTAATTATAACTTGGACCATTGAATCAGGAAGGAACCACACAGATTTTTCCTTCATCATCCATCCTTGATCCGTTTGGATCCCTCCTAATTCGGTCCATTTCTTTATTTCATCTGGCGTAGCATGTGTCTGTATGTCTATTACGTCAAAAGTAGGATCTTTAACTGTCATACAATGTGTCGGCGTCAGGACTATTGTCTTTGTCATGTCGGATGTTTGTGTTTGAGCAGTCTGTTTAGCTGTTCTGTCGGCTAGATCATTGCCTTGAGAAATGATATCAGTAACTTTCGTATGAGCTTTACATTTCATAATTGATATTGCAGTGGGTAGATGTATCGCATCTAATAAGGCATGAATAAGGGGTCCGTGCTGAATGTGGGCACCGTGGGAAGTTAAATAACCTCTCTCTCGCCACAGCACGCCGAAGTCATGTACAACTCCGAATGCATAACGTGAATCAGTGTATATGTTGACTTTTTTATTTGTGGCTTGAATACAGGCTTGTGTCAGAGCGATGAGCTCTGCGGCTTGAGCTGACAAAGTATTTATACGATTTGTTTCAATGACTTCAGTATCTGTTGTGACTGCATAAGCAGCCACTAACTCTCCTGTATTTGTTCTCATACAAGAACCATCTACATACAACGTCAGGTCTGGGTCTGACAATGGGACATCGGTTAAGTCTTGTCTGGGTTTCGTCGTTATTGTAATAACTTCAATACAGTCATGGGCTAGTGGGTCTGTTCCGATTACTGGCAAAAGTGTGGCAGGATTCAATGTGTTACAGCGTCTGATTTCTATATGTGGCTGGAACAATGTTAGTTCATACCCTGTAAGTCGCGCTATAGTCAAGTGTTGTGTTTGCGTTCTATTTACAAGAACCTCTACTGCGTGCGGTACTTGAACTGTCAATGGATGTCCTAACACTATCGCATCGCTTTGTCTGATTGCTAAAGCTGTCGCTGCCACGGATTTTAGGCATGCAGGCAAAGCCTGAGCTACGGGATCTAATGTACTAGAAAAATAAGCACATGGTTTGTGTGCTCCTGCTTGTTCCTGTGTGAGTACTGACAAGGCAGTACCTTCGCGTTCTGTAACAAAGAGTGTGAACTGTTTTCTGTAACATGGCGTTGCTAAAACAGGTGCTTGACATAAAGCTTTCTTTAGGCTTTCAAAAGCTTGTGTATGTTCCTGAGTCCAAGGGAGAACAGTCGATGTGGCTGCCTCCTGTGTTGTCAACTGAATGAGCGATTTTGCTAGAAATGCATACTGAGGGATCCACTGCCTACAGTATGAAGTGAGGCCTATGAAAGCTCGTACTTCCTTTTGTGTCTTGGGTATTGGCATGTTAGCTATTAACTGAATGCGGTCGGGTGTAAGCTGCCTTCCCTCCTTGGACAGCGAGTGTCCAAGATAAACAACTCGCTGGACACAGAATTGCAGCTTAGAAGGGGACACCTTGTGCCCCTTTTCGGCTAGAAATTTTAAAACTGTCAGTGATGCTTTCTCACATTCGGGTTCGCTTCTAGCGGTGATCAACAGATCATCGACATATTGAAGCAAGGCAGTGTTAACTGGCATGTGGATACTGTCAAGTTCTCGTTTCAGTGCTTGGCTATAGATGCTGGGGCTTTCTGTAAATCCTTGAGGTGCGCGTGAGAATTTAAAGCTGCGTCCATTTAAACTAAATCCGAACAAATATTGGCTTTCCGGATCTATTGGGACGCTGAAAAAGGCATTCTTGAGATCAATTACAGTAAAGAATGTTGCTTCGGAATCAATAGCTGTCAGTAATGACGAGATATCTGGGACCACAGGGAATTGTGGCACAATGCACTTGTTTAGTTCGCGCAGATCAATAACCAATCGATATACTGGCGGGGCCTTCGGATCTGTTCGTTTTAGAATCGGAATTATCGGCGAATTACATACATTGGAGTCTGTTTCCACAACTACTCCTTGGGCAATGAGCTCGCCAATGATTTGCAGCAAAGCCACTACAGCATCTGGTGGTAACTTGTATTGTCGCATTCGTGGTAGTACCACTCCTGCCTTTAATGTGACTCGATATGGTGTAATGTTCATGCAACCAACATCAGTAGGGCCTTGTGCCCATAGATGTGTAGGTAAAGTCTGCAGTCGGGGATCCATGTCTCTAGATACATAGTGACCTTTAAAATCACGTAAAAACAATCTTACTCCTTCCGGAGAACAACATATTATAGCTCCTAGAGCTTTCAGTGTTTTTATTCCTAACAGATTTTCTGGACATGATTTAGTAAGCAATAAATCTGTAGTTCGGGTCAAAGGTCCTATCGTAAGTGGAAGAGGTTGTGACACTTCATTAACAATAGGTTTTCCTGAAAAACCAAGGGAAATATTCTGTGAGCCTGAGAGGGGTGCCCCTGGAACTTCACTACGTTTTATGGTTGTTCGACTTGCCCCGGTATCGAGTAAAAATTTTCTGTCTTGGCCTAATAATTCACTATGTACATAAGGTCCTTCTTGGTCTACTGGGATCTCGATAAGGGGTAAGTCAACTTCCCTCTCCAGGCTGGTTCATGCGTATCGTTGATAATCAGGATAGTCGTACTGTGCAGTTTGGTACAGTTGTCGTGTCGTGGTTTGTGCGGCAGCAACAGGCAGCGCTGGTGCAGCTGGCACAAACTGTATAGACTGTGGTGGAGCCGGCATAGACTGTACATGCTGCGGGGCTCCTTGTTCATTCTGATCCTGTCTAGGTGGCCGCGGTCTTTCTCTTGTATTACCTATGGCGATATTATGTTTCAAAACTGGACAATCGTGTACGTAATGACCTGGCTTTTTACAATAATTGCATGTCCCTTTTACAGGTCCTGTTGAATCACCGGAATGTGTCATACCCTTTTTGTGTCCTTCAGCCGGAACTGTCTGAGAAACTAGCATTTTCATTTTCGTGTCTTTCATGCGTCTGTGTTCATGTTCTTGTTCCTCTCTAATTCTATTGTGGTGGTACTGTAACATTTGTAACATTTGTGATGGAGTGTTACCTTGCCAGGTACTCTCGAATTTTAATACTCTGTTCTTCACTTGAGGCAAGGCATTTTCCACTAATTTTGTCACAAACAGATGTGGGTATGATTCGCTACTTGCTTTTATGCCACTATTTATACCAAAACATTTTTCAAATCGGGCATAGTAATCACTAGTGTCTTCATCTTGCTTCTGTTTACAGGCTGAAATTGTACCCCAATCTTCCTTTTTCGTAGTTAATAAACGTGGCAGTACCTGTACTAGTAAACCTGGTAGTGCTTTAGTTTTATCCCCAAGCCCTGCTCCTGCAGTTCGGGCCCTTTCTTCTGCTTCTAATGCTGACCATTCTATCTTTTGGTCTCCTACCTCCCACTCTTTTTCCCTGAGTTTTTCGTAAATGCCAGCAGGCATCAATACCTTTAATATTGTCATAATGTCGGGATAGGTATACTCTCCCATGAGTAACATGTCTTTAATTTCTCGGTGAAAACCCGCTGGGTCTTTGTCATGACTGGGTACCACTTTCTTCATTTCTAACAATTCTATTTTCGATATGGGCGTGTATACAAATACGCGTTTAAACTCATTGTCCTCGCCCTTTATTGGGTGTACTTCTCGTAAAGGATTCTGTCTGTCCATGTAATACGTGGTTCTTTCCTTAATGGGTAGTGAGACATGTTCTGAACATACAAAAAGAATGTACTGCTTTCTTGATTCTAGTATTTCTTTAATTAATTTAGTACCTGAACCTCTCCATCTATTCATGAGTAATTCAGTCAATATATCAGGCAAGGGACCAGGGTCCGAATGTTGACTCTGATATAGTATAAGGAGTTGTTGAATCATATAAATCCCAGCTAAACGCTGTTCATCTGGGGTGAGATTCAAAAACGTGCGTGCTACTGTATCATCACTGTATTTTCCGGGACTGTCAACCCAATGGACAGCTGACCTGGCTAATTCTTGTTCATCCATAGAATCGAGAAAATGATAACCCCTTCGTTCTCGGAGTAATTTGTCAGCGGCTTGGAACGAATGCTCGTTAGACCTTATATGGACTATGGGTGTTGGGAAATTCCTGTTATTATCTGGACATATCGGACGTATCGGGTCAATAAGACATCTATTACTATTACAAGATCTTCCTCTACCTACATAGGCTATGGTGTCTGATTGTCCTGTGGACAGTCCGGATCTTTCTTCCTCGTTTTGTTCGAACTGGTCTACCGTTAACCTTTCTTCGTGTAGGCGTTCTATTTCTTTACGGATCTTTCGGCACATGGCTATTATACAATTTTGCTTATCATGTCTTCCTTCTGATATATTCTGGCTCCATCTGGTAAGAATTTGCATTGCTTCCGGGTCTACCCCCGGTCGGTCTTGATTTCTGATCACACAATTTATGAGGAAACGTAACAGTTCCCCCTGTATCTCCACTTTCTGATATTCCATAGCTCTGTTAATACATTCAGAATCTCGCCCTGTTTGAACAAAATGGTATATATTATCTAGATGCGCAGTCATTCCTGGTAACTTCCCTAAATACACCGCGGCTCGTCTGATGCGTAATGATGCCATGATCATTTCGTCCTCTTTGCCGGGCACAGGGTCATATCTACAATCTACAAGAAGTTCCTTAAGCGTACGTGCGTTTATGAGTTTGGGGGTACGTGAATGTGCTGACTCTTGAAAGGTAAGTTTATTTATTCCGGGTGGCGTAGAGAAAATGTTGGTAGCACCTCCCATAGCCCCGTCTGGGGTATCGGGCGTGAAAGGATTCGTTGAACGCGATACAGCAACTATAGGTGTGGACACAGCTATAGAAGTAGCTGTAGGAACAGATGCAGAAACAGATGTGCTTGCCGGAACTTGTGACAGGATTTGTTGCTGTAGAGATACGGGTACTGGATCTTGGCGTTGAACCTCCCTGGCAGGCGGTCCATGTGGGGCGGAATTAGCATACTCGGGAGCTGCGTCATCTAAATATGAGGAAAGAAAAACATCTTCTGCGGTTCTTGGATGCCCCTTAGGATGTACCTTTATTGGAAATAATGGGGGTGGCAAGTCTTTTGGTATCTCTCGAGTAGCCTTAGGTAATCCTTCGGCCAGAAGGGGATACATACCATTCATAAGGGCATTTCTTTGTCTGTCTACTTGTTCTGATTTCACTCTTGTACCTTCTTCAATTAATAGGTTTTCTCGTACTTTATTTGAATTCTCTCTATTTCTCTCTTCCTGTCGGAGGGCCTTTTCGGTACGTCTATGAGATTCTTTACGCCATAACTCAACGGCGTCTTTCTGTGACTGTCTGACTTTCCTTTTCCATAACTCTTCCTCTACTTTCATGATGCACTCTGCATCCCAGGTTCCCGCTGTGGGCCACCTCTGACTTTCTGGTAATTCCTTGGTGTAGTCTACCCATAAATCAAGAAATAATATAGCATCTAAGCCATGTTTATGATACATGAAGTACCCTGGAGTGTCCCTAGGAGGAATAGGAACGGCTTCTTCGAGTACCCCTTTTCTTGTTGTGATCTGTCTTAGTTTCGAAAAGAGCGGCATATTGAGAACTGATCTGATACTTGATTTTGAACAAACTTAATACAGTAAACACGATAATGAACAGTCATTCATACCACAATATGCAGAACGTACTTAAAACATTTTAACATTTAACATTTACCTGAACAGTCAATAATGATGACGGTCTAAAGAAAACTTAATCACTAAAACATAATACTCGACTTTAACTGAATTATTCTGAATTTATATACTTGATATACTAGATATACTGCTAAACAGTACAGATACACTGCTGAAACAGTGCAGACCGGATTTGTGTACCCAAACCCGTCTTGACCGGCACAACCTATGTGCACGTCAGAAATGCCTCCCCAGTAATGGTACTCACCGGGTAGCTCGGAAACGGAAAGCCTCGGAAACTGAACTGAACTTGAACCGGACTGGACTCGACTCGACTCATCGGAAACTGGACTCGACTCAGGACTTCGGGAACTGGTGGGCCTCTGTATACCTCGGATCTTGCTCTCTCAGCTAGGCTCTGGTCGGGATACTTCGCACTTCTCACCGCCTCGTCTGGGTGTTGATCGCAGCCTCAGTCGCCCCCGCTTGACCGGAGGGAGATACAGGAAATCCTGCTGGTACGCGTAATTGTCCGTCCAGCTGTGGCAGGAGACCGGGCCTGCAACTCACCGCCGGCGCGTGAGATGAGAAAGTGTCCCTATTCGGGCGCCATTCATGTGGTAAATAATTTAATTACCGGGACTTAATTTGATACAGAAACATAATAAAATAGCTCAGTAAATAAGAGGCAGAATCCGTGGTATTAGAGGTTCGGAATGGGCTTTATTCCAATGGTCGATTATAATCGGTTGCTCCAAGTTCCATCACCACGGAGGTTCAGGAAGTGAAGTACATACTTTATTGACAAGAAGTTGTTTTTATAGAACATACATTACAATGAAACAAATGCGGGAGGCGTAACAATTGATAAGGAAGATAATTCACATACGTAAGCGAAAATGGGCGTAATGAGGAGTAAAAAGGAACATAATTGGTTATGATGTCATATATAGGTGGATCTATAAGATTATACTTGGCATAGATGCGCGCGCAGCAGCATGACGTGTGATTGACGTGCAACTAGGGGGTAAAGGGGACTTGACATTTAGCTCTACATGTGGAGACAAGAAGTCTGGGGGGTCAAGTCAACCTAATCCCAAATCATATCTAACATCCTATGTTTAAAGAACTATATTATCCACGAAGGAAGGACTCTTGGACAAAATCTATTCTATACTGACTGTGTGTGCGTGCACAAGCGTCTAAGTGTCTATATGAGATGCAAGGGGCAGAAACCTTCCATGGTAACAGGGCTATGAATTACTTGCATGAGGACAGAGAGGCCGGGCCCTTTGCTCGGTAGCTGAAGGAAATGTTTACTTAAACTGCTAGACAGGAATGCATCGGGCAGGGAACGGAGCAGATAATTTCGAAGGCGAAATACAGTTTTTGGCAAGCAGCAGGCTTCATGAGCCGCGCAGAGAATGAGACAAAGTTCATGGTCACAGCTGCAGGCTCAGACTGGAGCTTTCAGAGGCAGAAGGCAAGAAGAGTTTGATGACAGAATCAGGGCCTACTTGCCTGGACTGTAAAATGGCATAAGTAAACCATATAAAGCCGGTGGCCTTTCATACTTAGGAATGGAATATCCGGCCTATTCATGGCGGATCTGACAGAGGACATGTTGACGGTGGACGCACATGTGTTTGCGTCTTCAGAACTAGAACTGGAGGGAACATACATGTACTTGTGATTCATACATGGAACCGTTGGGGTCCAAGATAGGGGACATAACTGATCAGAAAAATCCATATTTCCACACTCTCAATGTATGTGTGCTGAGTCATGACATGTACACCTTAATGGCAAGGTGTGTGGCCTGTCCTAGTGTAATGTCATGTGATCTGTGGCTCTAGTGTTCCGCTACCTGTCTCTGCAATCGACATCCTACTTCTGCTGATGTGTTGATGTATGTCACTCCTGTGTTGCGTCTGGCTGTTCACTTACACTGGGACACAGCTAGTCCCATGCCATGGCATGTGGAGGTTCACAATCTCCGTGTGTAGCTGGGTCTTGGTAGGAGTGTCACCTGGCAGCCATACGTGTCCAGGGCATGTAGCACATACCTGACTCCCTATGTAGCATATATGTATTGACAGATTAACATGTGCTCAGTACATATAAATTGTTGTTGTAGTGCACTCACTCTTCCTTGTCACTTCCAAATTACTGCAGAGCGCCTCCTCTTCCCTGACCAATTCCGGACTTGGCTGACATGCGGGAGAATGACTGTATACGCTGCTACCGCTTCCCCCAACCGTTGATTGAGGAGTTGACGGCAAGGCTGGCACCACACCTGCAACCGCTGCACAGGTATCCTACGGCACTGACACCCAAGCTGAAGGTAATGGCAGCCCTACATTTTCTTGCCACGGGTACCTTTCAATATACCATAGCTCATGTTGGTGGCATGTCCCAGAGCATGTTCAGCCGTGTGCTGCATGATTTCTTAGAGGCCATGTTGCTTCACCTGGATGAGTTCATCCATTTCCCAACTCCTGAACAGTTGACTGGGGTCAAGCGTGGATTCTATGCCCTGGGAGGGATGCCCCATGTCATTGGGTCCATAGATGGGACACATGTGGCTTTGGTACCACCACAGGCACAGGAGGTAGCGTACAGGAATCGCAAACACTACCACTCCATCAATGACCTTGTGGTGTGTCTGTCCAACATGGTGATTTCACATGTCTGTGCTCGTTTTCCAGGATCAGCACACGATGCCTACATCATGAGGCGTAGCAGGGTGCCTGAAATGATGACGCAGCTGCACAACGAACGAGCATGTGTTGTTGGTGGGTACACTCTGTCTGTCCTGTATTTTGCGTAGACTTCCAACATGACCGCTTCTCCTGTCCTACTTATGTCCATGTGGTTTCCATGTAGGGGACGCTGGCTATCCCAACATGCCATGGCTGATCACACCTCTCCGCAACCCCAGCACGCCGGCCCATCTCCGCTACAACACCGCCCATGGCCGGACAAGGCGAGTGATAGAGAGGACATTTGGCCTCCTGAAGAGCCGATTCAGATGCCTCCACAAGACCGGCGGTGCCCTCCCATATGCCCCGGCGAAGGTCTGCAAAATATTCATGGTCTGCTGAATGCTGCACAACATGGCAGTTGAGAAAGCTGTGCCACTCATCCTGGATCAAGATGATCAGGACCATCCACCCGTGGAGGACGAAGGGCTTAGCAATAGGGCTAGTGATGTGGAGGATGTGGTTCCACAAGAGGACATTCGGAGTCGGCTCATACGCGACTTCTTTGCTTAGTGGTGAGTACCAGTGTCTGAGTGTGCATGCATTGGTCCCCGTGTGGCATGTGTTGCGAAGTGTGTGTCCATCTGCATGTATGCCACGTGAGTCAGAGGTGTGTGTGGATGTGTCACTCGAGTGATGGTGCCAGTGATGAGTGTATTTCCCCAGTCATAATTGTGACCTAGCATGTTGTCATCCTTACATGTGTCGATTACATGCACATGCAAGTGGCTGTGCTTTTTGTGGCTGACTTCTTGTGTGTCTCTCATCCCCAGGTACTTGCGCATGCCGTCTGCTGGTTGCATTGTTGTGGCACTGCTATTCCTCATGGACACGTCATCGTGTGCTGACTCAGCGTTACACGCACGGACAAGTTTGGAAGTCTCCTTAGGGTAAGGGATGCATCAGGGGTGTATTGGGTGTGGCAGTTGTTTACGATCTGTGCACACTGCCCCTGTCGATGTTTGGTTCCTCTGCAGACATGTCGCATCACCATGGGACACATTACATGTAGCTGGATACACCTGAATAGATGGTCAGACCTGTTGACAGTCATCTGTGATGGGATAGTGGATTGTGATGATGGCATCAATGTGTGTAACACTGCCCTCGGACACATACGGTTTGCATTGGCTTGACATGGTGTGGGACTTCCACATCAGAGGATCAATGGTGTATGGCAGCCTCTCCGTGAGCAGCAGGGGGTGTTTAGCTGTTACCCGACACTTGTGTGCCAGTTCCATGGCTATCAGGCATTTGTGCTGCAGAAGGGGGGTTCCAGTGTTGGACCTACATGTTACTCCACATGACCTGTGTATGTGTACTCCGAGTTGCCTCTGCATTCCCAAATACATGACTAATAAAGGTGTCCCTATGCCTCCAAGGTGCCCCTTCTCAGTCAATGCTGGTGTGTTGCCACGGTGCATATGGCATATCTGGCATGGTTTTCCGTGATAGTGGCTATGTGTCTATTTGTAGAGTAGCAAGATGCAAGCTGTTTGTGTGGGATTAGACTCTGTATTGTCCATGACTGTGTGGGTATTGTGACATGTGCCATCCCCATGCATCCAACGTTGGCCAGGCCACCATTCTCTGCATCCACCTGACTCAAGCTTGCAGGACATGGTTCTGCCACCTGTCTACACATACCTGGGTGCCCCCAAGGACACTCCACATGATCCCTGACCTCTGTGCATGACTGTCGCTGTACTCAATATGTCTGTCGGCATGGTTGTGCGGCCACCCCCTCAGCTGTTTGGGCCCATCACGGTGTGTATGGTGCTCCATGTCTGTCTTGCCTAATACATTGTGACCCATGTGTGTCCTGTGCCAGACTCAGGCCCCAGGCTATGGATGGTTGAAGTCATATGAGAACTCAGGCATGGTTAGACTTTACAAGACACATGTAAGGTAATAATGCAAAATGTAGGCATCATCTCTTTATCGTGTAACTTTTTATTTGTGTTGGGGTACGTGTTGGGGGGGTATGACAAGAGGGGCTTTCCGGGTGTGTGGAATCCAAAGTTCACTGGGGGAGTTGGTGTCCTTGCCATTGGAAATCATCAGAGACCATGCCACAGTCTTTGTCAACATTGGTCAGACAGTGACCAGCAAGTCCATGTGGCAGAGAATGTCTTTTGCTGATGTGTTGCTGTTGGTCCAGTGGGCCAGGTGCCAGGCCAGGTGTCCTGGGAGATGGTGCTGTTGCGCCGACCCTCATGGTCTTTTCCGTGGACGAACCGCCCTTCTGTGGGAACCCTCAGATGCAGGCCGTGACGATGTTTGGGATGCTCCGTCGGATGTCTCCTCCTCCTCCTGATCCCTCCCCGTGGGTGGTGATGTTCTTCGCCTGGTGGCACAGGGAGGGTTGCCCATGTTGTCGGCTATCCGACGGAGTGTACGGTGAATTCCCGTGAACACCGTCACAAGCTCAGCCTGTCTGTCCTCCATCCGCCCTTGGAGTCGCAGTAGACAGGCATGTTGCTCCGCATGTTGCTGGGCCTGTTGGGTCTTGATCTCCTCGAGGGTCCCCTTCATCTCGTTGAGGGTGGACACAACCTGGCCCATGCCCGTGGTGTCCTGCCGGTATGTGTCCAGGATGTTTCTGACATGGGAATATACGGGTTCCGCAGCCAAATGGTCAGGCTCGTGCCTACGCCGTCCTCCACACCCACCACCCCTGCCCACTTGCACCTGGCCTGCCCTTGTGGGCACATCGGGTCTCCAGGACCCCTGAGGGGTGGCATTAGCGTTGTCGCCTGCCTCCTCCTGGGTTCCCGGTACACCGTGTCCCTCCTGGTCAGCCTGGCTGCATTGTGGTGGTGGGGCAGTGATCCTGGGTGTCTCCTGGGATGTGGCAGGAGTGGGGGTGGTGGTTGGCCCAGTTGTACCTGACGCAGGTGCTGCAGGTGGTTGGACACCAGAGGGGCCAGGTTGGTCGGGTTCGTCCACAGAGTGGTGAGAGTCGGTCCTGCCGGTGGGATCGTCATCCCGCAGAGCTGGGTCCTGTGAGTCTTCCCCCCCAGTGTTGGGGGGTGATCCACGACGTTGACCTGTGTGTGAGAGAGACAATGTTATTTTTGTTCCATGCAACATCCATGTTTCATTCGTTTCAAAGTTGCCACATTTCCTCTGGGTATTTGGATATGTCTTGCATTCCACACACAGTGCACTTGTGCATGGGTATGTCCCTTGGCCACAGCTTTTGAGACTTTACCTATGTGTGACACAGTTTTACTTGCTGCGTCAATTGTGACTGCAGTCAGCAGTGGAGTGAGCAGGTGTGGCGAGCCATGCATTGGCGCCTTCCGCGTTGCACTGGACGTGGGCACATGGAATTGTTCCACACACTTATATAATGCAGGTAGCTGGCGTTTTGCTCGTGCACAGGTTGAGACATGGCTCAGTGTTTTGCCATGGAGAAGAGAGGGGAATTCAGGCACTGGCCACCCTTGTCTACATGCACGCAGTCCACTTGCTGACGAGCAGACATTCCCACACCACCCAAGGCTGAATTGGTCTCCCTGTGTCTCCCTTTCTCACTCCCTCTCTGTCCCCCTCTCCCTCCCTCCCTGTGTCAGCCTCCTCCCTCTGTCCGTCTCCCTGTGTCTCCCTCCCTCTCTCTCCCCCTCTCCTTCCCTCTGTGTTTCACCCTCTGTCACCTCAGCCCAGCTTCCTAGGCACACACTTTTTGCAGATCTTTGATTGGCCCTTGGCTTGTTCGTGTGAGTTTGTTTCTGATCTCCAGGCACCCATTGGGTGTAGTGTCTGTGTCTGCGCTGCTGCTGTGGTGGTGTGTGCTGCCACTCTTTCACAGTGTTGGCTGTTCATTAGCTGCTGTCATGTGCAAAAAGTGCCTTCACCCCCATGTCTTAATGCAAGGCGTCCGCCATTTGCTGGCAAGTCTTTCCTGTGTGGGGACACACTGTTTGTCTGGCTGTGACCTAGGCCATATGGGCAGAGGGCATTGTTGTCTGCTTCTGAGTTGCACTTTGTGATTTTTGGGGCCCACACTCCCGCCATCCGGGTTACCGTGTCTTGTGTTGGTGTTTTCTGTGGCCTGTGACTTGGCATTGTCCAGCTGGGTGCATGGGGCATGGTGGCGCTAGTGGCATGTGCGTGTTTATGGAGTGTGGTTGAGTCATGCGATAGCTTGGGGTGGTTGCGTGCATGATTGTGAGTTTGGTTGTGGATGACGTTCCCCCCATGTGAGGTGAGTTGTTTGTGTACTCACCCGGCTCTCGGAGTCCTTCTACTCCGTCTACTGCCACCACCGGCAGTATGGCCATCACCCTCTCCTCCCAGGGATGGTATTGTACGCGTCTGCGGGGCGGCCCTCCTCCAGTGATGTTGGCCTGGTTGTGGTTGTCGGTCATTTCGGCTTGAACCCTCCTCCGCAGATCGTACCACCTGGCTTGGCATTCATGCCTGGTCCTTCTGGTGGACGCAACAGCATTCACAGCATCGACAATCGTCTGCCACATGGCTGTTTTTTCGGAAATGCTGGTCTGTCTGACCAATGTTCCAAAGAGGTGTGGCTCGACTCTAAGGATTTCGTCGACAAGGACCTCCAACTCTTGGCTAGTGAACTTTGGATTCTTGTTAGTGGGCATGGTGAGGGGTGTGGGTGTGGATGGTTGTGGGGGGTGTGGGTGTGGATGGTTGTGGGTGTGTGGGTGTGGTTGTGCAGGTGTGTGTGTGAATGTGATGAGGGGGTGTTTGTGAAGGTGGTTGTGTGAAGGTGAGCAAGTGTAAGGTGTAGTAAAGGTTCAAGTATGGTGCTGTGGGTTGTCTGTGGGGTCTGGCAGCAGTGAGTCTGTTGCAAAGGCTCATGGTTTGTGTCTGTGGGCCCTTTTTATTGGTCCATTGGTGGGTGTGGCTGTGTTTGAACTTTGGGTGGGTGTGTTATAAGGAGTGGTTGTGTTTTGCGCCTCTGTTTGGGAGTTTGGCAGTTGCAGGTCAGTGATTTTGTTGTATTTGTGCTTGTTGGACATGTTTTGTGGCTTTGTGCGATTCAAATAGAGTATTCTTGTGTTGTTTTGCTTTGTTCTGGTTGTGTACGTGTGTTTTTGGCGTGTGTACGGTGTGTACATCGGCATTTTGTTGTACAGTGCTGTCCTTGTCTCTGGCTTGGTACGACTCGTACATGCGCGATGTTGGGTGAAAGTGCTGGTGTTGGGGCCTGGGGTGCGCTCCGTACTTAGACTGTTGGAGTCGGGGTACGCTCAATACATACGCGGGGGGGGGTACGGGCCATACATACACGGTTGGGGTGGGGGTACGCTCCATACATACGCGGGTGAGGGTACGAGCCGTACATGCACGGTTGGGGAGGGGGTACGCTCCATACATACGCGGGTGGGTGTACGGTCCGTACGTACACTGTTGGGGTGGGGGTACGCTCCATGCATACGCGGGTGGGGGTACGGTCCGTACGTACACTGTTGGGGTGGGGGTACGCTCCATGCATACGTGGGTGGGGGTACAGTCCGTACGTACACTGTTGGGGTGGGGGTACGCTCCATGCATACGCGGGTGGGGGTACGGTCCATACGTACACTGTTGGGGGTGGGGGTACGCTCCATACGTACGCGGGTGAGTGTACGGGCCGTACATACACGGTTGGGGTGGGGGTACGCTCCATATATACGTGGGTGGGGGTACGGGCTGTACGTACGGGGGTGTACATACACGGGTGGGGGTACGTCTCATACATACACGGGTGTACATACACGGGTGTACATTCACGGGTGGGGGTACGTCTCGTACATACACGGGTGTACATACACGGGTGGGGGTTCGACTCGTACGTACACGGGTGTACATACACGGGTGGGGGTTCGACTCGTACATACACGGGTGTACATACACGGGTGGGGGTTCGACTCGTACATAGGAGGGCTGGGGGGTTGGTTGGGCGCGTACATACGGGGGCTGGGGGGTGATTGGGCGCGTACATACGGGGGCTGGGGGGGTGTTGGGCGCGTATGAGGGCACATGTCTCCATGGTTGCTATTGGAGTTCGGTGCGGACGGTGCTTTTCCCATCCGGTTGTAACATCGGACGCACGGGATGGATCGTACTTCCGCGGTCAGACTTCACTTTTCACATTTGTACAGTAATTCGTCCAGAGACGTGTCAGGCACATTTTCCGACCCGAGGACGTGTGGGGAATTATTCCCAATGCGATTCGTATGGACTTTTTCCCATGCAAATCGTGCTTGGCAGTTTGTACGGCACTTGTACGATTGGTACGGTAAAAAGACCGGATACGAGTCATACGGGGAAATTTTTTACAGGATCGTAATCCGCACCTTAATATATAATATATATACTTACTTAATAATACATTTTAATAATTGTTTTAATAACTTATAACTTGTTAAAAATTATTATAAATTACAAATACATTATACACATAAAACAATAACATGAATAAAAATTAAATAATTATATATAACACATTTAAAAAATTACATTTAATTTGAATATTGTTAAAATTAATTATATATTACATTAGCTAAAATAATACAAAAAATATTAAATAGCACCGACAATAAAACTACTACTCCAGCTCCAAAAAAAAACAGTAAAGAAAATGTTGGATAGCGTAGAGCTAAAAATTACTATTTCCACTCCAGGGAGTGTAACAATAGGGAAAGTGTTGGATAACGTACAGGTATAAATTACTATACCCACTGCAGGGAGTGCAACAGTAAGGAAAGTGTTGGATAGCGTAGGGGTAAAAATTACTATTCCAACTCCAAAGAGTGCAACAGTAGGGAAAGTGTTGGATAGTGTAGGGGAAACAATTATTATTCCAACTCCAGAGAGTGCAACAGTAGGGAAAATGTTGGATAGCGAAGGGGAAAAAATTACTATTCCCACTCCAGAGATTGCAACAGTAGGGAAAGTGTTGGATAGCGTAGGGGTACAAATTACTATTCCAACTCCAGAGAGTGCAACAGTAGGGAAAGTGTTGGATAGCGTAAGGGTAAAAATTACTATTCCAACTCCAGAGAGTGCAACAGTAGGGAAAGTGTTGGATAGCGTAGGGGTAAAAATTACTATTCCCACTCCAGAGAGTGCAACAGTAGGGAAAGTGTTGGATAGCGTAGGGGTAAAAATTACAATTCCAACTCCAGAGAATGCAACAGTACGGAAAGTGTTGGAAAGCGTAGGGATAACATTTACTATTCCAACTCCAGAGGGTGCAACAGTAGGGAAAGTGTTGGATAGCGTACAAGTTAAAAATAACATAGTTATAATTAAAATAATTATTTAAAATAATTAGTGATTTAATTATTAAATAACTCAAAATTATTTACAAATACCAATAAATAATTATTACAAACATAACTACCAAAGAATAATTAATTAACAATACATTAATAACAAATACCAATAAATAATAATTAATAAATATTAATTACCAAATAATAAATATTAAACGATAAAATATTTTTCATAACCAAAAACATATGAATTATTAAAAAGTAAATACCAATTAAAATATATTTAACAATTTATAAAAATATATACCGCAAAATAATAATTATGAAACATTAATTACCAATTAAAAAATATTGAACTGTTAAATATTTTTCATACGCCAAAATAATAAATATTACACATTAATTACCAATTAATAATTATTTATTAATATATTAATTAGAAATATCAATGCATAATATTTAATTATATTTAATTCACAATTAATGATTAATCAACAATTAATTATTTTTCATAACCAAAATATTATAATTTAAAATATTTACCAATTAATAATTATTGTCCAATTAATTAATTATCAATACCCAACAACTAATTTAATAATTACTTAATTAGATTTCAATTACTTCCAACACTATTCCCCTATAAACACACGACACACTCCACTAATAAAATAATACAGTTAACATAATTATCAATTAATCAACTAATTAAAACTAATTGCCAATTAATAAAAATTAATTACCAATTAATACTTAATTAACAATAATATAATTATCAATACCAATAAATGAAAATATATTATTAATTAATTACAATTATATTACTTCCCACCCTATTCCCCTATAAACCCACAACCCGCTACAGAACTTAAACGCAAAAATTTATTAAAATCAATTTATAATTCCTAAAAATTTATAATTAATTCCATATAATTAAATTACTTCCCACCCTATTCCCCTATAAACCCACAACCCGCTACAGAACTTAAATGCAAAAATTAATTAAAATTAATTTATAATTCCTAAAAATGTATAATTAATTCCATATAATTAAATTACTTCCCACCCTATTCCCCTATAAACCCACAACCCGCTACGGTACTAAAACACAAAATTGACTTAAAAAACCATTGTTAACATATAAAAATTGTATACATATATGTTAAAACCAATAGAACACTTAACTAAAAACATATAACACATACATATTAAATACATAATAAAATACATAACAATAATAGAAATATCGATATTAGTAACATCAATATTAGTAAAATCGCTATATTTGATGTCGATATTACTAACTTCGATATTACTAACATCGATATTAAAATACTTACCTTAGGATCGATATTCTGTCCATAGATATTATTGACATCGATATTCTGTCCCTTCGATATTTAAAACTCGATATTAGTGTAGGTAGATATTTTAGTTTCGATATTTTGGCTGCTCACCGTGCCAAATTGAGTCCTCTGATTAGTGGTTGACTGATCCCTCTATTTAACCCTCACTGCCAAGGCCCTGAACTCAAGATTCGCTGTTAAGCATTGTGGTGTCCACTTCCAGGGCCATGATTATATTTGATAATAAGTTATTGTTTGTGGCCAACACAATACCCACAATGCCTTATCTTTACCCGCCAACCTCCATTTGTATGAGAGTACAGCACCTAGCAAGAAATAGGACCCCTTGGGGATTTAAAACTGCTGCTTTCTTAGTAACCACAGTTCTGTGTGATATAATCAAATGTGCACTGTGTTCAACTTTGCGCATTTACATTTGGGGGTAGACTAAGCCCTTGTTTGCCCCCCTACTTGGTGAGTCCCAAATTTAAGGGTTCAGACTGCTGACCATATGCCGCACCAGCAACTGAAATATGGACCCCCAGGAGAGGGTTATTGGGCGGGGACAAGGTGGAGTCTTGTGACGGATGGTTCCCCCCCTGAGCTAGCACCTTAGGCATGGCCCTTTCACCTATAGGAATCCTATGACATGTATCGAATGTAAGCTGTGTCATGTCCTTTCAAGGATGCCAGGTGATCCTATCCCACCTAAACTAAGACAAAGGAGGATCTAAAATCCCTTAAGTGACTCTAAATGTTCTGCTACATTTCATGTATTTATTGCCTGCAAAACCCATCATTCTGAATGCGATCTTCAGATGCTGTATCGCCGTGCTGGTGTCCCCACTCTAGCATATGTAGCCCATAGCCAGACTTTCGCTAAAGGTATACCAGGGTGCCGAAAACGATGTCAATGCTTTTGGATGGTGAGAACATGGAATAAAACATATGAACAAATTCACCTGCACCTTCCTAAATAAGAATACGAAATGTGTTCCGGCAATCGTCAGCATTTGTGCTCCAAAACCATATTTCTCAACCTAGTGGAGTCACAGCAAGCATTTTGAAATAATTAACTACCGCAACCCACCTGAAGAAATGGCGGTGTTTTTTTTATTTGTAGCTTATTTTTTAGCTTAAATGCAGGATCCCGTTACCCATATTCTCATGTTTACAGAGTGCATATCTCCTATAGAAATGAGCCAAAAGAAAAACCTATTTAAAAACCACTCTATTTACACAGTTTCCTGCCAATGTGCCCTTCTGCCAATATCTGGGTGAATGTAACGCCTACAGCATTGCACATCCCACAGCCCCACCATCTTAATGCGATCAGGGTGGTGGGGCCTGTACCCCTAGTATCCAGCTTCATTTCATGTCCTTATTGCCTTGGTCTAGGTCCACTCTCTTCCCGCAGCTCCGCTGTGCCACGTCTTGCCTCCAGACCCCGACCTCCTCCATGGGAGGTTCAAGGCTGCTGCCCGCTCCTGGGCCTGCTGCCTGCTCCAACTGGGACCACACTGCCTGCAACCACTGTAATCTTTCGCAGCCGTTTTTATTTTCTTAATTTGTCCCTGTTGTGCCACTGTTATTGTGCCCATCTGTGTCTTGCTCTAATTCCACCACTGTTTTTATTTTCTCGTGCCTGCCTGTTCCTTTCACCTTTTGCCGCTGCTGCCCCTGCGGACCCTCCCCCCCAGAATTCCCACCTGCAATTTCCCTGCTTCCACCTCCCAGCCTCTCCACCCTCCCACTCCCCTACTTCACGACGGCCGCTGCGCGGTCGCGCCCCTGGCGCGCCGAAGGTGTGCCAAAGGCAAGCCCGTCTGCGCCCGTCTGTGACCCAAATGCGGCCAGCACAAGGAACCCTGGACCTCCCACTACCCATCACTACGACACCACCACCCTCCTCGCACTCAACCCTGGAAGACTCAGAGAATACCAACAGGCCTTGCCAAACACCACCCACGGCCAGTTCTCCTGTCTCCACTGCCGCCAGACCCTCACCGCCACCCCGGCCTCCAACACCGCCGATGCCAGCACCGGCGACACCCTAAAAGGCATCCTCCTCAACGTACGCTCCGTACACAAACACACCATGGGAATCTGGAACCAACTCGACTCTCTCTTGCCTGACATCGCCTTTTTCACAAAGACCTGGACCAACGCATCCTCCACCCCCGACATCAGCACCGCCATCCAAGACAGACACAAGATCCAGAGGAAAGACCGCCCCAACCACCCAATAGGGGGCCTTGCCATCGCCCACAAGAGCACCCTCCGCCTCACCACCTCCAGCGAAACCTTCCCCTCTGCCAAACACCTGCACTTCCAGATCCAGACCACCCCCAAAGCCACACTTCGAGGAACCCTCACCTACGGACCCCCTCGGCCCCCGAACACCCTTCACCACCACCATCACAGACTTCATTGCACCCCACGCCATCGCCTCAACAAACTACATACTCATTGAAGACCTGAACTTCCACCTCGACAATGCCAGCGACCCCAACTCTACTATCCATTGTGACAACCTCGCCAGCATCGGACTTAAACAACTCGTCAACACACCGACCCACAGAGCAGGACACACCCTCGATCCCGTCTTTGCGGCAGGAAACCGCGTTCAGTTCAGCCACACAACGCAGCGACCATGGACTGACCACAATTGCGTACACTTCGCCATCAACAAACCCAAGGCACCCAAACCAGCCCCACGCCCACCTTGAAGGAACTGGAGCAAGGTTACCAACGAGCAACTTAACTCCACCCTCACCCGAGACAACCACACCTGGGCACCCGACGCAAAGGACGCAGCAAAAGAACTCCACACCTGGATCTCCAACTGCACAGACGAGTTCGCCCCGCTATGCAACCCAGACAGACAATGCCCCAGGAAAGCTGCCTGGTTCACCACCGCTCTTCAAGAAGCCAGACGCACCTGTAGACGCCTGGAGAAGAACTGGAGAAACACCAAGACAACCGAAAACCACACCACCTACAAGAACGCCATCACGGACTACCACAACCAGATCAGAACCACCAAGAGGAACTTCATCCACAACTCCAAGGAACTTTCCAATGTCATTCAAGAATTCACCAACCCACACAGCGAAGCCTCAGACATCACCCCGTCCCAAGACCACTGCGACAAGCTTGGAACCAATTTGCACCTCAAGATTAAAAACCTCTATGACAACTTCATCCACCAGGCGCCACAGACGGCCCCTCACCCCCCAGAAACACCAGCCAGCCCACTATCTCCAATTGGACACCGATCACGGCAGAAGACACCACCTCGACCATGGAAAGCATCCACTCGGGGGCCCCCACCGACCCCTGCCCCGCTCACATCTACCACAGAGCCGCAGCCACCATCGCACCCGAACTACAAAGCACCATCAACACCACCTTCAAAACAGGCACCTTCACAGACGACTGGAAGCACGCAGAAGTCAGACCCCTGCTCAAGAAGCCCACAGCTGACCCCACCGATCTCAAGAACTATTGGCCCATCTTGCTCCTTCCCTTCGCAGCCAAAGTTGCAGAGAAAACAGTCAACAGGAAACTGACATGATTCATTGGAGAGAACGCCGTCCTCAACCCGTCCCAATCCAGATTCTGAAGCAACCACCGCACAGAGACCTCCCTACTCACCGCCACAGACTACATCTGCACCCTCCTGGACCAAGGCCACTACGCAGCCCTCATCCTACTCGACCTATCAGCGGCATTCGACACCGTCTCCCGCCGCACACTAGTCCCCAGACTACACGATGGAGGCATACAAGGAACAGCCCTGGACTGGATCCGATCATTCATCACCTGAAGAAGTCAAAGCATCAGACTCCCACCCTTCCTCTCCGACTGCACAAAAATCACCTTAGGGGTCACACAGGGTTCATCACTGAGCCCCACCCTCTTCAACAGCTACATGCCCCCCCTCGCAGCCATCGTCCGACAACACGGCCTCAACATCGTATGCTACGCTGATGACACCCAGCTCATCCTCTCCCTCACCAAAGACCCCTCCACTGCCAAACG
Source organism: Triturus cristatus (assembly GCF_964204655.1). Classification (NCBI taxonomy): domain Eukaryota; kingdom Metazoa; phylum Chordata; class Amphibia; order Caudata; family Salamandridae; genus Triturus; species Triturus cristatus. Next base: position 1,126,595,592 of record NC_140588.1, on the reverse strand, counting down.
CAACTTCCAGAAAGGAATACAAGACGAATACAAGACGTCGCAGTCTGGTTGACCAACAGCTGCCTGAAGCTCAACGCCGAGAAGACAGAAGTGCTCGTCCTCGTCACCAGCCCTACTACATGGGACAGCACCTGGTGGCCAACCGCCCTCGGAAGCCCAACTATCCCCTCAGATCACGCCAAGAACCTCGGCATTGTACTCGACTCATCACTCACCATGAACCGACAGGTCAATGTCGTCATCTCCAGCTGCTTCAACACCCTCCACATCCTCAGCAAGACCTTCAAGTGGATCCCCCCTGAGCCAAGGAAGCCAGTCACCCACGCACTCATCACCAGCAGACTGGACATTGGAAACACAGTCCCCCGATAAGAACACATCAGCCAACACCTATGAAGTCTCCACTGGCTCCCTGTGCAAAAAAGAGTAACTTTCAAAATCCTCAGTCACGCCTACAAATGCCTACACAACAACTGACCCAAATACCTCAACAACAGAATCAACTTCCACGTACCCAAAAGAAACCTCTGATCTTCCAACCTCGTACTGGCCCGAAACCCCAAGCATCCACAGAGCCAGAGCAGGCGGAAGATCCTTCAGCCAAGACCTGGAACAAGCTACTGGCAGACATCAGACCTGGCCCCTCCCTGAACACCTTCAGGAAGACCCTCAAGACCTGTCTCTTCGGCTAAAAAGATCTGATTGATTGACTGCCTTCAAGCCCATCACCATCTGACTGCGATATTTAGATGCTGTGTCGCCATGTTGTTGTCCCCACCCTAGCGTAAGTAGCCCAGAGCCAAACTTCTGCTAATGTATACCAAAATGCAGAAAAGTAGATAGGAAAGCTTTTGGGATGGTGAGAACAGGAGGAGAACAATATGCACAGATTACTTGCCCTTTCTTAAATTATGGGAATGTCGAAAGTTTTCTAATAAATTGTGGCCTTTGTGCTCTAACCCAGTGTTTCCTAAAACTTGAAACCACAGCATACTTTTAGGATAACAAGCTTACAGAATCTGCCTCGCTGCAAGGGCGATAAGGCGGGAAACTTTGTCCTTAACTAATGCAACCTGTAACTTGACCAATGCACTTGCACAGACAGTTTTGTTGATAAAACTATGGCAAACAAATGTATAATGTGTCTAATCTGGTTTCAGGTGAATGTTTGTCTTTTGTGCATCTGCCAGTAAGTACCTTGATATGTTAAAATTGTAGTTTCCGTCACACTTCAGGATTACATGAAAAGTGCTTAATCTTTTGCTTTCTCGACAGCTGGATGTGCCCAGTCCTTTCACAGATATTTCTTTACATTATCCATTCATTTCTGACTGCAGCTGGAAGGATATTGCAAGCACCAACCAACTGCTATGACAATGAGCCAATGAAGGCATCGGCAAATCCTGTGTCCCCTGCTCCATCTTGTGATGCACATCCACTGATTGAGAGGACCACTGAGCTCCCTCTCCCTGGCACTTGGTCATAAATCAGGGATGTTGTCAACAGCAGGGCCTTTGCTGGACTGTGTAAGAATATTCAAATGCATGGCACTTTTACCCCACATAGGGGGTATTCCAAACTATGTGCTAACTAGCTGTGACTCTTGTTGCTTAATTTAGAAATTAATCCTAGTTCAATTAGTTTATCCCCTTAATCAATTACCCTCCACCAGAATCAAAGACCTACCTAGTTTCGGCCTACCTTCTAATAACATAGTAATTAATCATACGAAATATTTTACTCAGCAGAGACTGACAGTCATGCTTTGCCAATGCCGTCACCCGTCCTATGCCCTTTGAAATCACCATCTATCCTTCATGCACAAGTGGTCATTTGGGAAAAGCCTGGTGGGTACACCTGTGGGCATGTTGGCGCTGAATAGCAGATGTTTATTGATACCCCACACAATGATACTCATTGTAACGACCTCGAGAGGATGGAAGGCTGAGTTAACCCCACAAGGTGTCATCCTATGACCATGAGGTCGAACCCAGGCCCCCCCCCAGTGGATGCATTAGTCCACTAAGCCACCAGACCTAACCGATAAAAGGGTCCTGATCGGCTGCCAGTAAAACCTGTATTGGTTAACAGCTCAGAGCAAAAGTCCTTGTTTCCCACATTTTATACACCATGGAGGCTCCACTGAGGTTAGAAACATGGGGCCTCGAGCAATGAGAGTCCACGTTTAATTGCAATTTGACCATTATTCCTTCAAGGAATTCCCCACCGCACAGTGAATACTGTACGGTTCTGCCCCCAATTGTCCCAGGCTGTTACAATGACATTAGCATCTGAGTCAAAGATTTAATGCAGCCCACCTTTTTGTAGGTCCTGCGTGGACCCCTCTGCCTCACTGTAAGTAACCGAGGTACTTAATACCGCTCACTTAATGCACTTGTATGTCACTCGAGAAAGACAGCTAGCATCAACTTGACGCCCTGCTGCTTGGTGGAGATTCCAGTCTGTTGCATCTGACTCTAAAGAGACCTCCAGTAACGTTGGGATGGCCTGAAGCCGTATTATAGGCTTTCTGCAGTTACTTCACAGAGGGACATCTAATAATGACTTGAGGTTCTGCAGCTCTGCGAAATACCAAACCTTTGGCCTTGCCCATCATTGTTCATATTGTGAGGACAGTCATTTGAGCTCAATGCCCAAGGGTGCATGGTTTGCATGCCAGGATTTTGAGGCCATATGTACCCTGATAAGTGCAACTACAAGTTCCAGAATGCAATATCTTGTTCGCATAAAGAATGGTCGTCGGTATACCATGACCTACTGTCATTTGGGGATATGTGCTACATCTATGTGCTTAACCATTGAGAGAATGGCTTGTTTTGTTACTATTTCATTTTAAGTTGCTTGGTGCAATAGTAAGAGAGGCCAGTAATGGCATTACCGAGAATGCACTCCTGTGTGTGTAGTGGGGATGTGGGTTTGTTCGCTGCTTATGCGGTTTAAACTGCAGTATCTTAATCTTTCTTGAAAATGTTGCCCCCGCAACTCATAACGGCAATAGGGGGAGATCCGTTTAAATTTAAAATCTATATAAATTGACCATTACAATGCATGCAGCGCTATATCACTACCAAATACTCCATTTTCATGCTCCTCACATTAAGGCTATCCCTTTTTCTTTGACCAAATCATTTTTGCCTAGATGCAGGACAGAAATATCCGGACACCTGTCTACCCTTCACAAACCATTCAAGCAGTGAAGAAGATCTTTCCAAAGCATGCTGCCCTTTCCCCTCCAATACACATTGAAATGCTTTTTATTAAAACCTAGATTTTCTCCAAAAGTTTGTATCTGGGCCCACTTCTCAAAGGAATGCCCCACAATCAAAATGGTCATCTCCCCGGAGAGGGGGCCAGTTACTGAACCTGTAACGGGAAAACTGCGTGAACTTAAAGAAATCTACTCAACCGCATTAGCCGCCCCCTTCGCACTGCTCAGATATCGCTTGTAACAATCCGATGACCACCTCCCGAGCTGCATAATGTTCCCCTGCCCCACCCCCTGTTATTCGCTTCTGATGCTGCCCCAATCCTGAAACAATGTGTCCCAAAACTAAGCCTGGGCAAAGCACTACGCTACGCTTGCGTAGTTTGCGAAGTTCGCGCTACTTCCCACTACGCGAATTGCACGTAGCACAGTGCGAACACGCGTAGCGTAGTGCTGCGGTCATTTTTTGCTTGCTCGCGGTCCTCAACGTCAAGTTGGCGACCGCGAGCAAGCAATATGACATCCCGGCGAGACTTTTTCCTTGTTCGCGATCAGCAACATCAAGTTGGCGATCGCGAGCATGGAAAATAAACCTCCCGGCGAGATTCCCAACGCGAGAAGGTCAGGTTTCTCATTGCGATGAGAAACTACCAGTTCGCGTTGAGAAAGCTGCCGCTCGAGTAAAAATCTACTCTACATTCGCGTACCTAGATCCCCACAGATGGTGCATAGCCCCACAGTAGCTTGCCCACAAAAGCTATACCTGCTAACTTCCCCGCAATTGAGACACAAGAGAGGCCTCTGCCGATCATGTTCTATGCTCTAAAGTGGAACGCCGCTGGGCTCCCAAAAGCAAAATTTCTTTCCACGCTAAACTGTATGCCACCCGCATGGATGAGGCCAGTGATTCTACCACCAGCTGTAGCATCCTGTGTTGCCTTCGTACCGCAACTGCTGGGCATGGGCTTTGGGGTAATATCGGCTTTATTGGCTAGCCCACGGAATCTCCCCCACTGTGAATGAGACAAAGCATCCGCTATGTCATTGTCCACTCCCGGCACATGCAAGGCTCTGAATGCTATGTCGTGGCGCAAACATTCCAACACAAACACTCTCAACAACTTCAAAACCTGCTCATCCCTGGCTGACTGATGGTTCACAATCCCTAGCACTGCCATGTTATCAATTCTAAACGTCACTCTCTTGTGTGCCAGCTGTTCCCCCCACAATGTCACCGCTACCACCAACGGAACGAATTCCAAAAATGCAATACACCTACCCCCCCACCCACTCTGTTGGCCATTGCTCAGCACACCATTTCCCCTGCCAGAAAAGGCGAAAACCCTTAGTGCCTGCCGTGTCTGAAAAGATTTGGACATCCCATACTAAATCCTCTTCTCTTGCTAATGGAATGCCGTGAAAATCCTGCAAGAATACTCTCCACATTCTCGGGTCCTCCCTCACACCTGCTGAAAGTCTCACATGGTGGTGTGGTGGTCTCTGTCCGTAAGCGCCCGACCTAGCCTTCTATAAAAAGTCCTCACCACTCTCACCACTCTGCAGGCAAAATTAAGATGACCCAGCAGTACCTGGATCTCTTTGACTGTAGCCTTGTCCCGAGCTAATATTTCCTTAAGCAGCTCCAACATCTTTAACTTTTTGTCTTCTTGTAAGCCCGTCTGCATTGCCCTGGAATCGAGTTTAATACCCAGAAAGGAAAGAGGCGTGCTGGGCCCCATTGTCTTCTCGGGTGCCAATGGCACTTCAAGCTCCCTCATCAGCTCTTTGAAGCTTTCCAGAGCCACGTGGCACTACGTTGAGCCTGAGCTGCCCTCAAAAAAGAAATCATCCAGATAATGCGTCACCAATTGGTGACCCGTGTGCTTTGAAAACAGCCACAGAAGAAATGTGCTAAAGCACTCAAATAATGTGCAAGACAGAACAGCCCATCGGTAACGCTCTGTCCACGTACCATTTCCCATTGAAATGGATACCCAGAAGATCCCAATCATCTGGATGGACTGGAAGCAAATGGAAAGCCCATTTTATGTCGCATTTTGCCATTTCTGCTGTTGCGCCCGCCGTCACCACTAGTGACATGGCCACATCAACTGACGGATATGAAACAGTAGCCTCTCTCTCATCGATAAAATCGGTCATTGAGCTCCCTTTTGGCCAATGTTGAATAAGACGAAACTGACCTTGTTCCTTCTTTGGAACCACCCTAATCGATGAAATGATCAGATTACTCAAAGTCCATTCCGTGAAGTGGCCCGCCATTCTTCCCTCATGCACTTCCTTGTCTAATTGCTCCTAACTACTTTGGGATGTTCTTTCGTTGATTGTAGATTCTACGCCCACTTTCTGCATCGTGGTTCCCCATACCCTAATCTAAAACCCCCTTTGAAACCCTCTCTCAGCACATCTGCAGCCTTCTGGTTGCCATAACCCTGTAAGGCTGCCTCCACTTTGTCTACCTTATCCGGAATAAAGTCCTTTGGCCCAGCCCCCTTTGCCCCCTGCGCTCCTTAGAAGTGCTGTGCCTGTTGCCCTCATGCGCTGAGCCCACCACCCCCCCCCCCGTTGCCACTGCTGGCCTCCTTGTTTTTTTGATAAAACGTATTATTTGAGACAAGGAGCATACACAGCGATCAGCTCTGAGTGTACATTTGCCTGAATTTGTACTAGCACAGGCTTCGCTATACATCCAAAGTTCCATAATCATTACAAACCATTTACATTGGGGCCTCCAACGTCTGGTATTCTGGCCGCTCCCAGCTCTGCCAAGTCTGAAACCTGCCGTTGCTCACTCACCTGCAATAAAAAAGGATTGGTCTGGTGTGCTAGGCCTACATGACCCCTCCCCTACCCCTTTTCACCTCTTCCTACTGACCCCCAACGTACTCTCAGCTTAACTACGTCCCACCTTATACAAATCCCCCACTTCCTGAATGCTAAAACCCTCTTCCTCCCCTTCGCTCCATTCCAGGCCTGCCATCACGCTTTCCGGGGGACCAACTAGCCCCTCCCCCAACCCCATGGGACTGCCATTTCCCTCCCCCTGCCCTCCTTCCTACCCCTTTTACCCCCCCTTCCTGAGGCCCACCATCGCGCCTCCAACCCCACATACCCTCCCTGCACCACGTAGGCATCTATTTGCTCCCTCCTACTCAAACCTCTCACCTCCTCAGTCCAGGAGGGGAAAATATCTAGGCCATCCCAAGCCTGAATCCCCCTGCAGGCTCTAAAATTCCCTGTACATCCTCATCATTCTCCTCCCACTTCAAAACGGATGCCCCCCTCCCCACCCAACCCCTCATCACTGCCCTCATCCATTGATGATGCCCCCCCCTCCTCCAAATGGCTGCTCTGCCCTTGCTGACCCCAACCGAGGTCCAGCCCATCCCTGTGCCCTACCGGGGACGGCCCCAACTCTAAATGGCCCCCTTGTCCCCCCGCTGTTACCACACCCGCCGGCTGGTCCAGTAATGAGCACCCCTCTTCTGTTATTCGGGGGGCTGACAGCCCAACCAGCCGGTCTCCATGTGCCTCCAAATACACCTGGCCTGTCCCTCTCTGCGCCTCCCTCCCCGCAACCTCCCTCCTCCCACTCTTAGCTACATGTGCTGCCTCGGGCTCATTGATGTCCTTCCCCAGAGCAGGCCAGAAATCTGAGCATGTCCTGCTACCCCGACGGGCCCCTCACCAGAGCCCCAGAGCGCACACGAGGCTCCGGCATGGCCACAAGGGACAAGGCCTAAGTCCCCGCCAGAGCCCCGACGAGAGTGCGAGACTTCCGCTTGCCTGGTGCTAACGAGGCCCCTCTTCTGGTATACGAACAGCCCCTCCCACTCACCTCATTGGAGCGAGCCCGCGCCAGGGACGTGCAGGCCGCAACGGCGGCCGCCATCCCCACAGAAGGGTGCCATGGGGGGTGCGCACTTCCTGCGGCCCCCCAGCAGAAACAGGCCGAGGCGCCCCGGGTCACTGAGGAGCAGCACAGCTTCAAGAACGTGGTAATCCTCCATTGCCTTATCTGCCTAACTGTCCAGTTCCTCACACAACAATCCTAATGTCCCTAAACTAGCCTACCTCCACTGCTAATTCCTACACCTTAAAAGCTTAATACCCAAAGACTGCACTACTCCCAGCCACCAGGTCGCCACACCTAAAATGGTGACTGGGAGTGGCGTAAAACCCCTTTTTATAATTTGGGCTATATTGGGCTACCTTCTGAGGAAGCCCAAAATGCACACAAAATGGCCACTAATGGACCGGCCCCACCCCCTCCCAGCAGCCGGTGGGGTGGATAGGCTGACCCATCATTCTTCAGACCTCCATCTGAATGCATAAGTCCGCATTCGGTAACATATTCAGCATTTGACAGACCTTCACAATTACATGTAAAGTCATTTTATCCATGGTCTATTCATACACCCATCTGTATAGCCGATGGAGGGAGATAAGCCCGTCCCTGCAACACCCAAGGCGGCAGCGCTGGCTGCAACGCCACCTACTCTCTACGCTGAATGCAAAGCAGGAGCAGCTGTCCCCAGAGGAGCACCACCAAGCACTAAGAGCAACGGGCCCCACAGCGCCCTGAACTCACCACAAACACGGATGCCCGACATCAGTGAGGGGGGCCCGTGCACCAAGCAGGCAGCAGGCCACACACCGTGCTGCTCAATTGCTCCCTGTTGTAAAGAAGAATGATACGTAGCCAAGTGATGTAGAACAGGATCACATCTTTATTCATAAGATCACTTCTTAGTTACAGCTTGAAAGATGTCAGTCAGATCCTTTAAAGTGCCCCACAAGGAGCAGCCTCCTCACTGCTCAGCCCTTCACACCAACTGATTCTCCCTTCTCATACAAACACAACCAACATTCTATATGACCTCATCATAGGCTGAGCAGCAAGGCAGAGAACTTCTATAGGGAGAGTGCATTGAGTAATTAGTACATTACAACACTCCCCGTGCTCCGAATCACACTATCAAACGGCCAGACTGGAGGCTGGAACAACCGGCCCCAAAGAGAAGGGGTTAGGAGCTGGCATTAAAAAAAGGCCCCTAAGGCCCGAAATCACCAAGTCAAACACGATGCCTACGGTACCTATGAACCCAGGGAAGCGACACGGCTGGACAGCAAGTCCAGCAGGGAACAAAGAGGGTGGCCAGTGTGCGGGGGCATGTATAAATGCTTGTACCCAGCCCACTGCGTGCTAGAAATTATGCCTCACAGGTGCCAGACCTAGGAGGGACTCTGGTGGGAAGGGGTCCCAGCGACTGGTGTGGGGGAACGTACCTAATGCGGCACTAAGAGTGCCGTCCTCTTAAGGGACACATTTCAGCCACTGCGGGCAGCCGCATTTACTGTGCAGTAGCTGTGCTCATGGTGAGAAGCCAATCATTGCTAAATAGAATTCCTCCTTTTCCTTTAGGTAGGACTGTGTTTAACTTTCTGTGAAACACCATTTACTTTGATAAGAATATTTGTTAGCAGTGAGGGCACAATGTGGAAAAAGGTAAACACCACACTGAAAGAGTATATGAATTAAATATCCCAACTCACTACGGTCTGTTAATTGCTCCACCTAACCCCCAGTACAGCATCAAGCCACCAAACTGAAGGGCACACATGCTACCTTTGACATGGCACTGAAAGCCTCTAGCAAGCATAAAACAGCCGACCCTCACATACCACGAGGCTTGTGCAGCTCTCCTGGAACACTGTTGTGAGGGATTTTAATCATTTTAATAACAGTTCAGTTTGTTTTATACCAAATCAAATTCATTTTTTATGCACGCGGAGATTAAGTGATGTGTCCAGAATCACAGGATTTTCTGCAAATGCCAAAACTCAAACCTACTTCCCCAGTTTCAAAGCCCTCAGCTTTGCCCGTAATCACATCTCCCTGCCTCATCCTCTGAGCAAAAGCCATTGGGACAGTTTTACAGATAACAACATATGTTGTTTTATGTTTCTTTTGAAGCCAAAACAAATGCCTGGCAAAGTCAATGAACCACTTTTTATTACAGTCATTGCGAGCTACAGACAACACCATTTTAATTAATTTCAGCATCACCAATAAAAATCTGAATCACTGCACTGCTACTTTCACACTAAGTAATTGTAAAAGAAGAATGTTGTCTTTGTTTAAAAACAAAGTTACACAGCTTAACCCCTTCGCTGCTAGGCCTTTTCCCCTCCTGTGCTAAGCCCTTTTTGGGCTATTTGAGGTAGTGCGCGCTTAGGCCCCTGTAACTTTTTGACCACATTAGGTATCCACGCCAAATTTGCGTCCTTTTCTTCCAACATCTTGGGGATTCTAAAGGTACCCAGGGTTTGTGGATTCTCCTAGAGGGTTCCCAGAAATTAGTCAAAATACAGCAATTTTTTTTTTTTTTTGTGAAAAATGTGAAAAATGGGCTGCAAATGAAAGCTTCTGGGTTTTTCTCTGCAAATGGTATCAAAAAAGGGTTTGTGGGGCTGAAATCACAATTTCTCCAGCTTTTAGGGAATGACAGACTTTTGTTAGAAAACCAACATTTTTTACACAGTTTTGGCATTTTTCTGGGACATACCCTATTTTTGCTATTTTTTGTGCTTTCAACCTCCTTCCAGTTAACGGTAGAAAAGGGTAACAAAACAATAATGGATCCTGGAAAGCTATACATTTTTGAAAAGTAGACAAAATTCTGAATTCAGCAAGGGGTCATTTGCGTAGATCCATCAAGGTTTCTTTATAGAAATTTACAGGCAAATATATGAGAAATTAAAAATTTGTTGAAAAAAGCAGCCTCTTGAGTCAACGTTTTTACCTGTAACTTCTTCGAATTATGACATCTCTTTGAAAGCAATGTACCGTTACATCCGGTAGACCTTCCTGGTTGTGTGGACATATAGGACTTGTAGGTTCATCAAGAGCCCAACGAACCCAGAGTAGAAAAATGAGCAGCATTTTGTAATGTTTTTTTTTTTTGGTCCGGGTATATAGCAATTATTGTGGGAAAATGTATACTTGGAAAAATCGGTATGAAAGTCACCTATGTATTTCTGAAATGGGAACAAATTACAGAGTTCAGAAACAGTGCATATTTGCACATTTTCGAAATTGGGAATACTCATATTTGCATGACAATTATTGGTCATTTTTCAAAATGACTTTTTTTTTACACAATGTCTTTCATTTGGAAGGGAGAAATGCATCAAAAATCAACAGGTAATAACAGTAGCTTTACAAATTTGAACTACCCTAAGTCTCCCGAGAAAAATGGTACCTCACTTGTGTGGGTAGGCATAGTGCCCACGACAGGAAGTGGCTCAAAACCTAAGGTGAACACACCACATTTTCACACTGAAAATTTACACTTTTTTTGCAAAGAGTCTAGCTGTAGTTTTTGAACCCTAGCCCTGCCGGCACCTAGGGAAACCTAGCAAACCTATACATTTTTGAAAACTAGACACCCAGGGGAATCCAGGATGGGGTGACTTGACTGCCTCCCACCATGGTCTGTTACCCAGAATCCCTTGCAAACGTAAAAAATTGAAAAAAAAACCACATTTTCCCCACATTTCTGTGATGCAAAGTTCTGGAATCTGCGTGGATCCACAAATTTCCACCCACCCCGCGTTCCCCAAAGTCCTACGAGAAAAATGGTACCTCACTTGTGCGGGTCGGCCTAGTGCCCGCGACAGGAAACGGCGCAAAACGCAACGTGGTTTTGGAGTGAAAAATGACCCTTTTTTTGGCAAAGTGACTAGCTGTAGATTTTGTACCCTAGCCCTGCCGGCACCTAGGGAAACCTAGCAAACCTATACATTTCTGAAAACTAGACACCCAGGGGAATCCAGGATGGGGTGACTTGACTGCCTCCCACCATGGTCTGTTACCCAGAATCCCTTGCAAACGTAAAAAATTGAAAAAAAAACCACATTTTCCCCACATTTCTGTGATGCAAAGTTCTGGAATCTGCGTGGATCCACAAATTTCCACCCACCCCGCGTTCCCCAAAGTCCTACGAGAAAAATGGTACCTCACTTGTGCGGGTCGGCCTAGTGCCCGCGACAGGAAACGGCGCAAAACGCAACGTGGTTTTGGAGTGAAAAATGACCCTTTTTTTGGCAAAGTGACTAGCTGTAGATTTTGTACCCTAGCCCTGCCGGCACCTAGGGAAACCTAGCAAACCTATACATTTCTGAAAACTAGACACCCAGGGGAATCCAGGATGGGGTGACTTGACTGCCTCCCACCATGGTCTGTTACCCAGAATCCCTTGCAAACGTAAAAAATTGAAAAAAAAACCACATTTTCCCCACATTTCTGTGATGCAAAGTTCTGGAATCTGCGTGGATCCACAAATTTCCACCCACCCCGCGTTCCCCAAAGTCCTACGAGAAAAATGGTACCTCACTTGTGCGGGTCGGCCTAGTGCCCGCGACAGGAAACGGCGCAAAACGCAACGTGGTTTTGGAGTGAAAAATGACCCTTTTTTTGGCAAAGTGACTAGCTGTAGATTTTGTACCCTAGCCCTGCCGGCACCTAGGGAAACCTAGCAAACCTATACATTTCTGAAAACTAGACACCCAGGGGAATCCAGGATGGGGTGACTTGACTGCCTCCCACCATGGTCTGTTACCCAGAATCCCTTGCAAACGTAAAAAATTGACAAAAAAAACACATTTTCCCCACATTTCTGTGATGGAAAGTTCTGGAATCTGCGTGGATCCACAAATTTCCACCCACCCCGCGTTCCCCAAAGTCCTACGAGAAAAATGGTACCTCACTTGTGCGGGTCGGCCTAGTGCCCGCGACAGGAAACGGCGCAAAACGCAACATGGTTTTGGAGTGAAAAATGACCCTTTTTTTGGCAAAGTGACTAGCTGTAGATTTTGTACCCTAGCCCTGCCGGCACCTAGGGAAACCTAGCAAACCTATACATTTCTGAAAACTAGACACCCAGGGGAATCCAGGATGGGGTGACTTGACTGCCTCCCACCATGGTCTGTTACCCAGAATCCCTTGCAAACGTAAAAAATTGACAAAAAAAACACATTTTCCCCACATTTCTGTGATGGAAAGTTCTGGAATCTGTGTGGATCCACAAATTTCCACCCACCCCGCGTTCCCCAAAGTCCTACGAGAAAAATGGTACCTCACTTGTGCGGGTCGGCCTAGTGCCCGCGACAGGAAACGGCGCAAAACGCAACATGGTTTTGGAGTGAAAAATGACCCTTTTTTTGGCAAAGTGACTAGCTGTAGATTTTGTACCCTAGCCCTGCCGGCACCTAGGGAAACCTAGCAAACCTATACATTTCTGAAAACTAGACACCCAGGGGAATCCAGGATGGGGTGACTTGACTGCCTCCCACCATGGTCTGTTACCCAGAATCCCTTGCAAACGTAAAAAATTGACAAAAAAAACACATTTTCCCCACATTTCTGTGATGGAAAGTTCTGGAATCTGCGTGGATCCACAAATTTCCACCCACCCCGCGTTCCCCAAAGTCCTACGAGAAAAATGGTACCTCACTTGTGCGGGTCGGCCTAGTGCCCGCGACAGGAAACGGCGCAAAACGCAACGTGGTTTTGGAGTGAAAAATGACCCTTTTTTTGGCAAAGTGACTAGCTGTAGATTTTGTACCCTAGCCCTGCCGGCACCTAGGGAAACCTAGCAAACCTATACATTTCTGAAAACTAGACACCCAGGGGAATCCAGGATGGGGTGACTTGACTGCCTCCCACCATGGTCTGTTACCCAGAATCCCTTGCAAACGTAAAAAATTGACAAAAAAAACACATTTTCCCCACATTTCTGTGATGGAAAGTTCTGGAATCTGCGTGGATCCACAAATTTCCACCCACCCCGCGTTCCCCAAAGTCCTACGAGAAAAATGGTACCTCACTTGTGCGGGTCGGCCTAGTGCCCGCGACAGGAAACGGCGCAAAACGCAACATGGTTTTGGAGTGAAAAATGACCCTTTTTTTGGCAAAGTGACTAGCTGTAGATTTTGTACCCTAGCCCTGCCGGCACCTAGGGAAACCTAGCAAACCTATACATTTCTGAAAACTAGACACCCAGGGGAATCCAGGATGGGGTGACTTGACTGCCTCCCACCATGGTCTGTTACCCAGAATCCCTTGCAAACATAAAAAATTGACAAAAAAAACACATTTTCCCCACATTTCTGTGATGGAAAGTTCTGGAATCTGCGTGGATCCACAAATTTCCACCCACCCCGCGTTCCCCAAAGTCCTACGAGAAAAATGGTACCTCACTTGTGCGGGTCGGCCTAGTGCCCGCGACAGGAAACGGCGCAAAACGCAACATGGTTTTGGAGTGAAAAATGACCCTTTTTTTGGCAAAGTGACTAGCTGTAGATTTTGTACCCTAGCCCTGCCGGCACCTAGGGAAACCTAGCAAACCTATACATTTCTGAAAACTAGACACCCAGGGGAATCCAGGATGGGGTGACTTGACTGCCTCCCACCATGGTCTGTTACCCAGAATCCCTTGCAAACGTAAAAAATTGACAAAAAAAACACATTTTCCCCACATTTCTGTGATGGAAAGTTCTGGAATCTGCGTGGATCCACAAATTTCCACCCACCCCGCGTTCCCCAAAGTCCTACGAGAAAAATGGTACCTCACTTGTGCGGGTCGGCCTAGTGCCCGCGACAGGAAACGGCGCAAAACGCAACGTGGTTTTGGAGTGAAAAATGACCCTTTTTTTGGCAAAGTGACTAGCTGTAGATTTTGTACCCTAGCCCTGCCGGCACCTAGGGAAACCTAGCAAACCTATACATTTCTGAAAACTAGACACCCAGGGGAATCCAGGATGGGGTGACTTGACTGCCTCCCACCATGGTCTGTTACCCAGAATCCCTTGCAAACGTAAAAAATTGACAAAAAAAACACATTTTCCCCACATTTCTGTGATGGAAAGTTCTGGAATCTGCGTGGATCCACAAATTTCCACCCACCCCGCGTTCCCCAAAGTCCTACGAGAAAAATGGTACCTCACTTGTGCGGGTCGGCCTAGTGCCCGCGACAGGAAACGGCGCAAAACGCAACGTGGTTTTGGAGTGAAAAATGACCCTTTTTTTGGCAAAGTGACTAGCTGTAGATTTTGTACCCTAGCCCTGCCGGCACCTAGGGAAACCTAGCAAACCTATACATTTCTGAAAACTAGACACCCAGGGGAATCCAGGATGGGGTGACTTGACTGCCTCCCACCATGGTCTGTTACCCAGAATCCCTTGCAAACGTAAAAAATTGACAAAAAAAACACATTTTCCCCACATTTCTGTGATGGAAAGTTCTGGAATCTGCGTGGATCCACAAATTTCCACCCACCCCGCGTTCCCCAAAGTCCTACGAGAAAAATGGTACCTCACTTGTGCGGGTCGGCCTAGTGCCCGCGACAGGAAACGGCGCAAAACGCAACGTGGTTTTGGAGTGAAAAATGACCCTTTTTTTGGCAAAGTGACTAGCTGTAGATTTTGTACCCTAGCCCTGCCGGCACCTAGGGAAACCTAGCAAACCTATACATTTCTGAAAACTAGACACCCAGGGGAATCCAGGATGGGGTGACTTGACTGCCTCCCACCATGGTCTGTTACCCAGAATCCCTTGCAAACGTAAAGAATTGACAAAAAAAACACATTTTCCCCACATTTCTGTGATGGAAAGTTCTGGAATCTGCGTGGATCCACAAATTTCCACCCACCCCGCGTTCCCCAAAGTCCTACGAGAAAAATGGTACCTCACTTGTGCGGGTCGGCCTAGTGCCCGCGACAGGAAACGGCGCAAAACGCAACGTGGTTTTGGAGTGAAAAATGACCCTTTTTTTTGGCAAAGTGACTAGCTGTAGATTTTGTACCCTAGCCCTGCCGGCACCTAGGGAAACCTAGCAAACCTATACATTTCTGAAAACTAGACACCCAGGGGAATCCAGGATGGGGTGACTTGACTGCCTCCCACCATGGTCTGTTACCCAGAATCCCTTGCAAACGTAAAAAATTGACAAAAAAAACACATTTTCCCCACATTTCTGTGATGGAAAGTTCTGGAATCTGCGTGGATCCACAAATTTCCACCCACCCCGCGTTCCCCAAAGTCCTACGAGAAAAATGGTACCTCACTTGTGCGGGTCGGCCTAGTGCCCGCGACAGGAAACGGCGCAAAACGCAACGTGGTTTTGGAGTGAAAAATGACCCTTTTTTTGGCAAAGTGACTAGCTGTAGATTTTGTACCCTAGCCCTGCCGGCACCTAGGGAAACCTACCAAACCTATACATTTCTGAAAACTAGACACCCGGCGGTTTCCAGGGAGGTATGGCTTGCGTGGATCCCCCAACGTTTCCTTACCCAGAATCCCCTGCAAACCTCAATTTTTGCTCAAAAAATCACTTTTTTAACACATTTTGGGGTGGGAAAGTAGTGGCATCACCGGGCTCACACAAATTTACCACCACCCAGCGTTCCCCCAGGTCTCCCGGTAAAAATGGTGCCTCACTTGTGTGGGAGGCCCAAGTACCCGCGGCAGGCAAGGGCCCCAAAGGTAGTGAGGCCACCTCAAGATGGCCTATCGCCAAACCACCTGGTTTTGCAAGGGGGGTCACTTTGGTTTTTGGCCCGGTGCGCGGCGGCCATCTAGGGAAACCTACCAAACCCAGGCATTTTTGAAAACTAGACACCCGGCGGCTTCCAGGGAGGTATGGCTTGCGTGGATCCCCCAACGTTTCCTTACCCAGAATCCCCTGCAAACCTCAATTTTTGCTCAAAAAATCACTTTTTTCACACA